>NW_003852401.1:178823-188918 GCF_000181295.1 Otolemur garnettii
CAAACTGGTCAACACAGCCTTCATGTCATTTTCTCAGTTATTGTTTTAAAACGTTCACATTCTACTCTTAGAAAGATTCACTTGTACCCCTATAAGATAAACCTCAGAAGTGATCCCTCCAAACCCCCTCCCTCCATCCATTCCCCCCTCCCTTCTATTTCTTTACTTCTCATTCATATCTTCTATGCCTTTGTCTCTCTAGAGAACATTACATTGTGTGTATAATAATAATCAGGTTCACTAATCTGTATTCAGCTATGTCTCATCTGATATTTATTATAGCTATTGAATTTTGATTTATTACATTTTTTCATTTCTCTAATTTCTTTTGCATCCCTTTAATTTTCTACAATTTATGGTTTATGCCCCTTCTTTACTTTGAGAAAAAAAATAAACTTACAAAAAAGAAGAAAAAATTTAACTTACTCATTTTATCATCAGTTTTTCTTTTTTCTCTCATCCATGGAGTAAAACTACTTCTGTTTATTTTTGTCTTTTTTTTTTTTTGTCTTTTGAGTACTCCATATTGTGGATTATTTCTTCATGTCATTTTAAGTTTTTATTGTGGTTAATTTTCGTTTAGTTGTTTTTTTTTTTTCAGTTTTGGAATAATATAAAACTCTATTATATAGGTATTTATATAAAGTATTTTGCATCTAGGTTGGGTAAAAGTCTAGAATACGTTTTGGGTTCCCTTCTGCATTTGAGGAATGCAGGACTTCTTAGGGAGGTTAAATAGGGACTGCAAATCTAAGGGAGCTCAGACATTAAGTTTTGATTGTTTTCTAGGAGACATTTTTTTCACTATCTAACTCTGTACAGAGACTGGCATTTTGGTTGCTTTGGTGTCTTCCTGAAAGTGCTTATTTGAGTCCCACCTTAATCATGGGGCAACATTCATATAGTCCTGGAATGCTGAGATGAGATTCAAATGTAACTATCTTCTTTATACTTTTCCACTGGACACTTAATTATCCCCTGATTGTGTGTTCCCCTCCTCCCACTGCTGCCTTTTTAAAACCTGTTCTATTAATCTCTTCTCCATTTATAAAACATTATTTCAAAATCATTGCATTCATAAAATTTTACAATCTGTAACCTTTTAGCTTTTTCATTCAACATAATTTCATGGAAATAAGTTGTTGTGCATATTAATAGTTACCTTTTTATTGCTGAGTAGTATCCCATGTTAAAAATGTGTTTTGGCTTATTTCACCATTCATCCATTGAAAACTTTCTGGGCTACTTCCAGTTTGGGACTGTTACAGATAAATTTTCTATGAATATATATGTATATGCTTTCTGTGAATGTACGGGGTGTCCATAAAGTTCATGTGCAATTTACTAGGTTAAACTATTTCAAATTACATACACACTTTATGTCCACTCTGTATTTCTTGGAGTATACATTTATATACATTTCTATAAAGGAATATACATTCCTATACATTTCTATAAATGCTTAGGAGTGCAATTTCTGGATTTTACTATGGTTGCATGTTTAATTCCATTGGTTCCATTGCCCAACTCTAGTTCCAGGGAGCAATGAGGATTTGTCAATGATGACCCTTACAGATAAGATTCTTGATCACACTTCTCCATCTGGACTGCTTGCTCTTTTCTCTCTGTGCACAGCTCTCATCTGGTCTTTTTTTTCCCTAAATCATCCTGAGGACTTTCTTCATCTTTCACCCATGTTGGATCTCTTACCACTCTCAATTATTGTCTTCTTTCTTGATATATAATATGTTTCCTGTGAAAGAATAGAAGACAGACACATTTTTGAGGATGTATCTAAAAGTATCTTTATTTCTATCCCAACAATTAACTGTTAGAAATCTAAATTAAAATTATTTTTGTTTTAGAATTTGTAAAATATTACTTTATTATATCCCTCCAACTACTGTTGCTATAATGATGTCCAATGCCATATTCATTGCATGTGATTTCACCTCATCTCTGGTTATTTGTACAATATTCTCCCTTCCACGTGCTCTAAAATTTCACAATGGTATACTTTTGTGAGACTTCATCATCACATATTTTGGGACCTTCCGTATTTCCACTGAATCTGGCAATTTATATAATTTGGTCTAGTAAAATTCTTATGAGTTGTGTTTTTTGATCATTCTGCCCTTTTGTTTATTCTTTCTTTTTGGAATTTCTTTAGAAATGTTTGTATAGAGGATGGTAGGATTTTAGTATTGTTTTTCTCCTGATTTCCTTCTGTTTTTCTTTCTCTTTCTCTCCTTTTTTTATTGTTGGGGATTCATTGAGGGTACAAAGAACTTGGTTGCACTGATTGCAGTTATTAGGTAAAGTCCCTCTTATAATTGTGTCCTGTCCCCAAGGGGTGTGTTGCACTCCATGACCCTCCACCCCCTCCTTTCTTTCCTCCCCCTTGTACCCTCCTTCTGCCACCCCCACCATGTACTAGGCCATCAATGGTCCTCATATCAGAATTACGCACATAGGATTCATAGAAGTGAGCACATCACTCCTCCATTCTTGTGACAATTTACTAAGAATAATTTCTTCCATCCAGGTTAATACAAAAGATGTAAAGTCTCCATCTTTTTTAGTAGCTGAATAGTATTCCATGGTATACACATACCACAGCTGGTTAATCCATTCCTGTGTTGGTGGGCATTTAGGACATTTCCACATTTTAATGATTGTAAGTTAGGCTGCAATAAGTAGTCTAATGCAAATGTCCTTATGATAAAAGGATTTTTTTTCTTCTGGGTAGATGCCCAGTAATGGGATTGCAGGATCAAATAGGTAGTCTAGTTTGAGTTCTTTGAGGATTCTCCATACTTCCTTCCAGAAAGGTATTAGTTTGTAGTCTCACCAACAATGTAAAAGTGTTCCCTTCTCTCCATATCCATGCCACCATCTGCAGTTTTCAGACTTTGTGACATGGGTCATTCTCACTGGGGTTAGGTGACATGTCAGGGTGTTTTGGGTTTGCATTTCTCTAAAAATTAAGGAGGATGAGTGTTTTTGCATATTTTTATTAGCCATTCATCTGTCTTTAGAGAAGCTTCTATTCATTTGTCTTGCCCAATGATATAAGGGGTTGTTGTCTTTTTTTGTTCTTGCTTTCTTGGATATTTCACTAACTTTATCTTTGAGAACTTTGTTATCTTGAAGTTTTCATTTATGATACAATGGTTTTAATTTCCAGGAGTACTTTTTGTGATTTTTAGAATCTTTCTTGATATGTGAATACAATGTGCGTGGATCTTTTCTCTCTGCCACTGTTAATGATACAATTTTGTTGTTTGTTTTGCCTTCCACTCAAATAGCTTTCACATAATCCTCCTTATTTTATTCCTTCTCATACTTCTCACCTTTCAGCTCCATTGATTTTTGGAACTGCTGGTTGCTGAGCCTTTGCCTTCTCTCCTCACCTGCTTCCTTAATTCTTTTATATTTAAAAAAAATATACAGTGAGATTTCTGGGCATTGGCATTGGGGAGAGTGATATAGAAAATATGTATCCCATCCTCCTCCTAAAGTGAGAAACAGAGCTGGTTATTTATTGAGAACTGAACTTTTGATGACTTTTACAATATATGTAATGGGTATTTTTTATTTATATATTCTACCTCTTGTTGCCTCAATTTAGACAACTTACAATTTCTAGTAATCATAAATTTTATTTTTTATGTATTCATGACTTATTTCCTCATCTGTGGTTTTATTTATGCCCTTTCTTTTTCTATTTTTTCATTCATAATTTTCTCCTCTTCTTGATTGCCCATGTGAATACTAATTTAACTTTTTATTTCTCTCCTGTAATTTAAATTTTGGATTTACTTTTCCTTTTTATAATTTATTAATTTGTATTTCCATGCTTTTCAATATCATCTTTTCTCTTTCCATAAGGCACAGAAGGGCTTATGGTTTTCTCCTTTCTTTTCTATACCAGGTTTCCAGAGGCAGTCTCTGTCCAGGGTTAAATAGGTGGCAGAAGGATGAGTAGAGTCAACATAGAGGAAAGATTCCCTGAACCATCCTTCCTTAAAACTTGTATTCAGCTCCAGTGTCCTATTATAGGTGGGACTCTCTCCAGCTGACCATTTCCCATTCCCATCTTAGTAGTACCTTAGAAGTTTTCCTGGCTCTTTGTAGTCTTCTTTACAGGTTCTCTCTGTGGAGATCCCCACCCTAATGGACAACCTCATTGAAAGAACTCAAAGACAGCATTCTTCTCTGTCTTTGTGCCTCTCTGACTCTCCCCCACTCTTAATCTCTCTCCCTCTTACTCTCTCTCTCTCTCTACCTCCCTTCCTTCCTCTTCCCTCCCTCCCTCCCTCCCTCCCTCCCTCTCCTACATCTGGTTCATAGGAAACCAAATACTCTAATATTTAATTAGTGGGAGGCTCCCAAACTATAGTGGTCCACTCTGTGCTTTAGGTCATTTCACCCTCCCTATCCCCTCAGTCTTTTAGATTTCTGTTAGTACACAATTTACTGAGTACTAACATTCCTGAGACACTTGGTACATACTGCCAGTAGATAGTGGATTCCTCGAATTTTCTCTTAACAGACTTGAGAGGCAACATGAGGGAGTATTTTGTACCCTTCCCATCTTACATGCAGAAGGAAAATTTCCTTCAGTTTTTCCAAAAATTTAGTTGGTTTTCAATTCCAATTATTTTGACTTATCCAGTTTCATTAACTTGTATCTTGAAGTGGATGAAAGACCAGTGGTGACAAAGAATGTTTTTTTAGCTACCTGCTTCACAAGTCCAGCATAAACAGGTAGTCCAACATTATTCCTATTTATTCTTTAAGATAGTTTTGGGGACTTTGTCAAAACTGTATTTAAGAGTATAAGTTTAATGTCCTTTTCACGGGGTGTATAGTTTTACAGTTAATTTAAATACATTTTATACTTATGCTATTATGTGTATGTGGTATTTTTTATAATTTCCTTATGTTAATATGCAACAGGCAGGGGTCCAGCAGGAAACAGAACTCCATCTGAATGTCTTATTTATACAGATATCAAATGCTCTGACTCTCTTCCTCAATCTCTAATCAATACTCCTTGTTGCCAAAAGCCATTCAGACATCTGTGAACAAGCAAGCCCAGTTCTAATGGTGGTCAAAGCAAGATGGAGAATAGACCATACATAGCAGGGCTAGACAGCAGATGGGTAGCAAATAGAATATAAGTGTATTATTTTCCTGTTGCTCCCATTTAATAATAAACTTACATGTATGTTATTATAGTCAGAAAAATGTGAATTTTACTTTTTTGACTCTGAAATATCTTCCAGAAAGACAATCATGCCAGCCTTACTGATTTTGTGTTATAGTTGTTTACAGCAGGCTATTCGTTTATTTGCTACCAACCTACTAATGTTTTTTCTACAGATGTCACTGAAGATCTCAATTCGCAAATTTAAAGATAATTCCATATAATCTACATTACACCTTGCCTTTTACAGACATTTTTCAATAGTCTATTTCTATCATTTCATGAATGTTCTTTAATATTATTCATTTTCTTCACATTTGGATACACAGTTGACCTGCTTAAATCCAAGGAGCTCTCTGCTGAGGCATTTTTATTAAATTTAGATTCATCCTATTTTCAGAAAATGTGAATTGCACTGTACTTGTTGAACTTTATTATTTTTTTCTATTGCATCTTTTCAATGGGCCTACTTAGTCTTGAGTATATTAATAATAACATTAACACTTTCATGTTCCCATTTTCTACTCATATTCATACAAAAGTAAGGACAGAATAATGAAATGTTCAAATTTACTCACAAACCAGCCGTGAGATAAAAGAAGAGAGACACTGTTGTGATAAACCATTTTGCCTAAGAAACAGCACTATTTCCTGAGGGCTCGAAATGATTGCTCATCATCTGATAGAGTCAATAGTTAGCTTAGAGAAAGCTAGTACCACCTGTAACACGTGAAACTGGAACTAAGTAAAGTTGTTATTCTTGTGCATAAATATTTTGGCACATAGTATATTATTTGATAGAAAAAAGTTTGTGACACTATTAGATTGGACTGTACCTTTTCAAAACAACAAATCAAACAATAACCAGAATCTTAACTCTTTTACACTTTCAATACTTCTAATCTTGGTTTTTGAAACTTTTTATTTCAGATTTATATGAGGGTGCAAATGATTAGGTTCATAAAGCTGAAGTTATAGTTGAGCCAGGGAGTGTGCTTTGTACCCTTGTGCAGATTAGGTGAAAGTTTACCAACCCCCCTCCCTCCTCCCATTTACCCTTCTCCTCCTTCCCTCCCGCTTGCATATAATTGTATTTTTGTCTCATGTGAGTGTGTAGTCATTTATCTATTGGTTTCATATTCATATTGGATACTTGCTTTTCCATTCTTGTGTTACCTTGATAATATAACACATATACATGTACACACACATACCTCATACATACACACACATATTTTTAATCATCTAGCATTATTTTTAGTAATTTTTATAATTTTAATATTCTAGCTTTATTTAAATGTATTTTTTACTTTTTGCTATTTGACTCTAAGTGGCTTTTTCCTTTCTACAGGTGAGTTTATCGGTTTTATAGTCATTGTTGCAATGGAAGTATAGGTGTTCGGTCTTCCTTTATGTCTTCTCCTGTTTATGCTACCTTTTCTTTCCTTATTGGCAAACCAGTGTTTATTATGCTCTTGTCTTTTGTCCAGGGCAGGGCTTGAACCTGAGCCCCCCACGCCCAGTATATGGGGCCGGCACCCTACTCCTTGAGCCACAGGCGCCACCCTAGCAGGCCACTTTTTAATTTTCTTTTCTGGCTCACAGTAACCTGAGTTTTTTATTTGTTTTATTTGCTTGTTTTACTGTAAGGAGTGAGATTTTCTTCTTGTTTAAAGTAACCTGTCATCTTTATGGATTTTTTTTTCTGTTATATATTGATAGTTTGTAAATGGTGATATATTGTTGATTCATTACCTATATAATATGTCGAATACTTTCTTAGTTAAGCATTTTACATTTTTCCTTTGTGTTCTGTTTGGTTTACTCAGTCTACTCTTTGCATCACTCTTTTTTAAAAAGAGTAACTATACTTTCTTTATTGTTTCTTTATTGTTACTTTATTCTTTGCATCACTCTTTTTAAAAAGAGTAATTATACTTTATTGTTTCTAATATTTTAATTTTGGAAATTTGTTGTTTACTTATTTTCCAAACTCTAGCAAGCCCCTATCCTCTCTATATGTCTTTCTGTATCTTTTTTGAAGTAGGCAAAAATACATAAGTATATAATTACACATACACACACACATGCACACACACAAATTGTCAAAAAGTGTATATACATTTTAAGAAAGAAAAAATCATATTAAAATTGCAATACTCAGTATATCCCCAAAACAAAAGATGAATACAAACCATATTGAGCTCCTCTTGTAACTGCAGAAGTCAAATGTGACTTAAGTGTTATAAATTTAATACAGTGTCTTCCTTTTTTGAAAGGTGTATACATTTTTTTTTTGGCAGCCTCTGAATGTATTTATTTTTTGGTTGAATATGTGTTGCCCTTTATTTTTTGAGCAAGTAAAACTTATGCTTTTAAAGGATAAGTTTATTGTCTTCTTTTACTTTAGACATTTTCTTCTCTTTTTGTTTGTCTTTAAATGATAATAGATCCATTTTTACTATTTTTTTAATATTGTAATGTGAGTTATCTTTGGAACTCTTTTCTCTTAATGTGCAAAACCTTTAAAGTCTCATCATTAATCTAATTTATTTATTTATTTATTCATTTATTTTTTGCAGTTTTTGGCCAAGGCCGGGTTTGAACCCACCACCTCTGGTATATGAGGCCACTGCCCTACTCCTTTGAGCCACAGGTGCCACCCTAATTTGTTTCTTTCTTGTTTTTAAGTTTTGGGCTAGGAAAGATTTCTCTTTCTCTAAAGGTTATCTTTCTGGATCTGGATGGCCCCCAAACTTACGAACTTATTGCCTTTGTAAAACTTTGAGTCAGAGGAAGGCACAACAGCCTGCACACTCTGTGCTGTGTGCTTTTTCCTCCTAAACACTTCCCATCCTTCATCATCCCAGTCTACATCAGCTGTTTTTGCCGGTATTAATCTGAGGTGGATAAAGTTATCCTGAATTGGTTGGTTCCTGTCTCCCCCATCTTCTCTATCCTGGATAGGTGGGTTCTCTTCTGTCATGGAGTTATCTTCAAAGTCTTGATTGACACCCAGAAAATGAGAGATAATCCCACCTGCTCTAGAGTCCATAGTCTTGTCTTCCAATTCTAACTTTTTAAGTTGTGTGAATAAAGCTTTAACAAAGTTGCTGAATGAATGAGTTAGAGAAAACCTTTCTGGGGCAGGAACTGCATCACAGTAAGTACAACTGATCATTTTTGCTCTTGGACAAAACTGTATCTTCCTTTTCCTTCTCTACATAAGCAGGTACCACATAGTAGGTATGTCTCCCAGGACTGTGAAGAAACTAATGATTTTCCAGCCCTGTGCTTGGCACATTGCGTGATTTCAGAAGCTGTTGCTGATGTCTGTGCAGCCCAACTCCTTTATCTTGCAGAGGGGAAGCTGAAGCCAACAGTAACTGAGCTAGAACTAGATCTAATTTCGGACTCTGCAATCAGTGCTTACTTGAGGACTAAAGTTAGCCTCACTTTATCTTCTCCACATGTGTGTGCCTGAATTTGTTTCTGCAGATATTCATACATGAACACAACATGCAAATAGAGCATATGCACTGTCCCCATCTTGTACTTGTTTTTTGCGGTTAGAGATTTCTATTAAGCTAACTCTTTTGTTTTAATTACTTCTTCAAGTGGCATGTGACCTAAAAGCCAGTTTTCACAAGGATTGTTTATATTTCATGGTCAATTCTAACTTATTATGATACCTTCTCTCTCCTGTGAAGAAACAGAAGTATTTTAAGGTTGGCTGATCTCTGGGAGATGAGGTGTGGGGGTGTCTGATGAAGGAGAGGGACAGCACTTTCCATCTCATCCACTGAACCAGCCTAGCTCTTTGATAATACCAGTGATGTCTGAGGTCTCTCTCTCTCTCACCTTTTCTCCTTCATGAGAGGAACCCACTTCCAGCTTTCTTTGGAAACGCTCTAAACTTCCTCTTTATTCTTTCTAAATAAAATCTCTCTTTGTTACTCTGAACAAAAAAAAAAAAATGATGATGTCTGAAACATGATAGGAGAAACAAGTACTGAGGGAACCTGGCAGTTCTATTCTTACACTGGCCCAGCTTCTGTCACTCATTTGTAATTAATAGGAAAGAACATTGCCTTCTCTCACAGAGGGCACACTCACCAACCAAGGGGTAGTTCAGGCCTTTAAAGTAGATCATATTTCCTTTGCACATCTTGAAGCATACACACACACACACACACACACACACAGAGTCAGTGTTATCTGAGAATTTCAATCATACATTGTCAGAATCAGAACACACTTCTTAGAGAGAATCAGAATCTCATAAGGGTGGAGCAGAGCACAGAATTCAAGTTTTTAAAATAACTGCCAACTAATGCTACAAAAATTTATAACTCAATATGTGGCTCTTATACCAGCAGGAACAGCATCAACTGAGAGCTTATTATAATGAAGAATTTCAGGTCCTACCTACTCTAGACCAACTGTGTCAGAATCTGCATTTTAACAAGGTCCCTGGTCTTTCATATTGTACATTAAAGATTGGGAAACACTCATTTTGATCTTGTATAGTGTTTCATAAACTGGTATGCATTACCAATCACTCTTTTTTTTATTAAGCAATAATAATAATAATGCAAAAAAAAGTCACATTGTGAAATTAAAGTATGTCTATTATAGAATGCTTTGACTCTGAGGTTCAGTATGGAGTCATCAATTAACTTCTTCTCATTATTTTTTCTCCAAAGTCTCAAAAAATAGACAATGAATATTTATAAATAAAAGTAAAAGATAATTTCAAAAAAACAGATCATGCCAAATCTTATAGACTTTGGCAAATCTAATAGTAAAGAAATACTTCAAAATCATTCTACTTCATCTGGATACACCTGATATTAAAGTTGGAAAAAATATATTATTATAAA
>NW_003852401.1:189726-194599 GCF_000181295.1 Otolemur garnettii
TTTTTTTTTTTCCTTCTGGATAGATGCCCCGTAATGGGATTGCAGGATCAAACAGGAGGTCTAGGTTGAGTTCTTTGAGGTTTCTCCATACTTCCTTCCAAAAAGGTTGTATTAGTTTGCAGTCCCACCAACAGGGTAAGTGTTCCTTTCTCTCCACATCCACGCCAGCATCTGCAGTTTTGAAATTTCGTGATATTGGCCATTCTCCTTGGGGTTAGAGATATCTCAAGGTGGTTTTAATTTGCATTTCTCTAATAATTAGGGATGATGAACATTTTTTCATGTGTTTGCTAGGCATTCGTCTGTCTTCTTTAGAGAAGGTTGTGTTCAGAGAAGGTTCTCTTCCCCATAGATGGAGAAGTTGATGGGGATTGTTGGTTTTTTCTTGTGGATTAATTCTATATAGATCCTAGTTATTAAGCTTTTGTCTGATTTAAAATAAGCAAATATCCTTTCCCATTGGGTAGGTTGTCTTTTTGTTTTGGTTGTTGTCTAGACCCTTAGCTGTACAGAAGGTTTTCAGTTTAATTAAGTCCCATTTGTTTATTATTGCTGTTGTTGCTATTGCCATGGCAGTCTTCTTCATAAAGTCTTCCCCCAGGCCAATATCTTCCAGTGTTTTTCTTATTCTTTCTTTGAGGATTTTCATCATTTCATGCCTTAAATTTAAGTCCTTTATCCATCTTGAATCAATTTTTGTGAGTGGAGAAAGGTGCAGGTCCAGTTTCAGTCTTTTACATGTGAAATCCAATTCTCCCAGCACCATTTATTGAATAGGGAGTCTTTCTCCCAGTGGATGTTCTTGTTTGGTTTATCAAAGATTAGGTGGTTGTAAGTTGTTGGTTTCATTTCCTGGTTTTCTATTCGATTCCAAATGTCTATGTCTCTGTCTCTAATCACCTGGGGAGCTTTTAAAAAGGGTGATGCCCTAGAAGACAACCAGAGATTCTGGTTTAATTATTTGAGGTGGGGCCCAGAGCCTAGTATTTTTTTTTTTTTAATTTTGGGTTAGTATGATGATACATATGATTAGGTTACATTATTTGCATTTGTAAGGTAAAGTTTAAGCTGTAGGTGAGTTTTGCACCCAGACAGTGTTCCATATACCTCTACACTGTGCCCAGTAGGTGGGAACTTAGGGAGCTTCCTCCCCCTTTCTTGAGTTTAATTGTATCTTTCTCTCCTGGGGGCCTATAGTTGTTGATCTATTACTTTCAGATTAGGACTGGGGATTATTCCAGGGGATGCTTGCTTTCCCATTCTTGAGATACTTTACTTAGGAGAATGTTTTCCAAATCTATCCAGGTAAATACAAAAGATACAATCCAAAATGACTCAAATAAAGTTCAAATAAAGCAGCAGTTTTTTAAAAGCTCCTGAGCATATTCCTCACTGTTGTAAACAACTAAAGGTGTCATGATGTGGTAAACAGCCAGCAGATGACACCAGAGCTCACTGGCTATGTCTGATTCAGTCCAAAGTCACACCAGTATTGCTTTTTGCTCCACAGCAGAGAGCAGGTTGAACTGCTTATCACAAGGCTGGCAAGCAGCAAAGTCCTGTTGGATCTCACGGCACAAGGATTGTTTGGAGCTTGAGGGTAAGATAGCATCCAGCTGCAAAGGTTGTCTCAGATCCACAGTTCTCTCCTGGGGGTCGATATCTAGTGCTATTCAAAAGCAGGAGAAATAAAGGTTATTCCAGTCTCAGCATTCTCTATTTCAGAATCCTTTGTAATTCTGTGTTTTAACTTTGATATACCTGATATGTCATTCATTCCTTCAAAATGACACTGTCAGACAGGCTTTCCCTTCCTCTCCTAAGAATGTCTTAAATCGACTAGAAAAAGAAATGCCACCGATTGAACTTTTTAGACTGCTTTACTCTTCAAATTCATGGTGAGAGTGATTACCAAAGGAGGAATACAACTTCTAAATTTATAGGGAAATGAAGTAAACCAAGCTATTCTGTAATTATGCAGATTTAGAAGGTATAGCTTATTACCTTCCTAAGGTCAAACAAAAATGCTTCTATTATTTCAAAATACATAATCCAAAAAGCTTTTTTTCAGTATCCCAAATGATTCACTATTTCTACTGTGATTCCTATGCCAGTTATTGCTTGCACACTTTAATCATTAATAATGGACTTACTTACAATATTTCTTTTGTAGGTCTTTAGACTACTTTTAAATTTTATTATTTTTTTACTTTCTATGTGTTTATGTGTTATTTCTCTAAATAGGTCATAAACTCAATGAAGGCAAAAAACATTATCTTATGTTTATTGGTACCTTCCAACTGCACAGAAGTTCATCTTTTTTAACACATCAGAATATAAAATTAATACATTTGGGGTTTCATTTTTCTCTTCTCACAGAGATTTTTCCCATTTTTCTTATATATATATAAGTGCAATCCTCTTTTTAAGGTTTTAGTTGTGTATATTAAAGTGTTCCATACTTAATGAAAAACTCCATATCTTTAACAAGCATTCACAGTTAGATATTGATGAAAAAAACTATATACCCCTTATCTTAACAGGAAATAGTCTATCTTCTCAGCACTCAGCTGTGAGTCCATAGGAATGGACAGATCTTCCTTCTGAGAGATAAAACTCCAATAGGTCCCTCTGACTATGTCTAAACTGAATTCCACAGAAAATGATGACAGATTGTGTTACAAAAGGCCAATACTTATTAATTCCTTTTTCATGAAAAAGCACACAAGATAAGATACACTGAATTGTATTGAAGGAACTACACATATCCTCTCTTTGAATCCTTCTAATAACATTGAAGCCGTATCTTTAGATTAATAAAAATATATATGAAATTATTCTTTAAGAGTAATATTGCTCTGGAACATATTCAGAATCACTCAGGTCAAATAATGTTTCTGTGACCTTTTTGGTCTTGACTTATAATTATGGCACTGCATTTATTGAGTTCTCAGAAAATATAATTCTCATCAGTGATAGGATTGTTTTATATTTGGAGTTCCCAGGGTTTCTGTGTAGAAGGGCAAGGAGACATTATAGAGACACATAAACACAAATTTCACCCAAGTGATTCACCGACCAGTAGTAGAGCCCAATAAACAGCTCATGCCAATAGGATGCAGTGGAAAGGGAGGGGAAGAGTTTTGAAGAAAAGACCTTTAGTGTGAATCTTGAAGGAAAAGAGGAAGAGTATGGACATTATGCAAACCCTCCCCACAAATCCAGAAACAGCTCTGAATGTGTGTGTACATAAGAATGTTAAACATTCATTTTTGTAGCTGAAATGGAGATTGAGTCTATGGCAAAGAGTGAAAATGACCACAGACAAAAGCTAGAGTGATTGGGTAGATGAAACTGGGCCTTTGCTATGTCAAATTCAATTTAGATTTATTTGCAGTCATTGATTTGATATAATTAATACTTTAGTAGGAAAGTAATATCAAATAATTTGTATTTTTGAAAAAAGTAACTTCACCTATAAT
The DNA here is from genome assembly GCF_000181295.1 of Otolemur garnettii. Classification (NCBI taxonomy): domain Eukaryota; kingdom Metazoa; phylum Chordata; class Mammalia; order Primates; family Galagidae; genus Otolemur; species Otolemur garnettii. The sequence continues at coordinate 193,209 of NW_003852401.1, forward strand.
GTGGAAGGTGCATTGGAATGGGAATAAAAATAATTCATTTATATATTCCACAGTTCAAATAAGATATTTAATATCTTGATGAATCACTAAGATCTGTTACTGATAAGGTTTCAAAGGATAAGAAAGTCGAAAACTTTAAAAGTCAATTTTAGTTCATGCAATTAACTAACTTAAACAATTTTATTAGGCCGAAAAAAGTGATAAGTGAGAGTAAATGGCAGTTCAGTTTGGAACAAGTTGATTTTAATATCCTGGTTTCTGATATTTAATAAGCAATAAAAAGCTATGGACCTAACATTTCTGAAGGACTTTATTAATGTAGAAATTGGATTTTACCTGGAGATTTTAGAGCAGAGGAGAATTCTCAGGAAGTATAGACTTAGAAGAGGAATGGATGATCAATATGGAAAAACATAACAAGAGAATTAAAACAAATTTTCAGTAAGACAGGGCAGAATGAGAAGGAGTAGGATAAGAGTATAATGGTCAGAGTGACTTAGCAAAGACATACTACCCAAATACCAGATAGAAGTCAAACAAGAGAGGGCCTGAGAACGCTCAACCGATGTTGGACACTGATGAGTTTTGCAGGAGGTGCTATGGTGGATTACAGGGACAGGATGAGAATATGGGCAAGGAGTGAATAGAGATCAAGTGGTTTCTGTTGCTAATAAATGTTCAGAGTAGGCAGTGCAAGAAAGAAAACATTTGGTTCTTTCAGGGAAAGAGGTTACTTTATGGAAGTTGGAGGGAGTGTTGAACATATTGGTTGTGAAAGACAAGGAAATAAAAGAGAACTTCAGCATACAGTTGGTTGAAGTCAAGGTGTGTGTTCTCAAATGAGAAGAGCAGAGTGAAATTAACCCTGAAACTCTATGAGAATGACTCTACTCCTCCACGAAAGCAAGAAGATGATTAAACAATAGACACAAATGAAGAAGAGCTGAAGTGGGAGGGTAAGAGTCTGGGGCTTCTCCCTGGTGCCCTCAAGGTGTTTTCTATGAAGTTGGCAACATAAAATGTCTGCTAAGGGTGGAAGGTGCAGATCCTGAGGAGAAAGACAAAGAAGAGTGATGATGCCTTGGACCAGCTGTGTCAGGGAAAGTAAATGCTGTGACTAAATGAATACTGAACAGTGTTAAAGACCAGCAGAGGGTGGTGGATCATACATTTATAATGATACAAATTAGCAGCCTACTTTAATATTTTTTTTTGACAGTTGAGGGGGAGATGTACAGAAAAAAATGTTTGGAACAATTTGCACATTGTCAGCAAAGCTAGAGCAAAGGATAAAGGACAAGTGGGTTAAGTATGCTGGAGAGAGTGTAACTAAGATAACTAAGTAGTCTAGATAGGAAAAGGAATAAAATCGGGAGACTTTTATACTAGAA
>NW_003852401.1:195726-200617 GCF_000181295.1 Otolemur garnettii
CAGAGAGAAGAAAGTATGATTCTGTGTACATCTGTGTGTTGTGTGTATGAGAGAAAGACAGAAGGGTTTCTAGGGTTTTTGTTTTTATTGTTTCTCTGTAGATTGTTTTCCAGAAGTCTCATAAATGTTTATTGTGATTGTCCATTCTTTACACCCATCTCACACCTACCTAATTTAAGCCGTTGATCTTAAGCCTGTCCCTGAACCTTAAAAACATTTGTTTAAAAGCACCCTCTCTCCCTATTTTCTTTTCTTTTTTTTTTTTTTTTTTCAGATGAGGGCCATTTTAATCAAGTTGTGTTCATGGGAAATAAATCCTATAATTCTCCCCTAGTTTGAGCTCAGTTAAGTGCCATGGGCCTCTTTAAGTGACTGATAGGTGCACTCCTCCAAAATAAATGGCTCCTTTGACACCGGACAACAGGGTTAAAGCAGTCATTAGTCTGCAGTTTTCTGAGAGCCTCTGCCTAGCATTTAATTCCTTGGATATGTCTGTGAACTTGATAGAGTATTCGCCTAGTTGGGGTCATAGTTTAACAAATCAGGAAAGAAAAGAAAGTATTTGCTTTCTCATAGTCCATCCTTGGTCATTTTTTACAGCTTATGTTAAATGTGCTATATTAATATATGTAATTATATTCCAAATAATATTTACATTGTGATATCCCATTGATTTAAACCTTATATTTTAAAAATCCATGAAGAATTTCCAGACATATACAATGTATTTATATTGGCTGGCCTTTCTGCCAGTTTGAGTACAATAAATAAATAAATATTAGCAGCTAAGAATTGTACCCTAAATTTAATATCATGAGTCTGTTTGCTAGATCATCTGTCTACCTGTCTATCTGTCTATTTATTCTATGTACTAGAAAATGGCTTTATCTGAAGTGTTGTGGATAGGACATTGGCCTCAAAGAATGTAATATTTAGAACCAAATCAGAACGTAGAAAATACACTGTAAAACATGTTTTTCCTTTTATTTCTTTTTTTCCCTCTCATTTCAATGGGAGCTGTATTTCCACCCTATTTCAATGGGATTGTGTATTGTAATATATAAGTATAAGATGCTAAATACAAGTAAGAGATATACGTAATTTCATTCTAACTTCCTTTTATTTCAGAACTCAGGGTTGTGCTACCAAGCCCACGTCTGACTCTGGGTAATGCTATTGTCTCAGGATAGACCTCATGTGACATGACTTTTCTTGTCCCCTTGTCATAAGATTTACTTAATCTGAAGATTTGAGAATTTTTCCCATCTGGGTTCTCCAGTAACATTACTTTCACATACAACCATCTTTCTCTCTGAAATTCCCTACCTCCATTTTTTTAAGTTTTCTTTTTATGAAAAAAAGGAGGAATAACATGGAAGATAATCTACAGAATAATCTACATGTGGAAGTTGCCATTAAATATTGTTGAGAGGATTTTTGTTTGTTTGTTTGTTTGTGTTGGTTTTTAATACTGGAAAACCTTGGAAGGCAATATAAGTATGTAACAATAGGAAAATGGTATAGACTTACAGTGTGAACTAGAGTCATACATGTGATCCATCTTAGATGTTGCTTACATGAAGCTATGGGAGCACATTTTATCATCACTATTGTTTTTGTTTCTAGATTCTCAACTACCAAATTCAAATACAACTTGCCAAATATTTATTAGAAAGTTCTTTTCAATTTACCTAATTTTTTTTCTCACAAAAATAACCCTAATACACACAGGCATTATTTGTGTAGATTAAAGCCATGGTTGCCTAAAGTTCTTTTCTTTTTGCTATATAATTCATTCTTCAAGTGTTGCTAAACATATCTTCTGAAAGATATCTTTTTAGAGACGTATCATGTCTGTATATGACAAGTGTTAAAAATCATAGCATATATTTTATATTAAAAATGGCATAACTTCTGTGTCATACAGGCACAACATATGAAATAAGAAAACTGGTACAATGACTTTCTGATTTTATCAAACCTATTTATTTACTCAGGCAGTGCTACCCACCAGCTTTATGCTGACCTGTCAGCTTACAGACTAATAATAATTCATTATTCTTCCACTGGGTTATGGGCCCTGTTGCCTTTTCCAATTCCATTATCTTAATGTTAGGGTGCTATATATTATAAGCATACATTGCAGCGTAAATTAATCTTAAATATATTACCCAGAAAAATAGTGGATACATTTCAGTACTTTTCTGATAATATATATGCTCATTCTCATTTACATTTTCCAGGAAAGAGTAATGGTTTATTTTCTAAGAATTTTTGATATGGATTTTTAATTCCAGCATGAAATAGATAAAGGTACTGCATTTTGCAATCTACACAAGAACAGGAATTTAATGTGTGTGAACAGTCTGCTCATTTGCTAGAATAATATATCCTAAATGGCTTCAATGTGTTCATAGACAGCGAACACTAAAAGCAATAATTGGAAAAATATATCACCAGTCCAAATGTTCATGCAGTCTAGGAGTAGAGTCTGATGATCTTCCTAAACTCTGTTTTGTCAGTTTAGAGCATGACAGAATTATTAACTGACCTTCACATTCTAAGAAGTTTAAGGTGTGAAAATACAAAGAATATAGATAGACCCATAGTTTAGTTATTGTAAAGTGAATTAAAAAAATTAGAAAGACAGACTTTTATATGTATCAAATTATTAACCTTAAACCAACTTCTAGGTGAATAAAATGTAGAAAGATTTCATAGCAGAAATTTGAATTTCTACCATTAAGAAGAATGGATATTTATGAAACAAGCAACTGTATTAAATAACTTTTTTAGAATGAATACATATTTTTGTTCTAATGATTAAAACTTATTAAAATGATGAATATCATGGAAAAACTAATTATGTTAGTTTAATAATGCAAGTTATAATACAGAAGACCCTGATATTCATGGCCTAACATGATATTTTGCTCATGGAAAGACCAAAAGAACTGTTTGTAATTAATAGCAGAAGGGATTAAGCTCCATTCAACATTACATGGAACAGGGCTGAAGAGACTGTGTCATCATCTACATGTGATTAAAGGGTTTCATGAGGTCTGGTAAGAACCTTGTGACCCTCAGGCTATCTCTGACAGACAGTGAATTCCCTGCAAGTTACAAAGCAACTTGCAGACCTAGTTCAGAATCTCTGGCTCCTACCTGAGCCTGAGAAATAAGTAACCCAAGCCTTGATGGTGATTGGTATCCTGTTCAGATTGTTGCTACCATTTGCATGCAATGTATAAAGTACATGAAGGATGCTGAGATGTAGAAGATGTGAATGGTCTTCAATGGGAAATATATTTTTATAGATGCTGTTGCCATAGCATAGTATGACAAGAGTATGACAAGCCCAGAGTTCTGTGACTTAACATCAATCAATCCCGGACATGAATTCAGTTAAACTCTTTTTTCTGCCTTATCTACTGCTTCTCTCTGCCTTCAGAGAGGTGCTATTGTCTGCCATCCTGATGCAGAGCCCCTCTGAAAAAGACTCTGCTCACCCATCACTATGCCTCAATTCAAAATTCATATCCTCTAATAGATAATACCACAGACAATACAGAGAAATAGCAAATAATATTGTTAGAAAGAATGGGAGATAGACACAGAAACACCAGCTCGTCAACCAGAAGAAAGCGAATGAAGGATTTTATGATCCAAACTTTTGAGAGTTGCATCATCAAATCAGTTTTGCTAATATTTCATTGGCTAGAATAGTCGTATGATCATAAAGGACTGTTGATATGGCAACATTTTGACTTTAGTTATTATTTTTTCATAGAAGTATGGATGTGTGTGCAGAAATTCCATAGTTGATTTTTATAAGCAAATACACAAAATTAAATATAATGAAACCTAAAAAATAAATATGGGAGGAATAAGATTAGAAACTGGAGTTGCAATACTCTTTCTCTTTAAATTCTGTAATGTTTATTAATTATATTTAGGCAAAAGACATGCAACAAAGATTTCTGCTACTTATTTGAAACATTTAGATTTTCACTGTTATTACAATCTTTTGTTGTACTTAAGAAAGAATACAAATTTGAAGTTATGATAATATCTAGCATTATTTCCACTCTTACTGTGTGCCAATTACTACTAAAAAAAGTTTTATAGGTATAGCTCATTTAATCCATACAGTCATATGAAATAGGTATTGTATATTATGTATTTTTTACAAATGGGATACATACTTTAAGCTGAAATAATTTATAATTTGTCTAGTAAAAAAATTGTGTTAAGAATCAATTGCAAACATTCTAGATTCATTGCCTGAGCCACTTAATCAGTATAAGAAAAGATACAATCTAAAGGAGCTCATTGCCGCCCCCAAGTGCTTTTGTAAAACTATGTTCTATTTAATAGAATTTCTATATTTCAGATATGGTGATATTTCAATATTTATGTTATATATTTGAACGTAAGGTAGAACCTCTGTAAGTTGACCACCCAAGGGACTGTAACAAACCAGTCAATGTAAGGAACTACTTACAATTGAGGTGGTCAATGTAAGGAACTACTATTGATTGCATGTGGTGCATGTCCAGTCTATGAAAATTAGGTCAACTTAAGGAGGTGATCAACATGGGGAGGTGGCCAACTATGAAAGTTCTGCTGTATGTATTTCCAAGCATATTGTGACAATCCAAAAGTATGGCAATTCTGAACCCAATGTAAACCCCTTAGAAAGGCAAAAACATGTATTTTCAACTTAAAATTAACATCCTATAGGGATATAAATTCATCACTACTAACATTCCAGGTTATACTGAAAATTACAGTATTGTGTTTTATGACCTTTCATCATTTCTGTCTCCAACCTCTCATACCAGTTTTATTCTTCATTTCATTAGCTTCCAGGTATTTACCTATTTTTTTT
>NW_003852401.1:202472-210434 GCF_000181295.1 Otolemur garnettii
AATTAAAAAAATACATGGAAAACATTTTATTAGGCCTTTATTTCTGTCTTCTTATTTCCATTGATTTTATTCTACTTACCAGTGAATGAGTTCAGTGTAATTTCAGATGCGGCATTTTCACAAGGAAGCGTATTCTGACAAGATCCCATTTACCAAATGTGTGCGTTTTAATTGCACTTCCATGTGGTGATAGATGCAGGACTCCCTGCTAGTCCCTTTCCGGCTTCTTTAATTCTCAGCACAGATGTTTTTTATTACCCTACTTCTTCCTCCCACCCTTCACCACCCTACAATAAATATGGATACAGCCTCCTGAGATATTCATTTGTCTCTCCGGCCTTCAAACAAAGGAGACAGGGTCTCATGATTGGGAGGAGTAACAGTTGGAGGACAGGATCATTACCAGACAGTTGAGGCAACCTAATCACTACTGTGGGAATATGAAATAGTGCAAGTAGCAAATGGACCAGTTCTATAGCCAAATTTCAAGTCTAGTGTTCCTTAAGGTTAATTTCAGGTTTAAACAAAACAAACAAACAAAAATGCCTACTGTAGAGAATGAGATGAAATAAGAATATAGAAGTTAACTTTGGAGGACTCTCAAGAATATACACATTTCAAGAGGGTTGATAGAGAATATGGAAGAAAGTACAGATTGTTAAGGAAACTTCTTTATAACGGTCAAAAGGGAAATATTGACCGTGATTATGGGCGCTTTTCTTCCCATGTGCTTTGTTTCTCTTTACTCCCAGCAGTATTACCTACTAGCTTAATTACCTGGCAGATACAATGATTTTATGAGACACTTCAATGTTTAGTTTATTCATTTGACAAATATCAATTTGTTGCTCTGTCATTGCCAAGTGCTGAAGATATAGGAAACAGTGGTGAGCACAAGTAGTCACCACACTTGTGAATTTTTTCATAGCAATTCATCACAGTGTATACATTTATAATTGCAAACCAAAGTAAATATTTTGAAATAAGTGAGCAAATTTCTGTGAGAACATGTGGCCAGGGATTCTAATCTAGTGAAGGAAACAGTGACTAAAGTTTTCTTTCCTGAAACTGGAAGGTTGAGTATAACTATCTGGATTTGTTCATTTGGGGATATTTTTAATAAAGGAACACATAGATGCAAATTTTCATCTAAAGTGCAGATAAAGTCTTGGTGGATGGTTCTGTATCAAGGCTGATAGCTTGCGAACCTAAAGATTATGCAAGGGGAAAGTGTTTCTGTAAACATGTGCATACGTGTATATATGTGAGATATATATATACACACACACACATATATACATATATATACATATACGTATATGCTCCAAGTCAACACATGGTAGATGAGTGCTATAAAAATAAGAGGCTACAAAGTTGGTAGGTCTAGAGACTAAATGCCTCCCCCTCCCCATTGCTTTATAGAACTGTAAGGAGGGGAATACACTTTGTAACAGAGTTCAATGGGAAGGAAATTGGTGTATTTGGGAATAAAATGAGGAGCTATATCTTTAGATCTAGAATGAAGACAAGAAAAGTCATCCTATTTTAAAGCTCTAAATGTTGACTTAAAGTTTTACCTAATAAAAATGCACCTGGGCATTTTAAAATTAGTTACCTACATTTGCCAGGCTCTCTATTTTGCTTTGAAAAGTTCATCTTTGAAAAACTAATCCTGAGTAACAGTAATTATTTTTAATATTCTGTTCCAGCCTTCCTCCATGAACATGAAAACTATCATCATCAGAATAATCTTTTTAAACAATCTTCCTGCTTAAGAATGTTCATGGGCACTTGTGTGTTGTTTACTGGGACGAAATACCCTCTCTGTTTTTTAACACATAGACCATTTTATGTTCTCAAAGCACTGTGTGAAACCAACCTTGACAAATGCAGATAAGGCAATGGGAAAAGGGAGCAGACTGACACTGAGACAGTTTAGGAAGAACTATTATATCTTCAAAGCCACAAATATCTGGATACTTTCCAGCATGGAATTATACATACAAAATTAATGGTATATTTTTGCCATCAGTTAGTAAATCATTTTTATTATTTAAAAAAGTAGAGTGTTAGTTTCTTGTCAAACATTTTTAGAAGTTGCCACTAAGTCCTAACAAAAAGTGAAAATATGAAGAGTTCCAAAAATCAACAACTCTTCTAAGATCCATCAGAGAAGTGAGGTTACACAGCAAATAACCCCCTGACCCAATTGGGCAAGAGATACAGATTGGACATCTAGAGTTGCAGCATAGCAGAACAGAAACTCATAGGCAGAAATCTACACTGGAACCAGTTACAGGTCAGAAAACCTGAACTGTAATTAAATTACTGGAAGCTTGATGTGGAGAAGTCAGACTAAGAGTAAAAAACTTCAGAAGGCTTCTAGTCATGGCGTGGTTCTCACAATTTTACTTTCTGAATCTCTACCAGGTTCTCACCATGAAGATCAGAGAAAAATCCATTTCTGCTCCAAACAAAAAGGGGGAAAATAATTATTTTGAAATATTCTTGAGCATTCTGTTTTTATTAGCAAGGCGTGTTTATTGTATTAGCATGAGAAACTTTCTTTTAGAGGCTTTGTCAGATCCCATCTGATCTAGGGGAAGCACAATACCCAACTGAAGCTTCATCTGGCCTTTGAAGCAAGGAAGATAAGTACACTACTCCAGCCTCTTCTAAGCCTTCTCTCCACTGAAGGAAGAGGGGTACTGAGAAATACTTTGGGAGGCCATAGGCCATGAGCACAAGTTCACTAAAAGACTGAGTCTGTAGGACTATAATCATAGGATTATGATTCCATTTGAACTATTTTTTACCATCACATTAATAAAGACCTACTTTGTATGGTTTATTCTACTCACCACATCTTGTCTGGCTATCAAGACAAAGTCATAAGGTCTACAAATGGCAAAAATTACAGGTTAAAGAAATTGAGCATCTAAACCAGTATCATTCATGACAAGATTCAGAATTATCGAAACAGGACTTTTCGAATGCTGTGACTAACATGTTAAGTGATCTAAAGAACAAAGAAGACAACAAGGTGCAAGGGTAGGGGTCATATAAGCAGCTGGATGAATATTCTAGAATTTAAGAATCAAAACAAAATTGTAGAGATACACTGTATAAAAAATGAATGCATTTGATGCATTCATTAATAGACCAGGCATAGCTGAAGAATCTCTCAGTTTGAGGATGTGATAATAAAAACGTCCAAAACTGAAAAGAAAAAGGAGAAAGGACCAAAGGTAACATATCAAAATATCCAAGAACTATGGACAACCACAAAAGGTATAACTACATGATGGGAATACCAGAAGGAGAAGAAAGAAAGTAACCAAACAAATCTTTGAAGCAATAATGACTGAGAATTACCTCAAACTAACATCAGGCACCAAGACGCAGATTAATGAAGCACAGAGAACACCAGACAGGAGAAATGCCAAGAAAAACTCCATCTAAGTGTGTCATATTCATATTGTAGAAAATCAAAGAAAAGGAAAAACTCTTGAAAGATGCCAGAGAGAGAGAAAAAATATCTTATCTCTGGAGAAGCAAAGATAAGAAGTATATCTGAATTATTGTCAGAAAACTGTCAGGCAAGAAGAAAGTGCAGTGAAATATTTAAAATGTTGAGAGACAGAAACCACACCAACCTAGAATTCTATATTTTGTCATAACATCCTTCACAAGTGAAGGAGAAATTAAGACTTTCCCAGAAAAATTATAATTGAGGGTATTTTATTATAAACCTACTTTGCAAGAAGTGATAAAAGAAATTCTTCTTAGAGATGAAAATTACATAGGCCAGAAACTCTTAACCTACCTAAAAAAGGAAAAGCATTAAAGAATTAGTGAATATAAATAAAATCTTTTATATTTCTTATTCTTAATTGATCTAACAGATAACAATTTGTTCAAAATAATAACAAAAAGATACTTCATGACTTTCACTCATGTATAAGTGAAATGAATGATAAAAATAATAACAGGGATTGGAAAAGTAGGAATACTTTATTATTAATATAAGATTTTATTTATATAAAATACTACCTGTGAATTTGTGTGATACCCTTTGAAAATGGACTTAGATTAGATGTGAAAGTATACTGCAAATTCTAGAAAAACCACTAAAAAATAAAGGGAAAAAAGTAGATAAAATGGAATTATATACAATGCTCTATATCCTTTAATTAGAAATGGACAGACTGAGCAGGCAGAAAATAAAGACATAGTTGAACTCAAAAAACTACCAATTAACCATTTATAATTGATACCTGTCACTATTTCATACAACAAAGAATACACATTCTTCTCAGGCTCATATGAAACATTTACCAAGACAGACCACATTCTGAGACTGAAATTAGCTCTGTGGTTAGATTACCAGCCACATGCACCGGGGTTGGTGGTTTTGAATATGGCCGTGGCTTGCTAAACAAACAAACAAACAACAACAACAACAAAAAAAAAAACAGGCGCTGTGGTGGGTGCCTTGTAGTACCAGCTACCTGGGAGGCTCAGACAAGAGAATTGCTTAAGCCCAAGAGTTTTAGGTTGCTATGACCTGTGAGGCCACGACACTCTACTGAGGGTGACAAAAGTGAAACTTTGTCTCAAAAATAAAAATTTTAAATTAATATAACTCACACTCTTGTTCATACTCTGAGATTAGAATGGAATTAAAGTTGAAATAATTAAAGGAAGATAGCTAGAAAATCCTAATAGAGAACAAACTACAAGTTTCTAAATAACATATGGTTCAAAGCAACATCTCAAGGAATATTTTAAAATATTTTGAACTAAATAAAAATGAAAATAGAGCTCATTAAAATTTCATTAAAAATGAAAATAGAGCTCATTAAAATGCAGTAATAGCAGTGCTTAGAAGGAAATTTCTAGCTTTGAATATATAGGTAGGAAAAGAGGAAAGACCTAAATTTAATAATCTATGTTTCTACCTTAGGAAACTAGAAAAAGAAGTGTAAATTAAACGCAAAGTAAGCAGAAGAAAAGAAAAAAAAAAATAGAGCAGAAATCAGTGAAACTAAAAATAAGAACTCAGTAGAGAAAAACAATAAAACCAAAAGCTAGTTCTTTCATAAGATCAATAAAATTGATCTGTCCATAGCCAGGCTAAATGAGAAACAAAAAAAGAAGACAAAAATTACTTATTCTGGAAATGAAAGAAAAGAAATTACTACACTTGTGTGTCAAGATCACAATAAAGGAACACTATGAACATCTCTATGGCTACTAATGAGAAAACCTAGATGAAATGGTTCAATCTGCCAAAACTCACACCAGAAGAAGTAGACAATCTTAACAGGACTATATCTGTTAAAGAAATTTGAATCAATAGTTAGCAACCTTCCAAAATAGAAAGCAACAGGTAACATGTGTTCACTGTTGAATTATTCTAAACATTTAAAGAAGAATTTTTACCAGTGCTCTGTAATATCTTTCAGAAAATAGAAGTGGAGGAATTACTTCCTAACTCATTCTATGAGGGTTGCACTAACTCAATGTCAAAACCAGACAGAGACATTATAAGAAAAGCAAACTAGTGACAAATATCTCTCATGACTATAGATGTAAAGATTCTCATCAAAATAGTCTCAAATTAAATTTAGCAATGTATAAAAAGAAGTATACAACACAACTAGGTGGGCTTTAGTCTGAGTTTGTAAAGCTGTTTCAACATTCAAAAATACATTAATGTTATCACATCAAAAGGCTAAGGAAGAAGAATCACATGAAAACATCAACAGATACAGAAAGAGCATTTGACAAAATCCGACATCAATTCACAATAAAATCTCCTTGCAGACTAAGAATAGAAGGGAACTTTTTCAACTTGTTAAAGAACAACTACTAACACAATATAGCTGACATCATTCTTAAGGCTAAGAAACTAGAAGATTTTCAGCTAAGATCAGGAACAAGGCAATGACGTGACCTCTCCCTGCTTCTTTTCAGCATTATAGGACTTGAAGTTCTTGCTAATATAATAAGACAAAATGAAAAAAAAAAGAGTAGATGCATTGAGAAGGAAAAAATAAAACTTATCCTTTTTTGCAGATGATATGATTGTGAAATGCAAAAAATATAAAAGAGCAACAACATAAAACTTAAAAACTCTGATGAAAAAAGTCAAAGAATGAAATAGAAAATATTCTATGTTCATGGGCAGGAAAACAATGTATTCAGGATATCAATTTGCCCAGTTTGATTAACAGATTCAATACAACCCCATTCAAATTCCAGCCAGTTTTTTTTTGTGGATACCAAAAACTGATCCTAAAGTTTATTTAGAAAGCAAAAGATCAAGAATAGTCAACACAATCCTGAAAGAAAAGAACGAGGTCAGAGGACTGACACCACCAAACTTCAAGACTTTTTAATCAGGTACCATAATTAAAACAGTGTGGGTTTGGAGAAAGAATAGACAAATAGATCAGGTGAAGAGAACAGGTGCACAGAATAGATCCACGTGAACACAGCTGAATTTGACTAAAGAGCAAAAGCAATGCAAAGGGGGGAAAGATAGTATTTAAACAAACAGTGCTAGAACAACCAGACATCCTCATGCTGCAAAAATGAATCTAGACATAGACCTTTGAGCTTTCAAAAAAATTAACTCAAAATAGATCATAGGCCTAAACATAAAATTTCAAACTATAAAAATCTTTAAGAAGATAACTAGGAAATAATTTACATGAACTTGGATGTAGCTCTGACTTTTTAACTTCAAAGTATATAACTTCAAAGTCACAGTCCATGAAAGAAAGAGTCAATAATCAGGTGTTATTAAAATCACAAAGTTTTGTGCTGGGAAGTACACTGTTGAGAGAATGAGAAGCTAAGCCCCAAACCAGGAGAAAATACTTGTAAAATTTTATAAAGAACTTTTATACAAAATATACAAAGAATACTTAATACTCAACAATAAGAGAACAACCTAATTAACAACTGGGTAAAATATGTCAGCAAATACCTTGTCAAAGAATACATCCAGATAGCAAATAAGCCTATGAAGATGCTTCACATCTTCTGTTATTAGGGAATTACAGATGAAAACAATGCCAATTACAATACAAAATGGCCAAAGTACAAAATTCAAAACAGTAACAGCATCAAAAGCTGGTAAGGATTTGGAGCCACAGGGATTCTGATTTATTTCTGGTGGGGAGTAAAAACGGTACAACCACTTTGGAAGACAATTAAAAAGTTTATAAAATAAATATGTCTTGTCATACAATACAGTACTTGTGCTTTTTGGTGTTTACCCCAATGAGGTGAAGATGCATGTCCACAAAAGTGCACACAGATGTTTACAGCAGCTTTAATCACAATTGCCAACAGTTGGAAGCAATCGAGAAGTCCTTTAGTAAGTGGATGGATAACTGAACTGCAGTCCATCCAGACAAAGGAGTATTATTCAGTGCTAAAAAGAAATGAGTTTTCAAGTGAAGGAAAGACATTCAGGAACAAGCAACCAAGTGAAAGAATGCTGTCATTAGCCTTTTTCCAGCTATATGTTATTATGGAAAAGACAAAAAAATGTGGAGAAAATTTTAAAAATCAGTGATTAACAAAGTCTAAAGGAGAAAGAGGGATCAATAGGTAAAGTACAGAAGATTATTAGAGTAGTGAAACTATTCTGCCTGATACTGTATGGTGGATAAATGTCATTACACATATATTAAAACCAGTTGAACATAACATCAAGGGTGAACCTTAATGCAAAACACAGCTTTTCATTGATAATGATATAGCAGTGTATGTTTGATTGCAGCAAATGTACCACCTACTACCACATAGTGTAGGACAAGGGGTATATGGAAACTCTGTACTTTCTGCTTAATTTTGTTATGACCCTAATCTAAAAGTGCTCTTGAAAAAGGGAATCTTTTTGTCAAAGGAAAAGAAAAGTAGAGCCCCTTCTAAATTTTGTCAATA
>NW_003852401.1:211414-212723 GCF_000181295.1 Otolemur garnettii
ACTGATTTTGACAGAATTTTGCATCCAAAACCAAGTTACAAAATGGTCTAGAGAAAAAGTTTTATACTTTTTTGAAAGATATAATATTTGATCTAAAACTGAGGAAGTCTTATAAAGTATTGCAGCAATAAGAAGAGCCCTGGGATTTTTTTGAACTGATTAGCTTTCACAGTTCACTTGATAATGCAGATTCTATTTAACAAAAAGCATATCGGGAGTTACAAGGAGGAGGAAATGTGACTCCTTAACATGCATTGGATGTTTCCCAGATTTTCTTTAACGATGTTTCTGCTTCAGTTAAATCGGGGTGAGTGTGTTTCCCAGTGTTTTTCCTTGAGATACTTTTTTTAAATAAAGACCTGAACTTTTAGATATGATATCAACCTATCAACCATGGTTTGGAAAAAAGTGGCACCAAATTTTCAATAACTCTTAAAGCTCCAGGATTCTTCATAGTACAATTTGAAAAAATATCCTAAGCACAAGGTAAAACAATTTTTTTAAAGTAGATTTTTGTTGTGTAAAGAAAAATTCCATTTTCAGAAGTTGTACCTGCTGAAAAATACCTAACCTGTTCCAATAAGATATGCTGACCAGAAATGCTAGGACGCTGTGACAAAGTGACAAATAGGAAGCAGGTCTAGACAGAACACCAAGGAAAAGGGGACATGAGCACAGAGCGAGGAATCATTATCTTACATCGAGGTCTCTGCTCTCAAATTGAATTTCCACTCTAGTTGCCTTGTGAGTCCTCATGGTGTTCTAATCATTCAAAGAATAAAAAGTTATTTGAAGAGAAAGAAATAACATACTATTCATAAAATTTTCATAGAGTGTAACACCCCACTGCTGCATTTCAGAAGACTAAGTACAAAGATTATGTGGATTACTTTTTGGATTCTTTTGAAAATATAGTAAACAAACAAAAAACTCAATCACTCAGGGACACCTAACTAAAGGAATTGTAGAAGAAAAGTCACTATGCCAAGGAATAAAAATTTAGATCCTGTCACTTTATAACGCAAGATATATTGGTTTTGACAGGACAAAATCTAACTTCCTTAGCTCACCTTAATTTCTTTTCAATGTAGCTGGACATTAAATTAAATAGCTTTTTGACTTGACATTAAAGATATCTAATGTCTTACTAGATAGCCTCCTACAAATGTTTTAATTCTCCTTTCATGCCATAGCCATTCCCTGTGTGAAGTTCCAATCATACTTCATTTCCACATGTATATGGACTCTTCATATTATCCCAATATTTTAACATGTTATTAATTTAACTTTTTCTTCTGTTAGAGTATAA
>NW_003852401.1:214489-215937 GCF_000181295.1 Otolemur garnettii
GGGATAATATTTTCTACCTCATACTACCAGAAGCCATAATAAACTAATACTCTTACTAAATACCATGTGAAAACATGCTCAAAATATGGTTATTGATATGCTTAGTGTATAATACTCATTAGTAGTATAAATTGGGCAACTACTACACTTAATAGCATGTGTATATTCTTAGTATATCTCTTCCAAGTAGAAGTCCTATTGCCAGCAATATGGTAAAGAGGCTTCTCAAAGCATTAACACATAGCTATGAAAAGCAAATTAAAATTGTAAGAAGTAACTGGGTAAAAAAAGAGATAAATTCTACCCACGGTCGCACGGGCCTTTACAAGTCACAGTACTTATCTTTCCAATTTCTAAAAGGGCTATTGATACTAGATTGGCTTGGCATTTCAGAGGCAGACTTTGAATGGAATTTACTTAACTCCAAAGATATAATTAAGATTAAACTTCATAGAAAGCCTCTCATCAAAATCCAGGGTTAACACTTGACTAGAACTAAGCCTTACCAGGCTGACTTAAGGACCTTCCTTTATGCTTCCATTTCACTCTGTGCACATGTCTGGTAGAATAATTATTATTTTATATCTTGACAGTCTATTGATATATCTGAATCACCACATTGATGGCCTTTTAAAATCACTGCATCTTAAATACCTTGTAAAGTGTATGAGTGATGTTAGGAGTACAGTAAATGTTTAATGAATAAGTTATTGAGTGAATGAACTTTCAGTTACAGAAGAGTGAGAAATAGTATCAAATTTTAAGTGTCTGAAAATGTTGGTTTTAAGTATAATACGACCTTGATTTCTACCATTTTATCTATATAAAATATAAAAATATGTTAAAATCTGAATGTGCACAAATGGAAATTTTATGTAACATATTACCATAACATAATCTTGCTGCTTGGATTATAAGGTCATTATTAAAGAACAAAATTGTGAGAAAGCTGGGTAGTGTATGAAAAATAAATTTCAAATGCTTAATTATATACGTAAATGATAAAGTGATAGATAACTGTATGTTTAATAAACAGTATCTTATTGTCAATAAGTTTTTTCTGAATCCCCATTAACAAAAAATAATTAATAAATACCTGTATGTAAGAAACCATGGTTATCATTCTCAAGCAAATATTATTTTCTACCATAATGTAAAAAATATAAAACTTGTTCATACTTTTATTGTAAAAGTACAAGGCAGCATATATCCCAAATGTGTGATGATACCTACTGATTTATTAATTAAGTGAAAGAAATCATATGTGACTAAAATGGATCCCCACTATACCTTTGATAGTATCACCAACAGTGCCACCACCATCCTCAGGTAATTTTCCTGCAATGAGAATTAGAGAAGTGTTCACTGAGGATTTGAACCAGACCTTGAAGAATAGGTATTTATTTATATAGAGAGGGATTAAAATTCAAGTGATCTATTTTTCTTTT
>NW_003852401.1:216191-270489 GCF_000181295.1 Otolemur garnettii
TTTTTTTTCTTCTGGGTAGACGCCTGGTAATGGGATTGCAGGATCAAATGGGAGGTCTAATTTGAGTTCTTTGAGAATTCTCCAAACTTCCTTCCAGAAAGGTTTTATTAGTCTGTAGTCCCACCAGCAGTGTAACAGTGTTCCCTTCTCTCGGCATCCACGCCACCATCAGCAGCTTTGAGGCTTTGTGATGTGGGCCATTCTCACTGGGGTTAGGTGAAATCTCAGGGTGGTTTGATTTGCATGGCAATTGTAACAACAACAAAAATAAACAAATGGTACTTCATTAAACTGGAATGCTTCTATATAGGTAAGGAAACAACAACCTAAGCAAACAGACAACTTTCAGAATGGGAAAAATATTTGCATATTATGAATCAGACAAAAGCTTGATAACTAGGATCTACAGAGAACTCAAATTAACCAACAAAAAAAGACCCAACAATCCCATATATCACTGGACAAGAGACATGATTAGAACTTTCTCTAAAGAAGACAGATGAATCGCTAACAAACATATGAAAAAATGCTCATTGTCCCTAATCATCAGAGAAATGCAAATCAAATGTTCATTTTTTGAATGGCATGCACGCAGAGATGTATGCAGACAGGGAAACGGAAAACTTATATTGGACAAGACATGGGTTTGGATAGAAGAGAAGGGTTTTATAAGAGATCCAAAGTTTAAACACAGAAGTATGAGAGAAATTGCCACTTTATAAACTTTAGGATTATCTTAAAGATAAGACAATCATATAAGAATTTAACCATTTGTTCCCTGCTAACAATAATATAACTTTTAAGATTCTTGTTGATAGTACCTAAGAATTGATACATCAATATCATAGTGCAAATATCAACAACAATTTATATTTATAAATTATAAATATAATTCTTTTGTACTCTCATTCCATCCCAGAGTTAGGCCCTGTGACACAGAATTATTCATAACAGGCTCTGGCAAGAGGAAGTCAGACTCCATCTCTGCTTTGAGGGATCATCAGTCATTCTAGCTTGTTTCCTAATTTGTTAGATGGGGTTAATAATAACTTCTTTATGTGTTTTCTTAAGAATTTCATATATGTTATAGCATATCCAGTTTTTAGCTATGCTTTGGCATGAAGTGAGAATCCAATAAATTCTGGGTGTTGATACCAGTAGTTTCATTATTTCTCAGTAATCTGTTACAGTGATGTGGACATATGCATGCTTATTTTATAAGTTTTTAAAATCATTTTGCTAATAGTCCACATGGAAATATGATTCTTTTTCAGGAAATAGTATGCACACAGATTATATAAATGTTGAATACAAATTTCCCAAGATCTAAAATTCCCAACATTGCTAAGATATATGATGAATACTCTTACAATTTTTATATGTAGACATTCTGCTTTTTTTTAAGAAACCCTTTTTTTTAGTTCCTTAAGGATGCAATAGAGAGGTTGAGAAAACCATTCGATCTGTGATTAAGATGTAAGGTTTTGCTTGCCCGTGGAAGATGGAAACTACAGGAAGGAAAAATAGTCAATTTTTAATCTTAAAAGGTTAGTGATCTAACCTTTGGTGTGGGAAAGAATGAAAAAAAAATCTAAATTCCGTGAATACTTTTGTTTCTGCCAATCAATTTTACTCCAGGGAAAGCTATCAGTAAAATTATATCAAAGTTGGTGAAGTCAGTATAGTAGATTTATATGTGATTTGAAAATGTTAAGAATTTGAGGGTAAACTGATGTTTGGGGAATTAAATTTTTTTTTGGCTGGGGCCAGGTTTGAACCCGCCACCTCCGTATATGGAGCCAGCACCCTACTCCTTTGAGCCACAGACACCACCCTTGGGAATTAAATTTTAGCTTATTGACCTGATATCATCAACAGTGCCCACCAGTCTTTCTTGATAGCCATTGGGAAAATCCTCTTCAGAGAATAATTGCGTTACTTAAAGAAGTGATATTTAGACTGTCTTACCCAGAACACTGTGGTTCCTCATTGATGCTGCTGGGCTGACACTGAATTTGTTAAGGGGTGTGGTAGATGTTGAGCCAGATTGAACTGGGCTGCCCCCCAATTTCACCCAAATTCCCCATCTCCCTCTATAACATCAACTGCCATCAACCCTGCTTTATCTTTTCTTTATACTGAAATTTCTCTTAACCTTTTACTTACAGTAATGGCACAGCTTATAAATTATGTTTGGAAAACAACACGAGATGGCAGTGTATCTGTGTAAGTCTCTGTTATAATGAAAATTGAATTAAGCTATTATGGCCCATTAAATTTAGGGAGTGAGTTGTCATGATAAAGTATAAAAGGTTATGAAATATCTGAAAGATTCATTGTCAGGAGGAGTGGAGAAGAAAAGATAGTTTGAAGGACTAAAATAATTTGCCCAAGTGGAAATAGGATTGGATAGAATAGAGAAAACAAGAAAAATTAATTCCAAAGGCAAGCCGTGCTTTCATATTTCATATTAATAGTTTTGTTAAAGGGATGTCCTGTAGAAACAACATTAAAAACTGTTCATGAAGGGAAAATAAAATGTTCTAGCAACCAAATACAGGAATTTTTCCAAGTAGGAAATGAAGCAGGTCTTCCTCAGGGAAATGGCAATAAGTAGGGATAAAAGGATAAAAGTAATCAAGTGACATTTCAGAGATTAAATGCTGAATTGGAATAAATAACTAATTGACTAGAAATGGAGCTTCTGTGAAAGAAACTCTGGCTTAAACAACAAGTAGAAAATGATACTGCTAGCAATGAGTGATATCTTAATACATATTGTATGAATTTTATATTAGTACATAACAAATTACCACAAATTTACCAGCTTAGGACAATATGAATTTCTCTGACAGTTTCTGTGGGTCTGTGCACATCTTAGCTCTGTTCTTTCCTCAATGTTACCTAAGATGCAAACAGACTCACAGTTTGTTGAGCTGTGTTAACTGCTCAAATGGGGAAGATCCACTTTCACTCTCACTCATTTGGCTGGAAGATTCATTTTCTTGCAGTTGTAGGACTAAGGGCCCTGACTTTTTGCTAGCTATAGCTGAAGGCAGTTCTCAGCAGACTCCTTTCAGCTCCTAAAGACTGCTCACCATTTCTAAATAACATCTGGAGTTCTTGCCATGTGGACTTCCTTTATATGGATGCTTATCCTTCATGAAGGCAGAAAGGATAGGGACAGACGAGCAATTCTGACACAGGGACAGTCTTATATAATCACAAAAATGATATCACATTATCTTTGCCATATTCTGTCAATTAGACTCAAATTATAAATTCATTCACAATCAGAAAAAGGGGATTTTGCAAGGGCATGAACACTAGCAGATGAGGATCATGGAAGGGACCCTAGAGTATTATGTCCCCAAACGCGTGAATAAATTAAAGTGAGCTAAGGAGGAAAAGAAAGGCAGATGAAGTATTATAGTAATTTATGGGCACAGATAGTTGTACATCATGCAATAATAATAATTAAACTGCAAAATGGAATCTGAAATACAGCTTTACTGAGTACCTATGTATTACCATGAAGGTGACTCACAGTAGAGCTTTTGAAATTCTGCTTGGTTAGTAGTTTATACATATGTTATTATATCTGCCTGCTTGTACTTAGTTGTGTTGACAATAAACTAATGTGATACTTAGTTTTCATTGTTTAAATGAGTTTATTTTTAAATGAGGAATGTCTTAGGCTTTTGAATGGCAGGTACACCTTGCATTCTTCCTCGGGCAGTTTCACTTAGTGAAACCATGTCAGCTGAAGTAGTGACACTTCTCCATATAAAGGAGTGTGGTTACAGATAACATTGACAGCATGAGATTTTAGGTTTAGAAAAAACCCTAAGGCAAATACATTATGTTTAGACACTGAAAAAAACACAGGCACACTATTCAGTTTGTGCCCAAGCAAGCTAATTTATTCTACACTTGGAAGCTTTGTTTTGATAACTTCTGGGCTTGTTTTTGGCTCAATGCATGTTTGACTGAGAAGTCTTTCCTTCCAAGTGCTTTCTTTGTCAGACAGTTGCTATTTAGGGGACTCATGAGCTAAGGTCACAAAGTGAACCCTTAAAGGAGCTTAATAAAGTCATTGTGATAAGCCCTGCCAGAGGTAATGTATCTCTGCCTTAATGGTGTTTACTATAGCCAGCAACAAGTATATATGTAAAGTTTCAATTTTTTCCATATATGTAATTAGAGCAGTGAGCATAACTGTTTTAAGGGATGAAATTTAGGCTCTAAATTCTAATTTTGTTCAAAGTTAACTGTACTTTCACAAGATTTTGAACTATTTACTCTTTTCCTATGTTTTATGCAGAAGACACTTATTTCTCCTCTTTTTTGTTCACTGAGTCCAAGCTGCTAACTAAGTTGGAAGCCTTTCAATTCATGATTTGGAGACCAGTCATTGTATCTTATTAAAATGAAACTATGTTCCTGCATAGCCCTATTTCAGGAAATAAGAAAGAAAGTAATATTGAAAACAATATTGAATCATTGTACATTTATACTAAAACAAATGAATCAAAATAAACAAAAACTTACCATACGTGTTAGTATCCATGTATAAAGAGCATACCAAGATTAATATGAGAGTTTGAATAACAAACCAATTGTGAAGTAAAACAAACCTGAGATAGAAAGTATGAATGACTTAGACTCAAATAAGTTCTAAGATAGCTGACTCTGATGACCAAGACTCCCCCTCCCATTTTTAATTTTTTCCAGAAGACATGTTCCAGGAGTGCCTCTAGCATAATATTTATTATATGTTTCTGTTTCTTATTTTTAGCCTTGGCATTTTAAGAATGACCAAAGAATTTCATTTGACATGATTATTTAGATGTATTTAGTTGTAAATTCAAATGTAACTTTATAAATTAATGCGAGGTCAATCTTAGTCATAGTGAAAATGAAATCCAATCATTAGCCATAAATAATTTGCTTAGTGTGAAGCTGTTAAAGGAAGTACTATATGCAAGAGTATCAAGAACACCTTCCTCTCTCCTAGAAAATCATCCATATTTATCTCCTTTATGAAAACTTTGCTCAACCACAATCGGGAGTTGAAGTATTGTCCCTTACAATGCTTCATTTAACTTTTAGTCATTGTTCAGGTGCATTTTTGCCATCTCTATATTTCCTCTCTTGAATATGGCCAATAACTTAAATGTCTTGAAGAATAATGTAAAAGTAGTATAACTACTCATCTCTGTTAAGCTGAATACTTAGTACAAGTGTGCTACAGAATTCGAAGTCATAAATCTTTCAAGGCATTTTTTTCTTATATTCAACATAAATTCTACTGTTTCAAAATTGAATATAGTATCAAAATAAAGTATACTATTGGTCTAGAAATTGATTCTTCATTACAACAAAGAAAAGCATAATCCAAGATTAATGGGCAGGTATTTTGCTTGCTGCTTAGGTACCTATATAGTTTGAAAACAGTCCCAAAATTGCAATCTATGAAATGAAATCTTACTTGAGGACGTTTGAATATTGATATAAATTTTCCACCTGGTACTTTAGTCAAACATTTGCATTGTTAGTGTTCTGGCCAATTTTAGCTATTAAAAGCTCAAAAAAAATGTGTTTTCTATTTTAACAGCTCTTTTGCACTGTAGTAATTTTAAAATGTCGGTTTAATCAATAATATGCACAGTACAAGAGCCTTTGGGCATATAAAATGTCAGTTGCTTAATTTTGAAAAATGGGTAGTGGCCCTACAAAATCATCTGGTCAAACATTTGCATTATATTGCACTTAGCACAGAGACTTACACTGCACTTAGAATGTCTTCATCAATTATTTCAAGACAATGTAAGGCTTGGGAATCTTTACCTGTGATATCCAATTAGCAGATCTTATGGCCTGATTAATTTCCCCAATTTCTTCTCCACATACACCATATAACAAAGTGTCAGAAAAAAAGAAACTTAAGCTATTTTAAAACTGTCCAATTTATACAGCTAAATTATTTTATTATAGACCTCCCCCGCCACACACATACATGCTGTATTTGTTATATCCAGATAAAAGTTTATCATGCAGCCACACCACTCACAAGTGTTAACGTATTCTGCAATGGAGATACGATTTGCAGTACTAAATGATGAGTAGTCACAACAGACTTTGAGGGATGATGACAAAATAATGTGTCTAAACTCACAGCCCTACACACACCCACACACACACAATTGAATAGCTGGCTGAATTGTTTCTAAATCTGTAGATCACCATTTGGACTTTGACTTAGAATGTAAGCCAAGTGGAAAATACAAACTTCACTTTAAGAAGTTCTAAGGAGAACCTTAAAGATAAGGAAATAATTTTCCCAAATAACTAAGATAAAAATAAAGAATGGACCGTGTGAAGATTAATTATGAGAGAGATATAACATCATGTGATTCCAAAGATAGGTATAGATTTAAAATAAATCTTCAAGTGGAAAACAAAATATACTACTTTTTCTCATGACTAACTATATGTAGCATAAATATTATAAAAGCAGAAATCTATTTAATGACAAAGACTCTTCTAAAAGTACATCAATTTTTCTATTATAATGGTAATTAATAAATGAAGCTATCTATTGAGCACCTACTATTTACCAACCACTGTGCTTCGAAATTTTATAAATCCATACCAATTTTATAGTATAATGGCTCATGTGATGATGAAAACATTATGACTCACACATAGTAAACAACCAGCCAAAACTATATAGCTGATAGGTGTAGAACTGAAAGTCAAACTCAGGTCTAATTTTTTTTTTTTTTTTTGAGACAGAGCCTCAAGCTGTCACCCTGGGTAGAGTGCTGTGGTATCACAGCTCACAGCAACCTCCAACTCCTGGGCTCAAGCAAGTCTCCTGCCTCCACCTCCCAAGTAGCTGGGACCACAGGTCCATGCCACAATGCCTGGCTATTTTTTAGTTGCAGCCGTCATTGTTGTTTGGCAGGCCCGGGCTGGATTCGAACCCGCCACCTTAGGTGTATGTGGCTGGCACCTTAGCCACTTGAGCCACAGGCGCCGAGCCTCTCAGGTCTAATTTAACTCTAACATTTGTTCTCCTAATTGCTGTGCCTACTGCCTGTCCTTTAGGAGGCACTATAGATCCTGGTATTTCCTATCAGGAAATACCTTTGATTATTAATAGCTACTTCTCTATTTTTAAAAAGATGCACCTGAGAGAAGTCATACGTATCACTAGCATCTTCCTGCAGATTACTTCATGAGAGCCTGTCACATGGAGAACTTTGGGGGATTAAAGGGGAAAATGATATTTGAAAGGAAGAGAGCCAAATAAACAATCATACAAGATTTAAAATTATGAACTTTTTAATAAACCTAATATAGAGGGAAAACTATAGAGGGTCTCACTCTGTCATCCAGGCTGCAGTGCAGTGGCACAACCATAGCTCAACTTTTCCTTGAATTCCTGAGCTCATAAGTCTCTCTTGCCTCAGACTCTCGAGGTGGGAGCCAAGCTCTAAGATAAACTGTTAAATTGTTCTAAGCTCTAAGATAAACTGTTCTATTGCTAATTTAGTATGTACAAACGAAAAAGTAAAATATCTTACTAGGTACAAAATTGGGCTTAACGTAAAGAACATTTTTATTTTAAAATAAGATAAGCAATTAATCCTTATATATATTAAAGAGAAAGAATACACAGTAACAAGTGTGTTATTTCACCCCATATGACAAATGGCTGCAGTGAGGAAAAAGGACAGAAGAAAGAAATGCACTAATATTTACTGAGCGTCTACTGTTTGCCAGGCATGCAGATTCTCCGCTCACATCCAGAAAGAAATTAGACAAAGCTGGACCTGTTTGTGATATAGCAGATGTTGAAGGAGTGAAAGACGGACTTCTGCGATAAAGTCTGATTGCATTCCACATCAGATTTTTCATTGCAATTGTATAAATACACATGAGCAGGATCATTTCATTCAGAAAATAATTATTCAGCTCTAGATGTAAAGTAGCCATTGGGGAGAGAACCATAATAAGTCATGGTCTGTGATCAGCAGCCTGATATCATATAAACAAATAATTACAGTGAGATGAGTTAGGTGTAATAATAGAGGCATGTATCAAATTGATTGGAGGTAAGGACCAACTCCTTACAGAGAATAAGCAACATTCTTATTGCTTAGGGTAGGAGGATTTAGGGAAGGCTTGATAAGAGTGTTATTTGGGTCAAATTGTGAAACATACTTATGACCATTCTATGAAGAACAGTGGAAGGCCATTTTCAATATAAGCAACACAGTGCAAAACCAGACAGATGTCAAAAATGGGACCTTTGTATGGAGTTCGCAGGACATGGTAGTACCAAATTTAGCTTAAAAATTAGTTTGTCTCATCTATGTACATTAGCTGTGACTGCTTAGAACCTGGAGAAGCATATGACTTGTGAAATTCCTGACAACCTGTAGATTTAATATTAGTAATATGATAGTGTACTAGTTCATTGATTTAAAATGAAGTACAGATACTTGCCAAAGATTTCAGCACATTAGGAAATATACAGGGTGGCCACAAAGTTCATGTGCAATATAAAATAGTGTGCAATTCTAAATGACTTTATGGCCACTCTGTATAAATAAATAAATACAAAAAATGCCAAGGTCTACACATACTTCTCACTTTTCAGACATCTAACACCACAGATAAGCAAAACAGTCCTTCAAAAATCATCATGTGGCCCACTGGTGGGTTATATTATGGATTATATTATGTTTGGCTTTAAGGATGAGTTCTTACTTTATTTCAGGACTGGGGTGGGGGAGCGGAGAGTAGGGGATGGTAATATTCAAAATAATTTTTTAGCTGCTCTACAGTTTTAATCACTCAAGGAATTAACTTCACAATTAACATCAGGGAATATGTGTTTTGCTATTAATTGATAAACATATCATTGATGCTTTGATTAAAATTTGACTTCCTTTTCATTTCTGTGTTTTTAAAATAATAAAACTGAACTGCCAACTTTGCATAATTATGTTTTAAAATAAATTTTTCTATTATTTTCTTTTAGAAAAGAAAAGAAAATTTTTCTTTTATTAAATGTATTCAAAATAATCTAACGGCTTAACAATATCTATCCTTAGTCTAGTTCACTAAACCCTCATAGATTATTCGAAGTATATGACAGTATATTTATAAAAACAATATTCCCCTAATGTTTTATTAATTTCAAATCATATTAATGAGAATACAATAAATAGATTCCTGACCATAGAGTTACATCTATATGAGTCAAACAGTGAAATTGTCTTCTAAAAGTATCTACCAAAATGAAAAATGATGTGAAGAAAACTTTGAGGAAGACAAATTGGAACTGCCTCAAGATCCCAAAGCAATGTCCCACGTTAATAAGACCTATATAAAAAAGCTAGAAAGATGACCTATAAAAACTGAACTCAGAATTTGGTTATGATACTTCCATTAATAGATTTCTTTGCAAGAAGTGTTAAATTAAAAGCAAAAATTTAACAAGGCCACAAGCGCACAGGTCAGACGAGGTCCAGTGAATACGAAACAGATTCAAAAAGGTCATTTAGCTGGATTTGATGAGCCCTTTTACCACCTGGCTGCAATGATAGCCCCAGTGTTCCGGTGCCTAAGCAGTACCATTGAAAGAGAATGGCATGAGTTTGAAGACTCATTTCTTACAAACAGCTATACCTCTTCTCTCCTGGGCAGCACATAGGATCAAGGATCAGCCATTCCAGGAAAGGGCTGAGCAGAAACCTAACTCCTATGCTCAAACATTGGTAAAGTGTCCTCTGAGGGTGGAATCAATCAGAAGCCAGAAACCAAGGCTCTGCTGCCAGTTCAGCATGCTATCACCAGGTATTAACAGGTGTACTCCAAGCCTATGAATCTCTGCTTCCTAATCTGTCTAGATTTGAGATCAAAATATTTTATGACTTTGTCTAGACTGGAGTCACTTTATGGCTGATTGAGTCATAAGCTTTCACAGAGATTAGCCCTTTTTTCTCTAGTCTATATTTCTTATTCTCTAGCTTTTTTTCCCCAAATCCTTCAGATATTATTTAGGCTACACTATTAAAGTTAAAAGAAGACATTGGAGGAGGTACTCTGAATATAATAATTTCCTTTGCAGAAATAAGACTGTGGCCCAGGAATTGATTGAGCCAGCATTGGTTTGACCTTCAAAGTACATCGTTATCTCCAGCAACCACATGTTCCATTTCCTTCTGGGGATATTTTATTCATCTCCTCATCTCTTTTTCCTTACTATTTTCTATTCCCCCCTACCCCCGCCACTTCCCTTGTTTTGCTGGCTGCATTCTGTGAAAGGGCCTCAGCCCTGGCAGTAGAGGCTTGATAAGAGACTTTGAACATCTAGTTGGAATGCCAAATACGAGGACACCACTGTATAGGGTTGGATTTTGCTGTATCACTCCATTCTCAAAGAAAGGGATTAAAAAGAACTACCAGCTTTCAATTAGATTTGCCAGAATAACACTTCCTGCTGTATCTGAAATAAACAAGTTGGTGATATATGAAGTTTTCCTGACCACCAAATTATCCTGTAGTTTCTGAAATCTCATTTACTGTACAAAGTATTTTTTCAATAAATGTATAGCAAACAGATGAATTATTAAATAGTATTATTAGATATTTTTAAAAAAATATAATAATAATATTTATATCAGAAAAGCTATAATTGATTTGTGGTTTAAAATGGCTCCAGTAGTCTGTTGCTCAAATAATACATGAAAATATTTCTTCTCTGATATTAGAGAAGGGAACTGAAGGTTAAACACATTGTCAAAAAAGTGTAGATGATGATAAGTTGTTTGCTTTAATATATTAAAGTACCAAAACCTAAAATTCCTATGGACCCATGAAAAAAACCTGAATATCCAAAGCAAACTTGAGTAAAAAGTAAAAATCTGTATCATCACACTACTTGGTTTCAAAATATATTTTACAAAGTGATAGTAAGCAAAACAGTGTGACACTAGTTTAAAAGCAAACATACAAACTGCAGGAACAGAAAAGAGAGCCCCCAAATAATCCCATGCATTTATACTCATTTGATGTTCTACAAAGATGCCAAGAGTACACACTGGAGAAAGAACAGTCTCTTCTTCAATAAACAAACAAATGGATATCACATGCAGAAGAACATCTTATACCATGTATAAAAATTAAATCAAAATGGATTAAAACTTACATGCAAAACCTGAAACTGCAAAAGTACTAGAAGAAAACATAGGGGAGAAGCTCTCTGACGTTAGTCTGGTAAATGATTTTTGACTATAACCCCTAAAACACAGACAATGAAAGGGAAAACAGACTATACAATAGTAGTACTTAAAACTAAGAAGCTTCTGCACAGCCAAGGAAACAATCAACAAAACAAAAAGACAACCTATGCAATGGGAAAAAATATGTTCAAGCCTTATACTTGATAAGAGGTTAATAATTAGATATAAATTGGTTTCAGAATAGTACTGAGTACATTGGATATTTTTTTTCATTCCTGAGATACTTTACTAAGAATATTTTCCAGCTCCATCCATGTAAACATAATGCTGCATAGTATTGCATGGTATACATATACCACAATTTATATAATCACTCCCACTTGCATATGAAAAATGAAACTCAACTATAGCCTAGGATGAAGGAGGAAAGAGGAAAGAGAGAGGAAGGGAGGGGGGTGGGTCGATAGAGGGAGGTTTGGTGGGGGACCACGCCTATGGAGTATATTGTAAGTACAAGTTGGATCTATCAGGTGTAGAGCATAAATGTCTTAATCCTGTAATAAAGTAAAAGTGGTGAAGGCTATGTTGTTTAATAGGATCTAAACATTCCAATTTGTACAAATAATCATCACATAATGAATCATATAATGACATAAATGTATTTATGATCTATGTAGGAAAGACTTAATAAAAAATAATAATCAAGATATAAAAAGAACTCACAGAGCTCAAAAGCAAGAAAACAATCTGATTTTAAAATGAGCAAAGAAGCTAAGTACACATTTCTCAAAATAATCATTTGAATAGCCAACAGATATATGAATAACTGCATATCAGCAATTATCAGACAATTGCAAATTAAAACCACGATGAGATATCACCTTACAAGGTTGAAAAGTAAATATTGCAGAGGACGTGGAGAAGAGAGAACCCTTGCACAATGTTGGAAAACAATATAGAATCTCCTCAAAAAATTGAAAATAGAATTACCATATGATCCAGAATTCCCAGTAGTAGGTATGCAAAGGAAAGGAAATCACTATGTTGAAGTCATATCTGCAATCCCATGTTCATTATAGTATTATTCACAATAGCCGAGCTATCAAATCAACCTAAGTGTCCAATAACAGATAAATGGATAGAGAAAATGTGCTACATGTACACAGTGGAATACTATTCAACCATAAATAATGAAATACTGTCATTGTCAACAATGTGGATAAACCTCAGGGAAATTGTCTTAAGTTAAATAATCCAGGCACAGAAAGACAAATACTGTATAATCCAACTTAAACGTGAAATCTAGAAGAAGATGAACTCACATAAGTGGAGAGTAGAATGTTGTTTATGAGGGGTGGGCAGTTGAGGAGATGATGTTGGTCAAAGAAAACAAGATTTCAGTGAGATAAGAGAAATAAGTTCCAGAGATCAAATGTACGACGTTGTGACTAGCCATGATAATAACAATGTACATACTGTATATTACGAGGTACCCTACTGCCAATAAAATAGACCTTAAATGGTCTCACCACAAAAAATGATAAGTATATGAGAACATACATATGTTGATTAGCTCAATTTTGTTATTCCCATTAATATATAATGTAAATTTCAAAATAACATGTTGAATGATATAAGTGATTTTTGTCAATTAAAATAAATAAATAAGTTTAAAAAAAAAGTAAAAGACTGAATGAATATTCCCAAAAAAGCAGAACAAAGCAACTTGGTAGTCTTTATAGTATACATATTCCTTTTATACTTTTATCCTCAAATCTGTATTTAAAGAGAGGCTTTAGGATTATGGATACCCTTGTGATTATTATTTGTGCGTGTTTTATTTTACACACACACATTTATATCCAGCTCACTGATTAGATGCATTTTTGTGTGTCACTCATACTTCAATAAAGTGGGGATTTGTAAAAATATTATGAGCCCTAGGTATACAGAGTCTCATACCTTTTCCTTTGAGGATTCAGATAGCAATATTTTCTGAAATATAACAGCAAGATATTCTCATTGATTATACATTAGAAGGTGACATCTTTAAAACAGCAATTCAAGGAAACCAGAACCAACGTTAGAAGATAAGTTACATGGGAATTTGGGTTTTGAGACTTTGCTGGAGTGAAGTGTAGCCTTAAGGAACTGTCTGGTAGCTTTGATAATGGTGAAGCAAAGCTTTAAACTCAGAAATAATATATTAGAATTTTTTTTTGAAAGTCATCAAAGTTTTTATACTCTCTAATGACCAAACTTGCCAGTAATGAAAGGACGTAAGATAGCCTGCCAAGAAATTCTTGAGGTACTTGACAATAATTTCTCAAATACCTTTGAATTGAGAAAGCAATTGAATGGGTAAAATACCAAGATTATCTGTAGATCCCATGAATCTTCCAAGCAAGTGAAGCAGACTGCCCCCGTTTTATATGATTTTAATGATATCAGTATCTTACATGCTCCAAAATGACTGAATAACTGTTTTATGCTATTTTCTCTTTCTAAAAATCTTTCTTCAACCTACTGATAGATTCAAGCATTTATTCATTTTTTTTTTTTTTTATTGAGATGGAGTCTCACTCTGTTGTGCAGGCTAGAATTCTGCAGTGTCAGCCTGGTGCACAGCAACCTCAGACTCCTGGGCTCAATTGATCCTCCTGCCTCAGACTCCCGAGGAGCTGCAATTACAGGAATCTACCATAATACTCAGTTAAATTTTTTTCGTTTCTAATAGAATCAAGGGTTTTGTTTTTGCTCAGGCTTATCTTGAACTGAACTCAAGTGATCTTCCCACCTTGGCCTCCAGAATAATTAATTGATTCATTAAATATACTTTTATTCCACTTTTCCTATGCAAAACACAATTGAAGCACCAAGTTTACAGGGCTAACATTACAGTAATGATTCCTGCTCTCTCTTTTTTTTTTATTGAATGGTAACTATGTACATTAATGCACTTCTGGGGTACAGTGTGGGGTTTTCACTCACAATCTGAAACACTTCCTTCAAACTGGTTAACATAGCCTTTATGTCATTATCTTAGTTATTGTTTTAAAACGTTCACATTCTACTCTTAGAAAGAGATTCCTCCTCTCCTTGAGTTTTCATGTTTATGGTGAAGATGTGATATAATCAAATAATCGTTGATAAACATAATTTCATTGAATAGTAATAGTTCACATTTTTTGAGTATTTAACTCCTTTTTTAAATGAGGTATACATTTGAAAGTGGCATTTAAGTTGAAAGAAACCTGAAGAGCAAAGGCAAGGAGTGGGAAGAGGATTGCTCTGAGCAAGGGCCTTGAAACAGATTGAAACTTGCAGCACAATGGAGCCTGATGAGGCCTGAGGAGGGCTAGAGAGGTCAACAATGAACAGATCAGGCATGGCCTGGTAGGTCAAGGATTTCAAAAGAAAGAAAAATTGCCAAAGTGTAAGGGGAAATCATTCATGGAGAGATACAAAATCCAATGGATCTTTTAAGATAATTTTGGCTGGAATTGAGGAACAGATTGGGAGAGAGAGAATACAGGTGGAAAGATTAGTTAAGAAACCATCAGAGAAACATAGGAGAAAGATGACAGTGTGGACTCGGGTGGTAGGGGAGAGGACAGATAGCATGGAGGTGGATCCAGGATGCATCTAAGGAGGTAAGCCAGGAACAAGAGCAGGAACCCAGGACAGTCCAAGGGATTGGCTTCTGGGCTTGGATTTGGGGTTATGACTGTCTGATGTACCCATCATTAGAATTATCAGCCTGAATTATGATATTTTCTCTCAGAAGCTTCTGTTAAAATTTACCTGTATTAATTGGAATCACAATGGATTTTTTTTCATTAGAGTAGTTTATTAAATGACTGTAGAATGGAAGACAACTTTAATGAATATGAATATAGGCAGTAGTAAATGGAACACAGGTGGCTAAGGCTCAAGGGACTATGTGAGAGTGTTGGACAGTATAGTTGAAGGTGAGAGAATGAATCCAGTAAAAATGTGTGCTGAATATAGACTAGTCTATTTCATTAATGTGTTTGAAACTTGAGCTTGCAGTCGAGATTGGCATAAATGCCAATGCTCATATAAATTTTTTCTTTATTAATTAATTCATACAACACATATTTCTTGGATATTGGTTTCCTGTGTGTTTGATGAATATGTAATAAACTAAACAGGAATATCTCATGTCTTCGGAAAGATTCAGCTGTGTTTTTTTCACTAAACAGTTTCTGCCACCCTCCATATATTTCTACGGTTTAATATTTTTTGATTAAATGCTATTTAGATGGCTAAGGGACATTTTTGTGCAATTGTTACCAGGATGCAATGTTTAGTATCCTTTAATTAGAAATAGTGTAATAATTGTTAATAGCTCAAGCTCTGGTGTTAAGCCACCTTGGTTTAAATCCTAACTCTGCCACTTGCTTGCTTATTTAACCCTCTTTGTGCCTCAATTTTCAAGCCTTCAATTGGGATAAATAGTATCTGTGATTGGTGTGAGAATAAGTGAGCAAACAGATGTAAAGTACTTAGTGCCTAGTGTACAGAAAGCAGTGACTATTAACTAATGTATACAAGACCCCCCAAATTGTGTGTGTTTTTATAAAATTTAAAGAGATAGAATTTATAAAGATATATTTTAAGGCAAAATGAAATATGTGGCCACTTGCAAAAATTTGTGGATTTAGAATTTCAACTTTTTAAAAGTTAAAAACAATGAGGGAAGTCTCCATCATTCTGTTGGGAACCAAGAAACAAAGCAGTTTAAAACCACGCAATTTAACATAAAGAAGAATCAAATATACCTTTTTTTTTTTTTTTACTACTGAATTTCTCTATTGAAGAACAAGACATATATTTCATACTAAAATAGAATTTAGAGTAGTGAAAGGGCAAAATTCTCTGTTGGTGTGGTTTCTAACAATGTTTTTCAGTGGAATCTATAGAGATATTCGATCAAACAGTACTGTTGTTATGCTATTTTTTTAACTTAGAAAAATGTTTGCTTTTAATATTTTAATATTAAAAGGCTCTAGTGAATAGCAATCAAGTTACTTAGTGCATATATTTTTCTATGTCCCTATCTTTTTTCTCTATTGCTTCAGTAAATAGTATAGTTAATTTGCTATATTAAAATTATAAATTATATAGTTTAATTCTTAATTTCAGCATAGCTATTTTGTGATATTAGCATTCAGAATTATATGGCTATTTTGTTATATTAGAATTAAGAATGAGTTAATGGTGTGTTCTATGGAAAAGTCATACTGAATAATACAAGTTCCCAGGAAACATTATTTCTATGATGCCAAATTGTTAGAACTATTATATTATTAATTAATCTTTTATGCAAAAACACCATGTTTAAAACATTAGATGTTATATTTTTATAAATTTTCTAGTATAAGTGTAAGACTTAACATCAATTAGGAAAATAGACTGTACTGCATTTTAATAATCATCCTTTTCAAAGGTCGAAACAACAAACAAAGGGAAAGCTTTTATTCAGAACTTAGCTTTTATTTAACAGCTCTGAAATGTTGATAATGAAACACTTAAAGGAGCTGGTTCTGATCAACTGTACTAATTGCATACAGCTTTCAATTTTTATTTTATTTTTCAATTTTATTAAGCATCATTGCATTCAACATTTGTCCTGAGTAGTCCCATGACCAAAGTTATCTTCTGATACTTGAAGGCGGGATTAAATAATGGAAATATCTGTAATCTTGAGAAAGTTATGGCCCACTTTCTAAGCCTCAGTTCTATATTTATAAAGTGGAACAATGCTACTTGTCTGACATGATTTATTTTATGATAAATAAATTAAATAACATTTTAGAGCACTAAGTGTTCTATCTAGGCACATAGTAGGTATGTTATTTTGCTTCTTCCTCCTATTTTGTGACTGAAAGGAAAGAAAAAGTAAAGAGATGATTCAGATAGCAGGCAATAATTCAAAATGTTCGATCTTCTCAGAGTAAGAGAGACCTTCCCCCAGTTCAGTGTAGACAATTTGTCTGGGCCAAATTCTTAACTTTCCAACTGTTGAAGGAGTTCTGATCACATGCCTGTCCCTTTGATGATGCTGTGTTTTTAGCTTTATGGGATTATTCAAGAAATTTATCATCCAGAACTTTCACCATGACATAACATCTCTATAACATCATTTTCTCTATGTTAATGCCCAGCTTCTGTACAGTAACTATTAATAGTAGGGAATACAAATGTCAATAAGTGAGAACATTTCTTTCCTTTTAAGAAAAGATGTTATATACTGTATATTTCCTATTAAAAATATTTTTCCCTTTCCCTTCACCTTAAAATAAATATGGGAATCACTAGAAAATGTTGAACAAAACAAATAATGGTAAAAATATCAACCTATTCATTTAAAGCAGGGATTTTCTGACTTTTTCTCTGAAACACCTGTAAATTTTGAAAAATAAATTCATAACTAGGAACATTCACAGTATGAGTGGTTTCCCTTCTACAACTTCAAGTAGTACTGAAGGTCCAGAAAGATTGTTATCTTTTTTTTGTTTTGAATACTTATTAGCATACCACTATAAACCTAAATGATATGCTTACCCCAGTTTGAATCAATTTAAAATGTCGCTTATTCCTAGAGATTATTATATTCTCCTAAACATGCCAACAAAACAACAGTTCTTTTTTTATAAATTGCCTTTTCATATTGATAGCCTTGAAGTTAGAATCACTTCTATTTGAATGGGGACCAATTCAGGCCTAATTATAGTTTAAAAATACTAATCTCACTAAAATTACTGTTGCAGCAGTTTCATCGACCTGCTTTAACATTATTTTCTCTCTTCACTGTTATATCCTGATCATGACTATGAAATTAACCTCAGTTTTTTATTAGGTACACTGCCTGTGTTAGATTTTATTGATCATCCTAAGTATGTGGACAGTTTCAGGCAGCTAGATAATGGATTTTGTGTAACAATTTTCACATACTATATACATTTTTAACTATTTGATAAACACTTTAGACATTAAACATAATTTAAACAAAGATATAGAACATAAACTTATAATTTGTTGGAAACAAGACACTATTTTATGCAACATGCAACTTCTAATTTGGGATTTTTATGTTGAGATATATAACACATAAGCCAAAGGTTACAAAGGGTGACACACATATGAGATCACCAATCTCATTATTTGCCACAGTGAGCTTTCAGTAAAGGCTTAGGGTTGTTTGCTGTAGATTACAAATACTGAAATGACCACAAGGCAGAAAAAAGTGAATAGTGTACAGAGTTGAGAAACAACCAGGCACTGGAGGAATTAAGACATGCTCAGGAAAGCAGTACAGTTCAGCAATATATTCAGCAATTTATGGAACACTATGCAGCCATTCCTGGTACTTCAGTATTTTTCTACCTAGTGTCGCACTATTCTCAATGCTTTTTCTTTGCTAAAAGTGCTCAACACTTTTTTTCAATGCTTCCCCCTAATGTAACTGTAGCTCTGATGTATTCTAATGGTGCATGTTATTTACTGTCCAGAATTTACTTGGCTGGAGAGTATTGTATTACAGTGAGTTGTAATAACCTGAAACAGACAAAAAAGACAAAGCGCACCATAAGGAATGTAAATGTTTACTACCTGTTCATAGCTTGTAGAAACTTCAGATTGGTGATAGAATTTGTATGAATTTGGCACTTAAAGCATGGTGTCATATACATACGACCTCTCAGGATGGGATAAGAAATGCTCATTTATTCATTCTGTTCTGACCTGCTATATTTGCCTAGACAAAGTTATCCTTCCTTGATAGGAGAACTATTTTCCTACCATTTTTTTTTTTCCATTGTGACCTTCTTTATCTCCTGTGGGTTTAGAGATTTCCAGAAATATGGGGGAATGGAGGTTGGGCAAATGCCTATGGTGCTAATTCACTTGAGTTTGTGCCTAAATTTAGCAGCACATGTATGAGTCTTGGGGTGGTAGGGATGTAGGAAAAGAATGTCATATAGTTCCCATGCTACCTAAATATTATGTTTATTATGGGGAAGTGACAATGTATAGCAGCAAAACACTCATATATCTTGCTAATTATTTTATTTCTCTTTTAGCAAGGAAGAAATGATGATTTCTGAAAGTTTTTTTGTACAGTTCATTGAAACAGACTATGAAAATTTGAATTATTATGTATTCTTGCTGTATATATTCCATAATTTTTTTATTTTAGCAAGTATACTTAATTCTTCCCACACCTTTTCCACAAAATCCTGCATTTTATAAATCTTCTCTAAAGAAATTATGGGATATAAAATAAGGATATTTGTTGAAATCTAGTTAAAGTTGTAAAAGGTCAAAGCTAAAAAGGGAACCAAACCTTCTGCTTCTTACAATTCATTGTTATGGCTGGAAAAATGATTATGTGGTAATGTGTATATAATTAGAAAACAATTCAATTACAAATTCTTTTGTTTTCATAGTACAACAACCTTTCTCAGTAAAATATTATGCAATTGAATTGTTTGATTTTTTTTGTAAGACTTCACAAATTGGAGTTTATTTTAATGCCTTAGAAGTCCCAGACAGACATAATTTTCATTGCTATGTTGCACATTTAACAAAAGCTATTATAATAGCAATATATAAGGAAGTACTTTTTACATGGCAGTGTGGAGAGATAATAAATATTACACAGGTAATCACCATCATTTTACAAAGAAATATATTGCTCTGAATATTCTCTTTCACCTTCCCTTTACATGTAGGGATTGAAGAATGCCGTGGGAAAGCTACGCTATGAGCTGCTTGGACTTCTAAAGTGTCCAGTGGATTTTTAATCACATAAGGTAAATGCTGACTGCATTTTAATTCTATTTTCAGGATGAAATGAAATATCATTCTGTGTCTTAAAACTCATTTTCCTTACACCAACAAGAC
Source organism: Otolemur garnettii (assembly GCF_000181295.1). NCBI lineage: Eukaryota > Metazoa > Chordata > Mammalia > Primates > Galagidae > Otolemur > Otolemur garnettii. The sequence goes on from NW_003852401.1 coordinate 236,384, forward strand.
AGGTAATTATCTTTGATTTATTCATGTACTTAATTAAGTAGTTCCTCCTAATTTGTGAACCCCCCAAGAGACTAGGGGAAGTTATTGGCATATTGACAATCTGCTATTGGGCTTAATTTTTCTCTGTAAAACTGTCATACATGTGATGGTAAGTTTCAATCTGTATACAGTTTGTGTTTGCATACAATCATTTTTGTATTCTAAAATACTATTTTAACTTGCTCAAATATTATACATTTGAAAGTGTGATGGCATGAGATATTTCTTTATTAATAATTACAACATAGGAAATATTTTATTCTAAATTTAAGATGGAAGCTGAGTTACTTCTGGGCTTTTCTTTTCTCCTGTTAGTCTTCATTTCTGTAAGTGGCTTATGTGTAAGTGCGATGTGGGTGACTTTCTTTCCCTTCTAAAGTATTTTTAGGGTTTTTTTTGGGGGGGGTTTATTGTTGGGGATTCATTGAGGGTACAAGAAATCAAGTTACACTGATTGCATTTGTTAGGTAAAGTATCTTTTATACTTGTGTCTTGCCCCCAAAAGGTGTCTCAAACAACAAGTCCCGCACTCCCCACCTCCCTTTCCTCTTTCTGCTCTTCCTTCTCCCACCACCCTCCTTCCTTCTCACTCTCTGCTCTTCCTTTCCCCCACCACCCTCCCTCCTTCTCTCTCTACTCTGCCTTTTCCCCACCCCCCACTGGTACTAGGTCATTAATTGTCTTCATCTCAAAATTGAGTACATAGGACTCATGCTTTTCCTTTTTAGTGATGCTTTGCTAAGAAGATTATGTTCCACTTCCATCTAGGTAAATACAAAAGATGTAAAGTCTCCATCTTTTTTAATGGCTGAATAGTATTCCATGGTATACATATACCACAGCTTGTTAATCCATTCCGGGTTGGTGGGCATTTAGGCCGTTTCCACATTGTGGCAATTGTAAATTGACCTGTAATAAACAGTTTAGTGCAAGTGTCCTTATGATAAAAGGATTTTTTTCTTTCTGGGTAGATGCCCAGTAATGGGATTACAGGATCAAATGTGAGGTCTAGTTTGAGTTCTTTGAGGGTTCTCCATACTTCCTTCCAAAAAGGTTGTATTCGTTTGCAGTCCCACCAGCAGTGTAAAAGTGTTCTTTTCTCTCCACAACCATGCCAGCATCTGCAGTTTTGAGATTTCATGATGTGGGCCATTCTCACTGGGGTAAGGTGGTATCTCAGGATGGTTTTGATTTGCATTTCTCTAATAATTAGGGATGATGTGCATTTTTTCATATGTTTGCTAGCCATTCATCTGTCTTCTTTAGATAAGGTTCTATTCATATCTCTTACCCATTGATATATGGGATTGTTGCCTATTTTCATGTAGATTAATTTGAGTTCTCTATAGATCCTTGTTATTAAGCTTTTGTCTGATTCAAAATGTACAAATATCATTTTCCATTGTGTAGGTTGTCTATTTGCTTTGGTTGTTATTTACTTAGCTGTACAGGTGCTTTTCCTTTTAATTAAGTCCCACTTGTTTGTTTTTGTTGTTGTTGCAATTCCATGGAAGTCTTCTTCATGAAATCTTTCCCCAGGCCCATACCTTCCAGTGTTTTTCCTGTGCTCTCTTTGAGGATTTTTATTGTTTCATGCCTTAAATTTAAGTTTTTTATCCATCTTGTATCAATTTTTTTCTGTGGCAAAAGGTGCGGGTCGAGTTTCAGTCTTCTACATGTGGTTATCCAGTTCTCCCAGCACCATTTATTGAATAGGGAGTCTTTCCTCCAGTGTATATTCTTTTTTGGTTTATTGAAGATTAGGTGACTGTAAGGTGTTAATTTCATTTCCTGGTTGTCTATTTGATTTCAAATGTCTATGTCTCTATTTTTATGCCAGTACCACTGTTTTGACCACTATGGCCTTGTAGTACAGTCTGAAGTCTGGTATGCTAACGCTCCTGGCTTTATTTTTATTACTAAGAACAGCCTTAGACATGTGGGGTTTTTTCCTGATTGCATATAAAACAAAGAATTACTTCTTTCTAAGTCTTGAAAGTATGATGTTGGTATTTTAATAGGGATGGCATTGAATGGGTAGATTGCTTTGGGAAGTATAGACATTTTAACAATGTTGATTCTTCCTAGCCATGAGCATGGTACGTTCTTCCATTTGTTAATTTCCTCTGCTATTTCCTTTCTTAGGATCTTATGATTTTCTTTATAGAGGTCCTCACATCTTTTGTTAGGTATCTTCCTAGGTATTTCATTTTCTTTGAAGCTATGATGAAGGGAGTTATGTCCTTAGTTAGCCTCTCATCTTGGCTGTTATTGACATATACAAAGGCTACTGACTTGTGGACATTGATTTTATATCTTGAGACATTACTATATATTTTGATGACCTCCAGGAGTCTTGTGGTTGAGTCTTTGGGGTTCTCTAAGTATAAGATCATATCATCAGCAAAGAGGGAGAGTTTGCCCTTCTCTGCTCCCATTTGGATGCCCTTTATTTCCTTCACTTGCCTAACTGTATTGGCTAAAACTTCCAGTACTATGTTAATTAATAGTGGAGATAGAGGACAACCTTGTCTGATTCCAGTTCTAAGTGGAAAAGCTTTCAGTTTTACTCTATTCAGTAAAACATTAGCTGTGTGTTTCTCATAGATAGCTTCAATCAGTTTAAGAAATGTGCCACCTATGCCTATAATGCTTTTTCTGCATCCATTGAGTGGATCATATGGTCTTTGTTTTTTCTTTTATTGGTATGGTAAATAACATTTATGGACTTGAATATGTTAAACTAGCGTTGAATCCCTGGGACAAAACCTACTTGATCATGATGTATGACTTTTTTGATGATAAGCTGTAATCTAATGGCTAGGATTTTGTCAAGAATTTTTGCATCTATATTCATCAGTGAAATTGGTCTAAAGTTCTCCTTTTTAGTTGGGTCTTTTCCTGGTTTGGGTATCAGGATGATGTTTGCTTCATAGAAGGTGTTGGGGAAGATTCCATCCTCCTCAATTTTTTTGGAATAATTTCTGTAATATTGGAATAAGCTCTTATTTGAAGGTTTGATTGAATTCTGATGTGAAGCCATCCAGACCAGGGCATTTTTTGTTGGGAGACTTTTTATTGTCTCTTTGATCTCAGTGCTTGAAATTGATCTGTTCAGGAGATCTATTTCTTCCTGGCTAAGTCTAGGGAGACGGCATGATTCCAAATATTGATCCATTTTCTTCAGATTGACAAATTTCTGGGCACAGAGTTTCTGGTAGTATTCAGAGATAATCTCTTGTATCTCTGTGGCATCAATTATTTCTCCTTTATCATTTCTGATTGAGGTTATTAGAGATTTTAATTTTTCTATTTCTAGTTAGTCTGGCCAAAGGTTTATCTATTTTTTTATTTTTTTCAGAAAACCAACTCCTTTCATGAATTTTCTGAATGATTCTTTTGTTTTCAATTTCATTAACTTTTGATTTAATTTTGGTTATTTCTTTTCTTCTGTTAGGTTTAGGCTTATATTGTTCTTCTTTTTCCAATTCCATAAGATGTCTTGTGAGTTTGTTGATGCACTCTCTTTCTGTTTTTCAGATGTAAACATCTGAAGTCATGAATTTTCCTCTCAGGACTGTTTTTATTATTTCCCACAGGTTTTGGTAGCTTGTTGTTGTTGTTGTTGTTTTGGTAGCTTCTTCATTGTTGTTATGCTCAATGAAGTTAATGATTTCCTCTTTTATTTCTTCTTATACCCAATTGTCATTCAGCATAATTCTGTTTAATTTCCATGTCTTTGTGTGAGGTTGAACATTTTTGTTAGAGATGAGTTCCACCTTTAGTGCCCATGGTCTGAGATGATACAAAGTAAAATTTTGATAATTTTAATTCTCTTGAGGTTTGTTTTGGATCCTAGGATATGATCAATTTTGGAGAATCTTCCATGGGCTGATGAGAAGAAGATGTATATTTTAGCTTTGGAGTGGAGTGTTCTGTATATGTCTATCAAGCACAGTTGTTCTAGGGTCTCATTTATGTCCCTTATATCTTTGTTTGATTTCCATTTACAGGGTCTGTACAGCTTTGTAAGAGGAGTGTTAAAGTCCCCTGTTATTATGGTGATATAGGATATCATATTGCTCTGACTAATTAAGGTCTGTTTCAAGAATCTGGGAGCACTTAAGTTGGGTGCATAAATATTTAGAATTGAAATGTCTTCCTGTTGTATTTTTCCCTTGACAAAAATGAAGTGTCCATCTTTGTCTTTTTTGGCTTTAGTTGCTTTAAATCCACTTGTATCTGAAAATAACATCACAACCCTTCTTTCCTTCTGAATTCTGTTTGCCTGAAAAATTGTTTTCCAACCCTTGACTCTGAGTTTTAGTTTGTCTTTTAGGTGAGGTGTTTTTTCTGCAGACAGCAGATGGATGGTTTGTGGTTTTTAATCCAATCAGCCAGTTTATGCTTCTACAGTGGGGAATTCAAGCCATTAACATTTATTGAGGTAATTGATAAGTGTGGTAGAGTTCTATTCATCTTATTTTGTGAGGGTCCATTGCTTAATTTTTTTTCTTTTGCATCAGTGTGGAAGCTAGGTTCTGTGCTTCAATTTCTGGGTGCTTACTTTGCTGTGGTCCATTGTGATGGTCAGCGTGTAGAACATGTTAAAGTGTTTACTATAGAGCTGGTCTTGTGGCACATTTCCTCAATGTTTGCATATCAGTAAAAGATTTGATTTCTCTGCCAATTTTCAAGCTTAGCTTAGCAAGATATAGAATTCTAGGCTGGAAATTGTTTTGTTTAAGTAGTTTAAAGTTAGATGGCCATTGTCTTCTGGCTTAAAAAATTTTCATTAGAAAAGTCTGTTGTCACCCTGATGGATTTATCCCTGTGGGTAAATTAACACTTACTCCTGGCAGCTTGCAAAATCTTTTCTTTTGTCTTGACTTTGGACAGGCTTATCACAATGTGTCTTGGAGAGGCTCTATTTGAGTTGAGATGACCTGGTTTGATAACCCTCTGAAAGGACTGTGGCAGAATCTTTGGTGATATTTGGGAAATTTTCATTTATAATATTCTCTAGTATGGCTTCCATTCCTCTGGGGCATTCTTCTTCCCCTTCTGGGATACCTATAACTTGTATGCTTGAGTGCTTCATAAAGTCCCATAATTCTGTCAATGAATGTTCTATTTTCTCTATTTTTGTCTGCGTCTTTAACTATCTTGAGTTATCTCAAGAACTTTGTCCTCTACCTCTGAGATTCTTTCTTCTGCATGGTCTAATCTTTAGTTCTTCTTTAGTTCATCTTTAAGTTCATCTTCTTTAGTTCATCTTTAAGTTCTCTAATTGACTGCTTCAATTCCTTCAGCTCTCCCATATCCTTTCTATATTCTTTATACCCTTCAGCTCTTATTTGATTCTGTTTTTTTACTTCCTTTTGATTATTTTCCACTTTCTCAGAAATTTCCTGCATTGTTTTCATCACCCATATTTTAAATTCCCCTTCTGTCATTGCTAACATTTCCTTATAGGTGGAATCCTCTGTGGTATCTACCTCACGGTCCCTCTGGGGGAATTTTCTGGACTGGTTTTTCTTGTTGCCAGGATTTTTCTGCTGATTCTTCCTCATGAGTGTTTTCTTTTATCTACTTCCTTGCCCTAATTTTTCTTTCACTTCCTCTTGCTCTTTAAGTTACCATACCTCTGGCCTAAGGTTTTGATGAGTCCTTTTGGTACAGGACCAAAAGGATGAGAAGATTGAAGAACAAGAAGGGAAAAAAAGATATTAAGAAAAAGAAAAAAGAGAAAGAGAAAGGAGAGGGGGTGAGTAAAAGGAAATATTGACAAGAAGAGAGGTACAGAAAAAGGGAGACAGGAGTAATAAAAGTATATAGTAGGGTACTTTGACCCGTACCTTAAAAACCCTCAGGCTCTGAGGGTGCTGGGTTGAGTGGTTTCCTTGAGGTTAGCAGCTCTTTGTCAGCCTAAGCAGATATGGCACCCCACCTCCACCACATAGAGAGGAAAGAAAAAAATAATTTAAATCAAACCAAACCAAACAACCAAAAAACCTTACAGGATAAAATTGGGGGAAAACCAAATTACAGATGCAGAAACACTAGGAAAAATGATGTTCTTATTATAAAAGAAGACAACAATGAAAAATTATATTTACATTAGAAAAAATGAAGGAAGAAAAAAGAAAAAAAAAAGGAAAAAAGAGAAAAACCAAATCCAAAAACAAAGCAGCTTATATATCTTTCTGAATATTGTCTGGGCAAGAGGTGACCTTCTGAGGTATGAGATACTAATCATAATGCTGATACAGCTATATAAAATGGATAATGGAGGCCTCTGCTGACTATTTTGCCCTCAAACCCTGCAGAGTCGAAAGCTTGAGTCTCTCTTCTGCACACTTAAAAGACACTTTAAACCATTAACCTTGGCTAAGCAGAAGCTTTCCCAGGAAAGTACTTGTCACCGGGATCTCTCCTAAAGTGGCTGCCCACTTATCTGGTGGGTCAAAATCTCCCTCACTGTATGCCCCTGAGGGTCAAGGCAGCAAGGTACCCTCCCACTGACAAACACTGAAAGTTCGGTTCTTCCCTAGTGTCTTATTCCCACCCATTGGTGCTGCTCACATTCACTAGATCACTTGCCCAAGGTCTCCTAGCCTGAGCCTAGCTCTGCGACCCTTAGGGCAGAACCTGCAGGGTAGTTTTCCCACAGTGACTGTGCACATGGCCCATAGCCAAACAATGTTATCTCCCTTCCAGCCCTGGGGCTCAGTCCCATGTCCTGGACAACCTTAAAGTCACCTGTACTCTCGTCCAAGTTCTCCCAAGGTAATTCCACTGAGTTCCCAAGTCCAAAGAAAGGAAACAACGAGCAGGGAAGGCTTTCCCTGTCTGCAGTCTCACTGCTGTTGTAGATACAGATATGGCAGCCTGTTCACAACCACTTGCCACTTCTCCACTGCTTTTGTCCTCCTCTTGGGTTCCAGAAGTCTCTTGCTATGTCCCTGCATCTTGAAAGGGATGGTTCTGGGCAAGGACCACAAGCCAGAGATGCCTGGAGTCTTCTCTCCCCAATCTCACTGCTTCCAATTGCAAAGAAGCTATTATTTGGCCACTATCTTGCTCTGCACTGCTGTTTTATTGTTAGTTTTTTTGTTTGTTTGTTTAATTGTTTTTGCCTTTTGTCTGGGGCTGAGTTTGAACCTGCCACCTCCAGCATATGGAGCCAGTGCCCTACCCTTTTGAGTCCCAGGTGCCGTCCTGTTAGTTTTTTTTTTTTTTTTTAACCTTCCCTTTCTCTAATAGTACACATTTAACAAGCATCAAAACAGGTTGTTTTGTTTTCTTTTTCTTTTTATTGTTTTCATATTCTTTTCACAGTTAGAGAACAGATTGATATATTTAGAATTGCTGCTTTCTTTTCACCACCAAAAATTATAGAGAAAGAAATTAGGAACCTACGGGTGCCCAACAAGGTAAGGGTTGGCTGGTAACTGTTGAAAAATGTCTCATTTAATGGAACTACATTATTTTTGTCCTTGTGAAAACCAAGAAATGAAGCAGTCACATTTTTTTTTTTCCTGATAAAATGAGTTTTCAAGATAGGGAATATGCCTACTTCCAGCCCACTTCACTTGCTTTAAACAATAATAGCAAGGAAGGTAGGACTTGTATATAGATGTTCTACAAAGGTGCTAATGGTGAACACACGTATACACATAAACATATACATGTCAGCTGAGCATGTTTTTTGGGTGTCAAAAGGAAATTGATACTCTCCATGCACAGAAACATAGATTTGAATGAAAAAAGAAATATGTTTTCAGGAGTACTAGAGATGGAACTAAACAGACACAAAATATACCAAATTGGTCACATTTTAAAAGAAAAATAAAGGCATCATTGATAAAATTTAAATTATGAACTACACCATGAGGCATATTGCTCACATTTTACAAGAGACTCCTTTATGATAACTTGGATGAGATAATAGGAGAAAAATTGACAGTTTTGTGAAGAGAATTAGGGAAAACTGCTAATTTGCACAGCACAAAACTGTCTATCATTTATAGGGCTCTTCCAATCAAAAGGAACATTTAATGGCACTTAAAACACGATAAATTTGAAATAATTTGGAGACACTGTGAAATGTACTTCTTTGACTATTTCTGAGAATACTCTTTCATAGTTCCTTTAGTCAGTTTAAGTAATCCTGATAAATTAGCCCCTTTTCTACTTGAAATGTGTAAAGTTCTACAATCTGTCTCTGATTGTGAAACCAATGAAGACTGGTTATTTTCAGATTTACCTTGATAGCAGATAGTTAGAAGGAGATCTTTTTTTAATCAGCTAAAAATTAAACATACATTTTAATTGATAAAATTATTAGAGGTTATTTTGGAAATTAATATTTAATTTATTTTAATAGAGTTTTTTTAAAACATCACATCCATGTGCAAATTTTTCTACACTGAAATCATTTTAACAAAATTTTAAAGCATATAACATAAGCAGAATACAAGGGTAAGTCCCATATCTTATAGGTTCTTATTCTTACAATTAAGCTCATTTACATTTCTATTCTCAGCCCCTTCTCCCAGAAAATGAGTTCCTTTTGCTTTGCCTACAGTAAAGTCTTTATGTAAAATAAGAAATGGCTTGGTGCCTGTACCTCAGTGGTTGGGGCACTGGCCACATACACTTAGGCTGGCAGGTATAAACCCGTCCCTAGCCTGCTAAACACCAATGACAATTGCAACAAAAAAATAGCCAGGCATTGTAATAGATGACTGTAGTCCTAGCTTTGAGAGGCTGAGGCAAAAAAATCGCTTAAGCCGAAGCGTTTGAGGTTGTTGTAAGCTGTGATGCCACCGTACTCTACTGAGGGCGACATAGTGAGACTCTGTCTCAAAAAATAAATAAATAAAATAACATAACAAAATGTTTAGAAAATAAATAAAATAACAAATGGAAATTTAACCATGCCTACTCCCTCCATACGTACTGAATTACTTCCCTTCTTTTATTACTAATATCCAAGAAAAGAAAGAGATTTTCATTTTCTCAAAACCTTTGGTGGGGTTTCAGAGATTATTTTCTTCTTTCAAAAGTTATCCACAATATTTCTTTCCAACTTTAGTTATCATCAGAACAGATTTTTTTTTAATCCATAGTATTTTTTAAGGGCTAGGAGGGTTGCAAATATAGCAGAGACATTTTATGTTGTGCAAAGAGTCATAGATTCAAGTTTAGAAGGTCTCTCCAGTGTGGTGGCCAGCATGCATTCAATCAAGGATGTCATTAACTTGGCATATGGAACAGAGAAGCAGTGGCACAATAGATCAGCATCCTGAAAACCATTCCCTCAACTGTGACCTCAATGAACAGTGAAGAAGAACATTGATAAATCTAAAGTTAAATGTCCAGAGCAGCTATAATAATAAGAGAATTTGAACATTTAGAAGGACTAGGTATGTCTTCTTTGAAGGAGGTAAAATTTAAAAGTATAAGAGATGGTGGTAAATCTTTGTGAATATTTTAAATGATATCAGGTGAATGGAAGATTAGACTTTATAGCGTGTCTGTGAGGTAGGCCCTGGGACATTTAGGTATAATGTGATTCAATCTGGGAAAAATTTTTCAAATATTATCATATGAGTTCATTTGAAGTTTATAGAACAGAAAATTAAAATTTTTTCCTTAAACAGAATGGGTTGTTGATTCTATGAAGAGTTGAGAATCTTGAGTGTAGAGTAACTTGGTGTATTTGGTTATCCAAATGATTTTCATAGGGGATTCATTTGTAAACTAGTGTTTGAAGAGATAACAGTTCACCTCTCCTTAGTTATTCTATCATTTCTTAATGGTCTTTCATGTCAAAAAATAGTGGTTACTTTGCATCATTACACCGTTTTATTTAATACTAAGTGATGCTTTTTTTATGCTGTATGTTTTCTTAATTTAAGATGATCTTTATATAAAGAATCTTCATTTTAAAAATTCTGGAATGGTTCTATTTTTATTCTATCATTAACTAGGAAATGAACTTGAAGTGAACTATTTATTCAGTTTTAATTCATCTGTAAAATAAGGTGGCTAAACAAAATGACCCCAAGATTCTTTCTTGTTCCAAAAACATATTAGTTTCATCTATCCGACAGAAACTGACAAAAGTAAGGCAAAATGTTTAAGTGATTAAAATCTCAGTTCCAGAGTCAGAATTCCTGGGTCTGTCACTTTAGCAATTTTCATGCAGTTTCTGGGGCTTGGTTTACTAGTGTATGAAAAAGGGATGATAAAACTACTGCTCACCATATGATGTCATGAAGGCTCACATAATGACTAATGATGGTAGGAAAGAGTGATTTAAAATCAACATTTATAGCCAGGTGCAGTGACTCACACCTATAATCCCAGCACTGTGGGAAGCTGAGGAGGGAGAATTGCTTGAGCTTAGGAGTTTGAGACTTGTGTGAGCAAGAGTGAAATTCAGCTCCTAAATAACATGGAAAACCCAGCCAGGCCATGAGCACCTGTAATCCTAGTGGCTTCTGGAGGCTGAGGCAGGGAGATGCCCACAGCCTGAGTCTGAGGTTGCAGTGAGCTATGACACCATTACATTCTGCTCAGGATATAGCAGACTCTGTCTCAATAACAACAACAACAAAATCAACATTTACAAACTACATTTTTGCCATTCCACCAACTTTGAATTAGACTATAACAGTTATTTAGTTACTGAGGAATACAGTTACCGGCCACTTTTTTTTATTTTTTATTTTTTTAATTAATTATTACTATTATTTTTGGCAATTTTTGGCTGAGGCTGGGTTTGAAACCACCACCTCTGGCATATGGGCCCGGCACCCTACTCCTTTGAGCCACAGGCGCCGCCCTAATTAATTATTTTTTATTAAATCATAACTTTGTACATTGATGCATTTATGGGGTCCAGGGTACTGCTTGAATATACAATGTGAAATGTTTACATTGAACCAAGTAACGCATCCATCACAATTATACTACCACAATTTGTTAATCCATTCATGGGTCGATGGGCACTTGGGCTGTTTCCCAAGTCTTAGCTATTATGAATTGGACTGCAATAAACATTCTGGTCTTTGTTTTAAAATAATTTTTGATAATCTGGGTATATACCTAGTAGAGGAATTGCAGGATCAAACGGTAGGTCTACTTTTAGTTCCCTGAGTGTTTACCAAACTTCTTTCCAAAAAGGCCATATTAGCTGGCGTTCCCACCAGCAGTGTAGAAGTGGTCCCTTCTCTCTGCATACATGCTAACATCTGTAGTTCTGGGATTTTGTGATGTGGGCTAATCTTACTGGAGGTAGATGATATCTCAAAGTGGTTTTGATTTACATTTCTGTGATGATTAAGGATGATGAGCATTTTTTTCATATGTTTGTAGGCCATGCACCTGTCTTCATCAGAGAAGTTTCTGTTCAAGTTTTTTGGCCACATAGAAATGGCGTTATTTATTCTTTTCTTATTGATTAGTTTGAGTTCTCTGTAGATTCTAGTTATCAGACCTTTGTGAGAAGTATAACATCCAAAAATCTTCTCCCATTCTGAAGGTTGCCTGTTTGCTTTACTTACTGTGTTCTTGGCTGTGCAAAACTTTTTAGTTTGATCAGATTCCAGTAATGTATTTTTGATGTTGCTTCAGTTGCCCAAGGGGTCTTCCTCATAAAATATTCTCCCAGGCCAATTTCTTCAAGTGTTTTCTCTGCACTCTCTTCTAGTATTTTTATAGTTTCATGTCTTAGGTTTAAATCTTTTATCCAGTGAGAATCAATTTTTGTTAATGGTGAAAGGTGGGGGGCAAGTTTCAGTCTTCTACAGGTCACCAGCCAGTTAAATAGGGAGTCATTCCCCCACTGAATATTTTTGATAGGCTTGTCGAAGATCAAATGATGATAAGTAGCTGGGTTCATCTTTGGTTCTCTATTCTGTTCCATAAATCTACCACTCTGTTTTTGTGCCAATACCATGCTCTTCTGATCAAAATAGATTTATAGTATAGCCTGAAGTCTGGTAATGTGATATTTTCTGATTTGTTCTTATTTCTGAATAATGTATTTGCTATTTGAGGTTTTTTCTGATTCCATATAAAATGAAGTACTATTTTTTCAAGTTCTTTGACGTATGACAATGATACTTTCGTAGGGATTACATTAAATCTGTAGATTGCTTTGGATAGTATGGACTTTTTAACAATGTTTATTCTTCCCAGCCATGAACATGATATATTTTTCCATTTGTTAACATTTTCAGCTATTTCTTTTCTCAGCATTTCATAATTCTCCTTATAGAGATCTTTCACATCCTTTATTAGGTAAATTCCCAGATATTTCATCATCTTTGACACTATTGTAAAAGGAATAGAGTCCTTGATTGTTTTTTCAGCTTGACTATTGATGGTGTATATAAAAGCTGACTTATAACTATTGATTTTGTATCCTGAGACACTGCTGTATACCTTGATCACTTCTAAGAGTTTTGAAGTTGAGTCCCTGGGATTTTCTAGGTATAGGATCATGTCATCAGTGAAGAGTAAGAGTTTGATCTCCTCTGACCCTATTTGGATACTGTTGATCACCTTCTCTTGCCTGATTGTGATAGCTAAGACTTCCATTACTATGTTAAGTAGCAATGGAGACAGTCGGCATCCTTGCCTCATTCCTAATCTGAGTGGAAATGTTTTAAATTTTACACCATTCAATATGATATTAGCCGTGACTTTGCTGTAAATGGCCTCTATCAGTTTAAGAAAAGTCCCTTCTATGCCTATTTTCTTAAGAATTCTGATCATGAAAGGATGCTAGATATTATCAAAGGTTTTTTCTACATCAATTGAGAGAATCATATGGTCTTTGTTTTTTCTTTTATTGATATATTGTATTATATTTATAGATTTGTGTATTTTGAACCAACCCTGGTACCCTGGAATAAAACCAACTTGATCATGGTGTATAATTTTTTTGATGTGTTGTTGAATCCTGTTTGCTAAGATCTTACTGAATATTTTTGCATATATATTCATTAATGATATTGGTCTGTAATTTTCTTTCTTTGTTGGATCCTTTCCTGGTTTGGGTATCTGGGTATTGGGTATCTTTGCTTCATAGAATGTGTTGGGAAGTATTCTTTCTTTTTCTATGCTTTGGAAAACTTTGTATAATATTGGTACTAGTTTCTCTTGAAATGTTTGATAGAATTCAGATGAGAAGCCACCTGTCCTGGACTTTTATTTGGGGGAGATTTTGTATTGATGATACTATTTTAGTGTTTGATATAGGTCTATTTAAGATTTCTAATTCTTGCTGGTTGAGTCTATGAAGGTGGAGTGCTTCCAGGTATTTGTCCATTTCCTTCAGATTTTCATATTTCTGAGAATAAAGATTTTTGTAGTAATCATTGAAGATTTTTTGAATTTATGAAATGTCTGTTGTTATTTCTCCTTTATCAGTTCTAATAGATGATATTAGAGTTTTTACTTTTCTATTTCTGATTTGATTGGCCAAAGGTTTATCAATTTTGTTAATTTTTTCAGAAACCAACTTTTTGTTTCATTGATCTTCTGAATGATCCTTTTGTTTTCAACTTCATTTAATTCTTCCCTAATTCTGGTTATTTCTTTTCTTCTGCTGGGTTTGGGGTTGGAATGTTCTTTCTCTTCCAGTTGCATGAGATGATCCATTAAGTTGTTGCTTCCTCTCTTTCTGTTTTCTTGACGAAGGCTTCCAGTGCTATAAATTTTTTTCTTAGGGCTGCATTTGCAGTATCCCACAGGTTTTGATAATTTGTGTCTTCATTTTCATTTAGTTCAAAAATTTTGTGATTTCCTTTTTAATCTCGTCTTTGACCCAGCTATCAGTCAGCCTAAGGTTATTTAGCTTCCATGACTTTGTTTGAATATGGATACTCCCATTGTCCTTGAATTCAACTTTTATTCCATGGTGGTCCAAAAAGATATAAGGAATAATTTCTATACTTTTAAATTTGCTGAGGTTAGACTTGTGTCCTAGGATATGGTCTATTTTGGAGGATGACCTGTGGACTGATGAGAAGAATGTATATTCAGTTTTATTAGGATGAAATATTTTGTAGAGGTCTATAAAGTCCATTTGTTCTAGGATCAGGTTTAAGTCTAATATCTTTGTTAATTTCTTCTTAGAGGATCTATCCAAAATTGTCAAAGGGGTGTTAAAATCTCCAACTATTATAGTGCAGGAAGATATCAAGTTGTACATATCCATTAAGGTCTGCTTTATGAATGGAGGAGCATTCTGGTAGGGTGCATATATGTTCATTATCAAAATCTCTTCATGTCGGGTGTTTCCCTTGACAAATATGTAGTGACCTTCCTTATCCTTCTTTATCTTTGTTGGTTTAAAGCCAATTGTATCTGCTACTAAAATTGCAACCCCTACTTTTTTCTGGTTTCCATTTGCCTGTATTATACAAGTCTATCCCTTCACCCTGAGTCTATTTTTACCCTTTAAAGTAAGGTGAGATTCTTGTATACAACAGAAATCCAGTCTGAGTTTATGTATCCAGTCAGCCAGCCTCTGCCTCTTTAGAGGACAATTTAAACCGTTCACATTAATTGAGAGACTTGATAAGCCTGGCTGTTTGGGGGGTGTCATGATTTTCAGATGTCCAGTGGACATTTTTAATCCTTTCACCACTGTGGAAGTTGGGTTTTGTTCAAAAAATTTCTGGGTGAGTTTACTTAGGAGGTAGAGCATTATGCTGGTCATTGTGGAGGATGAGTCTGAGAATATCCTGGAGAGCTGGTTTAGTTATGGCAAAATTCTTCAACATGTCTAAGTCATAAAAGTATTTGATTTCTCCATCACAAATGAAACTCAGTTTAGCTGGATAGAGGATCCTGGGCTGGAAGTTGTTTTGTTTTAAGAGATTGAAGGTTGATGACCATCTTCTTCTGGCTTGAAACGTTTCAGCTGAGAGATCTGCAGTTATTCTGATATTTCTCCCTTTGTAGGTGATGCCTTTCTTATGTCTGGCTACTTGCAGAGTTTTCTCCTTCATCTTAACTTTGGCAAGGTTAATCACAATGTGTCTAGAAGATGCTTTATTTGGAATGAGTCTTGCTGGAGTTCTGAAACTGTCTGCTATCTGAAGTTCTGAATCTCTTGCAATGTTTGGAAAATTCTCCTCCAAAATCTCTTGAAATAGAGCATCTGTACCTTTAGGACCATCCTCTTCTCCTTTAGGAATTCCTATAAGATGAATGTTTGATCTTTTGGAGTGATCCCACAACTCTCTCAGGGAATGATCAGTTTTTGCGCAGCATTTGTCTACCTCACTGAGTGTTTGGGAACGTTCAAAGGCTTTGTCCTCAGTTTCTTCTGCCTGGACAACTCTATTACTGAGGGATTTTGTATTTTGGAGCTCCTCAACTAACTTTTTCATTTCCTTGAGCTCTGTATCTCTTTTCTCATTATGTCCATATCTTTGGTGACTTGGGCTTTGAATTCATTAATTTCTTGAACTACTCTTTGGAATTCAATTTCCATCTTTTCTTCCATTCTATTTATCTTATTTGCAATCCATATTCTGAATTCAGTTTCTTGCATTGCTGCCATTTGTCTATGCATGGCATCTTCAGTTGTATCTTCTTTGTCATTTCTTGGCATGGGGGGGGTTGGGGTTGATCTACTCTAGTTATTCATGTTGCCAGAGTTGTTCTGCTGGGTTCACACCATGTTTATTTTCTTCTGTTTGGTTATTAGAACTGGTAGGGTGATTAAATTGGGGTTCCAAGGTAGTAGAGATAACCCCTTACTAAAGCTCTAGGCTTTGTAATTTTGGCTTATCTCCTACAACTGTACAAAGGCCCCTTTCAGAGTTTTCGTTGGAGACTCTGAGGACCTCCTTGGTGAGATAATACAAGCTAGCTCTGTTTTAATATTAGTCAACCTCTACCCTATCCTAAGAAACCACACTATTAGATTTAAATCTCAACTGTGAAGAGATACAAACAGCTGCAGTGCCCATCTCCCACCCTTTAGTTCTTTTCCACTACAGAACTTCAAAGGTCAACCTCAGTATGTTCCCAAGTGGACAGCCCCAGAAACAGGTTCCAACCAAATTGTCTCTCACAGTGCAAACCCTGCTCAACAGAGGGATTCAAGGACAATTCAAAGCAAAGGGCTTCAAAGCACAGTAGGAGCCAGGGATCCACATTCCCACCTGCCAGACTCAGTCCACACTATTGTCTGCTTCTCTGCTCATAGGCCCAGTGGGAACCAGACACAACACCCCCACCCACCAGTCTCAGTCCACACACAGCTAGCCTCTTGAGTAGGGTCTGGAGTACTGCCTGCCAAACAAGTTGGAGTCAGGGGACCATGCCCTCTCTTGCCAATCTCAGTCCACTGCCTGGCAAGCCTCTGTTTGTAGGCTCTGTTGGAGTCAGGGCACCGCCCTGCCCTCTGGTCTCACTCCACACACAGGTAGCCTCTGCTTGCTAGACCAGTTGGAGTCAGGGGACCATGCCCCACCTGCGAGTCTCAGTCCACTGCCTGTCAAGTCTCTGTTCACAGGCTCTGTTAGAGTCAGGGCACCATACTCCACCCACAGGTCTCAGTCCTTGCTTGGTAAGCCTCTGCTCACCAGCCCCCCTGGAGACAGTGGAGTATGCCCTAGCCCTCAGGCCTTGGTTCCCACCCAGTAAGCCACTGCTCAAGGGTTCTGTTGGAATCAGGAGACCATGCCCTTACTCTCAGGTCATAGTCCATGCCTATTAAGCCTCTGTTCGCAGGCCCGGCAGGGACCAGCCTTGTCTGCCAAACTCAGTCCACTCTCCTGCTATGGGTGCTGTCAGAGCTGGGGGTTCTGCATCCCATCCCACCAGACACAGCCCAAAACAAGGATCAATACTACCACTGGCTGGGCATAGTCATAACCAGGGGACTGATCCTCCACCCACTGTGTGTTCCTTTCTTCCCACACCCTCTTCCTTCCCCATTAGTCACAGATTTTGTCCTGATTGGTTGGCGGTCCACACTATGCCCAGGTCTCTCAGGACAAAGCCAAACACTATGTGCTCTGCAGGGGGCAGAACTTCAGACCACCATGCAAGGTGGAAAGTGTGGACTGGGAGTTTGGACTTGTGGGGAAAAATATCTGCTCAATTTTATGCCTGGCAGGGTGGTGTCTAGGTTCATAAGTGAGACCTCCCTGGAGAAAGAGACCTGGAGTTTAGCGGCTCTCTCCAGTGAGGTAAAATGAGAGGTCTTTTGTTGCCTGCTCCTTCGCAGATAGCCTGTGGCAGGCCTCGTGCTTGGTGGAGGGGTCTCTTGTCCTCTAGGCAATAGGCTTTATACCTTTAATTTGTTTTCTTGAATGCTCTTCCTTGGAGTTACAGCTTGCCAAACTTCTTTCTTGGCTCAGCTCCTGTCTTTGGCTTTGTAGAGTCTGATTCCATCCAGTTTTTCTTCCTTTGCTCAGGAGCATCTAAGGAGGGTTGCTACCAATCAGCCATCTTCCCAGAATTACCAGCCATTTTTAAGTAAAAAAATATATATTTTATGGATGCTTTACATTTTTTTAATGATTTAGAGCTATATTAAATATAAGATTTTGGCCTTAAATAAGACCTCTTTCCATGTAGAGGGTAAAACCAGAGGGTTTTTTAAAGTAAAATCTTGACATTTTTATATATAATTCTCTGTGTAATTATAGTAGTGCTCTGCTCAGGTACATGTTCTGGTTAGCATTTTAGTGTCTGAGAAGTTGCAAAAATTATGAATGTATTCAAATATGTGAGTATGTTCTTAATTATTAACACCCAATATTCATAGCCTGGTATTCATAATAGAAAATATGACATAATATATATACATATATACAAACATACACACAGACATATATATGGCATACTTTGTGCTAGCCAATATTGATCAGCTAAATATATGCCAGAAATAATACTAAGGGAGAATTACCCAAATTATATGAATCACTTTCATTCATCTATATAGTTTATATTTATCAATGGATTACAAGATCATTAAAATCTTTGTACCTACGCTGTACAAGTTTTTTATGAACTACAATTTTAATTAATGCCATCAACTTACATTGATTTTTAAGACCCTAGAAGTCATTCTTATATTTACTATTGTAAAACTATTAGCAGTATCATTTTCTTCATTCTTTATGAAGTTCTTTCATTAAGAATACTATGGTACATATTTCCTGTCAGATGTAGAATCCAAATGACAACTTATTTGTTCTCAACTTATGATACCAGTGTATCATGTAATTCATGTGCATATGTGTGTAGGATATTAGGAAGCTCAGATGCAAAGCTGGTGCACGTATTTGGCATGTAAACAGAATCTAATGGCATACGTGGCAGTGAAGCATGGCTACACATATTCAGAGATCAGTTTAGCTGTGGATCCCATCTCATATATTTGGATCTAGGGTATATTTGGTCCTTTGCCAGTACATTCTTCCCTTTGGTGCTTATATAATGGTGTTCTTATGAAGATTAAAAGAGATAATCACTTTATAGATTAACACACATTTGTGATAAATGTTAGCTATTGTCAATATTAAAATAAGAAATTTTCAAGAATTATCTCTTTTCCTACCACCTTTCTTGGCCTACAAAGATACTTTCCTACATGTAATCAGTCAATAAATCTTGTCTAAGAATCTGTTCCATTCACTTATTTCTAGTCCATGTATAAGTAAAAAATACAGAAAAGATGCTTCTTGTCATAGAACTGTTGTTCTAAATGTGTAATGTAGTGTTTTATGAAGTTCATTAATAATAAAAACATATGAAAGGATATATGCAGATAAGTACTCAGTTGCAAGTAAAACAAGCTGAAAGCCTAAGGAGCTATTTTGAATTGTGTTGTCAGGAAAGGTCTCACTATAGAGGTAACATTTTAATCTGGGCCCTGAATGATAAGAAGATCAAATCTAGAATATCTGTGTAGTTTCTGCAGGAAGAGCTTTTCGGGACATGGGAAATCTAGCCTCCAAGAAAAGGACACAATAATTTCATTTAAAAGATTCCACAGTTCTTCAGATTAGATATTTGATGAAAATTTACATGTGGCTTTGTTTCTTCCTTTCAAATTGAAAGGCCAAGCTTCTTTTCCATGAAGGAGCTCAGTTATCCTTCCTAATATGGTGGTCTTATTTTTTTTTATTGTATCTCCAAATGCTAAATTAACCAAGGGCTACTCCTTGTGTGCTCCCTTCTGGTCTATTTTTATTTTCCTCAAAGTCTTTTTTTTTTTTCTTTGAGACAAAGTCTCATCTGTTGCCCAGGATCATGGCATCAGCCTAGCTCACAGCAACTTCAAACTCCTGGGTTCAAACAATCTTCCTGCCTTACTGTCTCCTGTAGCTTGGACCACAGGCACCCATCACAATGCCTGGCTTTCTACTTTTTAGAGATAGGGTCTCATTCTTGTGCAAGCTGGTCTCAAACTCCTGATCTCAAGGGATCCTCCCCCCTAGGTTTCCCAGAGCGCTGAAATTACAGGCATGAGCCACTCCACCCAGCCTACCTTGAAGTCTTCTAACACCATCAAACAAAATCAGTTGTTAGGGTGTGAGCTAGTGCATTCAATATTAAGAAAGATTTCTCTAGGCAAAGATTAGAAAGAAGAAAAAGGTTATTTAACTGTTCCAGATGGAAAAGGGCCAGCATGAAAGTGGAAGTCAGAGAGACAGAGTGTGTTGGTGGAGAAAACCAGCTACTTCTGCTTTTTACTTAAGGGTTTCAAATGGTATGAAGAAGATTTATGGCTATAGCCAAAATAACAGAGTACTATAAATTTCTGCATCCAGCTCTTCCTCATGTCTTAGCAGCAGGCTGATAACAGAAGTGGCTGCCTTCCTTTTGGAGACAGACTTATCACTGTGATTGTGATTTTGCTGGTGGTTCTGCCCTAGAGAGATGGTTTGGGGCATAAACTGGGGCCCTGTAGCTTGAGCCTCCAAGAATCCTTTCACAGACCCTTTAAGGCTGTGTAAAAGGTAGTTTTTAGTCAAAAGGTCTAGTGAATGTAAAACAAAAAAGATTACAGTTCCTTTCCATCTGTTTAGCTCTTTTCAGATCTTTTCAAAGAGAGAGCTCTCCACTGAGCTAATATGATTGATCTTAGCCCTTACTGAGAAACTGTGAGTTACATAATTTTTCTGATATTGATATTTTTCTGTAATTTTAGTAAGGTTTTTCTTTCATCTACTATTTGGGCTGAAATTTTGAAGAGAAAGTAGATCTTTATCTTCCTTGGTCACTTTTTTTCCAGCTAACTCCCTTAGGAGCAACATAAAGAGCAGTAATGTGGTTTGAAGAAGGAGTCCCATAGTCCCATATTTCCCTAGCCATAAGCCTTACCTTATTTCTAGCAGGTACTTGTTTTAAATATTTTTCTTACTTATTTTTATCCTGTGTCAAAAACAAGCTAGTAAGCCATTCCAAATCTTTATAGGAATAAAGCAGGACACAATATGCTCTCTCAGTATAAATATTTAATTTCTTACTTCTATTTACCAAGTATCTTACATTACCTATTGATAGCGTTTTTGCTCCTTATGCATATTGCAGTCTCATCAGTCTCATAAGAGACTATCTCGAGACTTTTTTATGCTAAACAATTCAGGTACAGTGTCAAGTTGAGTCTTCCAGGAATATTGGTCCACTTTTTGTTTTCTTCTCAACTCTGTACTTGTCCTTAACACATTTTGTCAGCAGTGCAGTATTTGTCATGATCTAGAAATTGAAAGACCAAGCTTTTCAAATTTCAGTGTACACCAGACAAGAGAAGGAAAAAGAGGTAGAGTAAGCTTTAAAATGTTTTCTGTGTTCTTTATGTACCTATATGTATTTTCAATGATCAAGATTTTGTTGAAAGGTTTTAAATGTTATTAAGTAAATAATTACTTATTAAGTAAGTTAAGATTAAAATATTTTGGACATTTGACCAGGAGATCAGTTTTTTGGTTTGCATATACTTCACAGCCCTTCCCAGTATTTTGTTCAGGGAAAGAGTTGAATTGCATTGAATTGAGTTTGCATTCTCTTCATGCCATTCCCACAGGACATGCAGGATTTCTTATCGAAATACAACTGCACCTCAAAATACTTGCAGCATGACCTACTTGTCACTGGAAAAGAGGCTTGTAATGAATTTAGATGACTTTTTTTAGTCTGACAGATATAATTCCTAATCTATAAAAATATGCTCCCAGTTACAGAAGATAGGAAAAAAAAAAAATCTCCTATGAACTCTCCCACTCCTATTCTTGATGTGTAAAGATTTGTTACTATTTTTGTGGTTCGACTCTGTGAAAGATACATTTATTGAGGAGATATCCATATTTGGTCATTCAGAATATTGGAAACCAAAGTCTTTGGCGGCTAAGTGATCAGAAGTATAAGTAGTGATGGATCCCTGTGGGAAAGCATATTGTTTCTGTTTCAATATTCATACACCAAGTTTTCTAACACTTGCTATGTGCTAGACACTGGTTTAAGTACTTCACAATATTTACATAATTCCCATTATAGTCCTATAAAAATATCAGTTATTTTCTCCATTTTGTAGATGAGACTGAGGGCTGAAAAGATTAAGTAACTGTCCCAAGATCACACAACTGATAAGTACAATATATTGCATATGAAGATAAATTTAGCAACAATGGCAACAATAAGGGCAATTCTTGAGAGACTACAGGTAGTAATAACAGTGATGTAATCATAGCAGAACAGAAAACATTTTTTCTCTCTTCTCTCCTCAAAATCTCCTGATAGGTTACATGAGGAGAAGTAACTTTAGAGCTGGGAAAAAAGTTGATAAATACAAACTTTGGGGGGGGGTTTCCTTTTTTTCTTTTTAAATTATTATGGCTACATAATAGTTATATATCTTTATAGGTCTATGAACTTCTTAAGAATATATCAAGAAAACTTTAGGGAGAGTAATAAAAGAAAAGCATCAATTCCTTTTTGCTTGAAGCCTAAGTAATTTTTCTACACAGTCTAAATGTTCCTCTCAGAAAGGGATACAAGTAAGATTAAGCTCAGCAGGTCTTTGGCAAACCTATTTACATTAGGCCTCCCTCTGGATTCTGATTACATTTTGCCCTTCCATTGTGTGACACTTCGCATCCCTGGAATAGTTTTATGACTCTGAGTGCATGCTCCACATGTAATTTACAATAGCATTAAAGAAGTTCAACATCTAATTAATTCACCAATCAGCTGTCAGAGCCTGTGATCTTTTCCTAGTTCACTGTTGAGTTCCCTGTGGGAGCATCAGTATTCTGAAAGTGCCATTTCCATTATGCTGCGTGTGGTGTTAGAACAGAGTACTAAGTTATGCTGCTTGTTCACGGAAAATATGCCATCCTCATGAGTACCTTGATGACTTTGTTAAAAATACCTTCTGCCACCCCTGCTCTCTTGTTCTCATGAATAGTGTGGCTCCACAGCATAGCAAGGTTTTTACAGGGCCATGATTAAAAGAAGAGAGAAATCAGCATATCTCAATTTTTTAACCTGAGCATTTTCTCTTGATTTTTTCTATTTTATCCTTAAGAAACTTTATCCCATTTGACTTTTTTAAAGTAATTTTAAATTTACCTTCTCAGATTATATCATTATTCAATACTTCCTTATCTTAAATATTCCAAAATGGTGATACTTCACATACAATAAAAATATTCAAGGCTACAATGCGTTTATGTTTGCAAAATAATTAAAACCAACTAAACATGTTTTTATAATTACTTTCAGGAAAATATAAGCCTAGGAAAGAAAGAAATACTATTTATAGAATTGCAGAATCAGTTTATTTATGATTAACATCTGCTTTAATTAACCTTAAAACTTACTTGCTTAACACAGTAATCATTTGATTGACACATATCTGTGGGTCAATGGGTAGGCAGTTTTGGTAATCCCAGGTTCAGTATTTTAGCTGAGCTCATTTTATGTATATTAAATTAGCTATGCATAGGCCAAGGGGTCAGGTCTAGGATGGCCTCACTAACTTCTTTGCAATTTTGTGGCAAAGGAAATAGTAGTGACTGAGCCATGTGTCTCTCACCATACAGTGGGTTTGCTTGGGTAAATTTACATTTAAGTTTACGGGGTAGGAGGGGATGGCAGGGTTTCATGGCAAAGAAGTGCTTAGACGTGGCCTAGTATCACTTTTCCTGCTAAAGCGGGTCTAGAGATCAACCCAGATATAAGAGGTAAACAAATGAACTCCACCTCTCCTTGGTAGCTACAGAGCCTCGCTGTGAAGGGAGTGGATAAAGGGAGGAGGAATTGGGACATTTTTGAAATCTACCATACTAAACTTCCTGGAGGAGCTTAATGGTCATTTAGACCTGACCTGTTTAGTATTTGCACTGTTATTATTTCAGGCTGGTTCCCCAATCAAAAAACACCTCTCTTTCTCAATATGACAGACAACACAATATCAGAACGGTGATACAGAACATTCCATGTCCATGCAAAATCTTTTATTTCTGGTGTCATCACTTTTTTATTGGTTTTATTGAATATTGAGAGATATGAAAAATATTTTTTAAATGTATGATGTTTGAAAAAATATAATATAGTGTGTAACATTATGTTCACCATCTACTATAAGGAAAAAATTAATATGTCCTGAATTAACCCATGTGTGCTTCTTCAATCTAATCTTTTTCCTTGTCCTCTCAGAGGTAAGCTCTCTTTTGAATTGTATTATTATTATTATTATTTTGTTATGGTTTTAAGATGTATATTTATATTTATTTTGGATATATACTGAGTACATTTTAAACTTTAGTACTAATGCTATCATGCTACCTCTCTGCCAGAGTCAGCTACTACTTCGAATTTTGTAATTTAGCTGAGACTTTTAGTCTATTGACATTTATCAGATATTTCATTTTAGAACATTTTACCTACAATTGCACTGGCTTCTGGTGGTCATTGTTGCTATTTAGAAGTCAGCTGTCAAACTATTGTTTTCTTTGAAGAAGATTAATTATTCTTCTCCATAATACTTAATATATTTTCATTGTTTTTAGTGTTCTGCAGCTGTACTATATGCACGGGTACTAATAACCTTTTACTTGTATCTTTTGAATCTTGGTTTACTTTATATTAGTATTTTTCCTCAATTATGGACACTTCTCAATTACCTATTTATATATTCCTTCTATTCATTTCTCTCTCCTTTAATCATAGAAATCCAGAAAGATAAAAGTTACTTTCAGGGCTCCATTTCTATACGTTGTGGTAATTTTTGGTCTCCAAATTATCTTTTCTTTAATATTTTTATGTTATAACACTATTTTGGGCCTACAGCAAATTTAAAGAATATTAACATGTATCTTCACCCTAGTTCCCTAGCTATTAATATTTTACTGCACTGTATCATCATCTTTCTCTCTGAAACAATTAAGGATAATTTCAGATACAGTATCTGTTAACCCTAGAATATTTCCACATGTATTCCCCCAAAACAACAATGAACATTCTTTTCCATACTATATTATAATTGTAAAAGTTTGGAAATTAACATTAATATTACAAGTATTAAATAATCTATAGGGATTATGTTAGTTTTCTATTTCTATGATTACTCCAAAATATAGTGGCTAAAAAAATCATACCTATATGAATAAATTTTTCAATCAAAAGACACAGACTGATGGATTGTATTGAATATAGTATCCAACTACATGCTGTTTATAAGAGACTCACTTGAGATCTAAGGACACAATAGGTTGAAGATGAAAGATATTCCATGTAAGTAGTAATCAAGAAATCAGAGCTCCCCTGCTCATATCAGACAAAATAGACTTTAGCTAAAATATGTTAAAGGAGACATAGAAAGACATTCTATAATTATAAAAGGGCCAACTCATCAAGAAGATATAATAATTATAAAAGTATATTCACCAAGAATCAGAAGTTCTAAATATATGAAACAAAGACTAGAAGAATTAAAGAGAGAAATGGAAAGCTGTACAATATAGTAAGATAATTCAATACTCTACTTTAAAATGGATAGAACAACCAGGCAGATCAGAGCAACAGAGAGTTTGAACACTGTGGACCAATTTGACCAATCGGTCATACATAGAATATGCTACCCAACAGTAGCAGAATACACATTTTTCTCTAGTGCGTTTGGAACTTTCTCCAAGATAGAACACATGATTTTATGTTTTAAAAAAACCCTTAATAAATTAAAAGTTAAAATCATACAAATTAATTATATTTTCTAGTCACAATAAAATGAAACTAGAAATTAAGGGCAAAAGGAAAACAGGAACTCACACAAATATATAAAAATGAAAAATACACTCAACCAATGGGAAAAAGAAGATCTTACAAGGAAATTAGAAACAGTCTCACAAGAAATACAAATAAAAACACAAAAGATTAAAATGCATGCAGTTAAACAGTGTTAAGAAGGAAGTTTATCACTATAAAATATTTAGATTTAAACAATGAAAAAAATCTTGAAACAATAATTTTACTTCTTAAGGAAATAGAGAAAGAAGAACCCAAATCCAATTCTAGCAAAGGAAGAAATAAAAATGATTAGAGCAAATACAAACAAAATAGAGCATAGAAAAACAATAAAATCAAGATAACTAAAAGTTAATTCTTGGAAAAGACCAAGAAAAGTGACAAACCTTTAGCTAGTCTACCAAAAAGAAGAAGGAGAAAAAGACTCAAGTAACTAAAATCAGAAATTAAACATGGATTATTATGACTGGTTTTACAGAAATGAAAAGGATCATAAGAGATTGTTGTGAATAATTTTATGCCAAAAAATTAGATAACCTTGAGGACATGGAGAAATTTGTATAGATACACAACCTGCCAAGAATGAATCATGAAGAAATAGAAAATGTGAATAGACCCATAGCTAATAAAGACATTAAATCAGTAATCCAAAATCTCCCAACAAATAGGTCAGACCAAATGACTGCACTGGTGAATTATATGTCATATTTGAAGAAGAAGAATTTACAATTTTTTTCTTTTATTGTTGGGAATTCATTGAGAGTACAAAGAACCAGGTTATACTGATTGAATTTGTTGGGTAAAGTCCCTATTATAATTTTGTCCCATTCCCAAGATTATTCTCAAAATTTCCCCCAAAAGTTGAAGAAGAAAAAAACACTTCCAAACTCATTCTATAGGACTGGCATTAATCTAATACTAAAGCCAAATGGTCACTGCAAGGATACTACAAATCAATATCCTTACTATATATTGACACAAAATTTCTTGACAAAATACTAGAAAATCGTATTTGGTACCTCTTAAAATGATCACATACCATGACCAAGTGGAATTCATTCTTAGAATGCAAGAAGGGTTTAACATACAGAAATAACCCATCTTGTATAATTATACTTGAAATAGAAAAAACATTCCACAAAATTTAATATTCTTTTGATAAAATCATTCAATAAACTAGAAGCAGAGGAAACTATCCCAACATAATAAAGCTCATAGGTAACATTATATTCCATGGTGAAAGTGTTTTTCTTGTAAGATTAGGAATGAGATGAGGATGACCACTTTTTCTAATTCTATTCAACCTAATATTGGAAATTTTAGCAGAGCAATTAGGCAAGCAAAATAAAAAGCAACAAAATTAGAAAGAAAGGAGTAAAATTATTTCTGTTCACAAATAGTATGATCCTTCATGAAAAAACTCCAAGAGAGTAAAATAAACAGAAACTATTAGAATTAATAAATGAAATCAACAAAGTTTCAGGCTATAAAATTTAATACACAAAAGTCACTTGCACTTGTCTACACTAAACAAACAATGAACAATTGAAAAGTAAATTGAGAAATGCTTGCATTTACAGTAGTATCAAAAAATAAAATAAAATACTCAGGAGTAAACTTAGGCAAAAGCATGAAAGACCTGGATATTGAAATCTAAAAAATGTTGCTGAATGAAATTAAATACACAAATGAATGGAAATACATTCCATATTCATAGACTTAATATTGTTTAGATGGCAGTATTACCTAAGCCATCTACAGATTTTATGCAATAACTATCAAACTTCCAATAATGCATTTTGCCAAAAGAGAAAAATTTATCCTACAATTCAAAAGGTAATTCAAGGGACTCTAAATATTCAAACAATTTTGAAAAGGGAGAAAGAACAAAAGTGGAGGCCCTATGCATCCTGATTTTGAAACTCATTAAAAAGCTACAGTAGTCAAAACAGTGTGGCATTGACATAAAGACAGATGTATAGACCAATGGACTAGAAAAGGCTGTCCAAAAATAAACCCTTAAAAACATGGTGAAATGGATTTTTGATAAAGATACCAAGACCATTTATTACAGAAAGGGCTGTCTTTTCAATGTTTTTAGAAAAACTAGATACATACATACAAAAGAATAAAGTAGAACTCTCACTTTTAACCACATGCAAAAGTTAATTCAAAGCACACCAAAGCCCAAAATGTAAAAATATAAAACTCTTGGAAGAAAACATCAGAAAAAAAACTTCATGATACTAGATTTGACAATAAGTTTTTTTGGATATGAACTAAAAGCACAAACAACAAAAGTAAGAAAATAGATAATTAGACTATCAAAATTAAAAATGTTTGTGAATCAAAAGGCATTAATAAAATTAAAGGCTTAGGCTGGGCACAGTGGCTCACACCTGTAATCCTAGCACTTGGGGAGAATCACTTGAGCTCAGAAGTTTGAGACCAGCCAGAGCAAAGCAAAACCCTAGGTATATTAAAAATAGAAAAATTAGCTGGGTGCAGTGGCTCACACTTATAGTACTAGCTACTAGAGAGGTTGAGGCAAGAGGATCACTTGACCCAAGAAGTTTGAGGTTGCTTTGTTTTAATACACAAATCATGCCTGGGGCCATGGCACTCTAGCCTAGGTGACAAAGTGAGACTCAGTCTAAAATACTTAAATAAATACAAATAAAAGTTGAAAGCGGGGACTTAGTAGCAATGATGCAGAACAGCTAACAGGTGGAAGTGCTCTAAGTCTCCATCAGCAAATGAATGGATAAATAAAATGTGGCAATTGGTGTAATAGAATACTTTTCAGCCTTATAAATGAAGAAATGTTAGCACATGTTATGATATTGATGAATCTCAAAGACTAATGTGCTAAATGAAATATCAAACACAAAAAGACAAATACTGTATTATTCTATTTAGGTGAGGAATATAGAGAAAATGCATAGAGGCTAGATAGAATGCTAATTATCCAGGAAAGGGAGGAGTTGGGTGTTATTGTTTCCCAAGTACAGAATTTCAGTTTTAGGAAGTGTAAAGAGTTCTGAAGTATAAAGTAGTGATTGACAGCAGCACAAGAACATGACAATGCCATTAAATTGAACATGTAAAAATGGCTTGAATGGTAAATTTTATGTTATTTGTATATTACTAAAATCTATAAACAAACAAAACATTAGTTTTCTCACACTTTTGTGAGAGTGAAAAGGTTTGGATCAGAGTCTCTAAGTGGCTTTGTTCAAGCTGCAGTCATCTAAAGGCTTGTCTGGGCTTGCTCCCTTGATCCCTTGATCCCTGATCCCTGGCTTGATCCCTTTTCAGGATGGCTCAATTGATAAGTGCAGGCAGGAACCCTCAATTCCTCAGTATGTAGATATATCCATGGAAATGTTTGATGTCTTATCAGCTTAGTGGCTGCCTTCCTCAGAGAGGATGATCTAAGAAAGAGCAACAGTAAAGCTATTTAATGCCCCAGTCAGGGAAGTGACATCTCATTATTTCTTTGCTCATCATCTATTAGTTAGCAATGAGTCACTAGGTACAGCTCCCACTCAAGGGAAGGAGAATTAGGCTCTACCTTTCCAAGGGAGAATTGTCAAAGATCTGTAGACATATTTGATAACCATATAGGCATTATTCAGATTTTGCTCATTGTCCCAGTAACATCCTTTATAGTTACAGAAAGCATAGGATCACCTGTCTCTTTAGTGCCCTTTGACTTCAGTCTTTTTCTCATTCATGACATTTATATTTCTGAAGAATGAAAACCAGTTATTCTGTAAATTATCTCAGCTTTTATGTGTATAATGCTTCCCTATAATCAGATTCAGTTATGCATTTTGGTGAAAGTATGTAAGGTCATATTTTCATTTCACTATACAAGGAAGCCCATAACAACTACTCTTCTCATTAATGGTGGTATAAATAATTTGGTTAAGTTGGTGACTGCTGGTTTCTCTGTCATATAGTTACTATAATTATTATTTTTGTTGTTGTTAATATGATGCCTTTGAAATCCTATTTTTTCCTCTTTGTAATTGATAAGATACTTTTAGACTATGTAAATATGCTGTTTTTCACTTTAATCCACTTGCTTTAGAATAAATATTCTAAAATTTCTCATTCGATCATTAATGAATTAAAAAAATGTTTCAGTTGCATTTTAGTATTTGGTCTAACATTTGAGGTTGTCTTCATCAGGAAGGTGAATCTGGATATTTGTTCTGCCAACTACTAGCAGCCTAAACAATGTTTCCTAATTTAATACCTATATTTACAGCCAACATCAAATTCTTTACCTGTTTCTCATAACTTTGGCTCTTGTGGTTACTATTTACTTGTAAAGTCTGGGATGTACTGCCTTCTAATTAGTCATATATTTTGACTTCCCGAGTTATCTTAAGCACCACATATAGGGAACGACTTTAATATCCTATTGCAAAGTTTCCCTTAATAGTAACTAAGTAAACTGGATCACCTTTAAGAGATAGTATTTTACATAGCAAAAAAATGCCGAATGATATTATAGCTAATGCTGAGTGAGTGCTTGCTATATTGCAGTATTTTAGATATATTTGCAAGTATTAACTCATTTAATCTTTCTAACATTTTATGAATTAGGTGCTATTATTATCCCAATTTTATCAACTGGAGGAATAATTATAGTAAAGCTGTGAATCAAATCCAGACAGTCTGTCTCCAGGGGATGTACTCATAACTATTATGCCTTACTGCCATGGCGAGGACTGTCTCCTGACCACAGCTGTAAACCTCTATATATTAAAGTCTCTAAGCCATGGGAAGCTGGTTGGAAAGGAACTTAAAAGTCAGTCACTTTCTTCCTACGATGAAGAAATGGAAGCGTGAAGAACTTCAGCTTA
This sequence comes from Otolemur garnettii, assembly GCF_000181295.1. Lineage (NCBI taxonomy): Eukaryota > Metazoa > Chordata > Mammalia > Primates > Galagidae > Otolemur > Otolemur garnettii. The sequence continues at coordinate 266,599 of NW_003852401.1, forward strand.
TTTACAATTGAAGAATGAAGTTGAGGTAAAACTGTAGTCTCCTGATACCCACTCAATCCAGTTTATATTCTATCATATCATATTGCAAATGTCTGGGAAAATGAAAATAAATACCCTACACTAAATTTTTCCACCAGGGACACCAATATAACTCCACGATATAATTCTTGTCAGTTTCCAAGTCTTATTTCTAAAATGCGTATGCTAGATTTGTCATACATTAATTAAACATGAATTGCTTTTGCTTGCTCTCTTAGAACATAAAAGGGCATTGGGGGAATGATTTGGATGATCCATGCATTTTTGCACAAATAATCTGATTAGTTCCAAGTTTTTCTCTGTCCTAAGCAAATATATTAGACATAATTTTCTCTTGCTCATGTGTTTAAAAGTAATCTTTGCAAGTGCAATTTGTGAACATACTTTGGAAAAAGTCTTTTCTGCTTATCAAGTAAATAAGATATACAACCATAAAAGCAATCTATTATATTCACATTCATTTAGCAAAACACTCAAGTTGTTTATACTGTTTAGTGTTGGCATGAAAACCACATAAATTTAATAGAAGATAGTTGGCAATGCACATGACCATAACCGTTTTATTATTATCATATGATTGTTTTATAATACAAAGATTATTTAGAATAGTACTCAACACACCACCATATTTAGTGGATTCTGGTAATCTTTAGCAAAGAATGATGCTGAAAATCTTTAAGAACTGGGTATATCACGTATTCTGATGAACCAAAAGAGAGAATCAACGAGTCAGAATAAATGTGAGCAAAAAACAATGCCAAACAGTGTATATTGGTGAATTTCAGCTCTGATGTTCACTATGAAGGTATAAGATGAAGATGTTCTTGTATCAGACTTTCTTATTTATATTGTGTTGATTTTCTTATGTTAATTTTTCTTCTCATTATCATGTTTCTTTCTAACAAGTCATAGCCAATACAGAAAAAAAAAATCATAAAAACAGAGTATAAAACCAGGATGGTGCTGGTTGTTTATGGGATGACTGAACTGTTGTGTCCTGTGCTGGTGATGTCTGGGGCTCTTTGTTTTGTCTGGCATTATTTATCTTGTCTCTTTCTAAGCACGCTAGTGGAGTATACTATTGTATTTCCCCTTATTGTTAGGTTGTGCTGTATGCCTATTACAATCAGTGGGATATGAGCAGAAGCAGCTGAATGAATCGTATCCAAGCCTAAGCATTTAATTGCAAGATTTTCCAGTATTCTCTCTCCATGCCAAGGTAACTGAGGAGGGCTCTAGCTGGAGGTAGTACAGGCACAGTATTGTGGACCCTTCATCTGCCTGGAAACCTAAGTGATGTATGAAGTGGTCCCTTATTGGAGTTCCACATGGAATATGCACCATTAGTGAAAAATAAACTTCTGTTTGTTGGGGTACTGAGATTTGAGGTTTATTTGTGTACAATAAACTAATATATATCCCCAGAGTGGTTAGTAAATATTTTTGAATTAAAATGTTAAACTACTCCTTAAAATTATGTAAGTAATTTTGAGATTCATTATAAAGTGTGATAATTCAATAATCCTTCTAAATTCTATCTTGGTTTTTAGCTATATCATTATTATCCATTATATTAACATATTTCTACCCTAAATTCAATATATGTCCAAACCCCAGTACGCGAGGCTTCAGATTCCGTGTCTCCCTGTGAGGCTTTTGTTCTTAATTCTAATATACTGTGATTTTTTTCATGACGATTTTGTATTTAAATTAAAAATAGATCAACCAATTCCTCCCTCTCTTCTTTCTTCCCTCCTTCATAAATAGATACTTTTAATCTACCCAAGAAACTACTATCTTCCTTTTTTTCTGGGATTTCAGGAAACATGCCTTACTAAATAAAAAGGAAATACCAAACTCACTGCCTAAAAAAACCAGATGCTATTTGTTTTCTATAATTCTGTTTTGTAAGATGCAACAGGGTATTGGTTCATAGGAATTCTTTCTTCAATATTCGAGAATAATAGTCCCTTTCCAAATAGATAGCACAGACCTAAATAGACTGGAAATCAGAGATGTGTTTCTCTCTCGGTAGTGGTGCATTCCTTTATGAGTCTCAGGAGCATTCGGAGCCTTAAGCTGAACTTGTAGACACTGTCAGAAAGAAACAAAGAACTTAGATAATGTAGGCTTACACAATATCAGGCTTCATTTTGGTAAGATTTTTAAACCTTTGTAAAATACCAATGCAATTATTTTGTGTTTCATAAGTAAAGAAAATCTCATAAATAGTAGTCTGTGAAATGACATTGACATAATGCATTTCAGTATACTAGTTTTAAATAATATAGCCTATACTGAAAAGGAGGGAAGAGAAGAGAAAGTTATAATATATGAAGGTAAAACATGTCCCTGTGCTTATAGAACAGACAAATAAAATATAGATGCAGAAGTTAATATAATGAAAAGAGGACTTAATTTTTGTATATAATAAAGGGTGAAGAGAGTTTTAAAAAATAAAAAATAATCATAAACAAGTTGAGGCTCAGGTACTGAGGCATGAGTTTAAGTATTCCTGGAAGACTGGTCTTTAATACAAGTAAATTAAAAAGTTAAAGAATAATATATATCAGCAAAGAGCATAGATAAGAAAAAAAGTTAGATATGATAAGAGGTAGCTGAATTGTCAGACATTGGAGACGTTAATTAATTGGATGTGTCTGCGTAGAAATGTGTCTGTCCAGCAATACAGATTGGAAGCTTGTCAGAGGCATGCATTACATAAATTTGCTTTACAGGAAATGAAATAGGGGTCCAGATAAAAAAATACTACCAAATACCATTTTTTAAAAAAACTCATTTTACTAAAACCTAATATGTTATAGAAAGTATCACTGGCCTTATATCTCTACACAAATACAATTGTGAATTAGAGTCTGTTGGATAGAAGCTAAAGAGTTGCATCAAGCTCCCAGAGAGCTCTGGTGAATATGGTGGGTATCTTCCAAAGAACACATTTGCTGACTTTTTTTTCCCCTTTAATTGATGTTAAGCATAGGGAAGCAGGGCAGAAACAGAGGTTCTCAGAGAAATCGCGTTGAGATTTAGAGAAAAATAAACTGATATCTAGTCTTGTCCTCCTGTTTACTGATCATCTGACTTTGGCCAAAGCAGTTTCTAAGCCTATTCCCTGCTTGCTCTGCTCAAAAACTACTACACCATTATATCCTGTGTTAGCAAGATATATCCACAGGTGACCCGGCAGGAAATTGTAGTGTTGGAGTCAAGGGCAACTTCCTCTTTGCCCTTGGAAAGATTGCTGAAGAATCATCTGACAATATTGCAGGTTAATAAGAGAAAAGGCTTTATGAATCTATTAGTACTGTGCTTACAGGGAGAATCTCAGTAGCCGATATTGCAATGGGGTACAGATGTTCATGTACCTACTTTTTAGGAGAAAGGGAAATGAGGAATTGTGACTGAGTCTGGGGCAATGTCTGTTGTGCCTGCAGAGCAGAGACAATAGTTTGTGAAAAATCTGATCAGTTTTGTTTGACATATTACAGCCTTTCTTCCTGTGATATGATTTTATTTCAAGAAAACTCAGGTAGGGGACTAGAGGTAATTGTTTTCATCTTTGTTAGTTCCTGATTTGGGGCAGATAATGGAACTTCAGAAGACAGCTTTACCCTAGATTTTGAAAGAGATGGTGGGGAGATGAGGTTCAGGGAGACTTGGAGGCTTTTTATTTTTCAGTTCAGGATGTACAATGCACCATATTATGGAGAATAGATTGCTAAGCGCCAAGGGTAGTAAAACTGTTAAAGAATAATGTTAAAGTGGTCCTTTTTTAATATTAATCTATGATTTTAAAATATATCCCATATTAATAATGCCTTTAAAATGAACTGG
>NW_003852401.1:271967-289833 GCF_000181295.1 Otolemur garnettii
AACAGTAGACAGCTCACAGCAACCTCCAACTCCTGGGCTCAAGCGAGTCTCCTGCCTCCGCCTCCCAAGTAGCTGGGACCACAGGCACCCGCCACAATGCCCGGCTGCTTTTTGGTTGTAGCCGTCATTGTTGTTTGGTGGGCCAGGGCTGGATTCGAACCCACACGCTCAGGTGTATGTGGCTGGCGCCTTAGCCACTTGAGCCACAGGCGCCAAGCCAGTTCCCAAACTTTTACAATTTCTTAACTATTTCCTCTTCCGGAGGAATTGAACCAGAAAGGAAGAAAATTAAAAGAACATATAAATATGTGTAACATAATTTTTTATGGGATGGAGCAGTAACATAGGATTTAGGTGTGGTGTTCCTCCCCATCCACATTTGCAATTTTTTTTCTGGAAAAAAAATTTCATTATTGTTAAGAAGCAGCGTAATACCCTATGGTTCAGATGGGGCAACCTAGGTTTCAGCTTCTGCCACATACTGGGTAAGCTACTTTGTAACAATTTAGTTAACATTCACAGCCTCCGTTTTTTCCCTCTGTAAACAAGTTATCTATATCTTTGAACTGTAGTGAGGATTTAAGAAGATAATAGTTTGCAATGGAAGCAACATTGTTGAGACATGTTAGCCATTACTGCAGTCTGGTTACTATTTCTCCTACCTCTACTATAGCATTGAAAAATGTTTGGAATTTATGTTACTGCTCCTTCTTAAGAATTCCAATTTTCGGGTGTGCTTTTGTTAGAATAAAAATTATATTTGCTGGTCCTTAAATATGCTACCAAAGTATAAGTGCTTTGCTTTGGCTGAAAAAGAAGACATGCAAGTTAAAAACAATAGCCATAACTTTTACTGTATATATACAGTCTTTTGAGTTGGTCTTCGGTGAATGTAGGACACATGTGCCAAGACAGATCACCCCAAATGGTTAATGTATCTGGGGAGAACTTGCAGTGAACATAGCCCCAAAGCTCATTGCCTTTGACCGCAGCAGCCTTGAATCTTTACTCCCTAGTTTCTATGTATGCCATGGCTTGAAAGTTGGGAGACATTGATTTAAACTTTGCCATTGAAACTCTACTAACCATGGTAAATTTTGGTAGATTCTTGCATGTAACTAGCATGTATAAACATACAAACTCACAAAGGGATTTGCATTAAAGCAGTCTTTTTTTTTTTTTTTTTTTTTTTAAACTAGAGAATGATCTAAGGAATAGGTAGCATTGGTCCAAAGGTACCAAGATTTGGGAAAACCAGTTTTCCTCTTGTACTCTGTGGAAGAGGGAAATTGCTTGCCTTCTAATTTGTAAAAATACTTTAAGATATGAAAATTAAATAAATAATAAATTAAAAAAATAATATTTGGAGAATAATGATAAACTATTAAAGGAATTTAGTTATCCCTGGTCCATGGGATAGTTAAGTGATTATTATTGGACTTGAATATATAAATAATAGTTTATATCAGATTTTCATTAGGTTCACTAGGTTTTCTGGAACATATGAGGTGCTTAATAAATGATGCTTAAATAGATGCCTACCTTGTGAAGATGCAGTGATAGTTTCTTAGAGAAATTAGATAAGTGGGCATTGTGTAGTGTGTGGATTTAAGTTTTGTTAACCCAAAAGAATTATCCTAGAAAGAGTATGTGTTCTTGTATAAAATATCTGGGGGAACAATAGAAGCAGATTTCTCAGCTGAATAGATCATACATTGTACTTTTTGCAAAGCATCATCTGGACTGAATTTATGCAAAGTTTCTTTTCCTTCTCATAGAAACCAGTCTGCCATCTTTATGTTTGAGAATTACAAGTGACTGTCATCCTATAGTGGAAAATTTTGGCATTATCTGTGCTTTATGAATAATCCAGGATACTGTTCATTCTGTCTTATCTTGTACTCAGGAATTTCACATCTGCACTTCCACTATTAGGCAGCCATCTGTTTAGAGTATATGGATCTACATCCCAGTCTCCTTTATTAAATGCTTTGCTAGGGTTGATTAACCACATGCTATGTATGCAATAAAAAGAAAAACAAAGAAGTAACATTATTATTGTCAATAGAGGGTGGCAGGAATTGAAGTAATAATAAAAGTTAAGTAGCAAATATATCAAGTTAATGTGTGGCATAATCCCAAACTCTATGGTATGTTTGGCTCGTTGTGATGATCAGAAAAGTGAGCATAGACTTGAAAGGCTAGTTATTTTTGGAGGCCAAGGTAACCTTTCTATAAAGGCAACATACTGAGGGACTAAGATGAAATTTAGTACATCTGTGTAATTTTCTTTATAATGCTGGTATAACAGTCCACATTCTTCATAAATAAATATATACAAGTATAGATCCAGGAAAAAATATGTCATTTTTGTTGTATGGAGCAAGTTGAAAATAAAATGCATTATAAATCATTATTTACAAAAATGTGTCTAGAGACAGAAAACAGTTCTAAATCATTGACACTGATTATGTCAGTCACACACACAAACTCACTGGATATTAGAACTGGCAGTACACCTGTTACAACTCAAAAGAGGCAATCATGGATAAATAAAATGATATATTATTTTACCTAACTGGGGAGTAAACATAAGGAAACTATTAACCTATGAGTTTGAATAGCCATAATAAGTTATTTGGGGAAGTAAGAGGTACTTAGTATGAGTCCCCTGATATTTTGAGTGTAAGAGATTGCAGAGAAACCAATATTCTCATAATGTAACTCTGTATATAATTTTTGAGTGGGATTAAAAGACTGAATGTACATAGTATTTTTATATTCTAGGCATCAATCAGAGCAGTAGCAGTAACAACAGTAGCATAGGCTATCTCAGAGGCATCGGTATACCTAAGGTTTCCTTTCTCTGCTGATAGGTGCTAAAGACAATCTAGATAGGGCCTCTCTTAGCTGAGTCAGCATATTCTGAAGTTATGTCTCTTAACTTTCCAGAATCAGAAATTGTGTGTTATCAATGCATTCAGTGATTAACTCATACTTATTAAACTCACAGTGGACTGGTACATAAACCAGAAGTACTGAGTTATAAATGAGAATTCTTTGCAGTGATTAGAATTTTTACATGCCCTCCCAAGAGCAAATTGGTTTCTCATAGTAGCAAGCTGTGTAGCAAACTAAATTGTCCACCAAAAAGCTACTTTGATGATGTTTTTTAAAAAGTGTAAAAATGGTATAAAGGTAATTCATGAGAAATTATTTGTTGTTAACAATGGAGAACGGGAGACATGAACCCCTCCAAATCCAAATTGTCTCCCTTGAACAGTGTTGGGTGCTTGACAAAAAAAGTTTTTCTCTGGATCTTGTGGCTCTATCCTTCTATTCTGTCTGATTCTTTCTGTTGGCACATAAAGACTGCTCTTACCAATAAGATTTGCTGTTTTCTTCTACTTACTCTATTAACCCAGTTCTTAAAGTTTATAATTGTTCAAATCTCAACTTGCATGTCATTTGACATCTTACTTCCACCAGAAGGAGATTTCTCAGTGAAATGTCATAGAATGACTCTTCAGAGTTCTTAACTTTATGTCTCTAACTTCAAAAGAGAGTTTTGGAATTCTGAATGATGTACGTGGAGAGGGAGGTTTTTCCATGTATTTCTCACTTAGAGGAAAATATGTAACGGAGTGCTTTTCCAGGAGTTCATGGAGATTTTCCCAACAAAATTTAAGAATGAAGAGCCTGCTTTTGTTGACATTACTGGGGAATTTACCAATGTGCCTACAGTTTCCAATTTGATCTTGACAGCAATTGGATGTGATAAGTATTATTAAAACCATTTTAAATTTAATAAACCGAATCACAAAGAAGTGTAGGTAAATACTTAAAAGTACTAAACTCAGCAAGTAAGAGACCCAGTATTCAGCTCAGGCCAGTCCAGCTCTAAAGCTTCCTGCTCAGGCCAGCCTATGCCCTGCTGCCAAGGCAGTTAACTGGGGCCTGGGCGGTGGCTTCATTCTGCACTCCTGATGCCAACAAGCATCTGCCTTGCCCTACCTTCCCCAGGCCACATCTCACCTGAGAACGTGATTCTCATCTGATAGTAGCATTATTTCCACTAGATGAGATGACCTAGGTCTTACAAATACTTGGTAGTACTTACTGTGTCTTCTTATCAACTACTTGCCTTATTTTGTTTTGGCAACTGATTTCCTTATGTGATGTGTCAGGGATGCTGTCTAATGAAGTCTTCGTTCTCTGAGGATAGATTATATGCCATGTTCTTATTGATTTTGAACCATTTGATAACCATGATGTCAGTCACAGGGAAATAACTGAGCCCCTCCCCCACTGTTAAGTTGCTACTATTAGTAGGTTCAGATATTATACTGACAGGAAGAAACAGTTCCACAAATGGGCTTCATTTTGCTTTAGAGCATGATTTTTTTTTTTAACATGTTATAAGCTTAACTGTAGGATAAATGCACTTTACAGACTTTTCTCTGTTCTAATTTAAATGACAACTTGTGTTTACTCACAGTCCGTAATGTGGTTGATCACCATGGACCTTACATATATTACACAGGCACTGGGGTATGTCCCATTCTAACTTCAGTGGCTATAATGAATCCTTTTTTCAATCCACAATGATTAGTTCAGTTGAAAAATGCTGAATTAGAAGATCATATGTGAACCTAGAGCAGGATTTTAGAACTATTTGATAAGGGTATATAGGTGTATATTTTGTTGGGAGTATTGGGACTCAGGGTTTTTGTCAAAGTAACAGCTATTTTCTAAACTTTTCGCATATTTTAAATGCATGCCACCCTAAAATTGATCTCTTTATAAAATCTTAGATTAGAAAAATTTCCATTCTTTTATATCTAGATAAAACAGTGAGTGTTACTATTAGAACATAAAAACGTTTAGAAGTGTTGTTAAACTTACAGCAGATTTTGTTTCCTGATGGGATTTCTCAGACAAAAATTACTTAAATTCATACCTACTAATGTATAGGTATATGATGAAGAAACTGACGCAAGATGACTGGTATGAAGAGGAAATATTTAATATTTCAAAAGTTTCTTGATCCTTTAAAAGGTGGAATTGGCCTGGCACAGTGGCTCACACCTATAATCCTATCACTCTGGGAGGCTGAGGAGGAGGATTGCTTGAGGCCAAGAGTTAGAAACTAGCTTGAGCACGAGCAAGATCCAATCTCTAGGAAAAACAGAAAAATTACTTGGTTGTGGTGGTGCATGCTTGGAGCTGAAGCAAGAGGACCCCATGAACATAGTGGGAGTTTGAAGTTTTGGAGAGCTACGGTGATACTATGGTCCGCTAGCCTGAGTGACAGTGGGAGACCCTGTCTCAAAAAAATATATATTAATAAAATAATATGACAACAAAAAAACCCCAGAGTTACACTGCTATATGATTAATTGAAAGATGATAGATCATATTTTTGCCAGACATGTTTCCCTCTATCCCACTGTAATAAACACTGGGGTCATAGACCTCTTCTCTTATTCTGTGCTTCATGTGTATCTTCCTTAATCATGTGCATTGTTTTTTTCATTTCACAGTGGATTTTGTGATCTCAGAATTATGATCATAGAATTTTTACTATGCTGTGAGAATGTAGGAGAAATCACTCCAAACTATCCACAATGTATGCATGCATTAAAAGTCATCTTCTTATTCACCATCTAAATAATTCTTGCTCAAAGACTTTAAAAGCAATTGTCTTGCTTGTTTCAAAGTCATTTTTGTGTGTTCACATGTGTGTTTGCTGTTGTATTATGACAACATTGCTGTCCTTGATCTTAGAAATCTGTGATCAATTCTATAAAGGTTGAATTTAGATTATTTATTAAGGGCAAGAGTGAACAGAGTCTATAGTTTGGATAAAACGTGTTCACCCCAACTCTAAAAACTCATTTCCCTCAAAATTCAAAAAATTTAGCAGCATATGTTTTACTGTAATTTGAGGTTTCCTAAGGATACTTTTTTTTTCGAAGAGAAAACATTTTTTCTCATTTTCAAATTGAACTTTACAACATATTGAAGACATTTAATTTGTATTCACATGTCTAAGTAAATGTGTTTATAGATTCATTTGTATAAAACTTGTTTAAATGTAAAGAAAACAGATTTGCTAATTCAAGAAAATGAAGGTGTTATACAAACAAGTAAAACACAAGGGAAAAAGAATTTCATGGGAACTGAAGACTTAAGGCTTCAGCAGTGGAGATGCGAAGGTCATTCTGGGGTTGACAGCAGCTCCCAAGACCTCTAGGGCCCAGCCAGGAAACACCATTCTTTATTCTCATACTTCCCTATTTGTTAGAAGGAAGCTACTAAAAATCCCACTTGCATCCTTTCTCTTCACTACCAACTGACTGGCTCCTTTGCATAGTTTCCTTTCACACACAGCTTTGTCTTTCTGTGGCCCTGATTTTGACTCATTGTGAACTTTCTTGCCCCAGCTTTATCTCATAGTGTCTTTTGTTTTCTCCTTTACAAATAACTGAAAATGTTCCATGATGTTGAACATTACAACTGTGTGTGAAATAAAATCAGATTTTCTTGTTTTTTCCTACCAAGTGAAAATTCCCTGGGAAGTAAACAAAGATCTTGTTCTCACTCATGGATTGGTTCTCCTTTGGTTAGAGGTCCTTAATCAGCCACAGCAATGGGAAATTTGAATATGTGAAAATTTTGTTTCCCTCGTGACTTTCCTGAGGCCAGTTTTCTTGAGCATGTGATTTAAGAGATGCAGGCTTCTAATACCTCAATTTAATATAATTTCAGTACCAAAAAAGTGTCAGAAGATACTTCTTTGAAGCCTCTAAAGTATTTTTGAAAAACAATCATTTGAATAAAATCACATTAAAAAGTATATTTTGGTGCTTCCCCTTATGGTTGGGTTACTTTGGTCCCTATAGAATTCTTTTTCTCAAAATATTGTATATGTTAATGTCTTTCTGAAACTAAACCAATTCAATTTATAATATGAATTCCAGATTTGGGGGGGAGGTTCTTTTTTGTTTTAAGCTCCATGTTCCTATTTCCTTATCACTTCCTCTTCTCTTCAAAATGCCACATCTGTTGATAAAATCTTATTTCTCTCTGCATTCTACACTGTTCTTCTCTGAATACTCTCCACACTTTTCCCCCAAGTCTCCTTAATTTCACTATATCCTGTAAGGTAGGTTACCTTTCTCTACTGCCATCATGATACTACTCATCATTTTAAATTTATGTCAAATGCAATATTATTTTCAAGCCGATCTCCCAATCTCACAAAGAGAGTAGAATTCTACTTACCTTTACACTTCTTTACCATTTCACCCTTTGAATTTTAATCACTGCCGTTTGCATTTTATTACAATTACTGTAATAGAAAGACTCTTATTTATAAATGGCAGAGTCCTGTTTCCCATATAATGGGCCATCCTTTACAGTAGACTAACATAGAATTTTAAACTTCCTTCATTATGTACATCTATTTTGAATGTATTATAATATCTATCTTGATTTTTTTCTGTTTTTTTTTTTTTAAATTGAGCCTACAGGGTCTTTACAATTTAATATTATATATGTGTGTGTGTTTATGTGTGTGTATTATACGGGGTGGCAAAGTTTATGTGCAAGTTAAACTAGTGTACATATGAACTTATGGACACCCTGTATAGAAACCTCTGTGTGTGTATGTGTGCATGTGTGTTTAGTAACACATTGTTCTGAGAAATGCGTCATTAGGTGATTTCATCATTATGTGAACATCAAAGAGTGATGTGTTTGTGGCTTACCCAAACCTAAAAGGTATAGCCTACTACACACCTAGGCTACATTGTATAACCTATTGCTCCTGCACTACAAACCCATATAGCATATTATTGTACTGAATACTGCAAGCAATTGTAACACAATGATAAGTGTATATTTATCTAATGTACCTAAAAATTGAAAAGATATAGTAAAGATGCAGTATAAAAAATAAAGATGGCATACCTGTGTGCACACTCATCGTGAATAGAGCTTACAGAACTGTGAGTTGCTTTGGGTGAGTCAGTGAGTGAGTGCCGAGGGAAAGGGAAGGCTTAGGACTTTCTTGCACGCCACTGAAGACTTTATAAACACTATACACTTGGCCTACGCTAAATTTATAAAAACACAGATGTTCTTTCTTCAATAATATATTATTAGCTTACTGTGATATTTTTGCTTGATAAGGTTTTTATTTTAACTTTTTGACTCTTTTGGAATAGCATGTATCTTAAAAAGAAACACATTGTAAAGCTATACAAAAATATTTTTTATATCTTTATTCCAGAAGTGTTTTTCTCTATTTTTAATTTTATTTACTTTTTAAATGTTTCTGTGAAAAACTAACACCCTCGTTGGCCTAGGCCTACAAAGGGTTAGCATCATCAATATCAATTGTCCATCTCCATAGCTTGTCCCACTGGAAAGTCTCCAGGGACAATAACATGCATGACACTGTCTTCTCCTCTGGTGACCATGTCTTTCTGGAATCCCTCTTGAAGAACCTGACAGAGGCTGTTTTACACTTTATTTTTTATACATAACTGGAAGGAGTAAACTCTAAAATAACAACGAAAAGTATAATACAGTAAATATATAAAATAGTAATGTAACCATTTATTATCCTTATAAGATATTATGTATTATACATAATTAGGTATGTTATGCTTTTATATGACTGGTAGTGCAGTAGGTTTATTTATACACACCCGTACATGATTAAAACACAGAAAGGTAGAAATAAACATTTGTTTGGAGGAGCACTAGTATTTCTTGGTCTTTATAGGATTTTCAAAATTTTCTTAATTGTATCAATATCAGTAGAAACCATAATTTAAATGGTTTCCAATGTATAAAACCTATGTTATTAGGAGATTATGAAACATTTGGTCTATTGTTTGAAATTTAGGGCTGTGCATCATTATTTCCACCTCCTTATATCACTTTTCCAGATCTTAGGGCTGATCTGTGCCCCTCCTGTTATTCAGAAAGTGTATAGAATAGAAGAACATGGGTATCAATACATTGTGAAATGTGTTAGTCATTTATCCATGCATCTATGTATTATTGCAATAGTGGGCTGGGCTACTGGCAAATATAAACAAAAATATTAGAAGTCAGAAAGAGAAAAGAGGCTAGAGTATTTGCCTCTAAAACTTCTCTCCTATGTGAGGGAATGTCTTGACTAGCAGCCATATTTCTTGGCCATGAAGAATATAGGTAAAGGTATAGGCAGCTCCTACCATCTGTGAAAACACAACACAGATTGAGTGTTGTATTATAATATATTCCTCACTTACCCAAGCATAGTATAAAATACTTATAATTTTAGATTGGCTACATGCATTGATAATTAGTTCTTAAAACCTGAAATTGATATAATTCCCAGAAATACTCAGGAAAAAAAAAAAAAAAGAGGTTGGGACAGCCAGAATGAAAGAGCACTGCTATAAAATTGCCAAAGATGTAAGGACTCTAAGCTGTCTGCCAATAGCAGTGTCTCCATAATCCCTGCCTGCATATGAGGATCAAGCACTAAAGACCCGTATGCAATACGTGCATAATTACATCCTTCAGATGTAAGATATGAGCCAGGACTCTCTAAAAGGTACAATGGCAACTCCTTCACTGGGCACAACAAACTCGGGATTCTGAAGCAGAAAATGAACAGCTTTAATGTCACAGAAGTGGCTCACCCACTTGTAGGAAATTCTGTCTTTTAGGAAGTTAGGGGGGTTTTCTATCCTAGCTCTGAAGGATGGCCATAGCCTTTGTAGCCAATCACTTTGCCCTACACATTGAGGTCATACTCTTCAGAGATCAGCTAGAACACTTTCCTGGAGTAGAAAAGTAAGCAGTGTTCTTAAGCTGCTGTCAAAGGAATAAAGTTAGGGAGAAATAACTCTCCCCTGAGATATGCAGCAAGAAGTTCAAATAAGATACTCAACAACAGGGAATGAAAGGAATCAGTAAGCCATCCCCTGCCACAACTGGGTCCTGCAACCTGAACTTATTATTTCTTACAGACAAAAAGGTGAAAGAAGACATTTTTCTTTCTTAATCATAATCTCTTTAGTTAAATTTTATCCTTGGAGAACTGGTAATTCATTTTTAATTTTAAAATAATTATAGATTCAAGGAATTTTGCACAAATAATACAGAATGTTTCCTTATAACCTTATCCAGTTTTCCCCAGTAAGAGTATATTTTTAAATTATGATATTTAATATACTCTCAAAACAAGTAATATATTTTAAGGAGAGTGAATATTTTATGTCCTTCATAAAGGGCTGCTTTTTTTTTCCTTTACATGAACCAAGATCTTATGGATAGTGGTTGTTTGGGTTCTGAGAGTTACTAAAGTCACATACAAACCCTCAGTAGAGTGTCATACAACCTAAACATGATGTACAGGTTGTGTAGATGTACAGATGTAAACAATATTTTAAGGTGAAATTTTGGTGATCACAGCCATTGGGTTAACTAATGCCCTTCAAATATCTTTGCAAGCCTCCTCTACATTACTAGCTATTGATTAGTGGTTTAGGGTTAGTTTTTCATCCATTAGAAGCTTCACCATATGTGAGTAGAACAGAAAAATGGAGGGTGACAGTTTCATAAATACTGATTACGTTTATTTGTATTTTCTTGGTTTAGAAGCTTTAATTATATTATAGCTGTCATTTCCATAAATACAGAAAATATATTTCATACAGAGAACACTCTGAAGAAAAACTCAACAATGACAAGTAGAGAAATTATTCTCAGAATGATCAATTTTTTTAAGTGTATATATCAAATTAAGACTAATTCGTTAGGAATATTTACAAGTATTAATAATAGAAAACAAAATGAAATAATCACAAGAGTGTTAAAACATAAGGTATAAGTATAAAAACTATATGACTGGTGGTGCAGTCATTTGAATATTATACTCTCAGAAACCTTCAGAGTTAGTAGACAGTGTCTTCCAGTCCCCTATCTCCGTGTATTTTTCCATACCATTGTTTCCATTTAATACACTTCCTGGTAGGTGTTCCAGTAGGTAATTTACTGTGGTCACTATGTTCATTTCAAATGCAGTTTTGAAGAGCTTTCACATTCACCAAGAAGGAAGTTTTTATACTATTATTTCTCTTTCCTGAACCCATTCATATGTCTTAGCTCTCATTTTTCTTTAAAGTATACTCAGTTTTAGATTGTGCCATTCCGCTACCATCTGCCAAATGGAAAGCTTCCTGAGGACAGCCTGTGCTTTATTTATTATTGTGTTCCACCCTAGAAAGCTGCATTTTTTAGGTATAGACTCCATGCTTGATTAATGACGTCATATTTAATTTGTCATTTTTATTAGACATTTCGCTATGAATAAACATAACAGAAAAAAGGCCCAAATGCAAATCCTAATATAGGACCATGCATGTTGGCATGTATAACCAAAAGAATTCAACGCTTTCTCCTAAAAGAAGGCTCAGTAACTGTACAAAGATCAAGTTTGGGGTGGAAAGAAGAGGGCAGAAAGGAACAAGGAAGAAGAAAGGAAGTTTTGATTTTTCTTTCACTCCAGTGATGGAAGCAAACGTACCAAAGAATGTAGTCAAATTCCTCAGCACAGGATATGATGCATTCTCGGTGGCCTGGACACTGTCCAGCAGCTCCCAGCAGCTTTCAAGATGGTTTTGGAACTGACTGGGATTTGAGCAGGACCTATGTATCTTCCACCTGCTCCTGTGTCAGTGTGGCTGGCAGGTGCTTACATCAGCTCAGATTCCCACCCTGAATGAACACATACTGGTCTCTGACAGTCTGGTATTAGTTTAATTTTGTGGCTGCTTGAGAGATTCTTGTGACAGTGACATAGGGAGTATGTAAAACATTAGTGTAATGCCTGTTGCCTAGTAAATGTCCAGTATTTGCATAAATGCTACTAATAAAATGAGGTAGTGGATCTATGCTTTTTTGAATAGCAAACTACCTGAGCTCTGGGAATCTGCAGAGATCTATTCACTAACCTGAAGATACAGTTTAGGATCCACATACTAGCGCCTATGAAAAGAGGTATTAGCCGATCTACCCTTTCAGCTGTTAGTATAAAATTACCACATTGCTCCTGGCTCACCATTGCTGAAGCTAATTAATTGCAGGAACTAATTTTCCTGAGACGAACTTGATTGTGCAGAAATAAAATATTGAGCTGAATTTATAAAGGCAGATAGCATGAAATAAGATACAAAGAGACAAGGGACAAGCTAGAAAACATTTAGCCCTGACACATTTGTCCTTCTGTCATTAATTGCCATCCACACTTCAAACAAATATGTGTGTTTTGTACTCCTAGCCCCACTTTCCTCCCCAAACTAAAACCATTGCTACACCACAGGACAGGAAATAGGAGTTTGCAAAGCATTAGGTACTGAGCAGCCATCTCTGTAAGTCAGCACACTGTAAAGCTGAAATGCAGAACTGAAATACACACTGCCAGTGTTTTTTCTTACAAGTAGCACTATTTTTTACCATCCCGTGAATTTATTGCCTACAAACCATGCCACAATCTCAGACACTGAACTCCATATTTATCCATAGAAGAACATGATGATAATCTCAACCCTGTCTTCAAAGATATATTATATATGGCTTTCTACAAAAAGAAGGAAATGTATGACTTTTTTTATGCTAGTTAAGCTTGGAGTTTTCTGGTCCATAAAATGTCAGTAGCTGTGAATTGTATTGAAACCTGTTGTATGGTTTTGAGACAATTCTTCTGTACACTGGGGATTTGACTTTGAAGATAGCATTCTTTTTCTGCTTGGATGCCCAGCCTGCATTTTTCATAACTCCACAAATAAAAACTACTACAGCCATGAAGAATGGTATTATTGAGATAGGAACAGAAAACATACAATAATGATATTAACCACATGAATAAATATGGGTAGAAACCTTTTTCCTATCATAATTGCATAAAAATACATTTTTTCAAAGTCAAATTTCTTAATGCCAAATAAAAATAGGAGAAATAAAATGTACAATACTATATTTCATTAGTTTATAGTATCATTTTCACTTTGGGTCAAAAGCAGAATGACCAGTGATATTTTGGTTTATATTTTTAATTAAAATATTTTATGTAAGTTATAGATAATTTTTAGAGAAACATATATAAAAATATAATTAGGAATTCCCAATTCTGGTCATGTTTGCATAATTAAAACTAATCTTGTCTTTTCTACCTTTCATAGTTAGAAAACTGGGCAAAATATATGAAACATTTTATCTCAGACTTTAAACAATAGGCAACACAAGATTATGATTGAAAAGAGAATGGAAATGAGAGGAAGACTGTAATTACCCTGGCTTTCTGTCTGGAAGCATTTTTCAGAGTATAGTGCAAAGAAGGGGAACAGAGGGACAATAGTGATCAACTGTAAAGATGGGGATTGAAGTACGGAGAGATAAGGCTGGTGGAATTTGCAGAGCAGGTGTGAGACAGAGAAAGAGCTCCAAAAATCTATGTAGGGGTCACCTTGAATCTGTTGCTGGAAACCAAACTATACTTAGGTATGTTGAAATTCAACCCCATACTATTGGTCTGTTGGAGGTCTATCAGAGAGCTGTAAAATGAATGATCACTGAGTTTTTCCGGGACAAAAGGATTTTAGAGATGTGTTGAGTCAGAGTAGAGACCTTCATAACTCCTGGGACATTTTGTAGAAATTACAGACATGTGTCATCTTAGTTGGAGGCTGAAATATCACTGAAGACTGTTTTACATGAGCCTCAACAGGATAAAATTCATCCAAAAATTACATAATTGCCTTTCAAATCAAACTTTAATAATTTTTAAATAAAGACTCAAACTCCAAAACATCCAATCAAAAACTACTAGAGAAGAAGAGAAGCAGGAAAATATGACCCATAACCAGGAGAAAAAAAAATCATCATTTCAATGGACATAGATTCAGAAATGACAAAGATGAGTGAATTGGAAGAAAAGAGATTTAAAACAATGATGATAAATATGCTCAAGAATTAAAAAAATAAACAAAAGTATGAAAAAAATGAGATAAATGGGAAGCATATAAAAGGAACAAGTAGAATATCTAAAGTAGAAAAATACTACATATCTAAAACATTTACTAGGTAGAACATAGGTCAGAGAAGATGCTACCAGAAAAAAAAAAATCAGTTACCTGGAATAATTGCCAGGAAAAGCTATCTAAATTGGAAAATACAAAGAAAATATATTGAAAAGATAGTATGCTATTGGCATGAAACTCACACAAAAATGGCCATATATTATTGATAAAAATGCCAAAGTATTTTGATGAAAAGGAATTTTTTTTAACAAACAATGCTGAAACTAGGTATATAAAATAATACACCTAAACTTTAATTTATGCTATTTAGGTATATAAAATAATGTACCTCAAACTTTAACTTGTACTAGTTACAGAAATCACTGTGGATTATAACAGAAGAGTCTTCATGATCTCCAAGTAGGCAAAAATATTTTTAGGTAGATAATTGAAAGCATAAATCATGAAGAACACAAAGTGATAATCTGGATTTCTTTAAAAATAAAAATATTTATTTATTTATTGAAAAGGTCTCACTCTTACTCATAGCAACCTCAAACTCATGAGCTCAAGCAATCCTCCTGCCTCAGCCTCTCCAGTGGCTGGGACTACAGGTGAATAACATCATGCCCAGCTAATTTTTCTGTTTTTTGTGGAGGTAGGGTTTTGCTATGTTGCCCAGGCTGGCCTCAAACTCCTGTTTTCAAGCAGAGAGGCCTCTCCTCTTAGTGAGAGGTCACTAAGGCCTCCAAAAGTGCTAGGATTACAGGTGTGAGCCATGGCATCTGACCTTATTTTTAAAAATGCTTGATTAATAGTAAATGAAAATGTCAACTGCAAATTTGGAAAACATTGCAAAACAGTACCTCAAGGGTACTTTTAACTCAACAATATTCTCAATCAGCCAAATTTAAAAGAAAATGTAAAAAATAGTTGGATATACTTTATATAAGGACGGGTACTAATGGCTAATAAGTGCATGAAAAAGTTTCAACAGTATTAGTCACCAGAGAAATGAGAATGGAACACAGAGAGACACAACTATACAACAGCTAACATGGTTGCAGTTAAAAGGACCAACAGTACTGATGTCGGCATCTGTGGAACTACTGGAAGGAGCACTTTGAAGATAGTTGGTGTTTTTAATTTGTGAAGTCATACATACATGCTTGTAAATAATTTTCCTTCTGTATATTTGCCACCCAAAATGAAAACATACATCAACCCAAAGGCTTGTACATAAATGTTTGTGTCAGATTTCTTTATAATTTTCAAAAACTAAAAACAGCCCAAATGTTTATCAATAAATAATTGGATGAACACATTCTAGTATAACCACAATGGTCTATCGACTATTCGGTAATAAAAAAAGAACAGACACAGCATACCTTGCGTTATTGTACTCTGCTTTATTGCCCTGTGCAGATACTGCATTATTTACAAATGGAAGACTTGTGGCGACCCTGCCTCGAGCAAGTCTTGGTGTTTTTTTCCAACAGCATGGGCTCACTTCATGTCACTGTGTCAGATGATCATTAGCATTTTTTAGTACATTTAACGTTTTTAAATTGAGGTATGTATACTTTTTAGTCATAATGCTGTTGCACACAAAAGACTATTATAGCATAAACATAACTTTTATATGCACTGGGGAACCAAAATGTTCCCATGACTTGCTTTATTGCAGCATTCACTTTATTGAGGTGGTCTGGAACAGAACCTGCAAATCCCCGTGGTGTGCCCATACTAACATATGTGCCAACAGGGATACATCTCAGAAGCGCACTGAGTGAACAGAAGCCATACAGAAAATCCAAAAGACATTGGTGCATCCCAGAGACGTTCTGGATAAAAGAAGCCATATACCACATAGAAGTATATTCTGTTTATATAAAACTCTAGAAAATACAAAAATAATCTATAGGGACAAAAAACAAATAAGTAGTTCTCTAATTCCAATGTGGTGTGCTATGCCTAGGGCTAATTTCTCTGAGAAAAAAAGAAAAATTTCTACAGATTTGTCACAAAAGAGTAGGGGAGAACTTTTTGAAGAGATGGTAATGTCCTTATCTTCTTATGATGTGTTTCTGTTTGTCAAAAGTTATTGAAATTATGACTTATTTTGTGTCATTTATATCTCAATAAATTTGACTAAAACAATTAAACGGTCCATGATTCTATAGTCACTGGTAATCACCACTAACACGTGATATAGCCTCATTGAAATCTATTCCATTACATACATTTTTGTTACAAAATTTGAAAAGTCCTTTGTGTATGGCAAATATTTTTGTTGTAAACATTGTCTGATTGGTAGCACCTTTTTTTTTTAAGACTAATATCCTAGTAATGGAATTACTGAACCAAACAGGTTTAACAGTTTTATAGTTTAGTTTTTGACACATAAATCTTTATGAATATTTCAAAATGTGTTGCAATTACATTCCACTGGATCTTATGTTTTTAAGAATTGCCTAGAATGTGAATATATATCTCCAATTAGATGCATACTTTACCTCTTGATTCTTGCTACCCAGTAATATCTCATCAAGAATATTAGGTCCCTACCTGGAAAGTTGCTTGATGCTACATTACAAACTGCAGCTGCCTCCTTAGGTTCTCTCTGAGCCCTAAGTGTTGCTGCACTCATTATTTTCAATATGAATTCCTGCATCTTATGCCTTAGAGATCTGGATGATGGTATGCTAAAGAAGATCTGAGGCACAGAAATGCTTCAAATTGCAAAGTAGAAGGAAGATCACGGAACCAGGTACTGCACAAGAGAAGCTGGGCAAACTGAGTGCTTTTTCAAATTATTGTCTGAACTATTATTTTAACTCTGTTTCTGATGAACACATTTTGATGAACACCTGGGAAAATGACACCGTTTTCTTTCCTCTATTTTCCAGTATTTGAGTCCTATCAGCTTGAATCACCTGCGAAGAAAACAATGCAAAGGGAGCATTTAGCTCACTTACGGGAATGCTGTCGGAAACTCAGCAAACTCTCTCTGTGGAGAGACCGTTGCTGCAGCTGAGTCCAGCAATTTGCTCTTTGGGCATTGTAATAGTGTGGTTATCTAGCTGTGCATGGACAACCCTCTGAAGCAGAAATGTATTAAGGTTTTAGAATGAGTTTAGTGGACCATAGCAATAATTCAAGTGCAAATTTCTCAAGATTTGGGGCAGCATTCTGTTTCAGTTTTAGTTGAATATTTATGAAAACAGCTGTATTTTTTATTCAGGAAAGCAAACTGTTATTAACACTTATAAAAAGGATCACCTCACTCCTGTAAGTCATCATTGCTTATTTTATTATTCCTTTTAGTCTTGTGTTTCAACTTAAGTGCTACCACTTTCAAAGACTGTACAGTTATAAACAGCACTGCTGAAAATGAGTATATGAGAGCAAAACTAGTAGACAGTACAACCACATTGAAATCTTCAAGGACAGAATTAAAGAAATAAAAGAAAACCAAAACAACAATGAAACAGTCTAAGTTCATATATTAACTCAGGGACCATATGATGCTCCCAGGGCTATTTCTCAGAGACACAGTTGGAGAAAAAGGACTGTTAATTGAATATCAGTCCCTACTGAGCTACTGTACTAGGTGAGTATCACTCAGCATCTTACTGATCCTTTTCAGTAAGCCTGTGAAGCAGTGACATGCGGAGATAGTGGCTCAGTATGTGTAAGCCTGTGAAGCAGTGACATGAGGAGACAGTGGCTGAGTATGTGTAAGCCTGTGAAGCAGTGACATGAGGAGACAGTGGCTGAGT
>NW_003852401.1:290060-311656 GCF_000181295.1 Otolemur garnettii
CCTGTGGAGCAGTGACATGAGGAGACAGTGGCTCAGTATGTATAAGCCTATGAAGCAGTGTGTGAGGAAAGCAAGGCTCAGAGTGTGTAAGCTGGTTGTCTAAAGCTCATTAGCAAACGGTAGAGACCAAGTGTCTCATATTTCTTTGATTTCCAACCTGCCTCTTCATTTTCTCAAATTCTTAGTTTATATTTTTTAGGTCCCTTCTGATACACAGTAAGGTCAAATCTGGCAGTGTTCGTAGTCTCAGGTTGCTAAAAAAGTGAGGAATAAAGATCTTTTATAGACATCAGCAATAAGATGACTCTGGTTAAGTAATTTTATCACTAGGATTTTATTCTGTAACTCAGTCACTGGCCACTTATGAAAAAGTACTATTTTAGTAACTTTCATTAAGTGAGACCTTATACTGTAATTTGTTCATCCATTCATGGGTCAATGGGTACTTGGGCTTCTTCCATGACTTAGCAATTATGAATTAGGCTGCAATAAACATTCTGGTATAAATATCTTTGTTATAAATTGATTTTTGGTCTTCTGGATATATACCTAGCAGAGGAATTACAGGATCGAACAGCAGTTCTATTTTTAAATCCCTAAGTGATCTCTAAACTTCTTTCCAAAAGTAATGTATTAGTTTGCATTCCCACCAGTAGTGCAGAAGTGTTTTCTTTCACATCCACACCAACATCTATGGTTATGGGATTTTGTGATCTTACTGGAGTTAGATAATATCTCAAAGAGGTTTTTATTTGCATTTCTCTGATGATTAAGGATAATGAGTATTTTTTTTATGTGTCTGTAGGCCTTACACCTGTTTCTTTAGGGAATTTTCTATTCAAATCTCTTGCCCACTATAAGTTGGGATCACTTGTTCTTTTCTTCCTAATATGTACACCATGGAATATTATGCAGCCTTAAAAAAGATGGAGACTTAACCTCTTTTATGTTTACATAGATGGAGCTGGAACATATTCTTCTTAGCAAAGTATCTCAAGAATAGAAGAAAAAGTACCCAATGTACTCAGCTCTACCATGAAACCAGTATTTAAGCACCCACCTTTACATATGAAAGCTATAACCCAACTACAGCCCAAGATGAAGGGGGGGAGAGTATGGGCAGAGGAAGGGTAATTGTTCAGATCATACCTATGGTGCATTTTGCAAGGGTACATGTCAAATCTACTAAGGGTAGAGTATAAATATCTTAACACAATAACTAACAAAGTGCGGTGAAGGCAATGTTAACCAGTTTGATGTAAATATTTCAAATTGTATATAAAACAAGCACATTGTACACCATCAATGCATTAATATACAAAGCTATGATTTAATAAAAATTAAAAAAAAGAAGTGAGACCTTAATCACTTACATTTGGAAGAGATATTGTTCAAGGAGAACTCCCTTGTACGTTCTTATTATAGTCTATATCTTACCAAAGACAACACCAATACCTATTATTTATGAAGTCTTCATCCCCCAGACACTTGACTAAAACACTCCACTTATCTTGCCCCATTTAACTTCTGTTCCAACCCTGAAAAGTAGGTAGACTTTTCTGTATTTTCTAGTCAGAAAATTGTTCTTTTTTAAAGTTTATTCATCCATTCAACAAATATTTAAGGGATACATTTAATGTGCCAAGTATGGAAAGTATAGAAGTGAATAAAATGAAAACAAATAATATAGAATGATATGATTTTGAGTAATTTTGTGCCTTTTTCAGAGTGGTCAAGGAAAAGATGACATGTAAGGAAAATCTGAAGGACAGAAAGGAGGAAAAACATTAGGGATAGAACTGAAGTGGACAGTAGGACAATATGGGGAAGGAGGGGGATATTACAGAAAGAAATTAAAGAGCTTTTTAAGCCAGGGAGAGGGATTTAAATATTTGACTTAGTATGGGAAGTTATTAGGGAGTTATAATCGGGGAGTACATGACTTGATTTAAATTTTTAAGAGAACACTGTGGGTGCTGCATGCTGAATAAATTTTATGAGGGAAACTTAGGAAGTTCTTGCAATGATTCAAGCAGTATGTGGGGTGTTTGAATGTGCCTGGTAAAGATAGAAAGGGACAAAGAGAGAGAGAAGAACATATTTGGGGATAGTAATGATTGAATGTGTGGTGAAGAATAGAAAAAAATTAAGGATAACGTATAGATTTTTGGCTTGATTGCTAGGCAGTGGTAGCACAACCTATAAATGCCATAAGAAGACTAGAGGAAGACCAGACAGTGTGGGGGCAGGACTTCTGGCTTAGCCTTGTCAATTTGGAAATCCCCGGTTTGCTGGAGGTCACTCAAATGGTAGTTCTAAAATTTAAAGCCAGGCTTATCTCAACAAAACCTGAGTTCTTAGGCTACTACATAAAATTGCCACTAACATTCACTCCTACTTGAAGGTTCCAGCTCTAGAATCTTCAATAACTCAATGGCCATCTTGTTTTATTTGGGAAAAGCTTCAACTTGAATGATGTCTTCATTTCTTCGCTACAGAAATCTTCATAACAAGTATAATTATATCACATGGTTTTTCACTTGTGAAGAACATTATGCAAATAACAATTGAAAGAATATAAAGGGAAAAGGGCAAATAGAAGTTTAATCTTTTCTAAACTCGGCTAATATAAAATACAAGTATCCTGTTAAAATTACAATCCTTACTGTAATCAAAATTTGTATAAGTTTGTAATTATGGAAAAAAAAAGTAAAGATGAAAACAGGTATGAGGTTCAACACCTGTAGCTCAGTGGTTAGGGTGCCAGCCATGTACACGGAGGCTGGCAGGTTCGAACCCAGCCCAGGCCTGCTAAACAACAATGAGAACTGCAACTACAACAACAACAAAAATAGCCGGGTGTTGTGGTGGGTGTCTGTAGTTTCAGCTATTTGGGAGACTGAGGCAAGAGAATCACTTAAGACCAGGAGTTAGAGGTTGCTGTGAGCTGTGATGCCACAGCACTCTAAGACTGATGGCAACATAGTGAGACTCTGTCTCAAAAAGGAAAACAGGTATGAATTTGTCTTTTCAAGGTCAAAATCAGGGAGAGCTTTATTGGTGAAACTATATGCAGAGGATGCCAAAAATGTATACAGATTTTAAGAAAGGAAAACACTGTATTAAAATTTCAATACTCAAGTAATGTTTGACTCTCCAATTATAATAGACACAAGGTGACAACATTATCAGTGAATACTGAGTATTACAATTATAACACTTTTTTTTTCTTAAAATATGTATACATTTTTTGGCACCCTTTGTATACATCGCTTCTGGCTTATACATGACTTTAGGAATAATCAGATCAAAAATTTTTTTAGAACAAACTAGTGGGAAAAGGAGAAAAATAAAAGTTAGGTAGATAGGCAAAGTCTTTTTATACTATCATGAAATTAATTACTCTTATTTATGCCTTTAACAGAAGTGTGAAAAGACACTTTTAATGTTATTAATTAAATCCTGTAACTCAGTCTTAAGTAAAAGGACTTACTTTTTACTTAATATTCATGCCAGAGCTAATTTATTACTAAAGCAGAAAATAGAGGCCTCATAAATATCACGTTAACATTACATAATGAAAGGAAAATACCTATTAAGTGGAAAATTGTCATAATTTTAGGAAAAAAACATCTATTCCATCCCTGACCTATTTTGTATTTATAGTTGTGATGAAAGTATCTTTGGATCTACTACTGAAAGGAAAAACTTTAAAATACATGAACTTCAGGCCAGGCATATTGGCTTATACCTGTAATCCTAGCACTCTGGAAGGCTGAGCCAGGTGGATTGTCTGAGCTCACAGGTTAGAGACCAGCCTGAGCCAAAGCAAGACTCTAAAAACAACCGGGCATTTGGCAGGCACCTGTAGTCCCAGGTACTCAGGAGGCTGAGATAAGAGAATTGCTTGAGCCCAAGAATTTGAGATTGCTGCGAGCTGTGATGCTACAGTACTCTATCGAAGGCAACACAGTAAGACTCTGTCTCAATAAGAAAAGAAAAAGAAAAGAAAAAAGAAGAAATTCAAGACTCATACAGTTAAAAAAACTCCAAACATCCCAGTAAGATGAAAAAAATCCTTCATGTAATTAGAGGTGATATGATTTTTAATATTATTCTTTGTTTCTGGCCTAGGTGGCAGATTGTTAGACTGTCCAGTCCAGATGATTGCATGGTATTCTCACAGCTGAAAATGGTGTATTTGTTTTCAGTTCTGCTTATTTTCATTCAAGTTAATAATCAGGGCAGAGAGATACATTTCTGTATGTGCAAAGGATGTTTGTGACCAGAGGAACTTCATTTCTGTATGTCCTAATTACACATGGCTCTGGCTTGCAGAGATGCCTTCCAATTTCAGTAATGCATTGTGGCAGTTCTGGTGGCTGATTACGCAGGAGCTTTTGTAAAATGATGACCTCAACCATCTTTTGTCACCTTGAGACACATCACTTCAATCTGTTTTGATAACAGCTAATGTGGGTCAGATACAGCTCAAGGCCAAAGGGACTGTCATTAAGTGGGAATCTATTCAGAAAATGTTACATATGTGTGTATACATGTGCACGCATGCACAAGTACACAGCCTATCCTTTGCTTATTGTTATTTTATTAGAAACCATATATTGCAGTAACTACAAAACTAATTTATACACAATGTGTTTTGACCAGTTAGGCAGAAAAAAATGATGCTTTCAATTAAAATATAACATATACATAGAAAAGCACAAAAATCATGAATATATAGCTTGCTAAACTTTCACAAATTGAACACATAATATATTATAACTACATCCAGATCCAGAAATAGAAAATTATTAGCACCTCAGAGGCCCCTCTCATACCCTCTCTTAATTATTAACCTCTCTTACCCAATGTAACTTTTATCTTGACACCTAACATCTCAGACTAGCTTGGTTTTTCCTGTTTTATAACTTTGTATGTGATAGGGCCCAATGTAGGGACCCCCCCCCCCAAATAGAACCAGCCCAGGAAAGAACATCCAGCCCAGGAAGGAATGAGTGTGCAAATTCCTACCCCATCCCAACTCCTATATTCCCAACCCGCCTTAACCCATGTGCTGACTTCTTTTTTGAACTCAGCCCTCTCATACCCGAGTGAATAAAGGCCACGTTGCCCACACAGAACTTGGACTCTGCTTTCTTTCATTCATGTCTCGGAATAACCTCTCATTTTCCGTCCTTAACCTCTCAGTATGAATGGAGCCATGCGGTATTTATTCTTTTCTTTTGCATTTTTTCCTCTCATGTTTCCTAGATCTATGCATGTTGCTTAATGAAGTAACAGTTTTTTCCTTTTCATTTGCGTTTTGATATATTGGTAAAAATACCCTCCAGAAGGCCTTAATAATTTATACTCCCCCAGACTACCCAAAGACTATAACTTTTCTTACACTCTCACAGACATTGGCTAATGGTCAGTGCTATAAAAATACTAACCCCACTGGTGAAACACTACGGTGTAAGTTGGTTTATTTGTTTTGTTTATGTGCCGTTTATATGTCTTTTGTCAAATCACCAGGTAGTGCACTTTGCTTATGTTTTTCTATTGTTATATGGGATTTAAAAGTAGTTTATTATAGTTTTTGTATATCATGGATGTAATAATGTATCACTTATTCTGGAAATATTTACTAAGTACCTACTTTGTGTCATAGTATATCACTGGGGATAAGAGAATTAGCAAAACAGGGTTGCTGCCCTCATGGAGCTAATATTGCAGTCTTTCCTTGCTGTAATGAACATATCATTTGAATCTGAAATCTGAAATCTGTTTATTGCATTTACATAGTAGTCCTTTTTATCAAATACAGCATTTAAGTTATTTTAAACATAGTAAGTGAATATTTACAGTGTTCCTACCACAGAATTATTCATGGTAGTTCTAAGACTTAGACAAAGCAAATGGCTGAGATTTTCTAAAGATGAGCATCCCTGAATCCTTCTCACCACCACTTCCATCTTTTTTCCTTTTTGCCTTCCTGGAGCGGACAAGTAGATTCTGCCATTCAGGGTAGAGAAAGAATGAGAATAACCTCCATTAATTTCACCTTTGTGTAAAGATGAAAAACATAGTTTGGGGTGATAGCACTTCAAGTCATGTTTATTTAATGTTGAATGAACTGTGTGAGGATCTTACATAACTGGCTGCTGAAAGAAGTCTCTGCATCCTCTACCACAAGAAATAAATTCGCTCAGTCCTTTTGTCTTTATTATTCTTGAGCTGAAGGTGAGGTTGACCCTAGCGGGATTAAAGCCCTAAGTTGACCATTAAACCTGCACTCAGCAAATAAACTAGGCTAAGGTCATAGTTTGAGAAACAGAATTCTCTTTATTATGTCATGAATATTTCTATCATATCCTGATTTCCACTAGCCTAATAGGCTTGAGGCACAAATTGCTTAACATTAACAGTGATAACACAGATTTTACTGATATAATAGACAATAAAGATTTAAAAAAAAATCTTTGTTCAGGAAACTAAAACATGAACCTCACCTCCTAAAAAGCTAAAAAATAGATTTAGTGTGGTGGTTTTCTCAAACACTATTTATTTGAGGGCTGTATTGGTAATGTACTTACTCTGTGTGGAGGCAGCTTCCCTGACTCCTGCAAAGATAGAAATTGGGGGTCTATGGAATCTTGTCCTTTTCCCCAGCCCCATGTGCCTCTAACAGCAATAATTATATTGGAATGTCCAGTTTCATCTTCAAAGCAGTGGGTGGCATTTTTGCAGTAAGAGTCAGCAGAGTCCTATAAAGTTGAATCAGCAAAAGATGAAATGGTCTCTACCAGTTAGCCTCCCTCCCCGTGGGTGGTACCAGCAGAAGATACCTAGATGTGGTGGTGTTTGGGGGCCTTGTGCCACCTACTTTAGCACAAGAAGCAGTCAGATGTGGTGGGAGGCTCCTGGAACTTCTGGGGGGCTCCCTCTTGTGATGCACCCTCACTAAGGGTAATTGGAGGGGCAAAGCCTGATGAAGCTGAGTTGGGCAAATCCATGTCCAGGCTCCTGAAAAGCTGACACCAGCACTATTTCAGTGAGGGCCAAAGTCAATTCTCAGGGCAGTGTGGGATTCTTCTAGGTATACGCAGTGGACTGGCCTCCACCACATCAAAGAACCTGCTTGTGAATTCAGGGCAGTTCAGAGTTATGTTGCTTGGTCTTCCTGATCCGTCAGATCTCCCTCTGGCTTTTGGCCACCAGTGGCTGTCCAAACCATGGAGGCCAGTCAAAATGGTACTACATGCAGGCATATTGACCAGACTCCCTGTCTAATACAGATGGCAAGGCCGCTGTTTTCAGGTAGGAGAGGTGTTCCTAGGGTACACTGCAGCACAGAGGTCTCTGCTTTTAAGAACTCATGGTAGATGGGAAGCATACAGATAGTAAGAATAATCACCCCACTCAAGATCAGTTCCCAAGCTGCCCTCCATTCCTCCAAATGATGTGATTGTGTCTGTGATTATGGGTACAGCCCTACAGACCTACTCCTAGAACCTGTGAGTTAAAGCGCTGACCTGTCCAGGAGAAGCAGGCTGATCCCACGCTGCCTGGTGGGACTCTAGCCAGCTGCAGTTTTGGTGCAGTTCGGGGGGGTTGGAGGGGTGGCAGGAAGCATACTGCTGTCCCTGGAGAAGTGGATACTGCAGGACAAAGCTGGCAGGTATGAAGTGCCTGGTACAAACATCCCTTGGTGCTGCCCTAGCCTACAGTCCAGGATGTGAAACTCAATCCCAGGACACAGAAGACCACCCAAGCACTGGCCTCGCATCTAAGCAGTAGCAGTGTCAGGATAAGCCTCAGAGCATTAAGGGAAGGGCTCCTGATTAGTCCTGAGCACCAGTGTCTAGGATTTGGAAGGATGTAAAACTCCCCTGAGCACCCCAGAATATTGTGGAGGTCTGTGGGTGTGGGGAGCTCCTCGTAGGAATGTTGGGACTCATAAGTCTATTCTTCCCTGTGTCCCACTCAGGGGGGTGATCAGCGCATTCAGAAGACTCATGCAAGGAGTCCATCCTCCCACTCCTCCCTGCTGTATACTGCCACCTCACTGACACCTTGGCTCTTTCTTCCTGAATGATCAATTCAATATATGAGTTTTTGATGGTTCCCTGGCTGTTCTTTGGGGAAGTGGGGAACACATGCTTCCTCTAGTAAACCATCTTACCTTTCTACTTAATTTGGAATTTTTTGCATAGTTACAACAAAATATGTTAGACATGCAAAAATGATATGCAATTCAAATGTGATTATCTTTTAAGTGTCTAATGTGTCCAGTGGACATATTTATTTACCATATCCATTTATTTATCTATTGTCTATGGGTGATCCTTCATTTTAAAAAATAACTTATCTCCTTAGAATAGCTTTTTCATATCCTACTCTTGACTGATGAAGCAGAAGTCTTAGATAGGGTAGTGAAGTTTGTTTAGTAAAATTTCTATACTACTCCCTGTCTTACCCACATGTGTGGGTCTATTTCCCCCTCTCCCAACAATCATTTATTCAGTAACCCCCACATCCCACCAGGGATGGTATTATATGATACATATAAAGGCACAATAATGCTTCTCCTCCAAGGAAGTTCATGTCTCATTCCCAAGAACCTGTGAATATATGATACGGACAACACATATCCTGGAGGACATTATACTAAGTAAAGTAAGCCAGGTTAGTGAGCAAATGATGCATATACCATTTGCTCAAGTTCTGGAGTTCTATTTTTATTATTTACACTGAAAAATTATACCTTGGCTCCTGTAAATATTCCTGTAAGGGGAAAAAACCTATTAACTTATTTAACATCTATTAAACTTAATATCTATACAATACTCCCCGTATTTTGCAACATGAGTAAGCAAATGGATGAGTAAGGATGCTACTGCCAACCCTACACATACACATTGTACAGTTCCCATTTTTCTTCATGATGAGTTTTTAATAAGTGACCCTAGAGTGACACGTAGGTATCAGTATCAACCAATGCTTCAATTTACTAATGCTTAATAGTTTATTTGTCCATTAAATAGAAGTTTAACATTTTCCTTCCGGTTCACAAATGAGTCATTGTGTGCTTAGTCCACTTTGAGAACTATTTTATAGCATAGTTCTGTGGTATCCCTGAATTTAAAGTTAAAAATCTATTATATTTATCAGAATGTATATTTCACTAAACCTTTCCTTTAAGTAATTTAAAGATGTTACTGGATGTTTCAAATTGATATCCCCTAAGTGTATGCTAATTCATCACTAGAGTAAAAAGGAGCCCCTAATAAATGGAGTGTAAATATGTTTATATTAAAAAGCCCAATTTATATTTTTGGGTTTTTGTAAGCACACTCCTCAGAACTAAATATTTCACTGCACAATTTGATAAAAAAAATAATCTGAAGATGACTGTAATCCTCACAGTCTGTTCATTTGCGTTATGTCTCAGTTTTACATCATTGTATGAATAGTACTCATCACACGGGTGTTCACTGTGAAGATGATATTTGAAATGTTCATGATTGGTAAATAGTTGTGGAAGCACCAGTAAGGAATAAAATTTTCTGTATCTTTTTGTGCTAGCCTTGGTGAAAAGTATACCCTGTTTAGGAGTAACTTTCATTTTTACCTCATCTTCCATATCTAGGAAAATTGAAGTTAATTGATTTTATCAAGACTAATGAATGCCCTCAAATAAAGTGATAATTTCCCCCACACTCTGTGACCTTTAAATTACCCACTTAGGCAGGGTAAAATACAAAATGCAGAAGAGCCTTGGGTCAATAGGTCACATTAATAATGATATGATTTTCATATTGATGTCCTTATCCTTTATTCTGTAGTAAAATCCCTTTAAAGAGTTCATACCCAATAGGTAAGGATCCTTCATTTTTTTCACAGTGACTTCTCTGACATTAGAAATACTATAGTAGCTGTTTTAGAGATGCCTGTTCCAAATCTTAAAATCATGAACTGAAGGGACCACAGCTGGAAATAATAAACTTGGTTTGTCAAGGTAGAGAACATAAAAATTTCTTCTCAGCACGAGTATGTTAACCAAGAGAAACAGTCACAAAGGATTCTTGGATTCCTATTCTAGAAGTGATTATTAAAATGCATCCTTGAAACATAATGCAAAAAAGATTTGTTATTTTTATCAGATTCTAATGTTATTATATTGTAATTGTTATCAGAAGGGGAAGGATTCAAAAGAAAAAAATATATATATCAATCCTAAATAAAGGCATAAGCTACCTTAGGATTGGAAAACATTTTTTATAAAGGGCCAGGTAGTAAATATTTTAGGATTTGAGACCCATAGATCTTTGTACCAAGTATTGAGCTATGTTATTGCATCCTAAATACCCCATAGACAATACTTAAGTGAACAGATGTGGCAGTATTCTAATAAAACTTCATTTTTAAAAATAGAAGAGGGATTGGATTTGGTTACAAGCTATGGCTTACCTGTCCCTGAGCAATCCTGAGGGAGATACTTCTGACTCTGTTCTGTGCAATTAGAAAACAGTCTTGGGGAAGGGAGAGGCTGTCTTGGGCTAAAAAACTTGAGCAATTTTTACTGACCTTAAAAGGCCCTTCTCTTTGTCCTTAGTCTTACAAGACAAAAACTTAGCAACCTGACTTCCAACAATTTTATTGATATGTATAATTTATATGAATAACTATATTAAAATGAAAGAAGTAAAATCTGCCATGAGCAAAATATAAAACATGAATAAGAGGCAAAGGTGCACTTAAGAAAGGGGTTAATCATTTTGAGTCTATCCCCTATTTTGTCAAAGGAAGATGGAGGCTGTATAGTTTAGTGCAGCTTGGTCCGATAGAAATAAAAAGAAGCAAGAGATAAGAACCTCAAATATAATTTAAAGTTTCTACTAACTACACTGAAAAGAAAAAAAGGTGAAATTAATTTTCATAATGTATTTTTAATTAAATCAATGCAACCTAAACAGTAGAACCTTCATAGTTGACTTCTTCCCTGCCTTCACCACCTCCTTATGTTGACCTGATTTTCATAGACTGAACATGGGCCACATGGACTCAATCTAAGTTACTTGTGTTGATCACCTCTGTAGGTTGAACAGAGTCCCTTAAGTAGTCACTTTACAGAGGTTCTAATCTATTATCATTTCAACATGTGATCAAATATAAAATTATTGAGATAGTTTGTTTTCTAATACTAACAAAGGCCAATGTGCATTTTATACTTAGAGTTAATCTGAATTTGAACTAGGCACATTTCTATTTCTCAAAAACCATGTGTGAGTAGCTATCATATTATATGGTACAAGTTCAGTGGCTAAGAATATGCCGTTGGATTGATACAGCCCTCAGTTTGAATCCTTAATTTTGCTTCTCCACATCTCATTTTTCTGATATAGAAAATTTAGATAAATATAGTGCTTATTTAGATGTTTATAAAATTGCTTAGCATGATGTCTAGTACATTTAAAGTATGTTCAAATGGAATCTGATATCACTAATAAGAAGTCATATCTTTCTTCAATCTTACATGTTAACTCTCTGCCTACATATAATATTGGCTCATGACAGTTGTAAATATAACATATGTGTAAATTCTGTTATCAAACCAGAAGCATTCAAAGATTTTAAAGATGTTTATGCAATGCAAAATTTCTCTATGGATGCTTAATATGGATAAATTTTATAACAAACAGTACAGCAGTCAATGATAGCAAATTTCAGATAAAATTATTTGCCTCTAAATGCTACCATGGTTCAATAAAAATTCTCCCTTACCCTTTTTAGACTTGTAAAAATAAGCTAAGTGTTAAATCATGGTATCCTTTGTAATCATCTACTGAAAAACACATGATTGAAAATATAAAATGTCATTGCTTCTAATCTTAATTTAAAATAAAGTGTCATTATGACTTTCTTCAGAAGACTCATCTCCCTAAAAGATAACTGGAGCTCCTGTGAAGAGCAAAGATCAGGATTCCCTAACTCATAAAAATTATATTTTGGGGAGACATAGTTAATTTATGTGGGTACTTTATATATCTTTATCTATATATTGTATATTTTCATTTGGGGCATTGAATTTCTTGCCTTTGCCCAATAATAGAATACCTGGACATACATTTTGAATTGTTGGACTTTGCATTAACCACAGTGAGTATTGTAGTTATCATTGTTAAACAACCTGCCCTACCACATGGAATTGTATTAGGTGAATAGAAAACAAATAAGCAATCACATTTAAAAGGCCGTACAGTATTAACATGGTTTAATATCCAGAAATGGAAATCTGCAGAGGAAAAACTCAAAGGATGAAATTTAAGAAAAATAAAAGATTAAAAGGAGTAAACAATGAAGTGGAGAAAATACAACAAAAGAAAGAATGTTTATTCAAACCGCAAGTCTTGTTATATAGGGATGGCTCTAAGCACACAGTCTCTATTGCGTTCAATATTTTAACAAAATAGAGACAGCAGGACTCTGCAGCTTTGCTGTGGGGGACATTGATGAGGTACATCAGAAACACCAGGAACTATGCTGCAGAATAAATTCAAGTAACATTGTCCTGAATTGTCTGATCCCAAATCACCAGCATATCTGCAGCATGTAAGGAAACACTGAGTTAGTGGGGCCAATCTTATGATGCCAGAATTCCATCCGTAGTGTGTTTTTGTGTTTCATTTTTTCCCAGAAGAGACAGCGCTGACATAGAATGCAAGATTTATAATCAAGTACTTCACCAACATGACATTATGGATTATATCTGTAAAAACAATTGACATGCCTTGATCTGCTGGATTATATATATTAATGTGTTAGTCTGGGACTACCATGATTCTCTACATTTAAAAAAAATTGTTTCATGTTTGTCTATTTCATGATGCATTTAATCTATAGTCATTCATTCAAATAAAAGTATTTATTGAATACCTATTGTATGCCAGGGACTGTGGCTCAGTACTAAAGAAACAAAGACAATAATTATTTCTACAGAATATCTACAAGCAGACAAATGTTTTTATATTGTTATAGTGATTTAAAATATCATCCATCACTTTTCCTAGTTTTTATATAGACTTTCACTGTGAACTTGTAGATGATTATAGTGTTTAAATCTTTTTATAGATTATCCAAAACATCCTGTGTTTTCATTTTAAACACATATTTATAAAACTGGAATGTTTGGCTTAATAGTGTGAGCCAGAAAACTCCAGCCGCTATCTTTGTTTCCAAAGGATTTGTTTGCTACTGGACATTTTCCTTATCCAAAATTATACTGGACAAAAATTGTATAAGAACTGCTTTCTAAAATCTATGTGCCAGTCCTTGTTTGTATTTATGAGGCAGAAACTAGATCATACTTTGCCATATTTGGATTTCAGCTGTAGAGCTCTGATCAGTAAACCTTTTAATCATGCCAGATTATGCGATTGTTGTGTGACACAGATGTACTGTCACTAGGGATTAGGGCTTGTTTTAAAAATGTCATCCAGCCTTCTGTATGCAGATACAGTATTGACTTCTGAAATCTAAATATGGATCTTTCTGAAAATACTAACAAATATGTTAGAAAAGGAAGACTTATTTCCTACACAGCTCTCTAGAATAAAAAAATAAAATAAACAGACTAAAACATTTATAAGTATGTCTTTCCTAGATTTATTTACTCTTCTCTGGAAAAATATAACCTCTACATACTGACGCATTTTAAATATGCATGCAATTGAAAGAGCAATCATTCACTTTAATATATACATAGTTAAAACTATGAGGAAAAAAACACTATATACTTGTAACTTGATACATTTAAGTATAAACTGAGAAATTTAAGAAACTAATACCATATGCATCTGAAAATAAATTTAGCTCTGGTTAAGTGGCCCTTTTATCCCTTCAGGGTCATTGTCATTAATATCCAAATGTATTATTGAATAAATCCATTTATGATTTTGTTTTTAGCTAATATTAATTTAGTCTGTTTTCCAGACTTTTGGCACATGGGATATAACCTCCTCATGCCAGCCTCCCAAAGCCCCTAGGCTAATGAATACTGACAAAGAAACACAGAAGCAGCTCAGGTTTTCTGTCTTGAAATAAGATAAATTCTGATGTGCAATATATTTTACATAACTTCACACAGGGTAAGGTGAAGCTGGAATTTCACCTGGAATCACGCCTTTGCTTGCTTTCTTACCCTTCATGCTTTGCTTTCCTCTTGCTCATTCTTGAGGGAGTACTTCCTTAATAAATTACTTGAATTCTTACTTTAGAATGTACTTCTGAGGATGTGACCTGAGAAAAAATGTATGCCTTTGAAGATCTTCTACTCTCGTTTTATAGCTTACTTTTCTCTTCCCACACTGTCAGCTGTTATTCTTTGATACTTTCAATCTGACTTTTCCCACTAACCTCCTATAACACATTCTAGGTTCTTTCATTTGGCTGGTTCTGACCTGTTATTGGCAGATAAAGTAAACTTGGTTGATTACTGTATATAGTTAGAATATATAGCCATGTAGGTATGAGTGAAGACTTGGGTGTTTAATTTATATATATAAATTTAATATAAATATATATTATATATATATATATTTCTTTCACAACTGGTGTTTTCTCTTTCAGAGTTTTTCTGGAAATTGACTTCCAAATAAATGAGTGCCATGTAACATGCTAAAGAGCATGAAATGCTATAATAAAGTACTAAATTATGCAGTATAAAAAGAGGAAAAAGCAAACACCATAATAAGATGCTAATTGTGCCACACACTCTGATTGAGTGACACTGATTAGGGAGCAAACACATCTAGCCCTATTCACCCTGACACCCTCTCATCCTCCAGCACCCCCATTATCAAGCCATTAATGTGAATCAATACATTTTCAACAAGAGACCACAGAAGTACATCGACTTGGCCAGAGTTTTTAAGATTACATAAATTGGTAGGCACCTGGCTATCTATTAGGTTGTCTTTTGGAAACAAGCTTAAATGTGAAGAGGATGATTATATAGCACATTCTTGGCAATGTCTCTTTGGCTGTCTTTTCATTCTGCGTTGTCACAACACATGATTCTACAGTAACCCCTGGCTGTACTACCAACTCTGTAAGGTCTGTCACAAAGCATGCGGTATAGCACAGTATCAGAAAGTAGGAAAATGTGTGCCCCCCCCCCACTGTATTTACATTGTATTTTCATGTAAATACAATGTACATGAAAATTCCCTTCTGGATGTGTCATGGAGAACATTGCATGTAATTGTCTTTTCCACAAATCTCAACAGGCTCCAAGGGTTCTGTTTGTAGAACGTATTGGAAACGCTCGACTTTGGAGCAAAACTTATTCATCTTTATTTTTTATTCTTCGTAATTTTCCTGCTATTTCTAATATACTCTATGAATTTAGGATCTGCTATGTGGAGTGTGTATGGTAAAAAGGTCATGGTATATTTATATACATATAAATTCTCCCTTTTTACATAGATAGTGTAAATTAGTGGAATAAACAAGACTTCCAGGGGGAAACCTTTAAACTATTTAAGTGAACAGGCTGGCCTAGTGCCCTTAAGCATTTCAAAAGCAAAATAGCTAGTATGCTAATTACTGCTTGTTATTATTTAGGTCATCAAAACTGCTTCCCTGGAGAACTTCTCTAGACAGCCCATTCAACCTACTGTGTATTTTTAAATAAAATCAAAATCTTGCTTCTCAGGAAATACTATTTGCATCACTTGATTTAGTAATCCAGACTGGGCTTCCTCATAGACAGTTTCATCATGCTTCAGTGACATCTGTGTGACTGAAGAGATGACACTTGCTGACACTTACTGTACTAGTGCTCATGACATAAACACAATGCTTCTACTTTCTTTGACTTCTATGGGAATAATATTACATCTTTGCTAAATACTGTAGATCCATTAATATAGACATATAAGATGAAACCATGCAAAATATAACATGTCTTGAATGTAATATGCCCTGTCAAACTGGTGAAGTCAAAAATAAGCTCACCCCTGTATGACTCCATCCTAATTACTAGGCAAATGAGCAAACAAATAGTAAGTCCCTTAAGCCATTATTTATGTTATGATGTGATTTGAAGAAATATTCTTTACTAAAATTAGTCAGCTTTTAAATATAAACTGACCATTCATTGCATATTTTTCTTAGAAAACTGATCAGCAATATTTCTTGAATGATCATCTTTTTAAATAGCGATGGTATAATGGAATTTTGGTAGCTCTTTATATATAATAGAATCTGATGATACTTCATTAATATATAATATTTTGCCCATTTCAAAGGAATTTTATAATGATTTAATTTATTGTAAATGAGTATAGTATCATAAAATAAATTTGTTCCAACCCTACACTGTGTACACTTTTCAATTTCCCAAACAGCAAAAACCATGTAACATATATTTTTCTCTTGTTTCCTTGGCTAACATGACACTCAGAGATAATTCTGTGCTTAATTGCTGAAATTATCCTTATTTAACATAGAAAGAAACATTTCTATAAATCATTTAGTTTTGTTTTACTTGTCCAGTTTAGTATGCCTATTATAATTAAAACAA
This sequence comes from Otolemur garnettii, assembly GCF_000181295.1. Taxonomy (NCBI): domain Eukaryota; kingdom Metazoa; phylum Chordata; class Mammalia; order Primates; family Galagidae; genus Otolemur; species Otolemur garnettii. Next base: position 306,652 of record NW_003852401.1, read on the forward strand.
ATACTTTTGAGACCCATAATAGAATAAACAATGACCAAATCCATTCAATCATGGACTGTTAGTTAAAATGGAAAAAAAAAATGATTGTTAGTCTCTTTATATAAAAGAAAATTGGTTAAACAATTGGCTTTCCTTACTTCTGAATCTGATTTGCTCTTGAAAACATGTTGAATATTTTATTTAAAATCACAATATTCCCTACTCATACAAAAACATTAACAATTTTTTCCAGCCTTATTGAAACATTTTTAAATATTTATTTAATAAGCCTCAACTGATTTTACACAATACAGTGCATTTCAAATACCAATTAACTAATACTTAAACTCATTGATAGGCACTTTTTGGTACAGTTTACAATAATACTATTTAATATTAGATATAGATTATATACCCTACCAGGGAAAGAAATGTGTCCTATAATGTAAATAAACAATGTGGGAGTCACTTAGGTAAGATATTCAGCTGCCTTCATGATTGAGTCATCCTAGTACTTGAGAGCCATGGGGAGTTGCTGTTGGCATGGGCCCTGGTTTAGGGTCTCATGGATAGATAAAAAAAAATATGTTGAGCCTTGCTGCAAAGATTCTGTTATCACCGCCTCCAAGGAAGAATGAAAACTTATTGCCATCTTCAAATAAACTAGATTTGCAGTTTTTGTTTAACAGAAATAGCAATAAGATTCACATATTAACTTATCTGACAACAATTTTTAGAAAATTTTTTAACTGACATGTTTCTATAATGATATAATCTTAAGTGACTGTTCAGCTCTCCTAATGGCTCGTTCTTGACTACTTCGCTTTCTGATTGCATTCCCAGTCAACAAATTGACTTTGGGGACTTGCAAACCACTACATAACAGGATTTGTGTCCTTACTTTTAAATCTTTTCCTTTATTAGGCTGTCCTTAACAAAGCTAGTAGATGATCTGCCCCTTGTTTAGAGATTAAATATGGTCCTAGGCACAGCCTTTGACACGTCCAAGGGTTGCTAGTCACACCCATACTAAGAAATATTCTCCATGTATGTCAACCTCCCTACTGTGGATGCAACCCTTCAAATATCTTTGCCTTTTTCTCAGATTTTTACATCAAAATTTTGCTATCAGTTACTAATTATAAAGAATTTGCATCATACTAGTGTACATGGTCATATTTGTCACTTGAAGATATGAAAGTCATATGCATGGCTAGGGGCACAAGTGGCCTGCACTGGAGCCTGGGTGATTTAACAGAGCTTCAGTAGGAAGACATGCTCAGTCTCCCACTTCTCAATCTCATCTGTACTGACATGGAAAGAATTTAACTGTTTCATTAGGAAGTTGTAATTAATGGGTGGTTGAGACTATACTACAGATTGTACACATGTATATAAAAGGCAATAGGGATATTTTCTGTTTTTATCACAAAATGCTACAGTTTTATACCAAATCTGTTGATATCATATGTTCCTGAGAATAAATATATATATATATACACATACATATATATATATATATATGAAACCTGGGTCCTATATGTGCTACAAGAATATAGCAGGATTGCCTTATCCATTATTGGCACCAAAGCCTACAAAATGAAAATTTTCAATGATCTACTTAACAATCAGATGAAGGGAATTTTTGGCTGTTTCATACTTCCTTTTTTTTTTTGAGACAGAGTCTTAATCATGTCACCCACGGTAGAGTGCTGTCACATCACAGTTCACAGCAACCTCAAACTCTTGGGTTTTTAAGCAATTCTCTTACCTCAGCCTCCCAAGTAGCCGAGACTACAGGCACTCGCCACAATGCCCAGCTACTTTTTTTTTTTATTGTTGCTGTAGTTGTCATTGTTGTTTAGCTGGTCCAGGCTGGGTTCAAACCAACAAGCTCCAGTGTATGTGGCTGGTGCCCTAGCCGCAGAGCTATAGGTGCTAAGCCTGTTTCATACTTCTATTACAGAAATATCCTCTACCAGGAAATGATTTTTCTCATGATATCACTAAGGGAAAGGTCAACAGTTATATTTCATCAGGGCCATACAAATAAGACACTACCCTAAGATTTGGCAAAATTAAAGATTTATTACATCCATAGATGTGAAAAAAATGGAATAACTTCAAAGCTAGGTCAAATATGTTTAGCTAAATCAGTTTTACTGAGTGAACTATATCACTTGATTGTGGCAGCCGGGATCCTGTTGCTAAGACAATTATTTGGGCATTCTCTTCCTATGTGAAGAAAACCTGGCTCAGTATTTTGATCTGCCCCTTTATACTACAGATAAGGTGTGGTAAAGGGGAAATGGCAAAAATCAGTGCCCAGAAAGATAATTATACTATCCTTCTTTCTCAAGTATAAGCTATCCTTTCTGACCTCAGCAAAAGTCACAGTAAAAAGTTTCATTAAGCTTTCCAATTTTTTGATCTGTGTATTCAATATAGAGTTTTACTTTTATGACAATTAACTGCACACATTTCTGCAAGATGGTATGCAAACGAGTGATAACACAATTGCTCTCTTCTTTTTTTTTAAAAAAAGCAATCTATTGCCCCTTTATGGGAAAGTATACCATTTTAGCTAATATCTTTATGTTTAGTTGTACAACACCTGCAAATGTTACAGTTCACCCTCACCTGTTACTAGTTACCAGAATCTGTACAAGCACACACAGAGATGGACACACAATATGATAATACAAAACTATACAGCATCTCTTAATACATTACGTACTGCTCATTTCCATGAAGGGAAATCTTACTTGTTTACCTGTAGTAACCATGAGCACTTTTTCAATACTTAATATTGATGTTATAGTATAAGTGCTACAAACACTATCAAGTACAAGACCTGAGCAAAGATTATAGAATAAAATTGATTCTCTAAACCCTGAGAAAATAATAATATTTTAAAAAGTGATAAAGTATCCAGACTTGAAAATATTTCTTGTGTCAGAAACACTTTTGATGATGGTGGTGGGGGATTATTTCAGGAAAGTAATCTAGAAAAGCTGTCTGGAGGAAGACCTCCCACGTGGAGATGAGGTGAGGGAAAGGTGGGCACTGGATGGGAAAGGCAAAGCTAGTGGTCTGTGTGTCTCCCTAAATTGGTCCCTCGGTTAAACATTGGTGGCATCCACTTAACTTCCCATGGTATTTTGTTGTTTTTCTACATTGATGAAAGAAGCATCTCCTCAGCTTTTCAAAGTAATAAATATGAAACAGGAAACCAAGAAGATTGTTGGTCAGTAATAGCAGAGCAACTGATTTCCTAGATCTAATATTGACTAGAGATGTGTATTAATATTCATTCTGATCATGATAGAGTTTAGTCGATTTGGGGGTAATGACTCTGTGAATTTACTCATAGAATTACTTAATAGGGCTTTTTCAAATGGAACCATACATTTTAAAGAAAATAACTGGTTCAGACGTCATTTTAAATTTATAAAGCACATCTCCAGTGCCATTTCACACATGAAAAACCAATAATAGAACAGTTTGGGGGATTATTATTTCATACAAATTTTAACTTGGAATCTTTTTCTTGGACAGATTTTGAAAAAAGGCTATAAAACTATCTGGAATAGTAGAGATGGAGCTCTGATGGACTAATCCCTATTTCTTCCACACTATGCTTTTTGTATTGTGATCTGTCTTCCAAAACCATTTACAGAATTAATGAATTTAAGCCTTGGCTGCTGTAATCATACAGTTGTGAAGTAGTGTTACATACACTGTTCCTTACATACACTGTTCCTATACATATACTTTGTGAACAAGGTCTTTCTTTGTCAGACAACTGGGAATACGTAGCCATCACTTAAAAATACCAGTTCCAGAAGAAGGCAAGCTTAAGCACAAATGAAAGATACGAGTAGGCACCCCCTTAGTATGGATTTGCTGTGAAAGATATTTTTTAAAAGTTTGACTTAGTGGAGGATTAAAGCAAGTAAAAAGCTCTGAACCAAAAGTGAAGATTTGATGGCAATGAACCATGATTGAGGATAATTTGGGCAAAATAAAATCTAAGCTACATAATTTAGCAAATTATGTTATTAAATATCAGTTGGATAATTATAAATAGGTAATTACTTAGAAAGGAGCACTCCTATCTGAAGAGCAACTTAAATGTCTTTGTAATATGGATTTCTTTAAAATAATCTATGCGATTGATTCTTTTTTATACACACCCACAAACATCTCATTTCTTACTACAGATATCATCATTATAATATTAGAACATGGGCACTGTTGCACTTTCCAGGTTGAAATGTACAGCATGTTTATTTTATTATCAGTATTGTTTAACAATGAAAGTTTGGAGTTCATTGTTAACAGCAGCCATACTAATGAACATTTAAATATGATATCTATGCTGATTTAAATTCTCCTAAAATTTACACTGCTTCCTAGAAATTTGACAGTTATAGTGGAACCTGGTTAACTTTTTCATTTTGTTAGAAAAAAATATGTACTATACCTTGAGATTAAATATGTCAATGTTGAGAATTCAAGTTGCAGCACCTCAAATGGTATTATCAGCCCTGGCTTTAGAATCAGAAACAATTGAGGTTAATTACTAGCTCTGTTACTTCCTGGTCATATGACTTTTATCAAGTTAATTTCTATTTTTAATTAAAAGATATACAGTATTTTGAGGGTTTGGCTTAAAGGGAAGTTTTAATTATGTGTGGACATTTTATGAAACCCAATAACAACAGCCACATCTCTTACAGGAAAATGAAAAGATGCTAGAAATTTAGAAATTCAAGTGACCGCTGTGGTACCTCTGTTTTATTCTTCTCTCTACAAACCAACTTATTCTATTTTGTAAAAAAAAGATGGAAGGAAAGAAAATGGAAGGTGGGAGAAGACTACACAAAGTGAATGAAAGAGGTGACTAATAGTCATTCTGACCTAAAAGAAACATCGAAAGGTGTTGTGTGGCTCGGCACGTATAGCACAACCGGCTGAGGCGCCAGCCACGTACACCTAAGGTGGCGGGTTCGAATCCCCAGCC
>NW_003852401.1:311963-313370 GCF_000181295.1 Otolemur garnettii
AGTAGCTTTATTACCATTCTTATTTTTGGTTGGAAATATAAGAATATCTAATCATTGCATGATTTAGCCACAAAATTAACTGAATTCTTGATTTGCTGAGGAAATGCATAGTCTAATAGGAGAAATAGAGATCATGCCTAAAGCAGGGAATGTAGTTAGCATTTGTTAATGACACAGATATGTATTCCCCTCAGGGAGCCAAATTCCATACAAGAGGACAAAGATGGTAGGTTAAGTGGAAGGCAGTATTTTTGCTTCTTAGTAGGGGCACAGGGCCAATGCATAGGACTGAGGACGAGAGAGAGCGCTGTAATAGATACCTGCTTTGTGTTTTCAGTTTGAAATCCAGCCTTCATTCAGACTGGTGGAAAGGGTGTTCTTTGGAGAAACAACACATTTATCTATCTACATCTGTTATGTGCATCTGGAGATGGGTTTCCCCCATATCCCAAGCATTGGTTTGTGCCACAGGCCTGACTGCAACTAAACAGAACATCCATACCCACAGAGGACAGTCCAGGAATAGAAATGTGATTCAGCTGGACCCAATCAAGTTCAATAAGGCTTTGTAGGGGCTGTGCTGAGTTAGGTCTTTATTTTACCTGCACTACCTGAGGAAATATAGCTCCAAACTTGTTGGCTTCATCCGGCTGCCACACAAAGCCTGAGAACAGACTGTTCAGAAGTCAGATGGCCCCAAACTGGGATGACTTGAATCCTGAGGACTGTGTTTAAGTCCCTGCATCAATCCTGCGGTTTGAATGGAAGGTCTCAGACTCTCCATTTTTTGGTATCATTTCTTTAAGTTATTTAGGTTGCCTTTTCTGTCAGTTCATCCAAACATTTTCTTCAATCTAAGAGGGTTCTCCAACCCTAGGTCCTTCTTTTATGTGTCTCAGTAACATAAAACCCATTAACTTTTCAATGCCTTAATTCTCTTCTTTGTAAAAGAAAATAAACAATATCTACTTTATAGAGTTAATAAAGATTAAATGGAATAATAAATGTAATAGCATGAATTTGTTCCAGCACAATGTAGTACCAAATTATCACATTATTTAATTTTGCTAAATTAAACAAAATTCACACCTAAGGCCCATTTACTAAAGTGAAAAGACCCCAATATCTGTCACATACGGGGACCTTTTTCTACCTTTAGCACGGCACATGATGTTCACAAATAACTTAGAAGGAGCTTCTTGCTTCAGTTCATTATAGTTGCCCCCAGGAAATTTACTGTGAAAGCCCTGATGATCTATTAAAAACAGGTGTCACCACACTCTACACCAGGTGTGGGCAATGACACCCACCTGGCATGGTGGGTGTTGAAACCTCCAGGCATTAAATGAGTCTGCCAGGCAGAAGTCACGCTGCCTTCATGGAGGTTCCTCCGAGGACCTTGCTGCT
>NW_003852401.1:313390-313619 GCF_000181295.1 Otolemur garnettii
ATCTTTCTTCTGAAAAATACCTATGTAAATTGCCCTCCCACAAAGAACCTATATACAATTGCATAAAGAGCGCCTAGCACTTCTGGTTGGGGATTGGGAATGCAGAAGTCACTAACCATTCTCTGAGACCAGAAGGTCATAACTTTCTTGAAGATAGGACAGCAGAGATGCTTTTTCAGTTTTCTGGGAGTCTCATACATTTCAGGTGCCTTTCTGTTACAGTTGTAGT
>NW_003852401.1:313790-316406 GCF_000181295.1 Otolemur garnettii
TTTTTTTTTTTTAATTAAATCGTAGCTGTGTACATTAATACTGTCATGGGGTACAGTGTGCTATTTTTATATACAATTTGAAATATTTTCATCAAACTGGTTAACATAGCCTTCAAGTCATTTTCTTAGTTTTTGTGTTAAGACATTTATATTCTACATTTAGAGAGATTCACATGGACCCTCACAGGCCAACTCTAAGCGGCGCCTTTTCCTTTCCCTTATTCTATGTCAGTGGCACCTCCTAATTACATACAGGTTGGCAAGATGTGTGAAATCTGCAAAGACCGGTTGGGGGAGAAAGCATTAAAAAGTTTTTTTCAATTTTATCTAATCAGTTTTACTTTCCTTTGAACTACCCTAATTTTTCCATATAGGCAGGATCTGGGGGACAGGGGAATACCATAGTGGGAAAAGAGAGTGGGCTTCCCCACTGTATTTTGGACAAGTCACTTGCTAGCCTTTGGTGTGTTCAGACCCTCATCTGATTCTCATTTCTGATGTGTATCTGGAGATAAGCAAAGAATTGAGTGTGAGCTCTAACTAGCTGTGCGCTCTCAGAATAGTCAGCTGCCCTTTTTAGATCCTCTTTGTCCAAGGGACATGGTCAGCCCACTGCTCACTGCAGCAATACTTCACCCAGCTCAGTGTCCACAGGTAACTTTCAATATATTTGAAATTCAAAACAGCCACGTTTTCATGAAAATGTTTTTGCACCTTACCACCTCTTGAGCTGGTGTCTGTTAGGATGGCATGGGGTGAGGAAAGGTGGTCCTAGCCACAGAATGTGTATGTAGCTGTGAAGCCAGTTCCCACGGCAGCGTCAGGGTGCGTGCCCTGGGGGCTTTCAGTCTTTATGTTGTGATTCCCTGGCCTGGCCTGTCCACAGCATGTGTTCCTCCCCGTCTTGGTTCTGCTATAACCTTTCCTCTGTTCTTTGGACTCCTCCTGCCATGGTGAAGAGGAGTAAAAGATTCTGCTCTACTACTACACTCATTGTACACTAAGCCCACGACGTCCTACAGGCAGGTAGCCAAGGTCCCACCATGCAGTCACACACCTACCGATCACCTCAACCTTGAGTTGGTAACCCTGAATGGCCCATAACCAGAGGTGATGTTCCTGGGGCTAGGACAGTGAAAAGGGGGCTTAGCAACTGCCCCACCTGCTCCCCTGCTGGCATAACATGGAGGTGGGGTGTTCTTCTTGTTCTTAGAGGAGAGTGAAGGTGGAGGAAGTGATCCCATAGAGCTGCTGCAGAATTCCACTCGGCCTGAGCGGAGAAGTGGGTAGCAGGGCGGGACTCCCAGTCTCCACTGTGAGGGGAAGGGGCCCTTGGGCACAGTTGCCAGCTGATCTCCCCCAACAGACTTAGGGTTACTCTTTTTTCCCCCACAGTGGCCCAACCATCTTCAAACTCCCAGTTTCTAAATGTGTGAAACATGAAACTATTTTTTCTGGAAATCGAGCAGGTTTCTAGCTATATGAAGCTTTGGTAATCCCATCTCTTTACAACTATATAAAGGGCAGGGTGGTGAAGGAACAGGTGAACCTTATGTTCAACTAGGTCACATGCTGGGGTCTCTATTGTTTATCACTTTGAAAAGACCCTGCACTGCTTATGGTATTTTGTATGCTTTTTCTTGAGATATTATTATGAAAAATATAACTTTTAATTGAGCATCTGAGCAGAACTAATGAACCTAAGATGAGGATAGGTGAGTAATGCCAAAGTCAACCCCACTCTAAGGCTCTGGTCACCTGTGAGAAAGCAAGTTAAGCCAAGTTGTGCATCTATAGGAGCTGAAGTTGACTCCTTTCCTCATCTTAATCCAGATATCTAGAATTTTTTAATCCTATATCCCAAACACAAAAAGAGCAGCACTTGGCTATTAGTTTATACTAAAGAGTTGAATATTTCATGTAATTTACTTAATACTGTAGTGAGGGCTTCCACTGAGTGTAAGTTGTTTTCACACCATTGTAAAATCAAAATATTGTATGTTGAAATATTAGAGGAGGATATTAGGATATTCCCCTAATAATTGGTATCCAGAGTCTTTCTTTATGCAGTCTAGGAGTCTGAATTCTATCACACCCTTAGGATAGGGAGCCCCAGTCTAAGAACAGTATTAAAACATTTCCAGGTTGTTCACATTCCTTGGGATTGTCAGATTTAGCAAATTGATATAATTATAATTTAACTTGTCATCCTATGTTCTATTTGCCTATGCATATATACTTTGAAATTTTTATTTTATTTTTTTTTATTAAATGATAGCTCTATACATTAATGCAAACAGGGGGTACAGTGTAGTGTTTTCATATACATTTTGAAATACTTTCATCAAGCTGGTTCACATAAATTCATGTCATTTGCATAGTCATTGTGTCGAAATTTTTAAAAATTCCACATGAAATATGCTCATTCTAGAAACACTATTGTTATTTATGCAAAACAAATTATAAGTATCTAAATTATATACCACTTTACTTAATTATGTTTCTCTGATGACTTAGCTCTTCTTAACATTTCCATGTTGTGGGAGGTGCCTGTGGCTCAGTGAGTAGGGTGCCGGCCCCATATACCGAGGGTGGCGGGTTCAAACCCAGCCCTGG
>NW_003852401.1:316511-328815 GCF_000181295.1 Otolemur garnettii
AGGGCGAAAAAGTGAGACTCTGTCTCTACAAAAAAAAAAAAAAAAAAAAAAAGTTCCATGTTATGCAATATTTGCTTTAAAATTTTCAGCAGTCACAGTTTATATTCCACTTACATTGTAGCATAACTCTGCAGTGGTTATATCCACCTTATTTAATTTTCTTATCTGTTGAGTGTTTATTAATGAGAAAATAAGCTTGATTATAACATTTTGAGTCAGTACACTAAATTTTTAAATTAATATAACATTAGCAACTCTGAGAATTGTTCTTCAAATTTGATATTTTAAAACATGGAAGACTATCTTTAAGGCATAGTTTTCCATTTTCAGTATTATGTTGTACTCAGTGAGTAATGATTTTTAAAAATGTACAGTGATAAAAGAATGGTATTGTCATAAAATTAAAATTTCCTTTCTGCTCAACACTACAAATGATGACTTCACATGTTCTGTAGCTGGTAATTATTTAATAACACCCATGTGAAGAAACCGATTCTTTATAGGGTGAAATCTATTTTAGAAGACAGTCATGGCAAGAACCATAATAATTGTCCATTTTAAGTTGGAATTTATTTTCCTGTTTGTAAATAAATGTTCATATTGACACTTGCAGGGATAAATGATTTGCAAATTCCTTCTTTCCTTTTTCATTTATTATTTGTTTATATTCATGGAGAACAAATGCAGTTTTGCTAGACTGGTATAGTATGGTGAAGTCAAAGTCTCAGATGTATCCACCACTAGAGCAATGCAAATCAGTTCTGTCTTTAGCACATTTGACAAGTTCTTCCAAGCAGCAGAGTACTTCAGTAACTCTCTGTTCTTTCAGATTGCAAAAGAGATATTGAGAACTATGAACATGAAATAAGTAGGCTTCATTCAATGAATTACTAAAAATGATAACAATAATTTGGGGGCCATTTTCTTTAGAATTAAAGTATGATTTCAGTGCTTCTGATAAATTGAAATGATCTCCAGTGTCTTTATTAAACAGAGTAAGCAGGTTTTTGAAAGTGAAAGAATTGAAGAATCTCGAATGTAAACAAAATCACAAAACCCTTTAATTGCTCAGTTAGGACAGTGTAAATGCTAAGAGAACAATTTTGTCATAGTTCCTTCATTGTCATAGGAAAGGTCTCAAAATCCATTATTGCTGTAATAGAATGCCACAAACTAGGTAAATTATGTAAAGAATATAAATTTGCTTGGTTGATGGTTCTGGAGGCTGGAAACGCCAAAAGCATGGAATTGGCATTTGGCCAGAGTCATACCAACGTGGAAGGTATCAGATGGCCAATCAGCATACCAGATGAAGAGAAAATTTGGCTAAATTTAAGGACTCTACCTAACAAATGAAAACATTGTAACCAGTTGTTTGTACCCTCACATTAACCTGAAATAAAAAATACAAAAATTATTTTAAAAAAGAATCTAATCCCAAGATATCTAAACCTTTCTCTTATTAACAGTATTAATCCATTCAAGAAAGGAGAGCTCTCACAACCTAATCACTCCTTAAAGGTCACAACCTAATCACTCCTTAAAGGTACTGCCTCTTAATACTACTGCATTGAGGATTAATTTTTCAACATCTGAACTTTGAGGTAAATTTTCAACGTAGCATTAAGTATTGTATCAGCAGCATTATGGTTGTTGAATGGGGGGAGAGCAGCCAGTACCTTCCATAATATCATTCATCCTTGCTTTACCATTGAATAAACATTGTTCAAACCTTTATATAAACAACTATAAAATTTTTATTTTTATTATATTTGCCAAAAGAATTGACAAATATTTATTTTTTATTTATTAACTCCAATTTGAATAAATTGGAGTTGCTGAGACTTTTTACTATTGTTTTTGATGTCTTATCTGAAACAGTTTTTTTTTAATTTTTTATAGTTGCCTTATAAGCAAGACTTTTTCATAAGAAAATATTACAAATAAAAAGGTAAATTATTAATGTTTTTAAAATTGTGAAAACTTGCATCTATGACTATGGCATGAAAAAGGTAAAGCATTTAAATCTTTGATAATCTCTATAATAGTTAATGAAGTTATTGCATTTTTATTTATGTAATAAATTTCATTTTGGCACTTAAAAATTTGCTTGGAATTTTGGAATTAAAGTGCTTATGGTAGCAATATGTTCAAACCATGATTTGAGCTGTAAAACTGATGATATTCATAGTGTCATTACAACTTCTGCTGTGATTACTTTATCTGCTAAGTTTTATTAATCACTTTTCTTTCATACAAGTTGAGGAAATAATACATTTCTTATGCTTATCTATAGAATATGCTATAATATCTTTCTATTATTTTTGATGACTGAACATTTGTGCCCTAAACAACCAGAAGCATCTTTCCTCACTTAGTGATTGTCCACCGTTCAAAAACAAAAAATCCATCATAGAATTTATACTTGCATTTTTGCAAGGTTTTGTGTTGCATGCATATATACCCCCAAATAGATAATGTTAGCCACTAAGAGAACTGAAAATATTGAATATGGCAATCACGTATCAAAGCATCAGTGTGTATGTCCCTCTGAAGCCCAAACCTAACCACAAAAAGCATTGAACCTTAAAAGGGTTGCAAACTTTTCAATTAATAACTGAATTTTATAGCCGATGCACACTTCTCAATGACTACAAAAGGACAGCTGTATTTGTAAGGCACACTCTCCTTTAAGGCACTGATCACATGTAAATTTGTTGGAAGCCCTATATTCTAGAGTTGGTAGACTCTCAGAAGCAGAAGTACCTAGGGACTAGTCCACGTTGACTGTGCTAGTGTGGTCATCGAGCTCCTCTTGATGGCTAAGTTTTAAAAGCGCAGTCGCTGGAGTGGGGACCTTGCTGATTAGCTGTTGTGGAGTAGCATGTGGCTACCACTGTGACTTCAGAAGGTTGAGACTTTCACTGACTTGCTAACTTTCAGGAGCATAGTTACTAAAATGACACTATTGCTGGATAACTTATTATCAGAAGCATGCTCAATAGAATGAAGTTGTCCTGCCGGGCTGAGTTTCACAGCATCACTTCAACTTCACTTGAAGTTAGAGGAAACCTTTAAATGAACTGATCAGAAGTTGTCTCCAAAGAAGACAAAACAACAGTCTTTTTATTTATTGAATATGAAAAATATGTACTTTTAATTCTTAATTCTCCTCTTGGTTCTTCCGTCAATCACTCTATAGAAGAGACCATAGGAATCGTCCAGATCTTTACTTGCAGGGGTAGGATTTTCACCTGAGCTTGTCAGTTAAGTCACTAAGCGTCTCAAAAGATAGCTATTACAAAAATAATATATTCTCAAAGAAGAGTAGGAGATTTACGATGTCTTGACAAATTTAATACGAACACAGAACAAAATTACTAAATACATAACATGTTCTCTAAATATAAGATATCGGACAACTCTAGTCAATATGAATAGGGTCAATATAAATATAATGTTCATGTGTTTATAAATGTTGTAACTGATTACAAATAAAGAATTGTAATAAAATAGTGAAAAGTTGCATAGCGATGATATCAAACTTAAAATGAGTACTTCTGTCTTTTTTTTTTTTTTTTTCAGTTTTTGGCCGGGGCTGGGTTTGAACACACCACCTCCAGCATATGGGGTCAGCACCCTACTACTTTGAGCCACAGGCGCCACCCAAAATGAGTACTTCTTTTTTTTTTTTTGCAATTTTGACGGGGGCCAGGCTTGAACCCGCCACCCCTGGTATATGGGGCTGGCGCCCTACTCCTTGAGCCACAGGGGCCGCCCCAAAATGAGTACTTCTTAAAAGAAAAAAGTTAAACATGGATTAAAAAAACATTAAATAAATGAATATTTAGTATTCAGTGGCAAAATTATTGTTCACTTGAAGTTACAGGAAACCTTTAAATGTACATCTCGCTTACTAGAATAGACATATGTATGTGCAAATGTGTGTTTACATGATAATTAGCATCTATTTATAGGGATCTATTTTAAACATATAATCCATTTATATGATAATTGATATCACTAATAGTTAACATATGTTAGATTGATCATAAATAAATTTTCTTTAGACATGCATCTGTATGTTGTTAAAATGAACTCATTTACTATGTTATTTACGTGAATCTTGAGTTTTGGATTTTCCTCTTTTGCATAGTGAATGATTTTTTTTCTATACATACCTAGAAAAGAGCTGAAAATCATGTAGTCATTGAGTACATACAGATATTTACTTTTCTCTGAAAAAATAATATATATTTTGAGACAGAGTCTCACTCTGTTGCCCAGTCTAGGCATCATCTTAGCTCACAGCACCCTCAAACTCCTGGGCTCACGTGATCTTCCTGCTTCAGCTTCCTAAGTAGCTGGAACTTCAGGCACCAAACATGTTCAGCTAATTTCTCTATATTTGGGAGATAGAGTCTCTCTCTTGTTCAGGCTGGTCTCGAATTTCTGAGCTTCTGAGCTCAAGCAGTCCTCCTGCCACAACGTCCCAAAGTGCCAGGATGATAGGTGTGAGCCACTGTGCCTGGTCCTCTCTGAAAATATTTTGACAAAAGGTTTTATTAGCTTAATAAAGTTCAGTATCAACAGATGCAGTTGTTGGCCAGGGCACATGCACACACACGTACACATGTGTAAACACAGAGGCACACAGTGCACACAGTATGGTCTCGCTGCAAGAAACTTCTAAGAATATATGTGTTAGGTGGATGAATCCCACCGAAAAAATTGACAGAACTACTAAAATTAATTACAAGATCTTACCAGAAATGTCAAAAGCTTAGGTTTCCTCCTCCTCGCCCTCCTGTTGGTTCCCTGGCACCACCTTCAATACCACCTTCTTCTAATTTTTAAGAACAGGGAACTATGTTACTGCCTTTCTCTCTCCCTATCCAACCACTGCATTGATTTATTCATCTGCTTAAAGTGTCTAAGGGGCAGCAGGAATTTATTTTGTTTAAGGGGGAAAACATGTTTATTTTTCAACAGGCCGAAGTGGCACTCCAGGACAATTCTTACCCACTGCTGGTGAGTGAAAAATACCAGTATTTGGAGTGTCAAAGTGAGTCATGGTGCAGTTTGTTTCTTAAAATCCCAAATTGTTTTCCTTTCTTGCTGCCCAGAGCTTGGTGAATGTTGATCAACAAAATATAATATAGATATTTTTTTCCTCTGTTCTCCAGTATATGACTATTTGAATGCCGAAGTGCTGGGCATTCCTGTCCTGCAACATGCTGTGAGTCTTACTGGATTAAGCCATGGCTTTCGCAGACAGTGTTACCTCTTTGGTTCATGTGTCACTTTTTTCCATGGTAGTGGTAATTCTTATACCCAAAATAGTAAGTGGTCAAGAGCTAAAATAGATTAACCAGCTTTTTCCTTCTATAGAGATCTCTGATTTGTAGTATATCTGTTCAGTGGAAAAGTGGGAGTATGGGGAACGGCTGGTGGTATCAGAGAATTGCATACATTTTAGAAAAGGGAGACATGGCTCATGTTAGTAATTTAAGGCTTTCTATCATTGTATTGAGGGCTGGTTTCATGTCATTTTTTTAATTTGTTATTTGGAGAAGAGTTTACAGAGTATAGCTGTTCTTTACCCCAGATCAGACTATAGTGATATATAGAAGTTTTGGATTCAACCCTTGACTGCCCTAACATATTTGAGGAATTGAATTCTGTATTAGTACATGGTCTTCCACCTAGCCCCAAACATTTTCCCCAGTTACTGGGAACATAAAAGCAAAGAACCAAGGTTTGATGAATAATTCTGTTCCTTGTGGTTCATGGACATACATGTGCTCTGTAGACCTTCTTTGGCTATGGGAACTAGGCCATGGATTTCCACATATACATCCACCTTGTAGAAATTTCAATCAGCTCTTTAAACTCCAAGTGAATCTGAGTAGTGTTGACAGCCTGGCCAGCTTCACGTAAGTGACTTTGGGTAATTCATGATCACATTTGTAACGTGCTCTAGCACTTTCCTGTCTGGCTTAGAGGACTGAGTGATTCTTGACTCCTGATCTCCTGCCATGTTCTCTCCTTCAATTCATCATTAATTTTGAAAAGGGGATATTAGGGATTCCAGCACAGATCAGTTTACATCTGAAGGTAAATTCAGCCTAAAAGATAGTCAGCAGTGAAGAGCTAAATCCACGAACGTTATTGATTCACATTCCTCTCACTTTGACAGCCTATGTATTTTGTGATTATTTGGTTCATTACAATATATTAATCGAGTGGCTTTGCCAACAGTATAATATGCAAAATAACTCAATAACACTATAATTATGCAAAATAACTCAATTATTAAAAATCTTCCGACTTTCAAACTTTACTTCCTATGTTGCCTGCCTCCTTGCTCAGAAATGACTTCTATATGTTATTCACTGTTTTGTTAGTGATGAATGATCAATGTGGTTTCGTTAATGCTCATGGAAAATGGGCATAGTTTTATGTCATTACCCTCTCTCAGAAACGCATCTTCTTAAATCATTTCCATGAAATATATATTTTTCTCTGGGGCAAAAGGAGTAGGACAGTAATGAAAGCACCAGGTGGAAATTAGGATTAAGGGAAAGGAAATCTCATAATTGATGAAGCTAATTCTCAGGATTCTGACCTGGTGTAGGCCTTAAATTGAAGTTCACAAATACTGTGTAGATGTTGATACCCGGTGGAAACTAATGGGAGCTTTTATACTTTAGACTGATTTATAAATAAATGCATCTTAATAAAATCTCACTATCTTTAATTTACCCTATCTTAAATTTGTTCCTTCTGTTACTCATTTATGTGATGGCAACCTTGGGTTATTTTGATGCAATGGTCTGACTAGGGAAACACTACAGTCCTCAACCCCCACCCACAGTGGCGTTCCATGCTTAACCAAGTATACTCATTTTCAAAAATAGACAAGGTCTGCATTTAAACCAACCACAGATTTATACTTTTTTTTTCTTTTTTTAAATAACACATTGACCTTCAAGGAGGACCAGTAAGTCACAGTTAAGGTTATATTGAGGAATGTTAATTAGCTTTCAGCAAGAAATTTAGAGAAGACAAAGATTGATCTTTGTACTTAAGAATAAAGTAGTTGGTTTTAACAGAATTTATAACTATAATGTCCGATAACAGAAGGGCATCCTTCTAGTTTAAGCTAAAACGGCTCCTTTTTCAAGAGAAACACACACTTATTTAAAAGCAAGGAAATTGCTTGTCCTCGTCACAAATCCTGCCTTGTTATAAATTGGGCCTTGTAAGAAAAGTCTTATTTCTGATCAATGATTACACAGTACAAAATAAATAGAAACAACAACAACAAAAAAAGAAGTTTCTATAATACCAGTAAGTAACTTTCTGTAATACCAATAAGTAACAAAGCCACCATATGATACACATGCTCTGAAATTAAAGAATCACCTACAGGTAAACTAATTAGATAAATTTAATCCAGATCCTACACCTGCCTAGAGAGTGAATGAGAGCTGCTGAGACTCTCAGTCCCATGGACCCTGGATTTGCTGCCGCTCCTCCTCTCTCCACTTCACCTCTGCATCAGCCAGGAGCCATTTGAGAAGTAGCCTTCATGCTTTTGACACCCTTCCCCTTTAAGTGTGATTCAAAACCTTAGCCTAGCAGCAAGGCCCTTTCACATCCTGTGTAGATTACCTTTGTAATTCCCATCTCACATCATTATCTTCCATTAATGTCGCATTCTAGCTATCTCAGAGTTTTTCCACATTCTCACTGTCCTCTGCCTTAAGTACCTTCCTGCCCCTTTGCCTGCTCCTTCTACTGCCAGGGATTCCTTTGTCTCTATCATCCATGAAAGCCTTTGTGTCTTCCACAGACTGTCACATTCTCTGTGAAGCCTTATTCAGCTTCTCCATTTAGAATTAGCCACCATTTTGTTTTTATTCTATGACACCTGAGTGAAAATATTTTCCAAATTTGTCTTCCCAACTAGATTGAATTCCTCAAGAAACTGATAATTGCTGTCTTCATATTGCCTTATGATTCTCGACATTTCTCAGTGAAAAAAATGAATGAATATTGCACCTATTTTATTTAACATGTTGCTTTTTATATATGCAAGATATTCTAATTATGAAAATATTTTGCAACAATTTGTAAATATTGGAAAAAGTCATGGGACTTACCTTCTTGACTCTGCTGTATTAGATGATCTTGAAATTTTTATTAAAAAGTCTCTATGCCTTGTTTTCCTTATTTATCAAATACCAATATGTATTCTGAATTATTGCTTTAATGTTTTAAACAATAATTTATGTGCAAGTACTTATAAAGCCCTAAAAATCTATGTTATTATGTAATTTTATTGTTATCACATATATTATTCTCAAATTGGACCCTTACTTTCCAGTCTGATATTTAAGTAACATCTACATTCAATTATTCTGGAACATTAACAGAGTGGCAAAGTTTTATGAGTTTGTTTTATATATGATATTTATATAAAATTGCTTCTAAATCAGCAGTTATATTTATATACATATGTACATACACATACAGTCAATCTCCTACTTATGAAGGTTCAACTTATGATTTTTTTACGATAGTGCAAAAGTGATACCCATTTAGTAAAAACTATGCTTCAAAGTTTGAATTTCTAGCTTTGGATAGAGATATGCCATATGATACTCTATCATGATTCTAGGCAGTGACAGCTCCACGTCAGCCATGCAATCAGGACAGTAAACAACCAATACTCTACAATATACTGTGTTACCAGAGATTTTCCCCAACTATAGACTAATATAAGCATTCTGAGCACATTTAAGATAGGCTAATGATGTTTGGTTGTTTAGGTGTATTAAATACATCTTCAACTTACAATGAGTTTATCAGTACATGACCCTATTGTAAGTTAAGGGGCATCTGTCTGTATGTGTATGTATCCCTTTTGAAGCTAGGAGTATATTTGCATACTCTTTCATTTTAATGCTTTAGTAATTCACTGCAAGATATATACCAAATATTGTATTCACCTTAATGTATGCTAGAAATATGCAAGATCTGGGATGTTGCATGCAAATTGTACAGATGATAATTCTAAAAAACACACTTCTCTATCCCATTTCTCCCAAATAAGACCCACTTGCATTCTTAATAATTCTGTAATTTTTTAATTTGGAAAGAGGTTTTAGCAATCCCCCTTATAAAACACTTTTTTTAAAAAATGAGGGTTAGAAGCCTAGAGTGTAAAATGAGTTGTCCTATGATCTCTGTCTAAGTGGAGATGGAGCTGGGATTTGAGTTCAGGTGTTTTGACTCTTTGTTCAGAGCTACTTCAGACTTTTGTCAGGGAATGTCCTAAGAAATCTTGTTACCATCCCCTATAATCTCAGTATCTGCCCATGTAGGGGTATAGCTAATAGCTGTGAAATATTCATCTGAATGTTTAAAAACATGGAAAACATGGGCCCTCTTCATGACAATATGAAACTGTTCTTTCATCCAGTTCTCCCCTGCGCTATCAACTTTGACTTCAATAGTTCAAATAGTTCAATAACTACACATTAAAAGCATAAGCAGCAGCTACTGTGGAAGACAAAACAACTTCACTGCCACAGTCAACATTAGATCTCAACCTGAAAGTAGTAGCAGTCGTCTTACAAGAGGTAGAGTTAAACACTAACAGCACATCCTGAAATTTGAAGTGGTGTCTAACACTTTGAATAGGTCACCAAATCCACTCTTTATCTTATGAATATTATATACCTTTTCTTAGAACTAGAAGTAGTATTGAAATTCAACATTGCACCAGGTAAATTTGGCATGTAATATTTGAGGGTAAATGCTTTAAAGCAGTGGTCCCCAACCTTTGGCACCACAGACCAGGGTCATGGAAGAAAATCTGTCTACAGATAGGGATGGGGTAACTATGGTTTTGATATGAACCTACAAGCAATTGATTTATTACAGTCTCTGTGCAGTTAAACCTCTCCACTAATAATCTGTATTTATAGCCACTCCCATGTGCTAGTATCATCTCCTCACCTCAGATCATTAGGCATTAGATTCTCATGAGAAGCAGCCGAGCTAGATCCCTTGCAAGAGCAGTTTACCGCAGTGTTTAGACTCCTATGAGAATCTAATGCCACTGCTGATCTAACAGGACGTGGAGCTAAAGCAATGGAGCCAGCAGTGGAGACCAGCTATAAACACATGTGAAGCTTTGCTCTCTGGCTGCTCACCTCCTCCTGTGCAGCCCAGTTCCTAACAGGCCACGGACCGGGCAGGTATCTACCTACAGCTAGGGTTTGGGACTGCAGCTTTAAAGTGCACCCATAACTAGTCTTAGTAGTTCTCTCTCATAAACGCACACCCACTAATAAGTATACATTTGTAACCATGGATAAGGCTCATAAGTCTATAAAGAAGGTTACCTTACGTTCTGTGATGTTTATGTAAAGGTCATATTTTCACTAACTATTAGTGAATAATGGGAGCTGTTAATGTGAAGATATCCATTTTCATTTTTATACCAATAGTCATTTTTAAAATTCAGTAATTTTGACCTGATAGCTAACAACTTCTCTTATGAATTTAATCTTTTAAGTTTATTTATACTGTACATGTCTTATTTTTTCATGATAATGCTCTAACATCAAAACATGAATATTGTAAAGATCTGGAGTCCATTCTTTATTTATCATACTTCATTTGTTTTTTTGATGAATAGAATATAGGTAGGAATTGATTATTACCCTGGAGAACAACAAATAGGAAAGTATCCAAAAATATACCTTTCCTATGATTATTTCTGAGTGTAACCATTTTAGCTCCTAAGTAACTAACTTCAGTAACCATTTTAGCTCCTAAGAAAAACCGTAACGTAACAAAAGATTGGAAAATAAAAGGCCTATGGCATTTTACACTATCGTGTTCAAGGGAATAAACAATGTTCCTGCACTACTTTTTAACATTACTGTTGACAAATTCTTGTAAAATTCAAGAAATTTTGTTCAATGACTATAAAACATATTGCAAGAGTTGGGGCACATATGAATGGGGTTTTGGAGTAGCACATCTCTAACCATTAGTGTACCTTAGACTTTGAGGTCTTGGTATAAAATGTTGTTTGTACATTTATTTGAAAAGTGCCGAGATGAGTTGTAATTATAACTGAATGTGGAATTTGTATAACATGTAAATTCGTTTGGTGGAGAAAACGTAGAAAAATTAAGAAAGAATCCATGTATACACAAAACACTCTGGATTGTTTTCTGAATGCCTAAGTTTATTAAATAATTGCTGAAACCTTATCTATGTAACAAGGTTGAGATTTAATTTCAAAGTCAACATTACTTTCAGCTTTCATCCTGTTGAAAACATTGTTTTTTCACTTACAGCAGGAAGAGTTGTTATTTCTTGGTAATAGAAGAACAAATTTCTGCAAACATTTTGTCAGCAAAGAAAAAAAATTCTATGAAATGTACGTCAAAGATATGAAAGCTATGGAATAGGCAGAATAAGATTAAGTGTTGTCATTCTGTCTTAGTCTGAGCTTGCCCTGAAGCACAATCAATGGGTATGATCACCTTAATAGATTAGATTAACCTATCTGCAGCCAGACAAATCTGAAATTTTATGCCAAAATAATAGTTACTTTGGCAGTATAATGGAGTCATTATGACCTAATCTTCCTCTCAAGGATGTCCCAAACCATGAACTCCAAGGGGCGTTGTTACATTGAATCTCCAGTGTTCCTTGAATAAAGGTAATATGTTTAACTTGCAGAGATTATTAGAATTCAGTTATTTCTTAAGTATTCAGGTGTGATTCCAATTTATGTGGATCAGACTCCTGGAAGCAGTTGAATGAAAGTCGCTATCATACAACCCTCCAAAAACCCCAAAAAGATGAATCACAAGGCATTTTGCTATTAAAGAACTCTAGTAGAAAGATGTCTTCATCTTACCTTGAAATCCTTCCATTTCAAATTTGTCTCCCTGCAGATAGGTTGGTATCATCAGTTGAAGGGACCACAACTGTTGCTTGTGCTTTAAGACCATCAAGAACAGCCTCGCTCCTAAGTTTTATAGTCAGTAATGGACTTCAAAAAATAAGGTCAAATATGGAATGTTCTCAGGTCATCTGAGCAGGCCTTTGATGACTTTTGATAATAGTGGAGTAACTTTGTACATGCCAGTGTATCTATATAGAATAAAGAGGACAGGAAATCTTTATGCCTTGATATATTACCTCTAAATTTTACCCATTGTAAATCAGTTCCTTTAGATGAAATAAGTACTGTCTTTAAAGATATAAA
>NW_003852401.1:329112-341417 GCF_000181295.1 Otolemur garnettii
TGTAGATGCTTTCCTTACAGAATTTAGGAATTATGAAGAAGAAAAAAGAGAACACTGAGTATCATAAATCCAGAGAGAGAGAAAAAGTTCTGGAGGAATGAGAGGGCTGAAGGAAGGACTCACAAGCTAACCATAGGTTCTCCAGGGGACAGCACGGTGCAGAGTCAGTCTGACTTATCTGCTTTAATGTATTGTCAGCTCACATGTGAGAAGCACGGTGATTATAGCAATCCTGCATGCTGAACCCTCACGTCAGGCTCTGTCTTATAGTTCATTGCACAAAACTAAAAGTTGGAAATAAAACAGGGGTTGGGAGAAAAATGGCTGACAGTGGTCAATGGCCTGACCTATTCATATGTGACTAATATCACATTTTTTGGTTGGTGATATTAGGGACATTGCCTAGATGACTGCTATATTCTCAGTTATAGAACTTCAACTTTGTTCCTGAACATTTTCCTCCTTTTCATATTATAGTTCTATTTGATGATGATTTTCAGGTTGCAATGACAAATATATTTCTTTCAGTATATTTGAGGAAAAGAAATGTTAGCATCTCAAATAGACAAAGTTCCATAATAGCCATTATGTGGTAGAAATTATCTAAATCATTTTTTGCTTGTCCAGTTATGAGAAATGTTAATTAGTAGTAATTTCAAGTATCATGAATATGTGTCTTTTATTATGGTGTAGTATATTGATCAATGATGCTCACAGGGACTATAAAAATATTTGTTCCTTTTAGCCAAAGATGTCTGCTTTTTAAATATTTATTTTCTCTGCTATGTGATCTCTCATCGCTCAGTCTTCTCCATCACTGTTAGTTCGTTTGCCTATTGTTCTGGCTTTTTTTTTTTTTTTCTGATGACTACTTCATTTATTTGTTTTATTTATTTGTACTTTTATGTATTTATTTTTGAAGTTTTATTAAGTTATTGACAAATGAAGGTCATATAAATTTAAGAAATATATCATGATTTACTATAGATATAAATTGTGAAATGATTGCCATGATCAAGCTAATTAACATACCCATCACCTCACATACTTGTCTTTTTTTGGTCTAATGAGACTACTTTCCATCTACTCTCTTAGTAGATAGTAGATTCCATGTATTACTTATTGTACATTCATTATTATCAACTATAGTCACTGTGTTGTATGTTACATCTCCAGAGGCTGTTCATCTTATAAGTGAAAGTTTGTAACCTTTGGCCCATACCTTCTCATTTGTCCTACCCTCCTAGCCCATGATAACCATCATTCTGCTTTATTTCTATGATTTTGACTTTTTCAAATCACAGATAAATGATGTGGAATGTTAGTCCTTCTGTGTCTGGCGGCTTTTGTAAAATATTATGTCCTCTGAGTTTGTCCATGTTGTCATTAAATGAGGAAATATTTTGTGAGGATAAATAATATAACATTGTATATATCACATTTTCATTATCCACTCATCTATGGTCATGCACTTAGATTATTTCTACATCTTGGCTATTACAAATAATGCTGCAATGAACCTGGGCGTGCAGATGTCTCAAGTTACTAACTTAATTTCCTATAAATATATACCAGAAGTGGGGGTGCTAGAAGGTCTATATTTAGCTTTTTGAATAATATCTATTTTGCTCTCATGATGGCTGTGACAATTTACTTTCCACCAGCACTCTACAGGATTCCTTTTTCATAAATTAACATCAGCATTTTTTTGTCTGTCTGATAGAGATATTTTAATAAGCACAAGGTGGTGTCTCATTGTGAGTTTGATTAACATTTACCTGTAATTAGTGAAATTGAGCATTTTTTCATTTTTTTATTTTTCCTATTGGCCTTTGTATGTCCTATTTAGAAAAAAATCACTGTTAAGAAGCACATCTTTTTTGTAATCTATTAAAGTTCTTTGCCTATTTTTTATTAGGAGTATGTGAGTGTTAGGGAATTCTGAATTTGACTGTATACTTACTTTACAAGTGAGTTTTAAACTTTTCTCTGTTTTTATATTACTAATTAGCATCCTTAAGTTCTGACTGACTGTCTTAAGCATTTTTTTTCTTTCATTTTATTTATTTATTTATTTTTTTATTAAATGGTAGCTGTATACATTAATGCAAACATGGGGTACAGTGTAGTGTTTTCATATACATTTTGAAATACTTTCATCAAGCTGGTTCACATAAATTTCATGTCATTTGCTTAGTCATTGTGTCAAAACATTTATATTCTAGTTCCAGAAAAGTTCACTTGTACCCTTGTTAGACAGATATATAGGTGATCTTTCTGGTCACCCTCCCACCACCCAGCCGCCCTTCTCCCCTTCCCTTCCCCAACCCCTCCCCATATTCTTGGGCTAGAATTAAGTTGTATCTTTCATTTGAGAGCTATAAATTAGTTTCATAAAAGGGCTGTGTACATTGGATACTTTTTCTTCCATTCCTGTGATACTTTGCTAAGAAGAACATTTTCCAGTTCCATCCATATAAACATGAAGGAGGTAAAGTCTTCGTTTTTCTTTAGGGTTGCATAGTATTCCATGGTGTACATATACCACAGTTTATTGATCCATTTGTGGATCGATGGGCACTTGGGCCATTGGATCCTACAATTCCACTATTAGATATATACTCAGAAGATAAAAAATCACATTACAATAAAGATGTTTGTATCAGAATGTTTATTGCAGCCCAATTCATAATTGCCAGATCATAGAAGAAGCCCAAGTGCCCATCGATCCACGAATGGATCAATAAGCATTTTTTTCTTTCTTTTTGCAAGTTTTTGGCCGGAGCTGGGTTTGAACCCACCACCTCCAGCATATGGGGCCAGCACCCTACTCCTTTGAGCCACAGGCACTGCCCTTAAGCATTTTTATAAGACACATATAGTCATGAGGAAGTTACTCAGATTTAGTGTATCTATGAAAGGTTGTATCCATATTCATTTCTGAAGGATAGCTTTGTTTGATAATTTGTTTGTAAGAAAATCTCTGAGTTTCTTTCTTTTCTTTTTTTTTTTAGCCCTTTTAATGTATCATTCCATTCTCTTCTGGGCTGGCAGATTTCCACTGACAATCTGCTGATCATCTTATGATGTGTTCCTTATATGTTGCAAGTCTCTTTGTTCTTGCAGCTTTTGAGATTATCTTTTTGTCTTTAATTTTTAACAATTTGGTTACAAAATGTTTTGGTGAAGTACTGTTGGTTAAACCTCTTTGAGAACTTTTGAGCCTCATTTATTTGGATGTCTATGTCTCTCCTCAGATTTTGACTAAACTATTACTATTCCATTAGATAAGTGTTCTGTCCTTTTCTTTCTCTCTTCCAGGATTCTCAAAATCCATCACTTATTTCTCCTGATGGTGTCCCAAAAACTCTCTAGGCTTTCTTTTTATTATTTATTCCTTCCTTTTTCTTCTTTCTTTCTTTCTTTTTTTTTTTTTTCTGACTGCATTATTTCAAATGACTTGTCCTTGGGTTTGTGAATTCTTTCTTCTGCTGGATCATGTTTTCTCTTAAAGCATTTTATTACATTTTTAATTTTGTTGTTTGTATTCTTCAGATTTTGTGCAGATTTTGTGTCTTTGATGATTTTTATTTCTTTATTGAACGTATTATTTTGTTTGCTTATTGTTTTTCTGAATTCATTGTCTATCTTTGTTCCTTTACAGCTCACTGAGCTTCCTTAAAACAAGAATTTTGAATCTTTGTTTTACAATTCACAAGTCTCCACATTTCTGGGGTCAGTTACTGGAAAAGTGATATATTCCTTTGGTGGCGTCATATTTCCTTGTGTGTGTGCATTCCGAGAAGTCTTGTGCTGCCCTCTTCACATTTGAAGAAGCAATCACATCCTCCAGTTTTTGCTCACTGGTTTAGAGAAAGAAATACCTTCACTAGTAAGCTGAACTAAGGATTACGAGGTTATTACAGACCATTTTAGTCGATATCTCTGTTCCACTTCTCTTGTTCTGTCACTAGGAGAAATTTTTAAGGTTGTATATTTTGGTCCAGCAATGTAAGGCTGAGTGAATAGAGTCTCCCTCCACCCTTAAGATAGTATTTAAGTCACTTGTTTTTGTGCCTTTTCCTAGTCCTACAGAGATGAGCCAACTGTGTGTACTTATGAGCCACCTGCAAAGGCTTGCATTGGCTTTCCTGAGGCATCCATAGGGAGCCCCATGAGAAGGGTGAGGCACAGTGAGCACTGGAGGTGCCTGTGGGCCGATTGGAAACATCTGCAAGGCTTCCGGGTTGGCCTCCTGAAGGAGTCTGAAATGGTTGGTAGGATACACGACTATTGAGTTTGAGGCCTGGATGTGGTCAGTCCCACCTCTATTGTTTGCTCCAGCCTCTCCCAGCCACTGAACCATGATGTAAACCTTGATGTTCTGTTTGTGGGAGAAAAACATGGTCTTTTGGGCAGCATCCTGAATAGCTGGGGATGCTGTGGGTTCACTCTTATGCCCCTACTTTCCCCTGGAGGAGGAATAATGGACTGAGGTTTTCTCTCCTAACAGTGATCTGTACTACCTTGGGGAGGGAGTGACGCAAGTATAATAAAATTGTTTTTCTCACTTCCTTTAATTTGCCTATTTTTAGTTTTTTTGCTGTAGTGATCAATAAACGTCACTGGACTTTCTGCACCCCCACAAAGGTGTTCACAACCACCTACAGAAAGGTGACAATAGAAAACTCCTGTTCTGCTGATGTCACCCCTACTTCTATTCCATCTGTTTTCACAGGCTGGTCTGTAGGAGTTCCTCCCGCCCTTGTGATTTTCAGAATCATTTATTTTGTGAGATAGGGAATCTGATTCACCTGTTAAAACTGACTATAAAATAAGATTGAGTAGATTCAGCATAAGAGTTGTGAGAACAGGAAAGAGGACAAAAAAGCCTTCCATGTTCTTAATCTAGAAATATTTTACAAAAATCTTTTAAAGTGGAAAAAAAATGTTGACTATAAAATGACCACTAGAATGTAGATAACTTTGCAATCAATTATACTTAATGTTTTCTGTGTCGTGTCATGGATAAAAATCAACAAGGAAGCAATGTTGCTTTTGCTTAAAAAATGAACATTATTTAAAACTGGAGATTAGAGCTGAAAAGGATATATCAACTGTAGAATTATTAGGTACTACTATGGTTGGCCACTTACAAAAATTTAGCAACTTTTTAAGTGTTCACAACAATGAGCTATCAAAAAAATTTTATACAAATGCATGTCATTTCCATATAAACATCAGGCATTTTATTTTAGGTGCAAGAAGGTTTTATTGAAAGAAATGAAGTGATTTAACTCATTTGTGTTAAAAGCAGTGCAAAGCATGCCATATCCTTTACTTGTTTATCTGTTACAAACTCCTTTCATTTTATTAGCCAATCAGCCAGGTTGAACGTAATTTTTCAGAATTGCACCCCTTCCAGGCACTTCTGAAAATAAAAGTGTCATCTTATTAAGATTTTTAGGCCTAAAGCATCAATTACCCCAAATACAACATCTGAGGGAGCAGTTTTCTGGAATGTTGTAATCTGCACACAAATGCTTATGACATTACACCAGAGGTATAAAGATCATGAGGCTACTTAGCAGTTGAAAAGCTTTTGCTTCAGTGACCCAGGAGGTGGGTATCTCATGTGTCACAGTAGTTATATTCCTGAGAATTGTTTTAAGGTTGATTAATGGAAAATTCTACTACATGTATGAACTTGAAACAATTTACGTCGCAAAAGCTGTGCAAGAAGCATAAGTATATCCAGGCTCACTGGGTGCCAAACTCCTTTTTGAGTATGTATAGTTTGACTATCACTTCTGTAAGCCACCTCATTGGTCCTTAGTTTTCTCCTCATAAGTGGAAAAAATTGCAAGCAATATCTAAAATGTGAATTATATGTTCATGTTTTTAAACATATGTATTGAATATCAAGACCTAAGATTCTGAGAAGAGAACAAAGCTGTATGACCTTATATCTCTCCCCAAGTTTGTAAAACAATAACCCTTATACCAAGATCTCTTTCTTTTTCAAAGTTAGCAAAAAAAGATACTTTTACCTAGATTTCTTTAATTTAGAGCATCGGTGTGAGAGTTTGCCTGTGAATATTATAAATGAAACTCAAAGTTTAGAAGAGCTAGATGTCATTTCTACATGGAATGTATAAGGGCGAGGAGAATGGAAAATATGAAATGTAGTCTATACCTAGAAAGATATATGGGATTTCAGAATGTAAATTTCAAAGAGTAAACAGGAAGTCAGAGCATTTCTACTTGGAGGTAATAGAATGTATCAGAATTTTCAGACAGATTCACATAATAGGATTTGGGGACAGGTGTATAGTTCTGTTCAGTAGAGTTCTCTGCAATGATGGATAGTCAGTCTATCTGATACAGTGGCCACTAGTCAAAGTAGTACTTAAATTTGGCTAGTAGAGTAACTAAATTTTTAACTTTATCTAATTTAAATTTAAATTGGCACACATGGCTAGTGACAACTATATTAGTGCAGGTTTATTGGAGGGAAAATAAGGCTTATGTTAGAGAGGGAGAGAAGAAAACCACACTGGAGCCATGATGTTTAGGGTAAAGAATTTGGACATATATTATATGTGATAGCAGCCATAGAAGCAGGAGGAACATAAATGTTTTAAGGAAGGGAAGTGTGGCAAATATAACAGTGCTGTTAGTAGATTCCTCTGCTTGTGGTATGAATGGCAAATGGGAGGGGCTTACAGAGATAGGAATTTGGTTAGAAGTTGGTAATTATAATCTAGAATAGAGGTGGAAGGATTGGTGACTATAAGCCTAGTGAGGTGTCTCAGGTGAAAATGGATCATTTATTTTCAGAAAGCTTAATGAGTTTATCTAGAACTATTTCCTCCCTGATTCATCTGTTTTATGGAACTAGATTTCCCTGTAATTTTCTATGTCTGATGGATCTTGAGAGACTACCTGTAATGATTACTTTTTGAAAGAACAGGTCCTTCAGTGATAAATTGTTTTCTCTATACATGCAAGACTATTTGTCCATATTATAGTGCAATGGATAATTATTTTATTATTTTACTGTCCCCTATAATTCTTCTTTATTGTTTCTGATTATCATGAGCTAACTAACTGTCTACAATGAGGTTCAGGATAGTCATGGTCTTTCATGCAACAGCTATTTGTCCTGGTAATTGATTTAAATATTTATATGCAACCATTGATCTGTTTAGCAGTGACTATATATGTAATACACGTGTCACTACACTCATAAAAATTGAGCCTTTGCTAATGTGCTTGGCTCATTGTTCTGCTCAGAGAGGAGGGTTCTAGCCATCTAGAAAACCCATTGGCAGAGATACCACAAATTGGACGGGAAACAACTCAGAAGGTGGTTTGCCTGGCTCAGCAACAGG
Organism: Otolemur garnettii; assembly: GCF_000181295.1. Lineage (NCBI taxonomy): Eukaryota > Metazoa > Chordata > Mammalia > Primates > Galagidae > Otolemur > Otolemur garnettii. The sequence continues at coordinate 336,507 of NW_003852401.1, forward strand.
GATTTTGGGCAATGAATGTCAGATCAGCAGCCTAGAGTGTTAGCCAGAATGTCTGATTGAGCGTCACAGTCTCCAAAAGATATCATTTAGATGATATTTCATAAAGCCTAATGCCAGGGAATCTGAGCAATCTTAAGAGTTCCAACAGAGACAGTGCTCATCAATTAAGAAAATCACAAGAAAAAGGAATTGCCAACATGTACATTTTTTTCTTTCAAGCATTTGTTCTTTTGCATATTTGCATTTGCATAGAACTGCAGAAAACAAAGGCAGTTAATTTGAGATTATATGTGCTTCTATTTTTGTAAGGCAGGCAAATTGGACTGTGTTTTTCCTTGCCAAAATTTGTCTTTAGAAAGAATTATTCCTTACTGTCCAGAATAGCTTTTGGACTTAGGCATAAATAGAAAGTTTTATGATTTCTGGTCACCAAGTATGGAAAGCCCTCATATTGTAGATTTGTTGTTCCAATTGAGAATGATTTAAGCACTCTATTTTAAGACACTGATATTCCCAGAGAGGAGACAGTATAGAAATAAACAGTGATCAATCTGCGCACTATACTCTATTAGTTATGTCCTAGTGAACAAAAATTTAAACTCACTGAAACTTAGTTCCCTCATCTATAAAATAAAGGTAAGAAGTTTTAGCCAAACAACTATTGTAGTAATTAACTGTGGTAACTACATGTAAAATATAAGAAAAGCTAATTTGCTTTTGTCCTGCCTTAAACTCTTAAAATGTCAGGTCTCTCAGAAACATGAGAGGATGAGGAATGGAAAACCACCTGTGCAATATCAGAAAGAATTTCACCTTATTATAAAGACAGATTCCTTTACAACTTTAACATTGTAAACCTTATAACCTCATCGATAACCCCTTTAGCATGACACAGAAAAGCTTTGTGACCATTTATCTTTCCATACCTCTCTGAAAGAAAGATACATTTTTCTGGTGAAATTTGATTAATGGGAACCAATTTTCTTCTTTTTGAAAGTAAATGCATATTGCTCATTTCCTCCTGAAGAATATTGAATTCTTAGAGAACAGTCATTTTTACTTTACATAGGGGAGTTTAGAGATGGTTAGATAAGAGGGTTGTGAAACTTTGGAGGTCAGGAAAGCTCTAGCTGAGAGAGAATAATCCACAGAAAGAGGAAATAGGAGCAATGCCTTCTAATCTCTAATAATTACTATTCACTGGATGTATTTATTCTGAAAAGAAGACTTTGTATCATCTAAAAAACTATAAGTCTACACCAGTAAGAAGACCAGTCATCTTGACTTGCTTCATTATTAGAGCATTTTTGGTAACTGTTTAACACGCCCTTTCATATGGGCCCTTCTTGTAATTCTGCTGAAATCTGTACAGACTTCCCACTGTATGGGGTCATTTGCAAATGCATGAAAAAAATTCATAGTAGCTATTGTAGATATTTTAAGAAAAAAGGATGAAGGTATCTTAACTAGGTTTCAGTTAAAAAATAAGGTAAATTCAGTGAACGAAAAGATAAAAGTAGACGGCTGGACTTTTTATATGCACATTAGCTTATATTAGCACACTGTAGATCTGTCCGCAGTGCTTCATCTTCACTGCATAAAGGTGTGTCTGCAGGAGTAAGCCTAAGTCCTTCAGCCTTCTTTGTTTTCTTTTTCGTCCCTAGTAGCACATAGAAAATAGATATCTACAGAGACGGTAATAAAAGAAATATATATATGTATGTGTATTTGTGTCTATGTATATTACATATATCAGTTTATTAAACTGATTACTTATATATAAGTATTTTTTTAATAAACAAATTGTGGAAACACAGACTGGTCTCCTTAGGTAAACTGGTATAATCATTTGCAGAGACCTTTCCATTCTTCATTTTGTTTGTTACTATAAATTTTTATTTCACAGATTCCCTATGATACTCAGGTCCACAGCTTGTGGCAACCAAAGCTATTTCTTTGAAAATGACTATGAATAGGACTGACTGATTTTTTTTTTAATGTTAACTCTACCCTAAACTTAGTCCAAACTCATGTCTTCAGAGTTTGTACTCATTTTCTACAGGTTGGTTGGAAAATCAAGAGAGCAGCAGAACTCACATGGTCAGAGAGTGTGGAGTGGCAGGAGTTAGGGAAATGTGAATGGGCTTGCAGGCACCGTGTCATGTACTACTCCTTCTCTCTCCTCACTTGTCACTTTAATTTTAACTGATGTTCTTTCCATTTCTTTTGAAAGACAATACTGTGGACTCTTTCAGGAAGGGTCAGGACCTCTATTTACCTCCTAGTGGTATATTTCTTCAACAAACTGTTGTACTTAGAAAGAACGCCAGACGCAGCGTGCTGTAATAACTCAACTTTATTGTTTTTATCATCATGCTCAAAAACTACCTGACGGGCTTTGTGTCAGTTGGCATTCTCTAAAGAAAGCGAATCAATAGGATTTGTGAATATACATAGAACATAATTTATTACAATGATTGGCTTATACAGTTATAAAGGCTGATGTACCTAAAATCTGCAGTGTGGGTTGGCAGGCTGGAAACCCAGGAAAGAGCTGATGCTTCAGTTTATCTGATGGCTTGTATCTTAGAGAACTTCTCTTGCTCAGGAGAGGGCAAGGCTTTTGTCTTATTTACTCCTTTAGCTGATTACATATGGCCCACCCACATTATGGAGAACAATTTGCTTTACCCAAAGTCCATGGATTTAAATGTAAAATCTCACCCAAAAATACCCTCACAGAAAAATCTTGAATAATGTTTGACAAGCCATGAGTGCAAGATGGCCCCCCTCCATTAATACATAGCATTAATCATCATAGGACCCAAAAGATGGAGAAAGAGAAAAAGTAAAAGAAATTGAATCAACAGTGAGCTTTCTTTTCCTCTAACTATATCCAGATCATCTTTTTCTCTCTCTCTTTTTTTCCCCTAAATATGTCTGGTCAGTTTAGGAAATACAGGCGCGAAAACCAAAACTGCCATCAGCTTTGAGGAAGATGTGGCACATAGCCAGAGAAGCCTTGCCTAGTCCTCTACTTGATGTTCAGGTGCTGGGAAATAGAGAAAGTGATGTTATACTGTTTTTAAACTGATGAAAGTAAGTCCCGGGATTACTTGCAGTTTCTCCCAGATTCCAGCCTTGGAGTCAATTGAGGTATAACTTTTCTTGAAATGAAAAACATCCTGGAGATATAAACATTTCTCTGACACAACTTAAAAATACTTGTAAACAGAAAAGGATAATCTTGTACAGAGCAAAAACAATTTAACAGAAAAGCAGAGAGCAGAACCTCAGACTGAGGTCGGAATTTTGTAACTTTAGAAAGAATTTTTGTTTTATTTCTTTATGTAACTTACATGGATTGAAATGAGGGGGAAAAAGCTGTTACCAATATTTGGTCAAAAAAATAGATTCCATTATCACACAGTCATATACAAAAAGCCATCAGAACCATGAGTAATGACATACTATAGGATCCTGGACCAAAGATTGGAAGAAGATACTATAAGCTAATAAGACTTACAGAAAATAAAAAGCATGTGCCAAAACCTATTACACTTGTGATTCCATATGTGGAGACGATGGAGAATAGACAAAAGAAAATACACGGTTCTTACCTGAAGGAAACACTCTCCTTGGTAAAATGGAACACATATTCTCAGGCTAGAATTTGAAGATAATTCAGAGTAAAGATGTGAGCAAGCTTCAAATGAACCCCAAAACGTGGGGACTTTGAGCTATAGTTGTGAATGAAAAACTGAAAAACACCAAGAAGCCCCTGTATAGGGAATGTTATAAACTCCCAGACCGAATATTCACAAGTACTGAAAGAATGTTTACTTGATAGTTTTTGGAATTTATTTCATTAGAAATTGAATATGTGTAAATCCTAAGGAAGTAAACAACCTAGTCAATATTATCAGTTCTTACATTTAACAGCAGTGGACCTGAATTTTTCCTCCAAAAGTAAGAAAGCAATGCATAGTTTTCTTAAAAGACTTGGCAAATATATCCCTTCCATACTTCTTTAAATCTCTGTACTCTGGGAGTACTGTTTTCTATTTAAATCTTCATCAAATGGGTTTTATTTGATTTTTTAAATTCTATCTTGGAGAATACCCCCTTTGGTAATGCAATAAAGCAATAAAAGTAATTAAAAACACAGGAGCCACAAGGAAAAAGAGAAAAGATCACAACTGAAACATTTGGAAAGCTGGAAAATAGATAACTAAGATTCAACACTTTTTTGTGTGTATTTGCTAAAATGATAGTTCAGAAAGTCAAAAAGCTCCTCAGTTGTTGTCACAATAATCCCTCATAAAATTCAAGATTTGTCCCATAGAGTACTTCTGGCCAGAATGATAACACCATGGCTAAAACCATAAAAGTGGCTTAAAGTCCGTTTTGAACAGTTTGGCCTCTGCATTTCTGCCCCTGTAGGTCAAAGTCGGGCCACTACACCTCATTCCCTCCTTCCTCCCAGGTAGAAGAGAAAAGGTTTATTCCCCAGAGAGTTCTCTTCACAGAGGACACAGGGTGGGAATAGCATACTGAAAGGAGGCACAGCGTACTAACTGTTGAAACACCTCACCCTGCCAGGATCTCTTTGAGATCCCTGACAGAACCCGGGACAGGAGAGTGTAATAAGCTTCTTCAGGCAATCTTCCACCCAAGAGCAAAGACCTAACAAAATTGACAACAGGAAATCCTCAACTCCTAGATTATATGAAGACTGGGGCAAATAGACCCACTCTTAAATATTAGTATAAATTCTAGGATTATTAGATATATGAAGTCAGCATCCCTTATCAAAGAGAGCAAAAAAATAAAATAACTTACAGAAAAAGAAAAGTCTGTACAAAAAGAAAACTTCAAAACATCTGTAGCTAATATCCTTAAAAACAAAAG
>NW_003852401.1:341687-352940 GCF_000181295.1 Otolemur garnettii
GCCTATAACATAGAAAACAGAAAATAGAGATTGGAAATTGTGAATTTCATAAAAGTTCCCAGAATGAAAGAACATATATTTTCATAATGAATAGACCCACCACATCCTAGGTACTATGGATGAAAATAGACATACTGTAAAAAGCAGTGAAAAATACAGTACCCCGTTGGTATTATATTTCATTTCTTACAAATGGTTTGTCTATTTAATGGTAGGCTGTTCTGAATTTCCATATGTCATTTAAGGCAAAGGAAAATAACATATGTCCTTTTAAAAATAAAATGTTCCTTATCTTTTCTTAAAGAACTAAAGTTGTTTTATATGGTTTAGTTTTGAAAGCAATAATTTAGTATTTCCATTAAGAGGAAAGTTGCTGTCTCTAGTTAATGGCAATTTTCTCCCACTGTTGATGGAATTTTGATTTTGAAATTTATATCAGAGAGATGGAAATGGAACATTCTAAAGGGTCTCTTCACAAATTAAGTGTTTTCATTAAATAAAATTACTAAAACTTATTTACATATGAAATTTTCTATAACTTTATCTACAAAAACTTGTAAAGAAAGGAAGAAAGGAAAGGAAGGTTATAGAAATGATATATGCCTGCTTTATACCTTATTCACATAGTAATTATATAAGGAAGACACTTTATGTTATGCATAAACAAACTGGTAAACAACTTAACTCCAGACACTGAAGATAAGCAGTGGAATATTGATAGAGAACAAATAGGAGCAGGTTCGGTATCTAAGGAATACATTGTGTATCTTTCTTTTTTTAGCACTTCACTTGCAATTACTTGACAGGTAAAGTTAGCATCACTAACCTTTTCTAGTCAATTTTTCCTATAGTTTTGAAATAATTGATGGAATTGGAGGGTAAGACTTATAATGAAATTTAAAGTAAAGGTAAAAGATGGAGATTTTCCTTCATTATCATTCTGCTTACCTAAATGAGCTGATGTGTTGTTGGGACTCAAGAAATAACATTCAGAACACAGCACTTTGGCGTGCTGAGTACTCTCAACTAAAGGGCATTGGAAGGTTTTTTTGTTTTGTTTTGTTTTGTTTGAGACAAAGTCTCAAGCTGTCGCCCTAGGTTGAGTACCATGGTGTCACAGCTCACAGCAACCTCAAACTCTTAGACTTAAGTGAATCTTTTGCCTCAGCCTCCCAAGTAACTGGGATTACAGGCACCCACCATAACGCCCAGCTATTTTTCTGTTGTAGTTGTCGTTGTTTGGCAAGCCCAGGCTGGATTCAAACCCACCAGTTCTGGTGTATGTGGCTGGCACCCTAGCTGCTTGAGCTACAGGCACCAAGCCACTTGGACAGTTTTCAGAAGCAAAGTATGCTCTAACCTTTTCTGGTCCTTCTTTTTCCTGCTCCTTTCTCCCCAGTGCAGACCATAGAAATTAGAGCTCCAGAACTCCTCTCCCCAAAAGCCATCCATAAAACATAGAAAGATTATGCTAACCTCCTCCTGCCTTTCTGTGTAGGAGCCGGCCATAAGGAAATTCTCTGACCTACATCATCCAATAGTAGATCATAAGACCTTCACACAAGAATGGTTCCTGCCCTATATGCAGGAGTAAGAAATATTACACGTAGGAATCAGGAAGAATCTGAACACATAAGCCTTGATGGGTTAGATCATTTCTTTTCATCAACCTCATTTTTACATTGCTCCCCATTCCTCATCAAATCTGAGCCTAATAATATAGCTTTCCCTGAGTCTTTGGGCCTTCATAGCTGAAGGTTCCTGTGTCACATAAGACCTTGATTAAATAAACCTGTTAGGCTTTTCTCTTACTACCCTGTTTTTGGTTACATGAGTGTTGGCTATGACCCTTATGATGAGTAAGGAGAGGTATCACACTTTTCTACCCCAGACTACCAAAACCTATTTAAATGAAAATTAATGGAGCTGAAGGCCTTTTTCTGTTTCCTACCTCCCTTAATTTATAAACATATATTTACTCTTAGTTAAGAGTACCCCTGGTGCAGCATATCTATTCCACTCACGTAGCATCACTGAGATCACACAGTGTGTGTCTTTCTGTGCCTGGCACAGCGTGATGTTTTCCAGGTTCATCCATACGGTCGCCAATGGCAGGATTTCCTCCCTGCTCCCCTCATGGTTCTCCATTTTATTCTTTTTAGGCAGAAGTGTATCCCATTTGTGTGTGTGTGTGTGTGTGTTTTAGTTAGGTTTGTTCCATATCATGGCTGCTTAGAGTAACCCTGCAATGATTGTGGTTCTGCCAATATCTCTTCAACATAATGTTTTCATTTCCTTTGGATATATACCCAGAAGATGAATTGCTAATCATGTAGTAGTTCTATTTGGGGGAAAGAGGGAATGGGGAGATGTTGGTCACCTTCAGTTAGAGAAGATGAGCAAGTTCTGGAGATCTATCGCACAGCATGATAACTAATAGTTAATAATAATACATTGCATACTTGAAAATTTCTGAGAGAGTAGATCTTAAATGTTCTCATCACAAAGATAAGTATGTGAGGTGATAGAGATGCTAATCAGCTTGAGTTAATTATTTCACAATGCGTCTACATCAAAACATCATGGTGTGTATCGTAAATACATACAATTTTATTTTTAAATAAGACCTTACTACTGGGCAGTGCCTGTAGGTCAAAGGAGTAGGGCACTAGCCCCATATGCCAGAGGTGGCGGGGTCAAACCCAGCCCTTGCCAAAAACTGCAAAAAAAAAAAAAAATAATAATATAATAAAGAAAACCTTACTAAAACAAAAAAAAGGAGCACCTTTTTTCAGTTTGATGAATTAAAATTTCATCTTTCACCATTTCTTTGGGCTTAACCTTGAACAAGTTACATAGACCTAAGTGTTTCAGTTATCTGTTGAATACAAGTGATGCTACTTATAGTATTTATCATGTAGGTTCTTATGAGGATTAAATTAGCAAATATGTGAAAAGTACTTAGAGCAGCAGTGACATAAAATGAGTCTGGAGCTAGTATTTCCTATAGAAAACTGTGCAGTATAGTGTTTGGTGTATTTTTTGAGGAATCAGAAATGATTTGAATTTTGATAGCCCCCCCCCCTTTCTACTTGGGTAAGTTGCTTATCTTCACTAAACTCAGTAACCAATCTGTAAAGGGTGAAGCCTTTTATGAAGGTTTAACGTACAGTAAATATGCTAGCACACCTAGGGAAGTCTTTGGGACTCTTCCAAGTACGCCCTCCCTTGTTCTATTAAAATGCAAATACTCAGGCTAGCATTAAAGGACCACTAAAACTCCCCCCCCCCTTTTATTCTCTGCCTTCAGTTTCACTGCCCACTCTGCCCTTCCTATAGGGAATAAGTAAATGTGTAGTTCTTTCATATGGCTAAAACCAGCCAGCCCCTATTTTTTACTCTATTGTTTATCTTTTTATTGTACATTCCCGTGTATTACACTGCTTCTGTGCCAATCCTAGAATGATTCCTAACTTATTTTTTTTCAGATCCATTGCTTTTACTTCATTTCACAAGTTTCAAATGGTTAACCCTCTGGGAGACTTATTTTACTGGGCCAGTGCGATTTTTTTTTAGTCAAATGGAATGTCTTTAGGTAAGATAAGAAATCCACAACACACTACAATCACCATTACTCTTCACATATTTAGGTCTCCTACCTGGCCCTGCAAGCCTCTGGGTTTATAACTGGAACGGAATGGCTTCTCCTAATTACAGCCAACACAAATGAATCACTCCCTTGTCTGCCTCCCCGCAATTCAATTAAAATCTTTATTAGCCCCTTTATACAATCAAAAATAGGGCCAAAAGAGTGAGTTTTGGGGTAAAATAGAAATAATCTTAATCTCTACAGCTAATAACTTTTATCTATTTATTTTTAGCTAATAACTTTTAGCAAGACTCCCTTGCTCATCTGTAAAGTTCAGAAAATCATTCTCATATGCAAGTAACAGTTCCTTTAGGGTTGTTTTGACAATGACCATAAAAGAACATTTAGTATATAATTAACCCAGTGCCTGGTCCAAAATAAATAATCTATATTCACTAACTCTTCTGAATCTGTTTTCTAATTTGACAAGTAAAAGGATTAAGATTAGATGACTATTCCAGCTCAAAACCAGGAGACTATGGAATTCTAAATTTTATATTTTGGGTTTTCTCTGTTGTAATCTCTTATTGTAATCATAGAATATGGTATGTCATAATATTTGACATAATATTAGATCAGAATATGACAGCACCCTGTTCCTATATATTTTTATGTTCGGTATATTCTTGTATACTATCTTATGACATTTTTAATGGCATACTATTAATGCATTTTGCTATTGCTCTCCTTGCTCTATTAACTTCTGACTTTTCAATAGAGAGGAGAAGGAAAAAGAAAAATACTAACATGGGTCAGAGTATTCTTTACAGGCTCCCTGCTAGGTCCTTGGAAAATGCGGTCAACTTTTTTTTTTTTTTTTTTTTTTGCAGTTTTTGGCCTGGACCGAGTTTGAACCCGCCACCTCTAGTATATGGGGCTGGCACCCTACTCCTTTGAGCCACAGACACTACCCTTTTGATTGAAAGACTTATTGACCCAGAATTGCAAGAGTGGGTGATCAACTACAGAGAGGGTTCTGCAGAAGCCTAAGGCTGGGTGAGCAGTTATAGAAAGGGTTGCAGTGCAAAGATGCTGTTAACCCAGCATCACTGTAAAAGTCAGTTAAAAGAGCTTCAGCACAGAGTTAAGATTTCTAACCACAGTCATTGTTAATTTGTGACCTCCCTGGATAACAGAGTAGACAACTATATTTAATAAAATGAAGTCCTCAAGACCATGCCATTACATATATTATGATCAATTATTAAAATCTCTTTTGTTAGTTTCATAATTGTTTATTTTTAGGATTTAACAAAAGAATCAAATCTTATTGAACTTAAGCTTGTCTTCAGGTGCCCCTAACCCCACCCCTCACTTTCTAATACATAAATAATGAATTTGAAATTAATGAGGCAACACCTATTTTTACATGGTTGGTTAAAGCAAGAAAATATATTTTATTTAAAATGAACACTCTGTTTTCTTTCAAGCATTTTTAATGTTTTGTGTGCACAGCATTATATAAAAAGCATGTAGACTCATGCTAAATATGGTAAAAGGAGATTTTATACATTTATATATCTACTTTTGTGTTAATACATTTTTTGTCACTATTTCTGGGTTTAAACTAAAAATCCATAACAATTCTGAGGCATTCTGCATATAAGTGTTGCTCAGTCCCAGTGGCCTCAGTTCACTAAATTATTCAGTGCTCTACATAAATGTGTCAAATTTATTCACAGGGCATAAATGAAGAGATCTAGTGCTTAATAATCCAGAATTGTCTTTCTAATAATAAATAAAATCTTTTAAAGACATTAAAAGAGGGGTAACAAGTAGCCCTTACCATTTTTGCTTGGTTTCAAACATGTACTACTCTACATTAATATATAAAATAATTTGGGCATAAGCTAAGTAAAACATAAGGCTAAGTAAGCATTTATTGGACTAATCAAGATGTAAGTAGGAATTCAGAGCCCTGTTAAATCTGGAGACATTTGGGTACCTTTGAAATCTCTTATTCCCCTTCTAGCTGTACATCAGTTATTATTTCTTGACCTACTGAATACATCATTTGGACTATTATTTGTGTTTTAGAAGTATTTGTTCCTCTTCTCCCAAAGTACATTTGCCAAAGGACAAGATTTCTCGACATTTGACCCTGAAATCTGCTCTCTACTGGTACGTTTTTCCTAATCATTGTTTTCTGTGTCCTACACGTGCTCTTCTCCTTTCTGCCCATTCTTAGACAGTGCTTTCTCCTTTTCCACCCTGAAACACAAGCCCGTTTTATGAAGCTGAGTTTACTAAAGCTTCAGTGATGTTTTCTCCAGTTGTGATCTATGTACTGCCTTGCTCACCTCACCATTACTGAGAAACAAAAATGTGATTCCCAGCCCAGGTGGCTCAGACCTGTAATCTCACCATTTTGGAGGGCTGAGATGGAAGGATGGTTTCAGGTCAGGAGTTCAAGACTAACCTGAGCAACATAGCCAGACACCAGATCTACATTTTTAAAAAAATTAATAAACTGAAAAATGTGAACCTCTGAACGCATCACTGTTCATCAATCAGAATCCATGGGGATTACAGCTAAGAATCTGTGTTTTCAACAAATGTTTTAAGTCTTCATCATATAAGACAACAACTCTTTTGAATAAATTAGTGGTAACGGGGGAAAGGATCAGCTATATAAATTTCCATAAAAAACTTAAATTTAACTTTTAGGTATAATCATCATGATATTTTCTGGCTATGCATGTGTAGTATACTATATTGTATGTGTGTGTGTTTGTGTGTGTTGTATATTATTATAATACTAGTTTGAGTTCCATTTTTTCTTTAATTGAAGAGAAATGCATTTAGGTAAAAAATCCACAATACACTACAATAACTATTACCCTTTAACATATTTAGGTCTCCTGCCTGGAACACAAATCTCTCAGTGGGGCAATTTCTTTTTAGACCTGTCTGGTAGATAAAGGAATGACCTATAGAGATTCTACCTCAAGGAAAAGCCTTGCTCTCCAGCTGGGATAGGAGCTATTGGTAGATAGCCTCTGGCTGCCAGGTCCTTCAAGCTCTGCCTCGAGTAGAGGGGTCTTGCTCCAACTCTTACCCATCCAGCACCTGGTGAGTTGATGGAAAAGATACAGCTATTTTACCCATTGTAAGTCACCCTTGGCAGGCAATGTCTACATTGTGGAGTTCACTAGCCAAGGCTTTGTTGGTCAGCAGTTTAACTTCCCCTTCCTAATTCTGATCTTTGCCTTTCTTTTCACAGATGTTGCTTCCTGACAAACATTTTGTATCCCAAACTCTGTGTTATCATCTGCTTTCAGAAAACTTATCCTATAACAGCTTCAGTCCACAGTAATGCTATAGAGGTTGCATCTTCCTGTCTCTAAGCCCTAGGTCTCTCAAGTCACAAATATATGTTTGTAATATCTCTTACTTCAGAATATATGATATTTTAAATTTTAACTCTAATCAAGATTCTGGTCTGGAATGGGTTTTCCATTTTTGGGATCCTAATAGGTGGATTCTATTTTTCTAATACAAAATTGGCCATCTGCTCCCTGCTATGATTTATACTGTACCCAAGGAGATGCAATCAGGTTTGGTTTTAATAAGAATATTGTGCATTTCCTTTCAAATTAGGGAATTGCACAGTTTTGTTTCTTCACCAACTGCCTTAACTTGTTTTTTGTATAATTAATTCAAATAGCTTCCCACATCTCTTTTTTGCAGTTTTTGGCTGGGGCCGGGTTTGAACCCACCACCTCTGGTATATGGGGCCAGCGCCCTACTCCTTTGAGCCACAGGCACTGCCCCTTCCCACATCTCTTAATCTAAAATTTTCCTCTTTATCTGAAAAGTTGACCCTATTATAAAAGCTGCTTTTTCCCCCCTAATCTATGGTTCCTTGAGAATTTATTTTTCTGCTAGTAGATGTTATTCTGTTATTCTGAAAATAGACTTTCTGATTAAATAAGTCATCCTCATAAAAACTTTTAAAATTTACCAAAGCCCATGAACACATGAAAAATTATCCATCCTCCAGGAGAGAAGTGCTTATTTTTAAAGTCACTGCCAAGCCAATGGTATTCTCTGTCTGGAAAGATCGCAGAGTTCATTTCAATATTTCAAGGTAAATTAACCACTGAACGCCTTTACAGACATTCTGGACATTATCCCAAATAATGGAATGAAATGGTTTTCTGTGGAGAAGTACTGCATAGTTTGAACCTTTTATAATCTTCCTACCACATTACATCAATATCAGCAACCACATTTTTATTATTCATTCTTTCTCATTTTGGCATTATCTAAGGGTCCTTTCTATTTTAACCTTTTTGAATGCTATCAGAAATGTGTTCAAATAATTCAATCTAACAATTTATTGGTTTGGACTTTGCCCTTAGGTAGAAAAATGAAGCCATTAAAGAAATAAAAACAAAGAACTGTGAAAGAAAGAAAAGGTAGTAAGCATTCAGATCTGGTCTAATAGGTTAAGTCAGTGTTCACCTGGGCAAATTCTCCATCTTATGGTATTTCAATGACAAGATACAAATAAAAAGATAACACTTTGTAATGACAACATTTATCTAATCTTTTCCCGTTGTAGATTTAAACCAATCTTTAAACTGTACACTTACTTGGCGGGATGATGATAGTACTTGTATGATTTTATTGCCTAAATTCTAGTGGCTAAAGTCATTCCTTTATTAAACACACATAAAATGGTTGCTGATAGTGATAAAGGCAATGGCATTATTTCTTTAAATGATATGAGAAAAAAAGGCAAAAAAGACAATTTACCACAAATGTAGACCTGTGTGATAGTTATGGAAAAACAAGTAAGGTTAATGTCCTATATTTCCAGTCTTAAAGTGTTTTTTTCAGAGTCATGCTATTTCTTATATATTTGAAATCTGCTGCCACTCCTACCTTCACTCTAGCTTTCTGTCTTGAAAACATTTCCAAATTTTGCAGCATCACCGAAGAAAAAAATGAAGGGGAAAAAAAAAATCAGGCATCCTGTTGAAGTATATTCTGCTAGCAAAGCCTGTGGGATCTCGTATTGTTTACCAGCTGCTCCCACACTCTCTGCTGAACCTGGACTAATTTTACAGCTAGAGTTGAATTAGCAATTCACAAGGCATGCTTTCCAGATGCTATTGAAGAATGTGGAGGAGACAGCAACATAATCACACTGAAAACAGAATTTGAAGATCACCTTGTCCTTTTAGCATCAGAGACTCAGCTAAACAAGGTGGCTGATTTATCTATGCACCTCCTGACATTATTAAATAAGCAAAGATGAGAACACAAGCATGGTATAACTCAAGAGTGTTATTGGTATGAATCACAGTACCTATAATTTAGCAGTCACATTATCTAGCTCAAACAGGTGGCACAGCCTGGCAGATGGTAGTGAGAATTGCATTACGAGATTTAAAATTTATCACAAATTTCCCCTTGTTTTTTCTTTTTCTAAAACCACAAGTGTGTATATGTGTGCAAATACCTTATCATATTCATATAACATAATGAGTATTCTTTTATATTTTGAAGCTAAGTTGTTAATTACATATAGACTCAGAATTGTTTTAACTCACTGATAATTTTTTCCTTTGAGTATTTATTTAATAGTCACTCAGCACACACCCACTGTCTACCATCCACTATTTTAGACATATAGGACATATTAATTACTATAAAAATCCACCATTGTGTAGCATCCATATATTAAAAGACCCCATTTATAAAAAATAATGTATTCTACTCAAAAATCAATGTTGTCTTATTTTAATATTGCTATGTAACCTTTTTTTACATTTCTGCTCTTGGATATATCTTCATTTCATATCTTTAATTTCAACCTTACTGTATGAAACTTTGTGTTCAAGGGTACCTTTTATAAGAATATCACAAGTTTATGTTTTTAGTAAAATACAATTGGAAAATCTCTCTCTTTAAACAAATGTTACATAGGCATACATTTTTGAGACTATGAATTCATTTCTATAATTTTCTTTGTGTTTTCTTATTTCATGCTTTATCTTTGCTTCTTTTTCTTTTTCCCATTCTATTAGTTATAGTGAGAATGTGTCTCCCCAAATTTCAAGTGTAGGCAACTTAATCCCCAATGCAGAGTGGTGGGTGGGGCCTTTGGGGAGGTGTTTAAATCTTGAATGCTCCACCCTCATGCATGAAGTAGTACCACCTGAAAGGGGATTATAGGGTGGGCCCAATTTTCTTGACCTTTTCACCTTCCGCTATGGAAGGATGCAGCAAAAGGCCCTCGCCAGGTGCCAGTGCCTTATCTTGGACTTCCTAGCTTCTATACCTGTAAGAAATAAATTTCTTTTGTATAACAATTACCCAATTTATGACCTTTTATAATAGCAGCACCAACAGGCATTAGTCATGTTTTCTTTGTACTCCTTTATTCTCTCATATATAATTTTAAAATCATGCATTCTATTTTTATTCTTTTAATGATAATCTTAAAATTCATAGTTTAATACTTACTTTAAAAAATACTTGTCTTAACCATATCTAACATAAATGAATATCTCTATTGACCTCCTCCAAATAAAAACCCTCAGACCAGCAGTTCTCAACCTGTGGGTTGTGACCCACAGAACTGTATTAAAGGGCCGCAGCATTTGGAAGGTTGAGAACCACTGCCTTAGAATCTTATAAATCCAGTCACCCCTCTTATGTTCTGTGTCTAAATTTTGAATAGAAGTCCTCTATTATTATCAATGCTTTCAACAGGTAATATTGGCTAATTTATTTTATACTCTTACTTTAGTTTATACTATTTATCTTATGCTGCACCATATTCTTTTGAGTTGACTTTTATTTTCTAGAATTACTATTAGTAGCTTTCATTGGAATTTGTGAGTGGAAAATGCCCTGATAAAAATAGTTTGCCTTCACTGATGACAGAAAGTCCAAGTGGGTATACAATTCCAGGTTGACAGATACTTCCTGTCTGTCTGAAGAACACACTTAAAGTGCCTACTCTTCAATATTGTGGTTGATAATCATGACTACAATTAATCTAGTAGTCATTATTTTTTAGCAATTCTAAGGCAATTGTATCTTTTGTAATTAGGAAGTTTGAGAGTCTTTTGCCTTGTAAATGAAGTGGGTTTACTCTTTAACACTTTTGATATTTATACTTCTTCAGGACTCATATCATTTTATAATTGTAGATGATTTCCTTAACCACTACTTTTAATATTACTTCCCTCTCTCCGCTATCCTCTCTATTCTATTTTTACAGAATTGCTGTGGTATTATATATATATATATCTTATAATTTTTATTTTATTTTATTTTATTTTATTTTTTTGAGATGGAGTCTCAAGCTGTCCCCCTGGGTAGAGTGCTGTGGCACCACTCACATCAATCTCCAACTTCTGGGCAAAAATGAGTCTCCTGCCTCTGCCTCCCAAGTAGCTGGGACCACAGGTGCCCGCCACAACACCTGGCTATTTTTTGGTTGCAGCCATCGTTGTTGTTTGGCGGGTCCGGGCTGGGGATTCGAACCCGCCACCTTAGATGTACGTGGCTGGCGCCTTAGCCGGTTGAGCCACAGGCGCCGAGCCGTTCCATTGATTTTTCAAGTAAGATCTTGTGCTAGGTTG
>NW_003852401.1:352960-366306 GCF_000181295.1 Otolemur garnettii
ATCATTGTTGTTTGGCAGCCAGGGCTGGATTCGAACCTGCCACCTTAGGTGTATGTGGCTGGTGCCTTAGCCACTTGAGCCACAGGTGCCAAGCCCTTACAATTTTCTTATCACTTCTTTTATATATTATCTTTTGTTCTCTTTATATCTGTCTTTGAGCTGAATTCTGGGTAATTCCCTTAGTTGTACTTTTTTATTTACTAAATGTCTCTTCAGCTCTCTAATTTGCCATTCTTTTAGATTTGAATATCTATCTACTTTAAAATATTTTTGGTTTACTTTATTCAGCATCCCTCTCTGTAGAAGGAAGTTGTTCTGAGTAACTCAATTTCCTATAGTGCTGGAAGTCTGATTATTTTTTCTAATAATTTAAATTGGTTATTGCAAAGCCTCAAAAATAATGATTTTATATTCAAAAATCTTAGCACAAATTAATATGCAGACATACTAATGAAAAGGAAAGGGATAAGAGGAGATTTGAATATTTTGAAGGAGATTCTATTAGTTTGCTAGGGCTGACATACCTCAAAACGGGTGGCCTCAACAGAAATATATTTTCTCCCAGTTCTGAAGGCTAGAAATCTGAGATTAGGTTTTGGTAAAACTGGCTCTTTTGAGGTCTGTGCCAGAGAATATATTTCATGCTGCTTTCCTAGTTCCTGGTGGTTTGTTAGAAATCTTTGCAGTTTCTTCTCTTCTGTGATATCCCCTCAATGTTACGCTTCAGTTCTACACGGCCTTTTCCTCTGTGCATGTTTGTGTTCACGTTTCCCTTTTTTTATAAGGGTGCCAGTCCTTAGATTAGGGGCCCATTGTACTCTAGTATGAATTCACCTTAAATTTACTAATTAAATCTGCAACAACCCTATTTTCGAAAAACTCACATTCTTAGGGTAAGGAATTCAACATGCAAGTGAGAAGGGGTTAGTCCCAAGTATACCCCAAACACAGATACTGTTGGAAGGAGGCACCCTTGAGTTTAGAGATTGAGAGGTCTCAATTTGAAGCTGGCTCTGCCACTTATTAGCTTCAACAGATTCTTATTTCTCAGCACTTGTATAGAGGGGAAAATAATTATGAGAATTAATTATTTTCTAAGGTATATGAAGTGTGAATTACTTTGTCAATGAATGGTAGCTATCATTTATTGTGGAGAATTGTGTGCCATAATTGCCTCTATCAGAGTTCCATCTCATATCCTGGAAATGTATGTGGCTACAGAAGGAAGGAATAAGGAATATTTTAGCAGTGCTTAGGAACAGAATATAAGGAAGTTTGGAGAACACACTTGAATACAGCTTATATTTATCAATGATTACTGTTCCCAACACTGAACTAAGCTTGTTACGTGCATTAGCTTTTAAAATCATTTAAACTACCCTAAGATATAGAGGATGATAACTTCCATGTTTGCAGTAAAAGGAACTGAGACTCAAAAGAGTTACATAGCTTATGCAAAGTTTCCTTGCCAGTTAGAGTTGGATAACAGACTTAAACTGCAGCCGGTTTGACTCTAGAACCCAGGATGTCATAATGGCTATAAAGGGAGGAGGCTGATTACCAATCACATTTAAGAATCAGCCTTATTACCTCTGGAGGTATTTTTTACTTCTCATATTTCTAGAGCTTCCTACAATGTCTGAATCACAATGATTGGCACCAATCATTCTGCATTTTGCCCTAAAAGTTGCATAGTACCAAGTGTCTTGTTTTATAACTCAGCCTTGTTACTGTGGTACATGGCCTATTCAAATTCTGTCAAGTTGATTGCTCGTTGGTGAGATCTTAAATAGATTTTGACACAGTTTACATTTATCACAGTTTTTCACTGAATTAGAACACACTGAAAATATTCAGCAGTTAAGGCAATCTCAATGAGCTCCGCAGTGACCCATGCAACCAGCCTCTGCCTGCCTCTGTTGCTTGTGCATGGTTTGCTTATTCAAGCTTCCCTTAAATGACTGGCTTTTGGCAAGTGGAGGTATTTATTCATGCATTGCTGCTCAGCTGTACTAGATGTATGTTTTGCAGTGACCTTACTTTTTCTTTTAACTTAACTGGAAAATATTGAGAAATGCTTGGATGGAATTGTGGTGACACAAAATATTTCCTTTCAGAAGCACATTTGTTTTGTACCTAGTAAAAATCTCTAACTAGTAAATATCTGTGGGATTCTGAGTTATTTGGGTAAAGGAAGGAGGAAAACTCTAGTAAAAATTCACAAGTATGTAAAATTGAATATCTTATCTCTAAAATCTCTCAACCATATTAAAGCACAGAAAATTAACAAACCCTTTATTGGCAATGTATGTCTTTAGATTCTGGTGTCTATTCTTTCAGGACTAAGTCTATTCTCTTACCTGTCTTTTATCTCTAGTCAAGGACACCCCAAACCTCTGACATTTATTAAGACCAATAACAATAATAATAAAATTTTATTATTAAATATAAAAATAATAAAATAAAATTTCATCAAGTTCTTTGTCCAAGGAAGACTCTCTCTTTTTTTTCACCCCTGCCCCCAGGTCCATCATCCTTGTCTGGGTTAGGCCAAAGGTCACATACGCTATCTCCAAGGGCATAAAAATCCAGAACTAGAGTTTACATCCCCATCTGAAATGTCAAGGCCCTCATGATATCACCTACCTTCTTTTGGATTTGGCTTCTCTTGTTGTTTTTATACCTACATATGTCCTCTTCTTCTATTAAATGTAGCTGACGAGTTTCTCTGTGTGCATGTGTGTGCATGGACTTAATACTCAACATTTCTGTGGTTGTGGTAGAAGGAGATCTGTTTGTACAATCTTTTCTCACCTTGTTGCTGTAGTCCTCAAACATTTTCCATGTCCATGTGAATAAAATATTAAGGGAATATAGATAAAGAAATAGATACAAATTATTTTTCTTTAAGAAAGTCATGACCAGCTGGGTATGGTAGCTCACAACTGTAATGCTAGAACTCTGGGAAGCTGAGATGGAAAGATCACTTGAGCTCAGGAATTAGAGACCATTCTGTGCAAAAGAAAGACCCTGTCTCTACTAAAAATAGAAAAATTAGCTGGGCTTTGTGGCTAGTGCCTGTAGTCTCAGCTACTGGGAGGCTGAGGCAGGAAGATCACTTGAACCAAGAAGCTTGAGGTTATTGTGAGCTAGGCTGATGCCATGGTACTCTAGCCCAGGTGACAGGACTAGATAGATTAAGACTCTCTATCTTAAAGAAAGAAAAAAGAAAGAAAGAAAGAAAATCATGAAAACATGTCAGGCTTCCTTTGTTTAGTTAAAAAAAAAAAAATAAAATATATATAAACTCTTCGTACTCCCTTCCCTGCAATTACATGTCACTTTGATGTGTGTGTGCATGAATGCGTTTTTCTAGGTAAAGAATTAATTGCTTTTATCAGTTAAAAAATATTGATATTACTTTGAAAATGTATTTTTCCACCTTTGATTATACCCGGTGCCCACATAACAACATTCTCATAGTCATACTTTTCCATGTAACCTAATATTCCATTATGTAAATATGGCAAAATTTACATTGAATTTCTTTATTGTTGGACTTAAGATTTGTCCTATGTTTACTATAGTTTACTAGTGCAATAAATAGTCATGAAAGTAAATGCATGAGCCCAATTTCAATAATTTCCCTATGATAAGTTCTTTGGAATAGAATTTTAGGATTGAACAGGAAGTCACTATTAAAATTTTAAATAACTAATGTTCTTTCCATTTATGTTTTAAAGAATATACTATACATATACATATATAAACACAAAAATTTTAATTTTATTTAATAATAAAAGTTTCCATTTTTGATAAAAAGCATGAATAAAAAGTAAAGCTTTAAAATCAGCTGCACTTATGCTGCTGTACAGCTGAGCTTAAAGTATAAACAGATTTTTTCTATGATGGTACAACACTAATTCTTATTCCTTTTTTTCTAAGTTTCTATATTTAATTCAATAGAATATTTGTATGGCAGTTTTTAGTTTGCTAATTTTTGAGTATGTAAGAGTTTTAAGGGAAGAAAACATTATAGTAAGTAAGTGGCATTTTGCTGTGTATAAAAGAAGAAATTAGGCCAATTTTCTTAGAAAGAAAACAAAATGAGAATGACAATGTTTTACAGTCTCAGTGGGAAAAGGGAACATCAAGAGAGAATTGCTATAGTATAAGGTCTTGATTTGTTGTTGAATAAGACGTAGAAAAATCCTAGAGGATCCAGAAAATATTCCTGGGCATGCCCCTGATGTGTTTTTGGTCAAACTAATGAGCTATGGTATCAAGGTGTGGAACTATGATAGATTGAACACCTGGACCAAGTTTTCTTCCCTCCTATATCCACAGTCTTATTGTAAACTATGAAGGGGAGTGTGAATTTTATACCTCTTGATTTGAGTTTAGCAATTTATATACATTTCTTGTGACATAATGTTTCAAGTGAGCAAAATGCATACGTTAAACCTTTTCTAAGCATTTGGATTCTATTTAGGTGGTAGTCCATCCAAGGATCAAAAAGAACAAAATGAGATTTCATGAAAACAAGGCAAGGTTTAATTGTGTACCCATATAAAGGTTTTATTAGCCAATTCAATAAAAAGGAAGCACATTTCTAATCATTTTCCACTTATAACAATTAGCTCAGATGCTTCTACTAAGTTGAAAGAGTCTAACAGTAATCTATTAGATTTGTTTACCAGTTTACAGGTTACAGAGGATCTTCATGTATATTATGTAATTTGATCTTTAACATGGCATCCTAAAACAGTTAAGCTTGAAATAAATAATATAATTCACAAACAGGAAAATTATATATTGTTCTGAGTACTGGAAATATTGAAGTAAGTATTACCCACCATTTACTAAATTCTCAGTAGATTCCAGCTTTTGTTATAAGCAATCTCTCTTATTGTCCACACAACTTTTTCAAAGGCATAATCCTATAATAAAAGGGGATAAATAAAGTCTGTAGTCAGTTTTAAACCAGTATTGCCAGCTAATATAGGTAATCCTGTGAAAGCACCAAATCCTAACCACTCCACCACCAGGGAGCTTAATATAGGTAACACTGTAATTCATCAACCCAAGTTTGAGAATCTTGACTCTAGCAGAATTTCACTACAGCATTTATGTCCTAACCTCTACCTTGTAAGTTAAACTTCAGGTCATATAATAATGACTTCATACAATAAACTAACAGTGTCATTGACAGGGTCTAAGATATTGCCTACCGAAGACTGACAAACAGCAAGCCAGATGTTAGTCTATCGAGGGAGACAGTAAACATCATTAGAAATGCACTGGAGAAGGAAACTATTTGAGGTTTCCAACCTGCCACCTACGTGCTGCATGTGGATTATGTGAAGACCTTTTTGCTTCTGTGGGGTAGAGAATATCATGAAACTTATGCATAGACTTTTTTTGCTCATAAGTGTTCATTAGTGTTCATGTATTTAATGTGTTGCCCAAGACAACTGTGCTTCTAATGTTGGCCCAGAAAAAGTTGAAAGGTCCTCCTGCTCAGAGGCATACCAAACAGCCTTCCAGAGGGGCTAGTCTGGTTAACTTCCCTTTCTCTCTCTGAATGGTTTGGAAGCCTACAGGAGGGTTGGAGCACTGTCACTTGAGGTCCTCCTGCATTTTCTTTCTTCATGGAAAGCTTACCCTTCCCACCAAATCCTAACAAATACATAATAAATATTTAAGGAATGTCAACATGAAGAAATGTGTAACAAATGAAAATGGTTACAAAAGATGAAAAAAAAAAAAAAAGGAAGGCTAAGGAGTTTAGGAGAACAAACCAACATGAGTCAGCAGAATATCAACAACAGCAAAAATGTTTTGGGGCTTTCACTTCTAACCACCTATTTTAGCTAACTGTGAGAAAAGGAGGACTGAAGCAGGATCTTAATTATCTTTCCTTTCTCCTTCCTCTTTCCCAGATTTCCTCCCCTCTCCACTTAGCCTTCATGATAGAACTTATAAAAAATTTAAAATGCAAAATCCTGTGCCTTGGGTGCATTTTGGAGACAAAGACTGGGAAGGAAGAAGAGAAAGAAAAAGAGTGAGATTAAGTAGGGGAAATCTATTCAACATTCTTTTCCTCAGCATGAGTTCTCTGAAAGGTATTATTCCCACTTTTCAGATGAGAAAATAGAGGTAGAAAACATCCCAATCAAAAAGTGAACAAAAGACATTAACAGATTTTTTTCCAAAGAAGACAAATAAATGGCTGACAAATATATGAAAAAATGTTCAACATCATTAATTACAGGGGAAATGTAAATTAAAACCACAGTGAGATATCACCTCTCCCTTGTTAGAATGGCCATTATCAAAAAGTATTAAAAAAAAAAACAAAGATGACATGGATTTAGAGGATATGGAAAGCTTATAAATTAGTACAACCCCTATGGAAAACAGTGTGGAGATTCCTTAAAGAAACAAAAGTAGACTTACAATTTGATTCAGCAATACCACAACTGGGTATTTACTAAAAGAAAAATAAATCATTTTATGAAAAAGACACCTGTGTGCAAATACACAAATGTTTATTGCAACATAATTCATAATTGCAAAGATATGAAATCAATCTAAGTGCCCATCAGTTAGTGAGTGGATAAAGAAAATGTGTGTGTGTATATATGCGTGTGTATGTATATGTATATGCTTCTATCTGTGTGATATATGTACACATATATACATACACAAACGCACACACACACACCATCTGATACTACTCAGCCACAAAAAAGAATGAAACAAAGCGTTTCACAATAACTTGGATGGAATTGGACACCTTTATCCTAAGTGAAGTATCTCAGGAATGGAAAAATAAACACCAGATTAGTTCTCACTAATAAGTGGGAGCTAAACAATGGATATACACAGGCACAAGGAGATGTAAGGGACATTGGAAACCCATAAGAAGGGAGTAACGGGGGATGGAATAAAAAGTTACCTAGCAGGTACAATGAACACTGTCCTGGTGATTTGACAGGCACACTGAAAGCCCTGATTTCATCATTATAAAATGTATCCATGCAACAAAAACATTTGTACTTCCTTATGTTTTGAAATTTTAAAAAAATCTTTAAACTTCTACTTGTAGAGGAAATTAAAATGAGAGTCGCTGCTCTCGGTTTGGTACCTTGTCACTGATACTTGCCTCATTTTTAAAATATGAATGACTCTTACTGGAAACGTATGGGTTTCTAAAATAAGGTAAAATGCTCTCAGGACAGTGTAAAACCATTCTTATGACTTTAGATAACAGTAACTACAATTTTAATATGTGATTTCATTTGTTCAGCTGTTAGTCCATAATATTTTCCAAGTAAAAATGAATAATTCAGTGTTTCTGATAGTTTTGCCTAGGAAATGATCTAGAATTTTCACACAAAGATTTTTTTTTATTTTTTTACCCTTGGGGATCTAAACTAAATTTCCCTTATACTTATCCTGTGAATTTAAACAGCTGGCCTTTAGTAAATGGAAAAATTGAAGTTGCTTTCTTCAGAAATGTTAATAGAAATAAAGTGAATAAACTTTTGAAAATTAAATATATAGTTTATTTATAATTTGCTGATGATAATTTTTATATAACTATTTCTGATATTATCTTTTAACTTTGCATTTCAACTAATCAAAGAAAACTACAAATTAATAAGATAATACTTCCGAATGTAAAGTTCTTTTTATGCAAAGTTGTAGTAGAGTATGTAAGTTATCTTCAGCCTATACTTCAAGAATATGAAATAAGATGAAGCAAATTTTTAGACATAATTAGGAAAAGAGGTAATTAGTGTTTGAGAAAGAAAAAAGATATAGGCAAAGCATAATGAAGGGTTATAGTTTTGAAATTTGGGGAGAAAAGAATAGCATGGAAAAGATAACCAATGCCTTATAATGCTTAGGATTACATGGATGGAAGGGACGAAGGCTGCTATGATCTGGGATACTTGTCAAGAGGCTGTGTGTATATTTTTGATGAGGCATTATTGTGAGAGAAGTTGATGATATAGTGCTTTGTGAAGAAGGTTTAAGAAATGTTTGCTTAAAAATAATCCTTTTTCTTTCTCAATTATTTCAGTCACTGTCATGGTCACAGATAAAATACAACATGCCAGTTCTATTAATTTGAGTGAATATAGATATATATCCTATATATTACATGGCGTACTTATGCTAAAATATTTTGTTGTTTATTTGAAATTTAATTTGACACTTTTATCTTTTTGTTTGCTAAATCTAGCAACTCTCATAACTGTGCATCTTTAAGAACATGGCAGGACCTAGCATAGGGAAATTATGAAGGATGGTTGGAGACATTAGAAAAAGTGCCATGTGGAAAAAAAGCATTTTTTTAATATGTACTTAATATACAACATAGTATACATATGTAAGAAATTAAATTTTAGAGAAGGGAAATCTTGAGAAGTTCACCATAATCAGAATTTGGCCGAGAGAAATCAATAGTGAAATTTTGATACTCTGGATTTAAAATGTTTAACAACTAATTGATGTTGTCTTTATGTAATGTGCTATTGCTTTTTATTTTAGTGTTTGAAAACAATATTAAGCCCTTTCACAGGTCTATTCCTTTTAACCTATTCCCTCATAAAGGCTGAAATCCCTGCAGGTTTCATTCTTTTCCGCACAATAATTATGGGGAATGTACTCTTTAGGGTTTGAAAGAAATAACTGTATACTGTTAATTGGGTCAACCT
Organism: Otolemur garnettii; assembly: GCF_000181295.1. Classification (NCBI taxonomy): domain Eukaryota; kingdom Metazoa; phylum Chordata; class Mammalia; order Primates; family Galagidae; genus Otolemur; species Otolemur garnettii. The sequence goes on from NW_003852401.1 coordinate 361,690, forward strand.
GTGCATGGGGCCTTTATATTTACTCTGATAGGAAATGGGCAAATTAGCATATTAATGAAGACATCACACTCCTTTTTGTTGTTGCTGGGGCAAAGGCATCCTGGATTTTAGATGGTTTTTATTTGAGTATTGTACATTGTGTAAAATCTGGCAAGTGCAGCTATTGCCTGAGGGATGATTTGCTCAAAATGGAATGGCAGATGGTACATTGTGATGCATTGTTATAATCTAAAATATTTTGCATTATCTTCATCATCAGCACCATCATCATTTTATTAAACTTGTCTAGAATTGTCTGATCAAGAGCCATTGCCCACAAATGATTTCTATCTGGGTCTCCAACTTTACCTGCTTTTACTAGCCCGGATTCAGCTCATCTTTCAGAGGTCATTTAAGTGCTCCCCTCTTCACTGACCTGTTTCCACTTCACCGAAAACTCAAAGATCACTTCCTACTGATTCCTCCAAACTTAATCATAGCATGCTACAATTAAAGTTTTATCTTCTTTTATAAAGAGGAGAATCTGATGTCCAGAGTGGTTGTTCAAATCTTGATTTTATTCACCAATCAGTTAAAGGAAGAGGTAGGATTTTTAAAAATTCTCCTTTCTGCATTTACAACCCTTCCCACACTTCCATGATGTTTCACTTGATCATATAATCCTTTCATTTGGATGTACAGACTTGTAAATCTAGGAAAGAACTGGTATTCAGCTGTATACTATTCATTATTTTTTGTGCTTATGTTACTTTTCTAACCAATTGGTTCAACTTTATATAACAGATACTGTGTTTTAAATTCTTTTTTTTTTTTTTTAAGAGACAGAGTCTCATTTTATCACCTTAGTAGAGTGCTGTGGCATCACACTGCTCACAGCAACCTCTAACTCCTGGGCTTAGGCGATTCTCTTGCCTCAGTCTCTCAAGTAGCTGGGACTACTGGCGCCCGCCATAATGCCCAGCAATTTTTTTTTTTTTTTTTTTTTGCAGTTTGGCCAGGGCTGGATTTGAACCCGCCACCCTCCATATATGGGGCTGGCGCCCTACCCACTGAGCCACAGGTGTGCCCATTTTTCAAACTCTTTAATATCTCCTGAAGCACTAAAACCTGTAGTTAGAATAGAGCTGGCAAACAAATTTATTTGCAATTTATCTTCATTGTTGCCTAATGGTATAGTTTAGGTAGGACTTTAAAGCCTCGGGAAAGACTGCTATTCCCAATTATCAATAGATATAGCTATCTTATCTTTGTACTATGACATTATACACTATTTCTTGATAACTAGGAATGAATCCAAGGGTAAGGGATATAAATCTATTGAGTTACTAATGTGTGAAAAGCAGTCATTTGAAATGTTTTAGATTCATTTAAGATGCAAATTTTAAATGTGTAATTAAATGTGTAAATTAAGACTTTTTTAGGTTAAGTCATACAACTAATATGTGAAAGAATATGAATTTAATCCTAGTCTTTCTAATGCTGAATTCCATTCCAGATAAAAATAAATGTTGGTAAATAATCAGACTGGGTTTGCATTAATTGCCTGTTATATTTATTCTTCTTTTCCATAACTCCATTTGTGGTACTATAAAGACAATGGGTCATTATAATGTTTGTAGACTCCATAGTTGCCAGATGGGTGCCAGATGGACTCAGACAGGACTTCTTTTTTTTTTTTTCTTTTTTGAAAGAAAGTCTCACTTTGTCACCCTCAGTAGAATTGCTCACAGCAACCTGAAATTCTTGGGTTCAAGTGATTCTCTTCCTTGAAGAAGCGATTCTCAGCCTCCTAAGTAGCTGGGACTACAAGTGCCCACCACAAAGCCTGGCTGTTCTTAGAGATGAGATCTCTTTCTGGCTTAGGCTGGTCTTGAACCTGTGAGCTCAGGCAATCCACCTGCCTGGGGGCCTCCCAGTTGCAGTTCTTGAAGGAAAGTTGGAACATGAAGAACTCTCAAAGGCTATTCCTCTGACTTATAGTTACTCCGAATGGTCACTCAGTTAAGTCCAGAAAAGATATCAGGGAACTCTTCCTGCTAAATTTGAACATCAATCCTTAGTGACTGAGATAAGTGAAGAAATGATGTATTTTAAAACAGCTACTGATTTTTTTGAGAAAATGATGACTTTTTTTGTGGCAAAACAAAGTACTATATGTATATATACCTTTGCTTCAAATCATATCAAATGAAGTGTTGACATTGTTTTTCATAGTATTTAGTAGATAGTAGCCACATTTTATTGTTTCCTGTGGAGTTATATGTTATACAATTCAAAGGCAATTATGCAGTACAACCTCTGTAGCTCCTTTTAATGCAAAGACATCCTGGAGTGTTTTCACATTCCCAATACAAAGTGTAAGTAGTGTTCAATTAGAGAGCATGACCCAGTGAAAGGATAAAATTTTAGGTCTGAATGAATTTATTGACTCTGCCATTTCAGATTCCAGCTAAGAAAGAATTATAAATTGGCCTGAGTAATAACTAAACTGGAATGTGTGGATTTTTGTCTGTGCTGAGTTTTGTTATCGTCTTCTGTTTCTGAAACTAGACCAGAGACCTCCTTCAGTCGATCACAAATGACAACAGCTCAACTCTGAAAGATAGCTTCTGACAGCCACCCCAGTTATAAATTGTACATTGCTTTATGCTGCAAGTCATCATGTGGCAATTTTTAAATCAATTTGTCATTTAACAGAAAACCAAAGTAATTTTCTCAGAAGTCCAAAGGAACTTGTCTCTGTTTTGTTAAAATTCAAGCATCAGCATCTTCACCTGGGTTGAACAGAAGAGAGGGTTGTGTTTTTCCATAGATGTTTTTTGCTGAGAAATTGCATGACATCAGTGTGGGGAAGCAGATAGACCTAGAAATGAATTGGATATTTTCAACATTACTTACTAGTGATTAGATTGTAACTAACCAGGTACAAATAACTCTAAGAGGAAGAATTCATTTTGAGAGAGGATATGGAGAGGGGTAAGGTCCCGGAGAACAGGTCTTCTCAGGGAGACCACGAGGATGGACCTGCAGGGCCCTCTCCATGGTGACTCAGCTCTTGGGAATTTATAGGATTGACCTCCTGGAACTTGGAAATTTCCAAGTTCTGTGAAATCCTATAGTTCTGTAGGGGCTGGAGTAGTATCTCCCACTTGATTCAAACTGGCCACCCCACTGTACCTGTGGGGTGGAACTTTTTGACTATCAATAAAAAGGGAAAGACCAAGCTAGTCGGGGAGCATGGCCATTTGGAAATCTATGCCATAAGCTCCAGGCCGATGAATAAAACCCTTCCTCTTATAACTATGGTGTTTGGGTGCTCTTTCTCTCCGTTGGGCCTCCTCTTCCTGCAACAATTTACTTAAACACATTCACAGTGAGGTGCAAATGGCCTACAAAGATCTGACATTTGCACAAACATTTCAGGTTAGTCAACAGCAAACATGCAGGCCGCACTTATTCTCTTCCTGATACTGTGCAGATACGAGAGATACTGGAACAAACAGGACAGTAGACTCTGCTCTCCAGGAAGTCACAGTTGAAGAGGAAGTAGTGACAAATAATCAGATAAATGTCTTTCCAGGTGGCTGTGTTGTGATTGAGATATGCATACAGTGATAAGGAACCACGGAGGAGGGGGATGTGTTGGCTTCTAGGAAGTGCAGGCTTCTAGGAAGATCTGCCTCAGGCTATAGCTTAGTGATAGTTACAGAGAACAGGAATGCTCTGGATATCTAGAGAAGGTGGAATCTGGGAGAAGAATGATAAGAAGAGAAGGAAAGGAAAGCTATGTCAAAGAAACTTTGCTGAAGTCACGCATGATCAGAGTTTAGCAGCTCCCTGAGGACTTAGACCCTGTTTGCTTTACTTTTCCATTTCCTGCATTGTAAAGAATAGCTGCGTGTACCGAACAATGAGTTAATATATATGGAATGAATAAAATAATGAGCAGTTTATGAGTACAGACCCAAACAGAAGACAAGAAGTTAACAGGAAATTTAAGGAGATTTACACAAGCACAGATTTAGACTCTGGTTTTAGCTCTACAATTATTTGTTGTCACTCGCCCAGGAAATCGTTTGTTCACCTGGACAATGAGGTGGTTAGACTACATAATCTGGAAGTTCTCTTGATATCTGGGATGAAACAACATGATTCTGCTTCTGTGGGGGAAAAAAAAAACTTCTACAACATTACTTAGGTGATTTCATAGAGTAATTTAGTCAAGTTTTCAAGAACACATGACTTTTGAGAGAATAATAAATTAAGTATAAATGATATAATAATTAAAAAGATGATCCTTCAAACTACAATGTTGAAGGCACCTATTTTGATTGCTCCCAGGAGACACATTCATTTTAATTTTTAGGGAAGCTACTATAATCTCTTAGAGTAAAATATAATTCATTTATAAAATACAATAAGCACAGAGGGATTTATTACATTTTAAAACAAAAATAAGCTTAGTTGGAAAGATTGGGCAGGTCACCCAGATCCTGCCAGCTGTGGCATTCAGCAAATTAAGCCACCTAAGTATCCAGAGATATCCATAAACAGTGGTAAGATGCCATTTGGCCAAAATATCTACTCTTAGAAACACAGGTATTCTCTGTCTATATT
>NW_003852401.1:366601-368422 GCF_000181295.1 Otolemur garnettii
GCTATTTATTTTGTTATTGTAATGGCTTAATTGAGATGGAATTTACATGCCTTAAAGTTTACCAGTATCACTTTGGCAATTCAATGGGGCTTTTAAAAAATGTATTTCAAGAGTTCTGTAACTCTTATGAAATTTGATTTTAGAAAATATCATTATCACAACAAGAAACCTCATTCTTGTGAGCAGTCATTCCCTGTTCCCCTCTCATGTATGCCCTCCTCTAGAAAGCCAATAATCTACTTTTTATCTCTATAGATGTACTACCCTGGACATTTCTTATAAATAAGATCTGCAATATATTGTCTTTAGGAACTGGCTTCTTTTACTTTGCATGAAGTTTTCACTGTCCATTCATGTTGTAGCATTAACACTTTATTCCTTTTCAAAGAGGAATATTATTTCAGAGAGAGAGACCATAATTTATTCCTCTATTACATTCATCAATTGATGAAAATTTGAATGGTTTCTACTTTTGGTTATTTTATTTTATTTTATTTTACATTATTTTATTTTACTTGAAATAGAGTCTTGCTCTGTCACCAAAGCTGGAGTACAGTAGTGTGATCATATTCTCTAACTCCTGGGCTAACGTGATCCTTCTGCCTCAGTCTCCTGAGTAGCTAGGGCTACGGGCATTCAACATTGCATTTGGCTAATTTTTTTTCTTTTTTTTTTTTTTTTGGTAGAGATGGAAGTCTTTGCTGTGTTGTCCAGGTTGGTCTTGAAATTCTGGTCTTATGCACTCCTTCTACCTTGGCCAATGAGAGTGCTGGGACATAGGCATGAGCCACCATGCCTATTCCCTGTGGGTTATTATGAACATTCATGCATAAGTTTTTTTCATGGGCATTTGTTTTTACTTATCTTGCTATCATATGGTAGCTCTATGTTTAATATTTTAAGGAACTGCCAAGCTGTTTTTTTAAAGAGGCAGCACCATTTTACATTCCCACTAACAATGATGGTTCTAATTTCTCAATATTCTTAACAACACTTGTGTCTGAGTTTTCTTTCATTATTGTTATAGCCATTCTAGTGGTTATGAAGTGGTATCTCATTGTAGTTTTGATTTGCATTTTCTTAATGACTAATGATGTTGAGGTTTTTTTCAAGTACTTAAGTGATTTATATATCTTTTCTGGAGAAATATCTATTCTTATCCTTTACCTATTTTTTTTAAAAAAAAATTTCTTTGTCTATTTTTTAATTGGTTAAGTTTCTTAGTATTAATTGTAAGAGTTTTATATATATATAAACACATATACATATATGTATATATGTATAAAATTCTCTTATTAAATACTTGCAAATATGTTCTACTTGTATTGTCTTTTTAGTTTCTTCAGGATATCCTTTGAAGCAATAAAATTTTTAGTTTAATAAAAGTCAAACTAAGCTATCAAAAAACTTTGCTATCATATGTGCTTTTGAAGCATTTCTAAGAAATATTTGCCTAATCAAAAAATACAAACATATATTTCCATATTTTCTTCTAGTAGTTTTATAGTTTTTGCTCTTACATTTAGTTGTATTATCCATTTGAGTTCATATTTGTGTATGGTGTAATGTAGGATTCCAAATTCATTCCTTTGCTTGTGTATTATCCAATTGATCCAGAACTTTATGGAAAAGTGTCTTCTTTCCACTGTGAATTGTGTTGTACTCTTTGTTAAAGAATCAATTGACCATTAACATGAGGGCTTATATATGGAGTCTAAACTCTATTGCATTGATCTCTACTACACTACTTCTGCAGCTTAGCTTTGAGATCTGGAAGTCCACCACTTTTGATTTTTTTGCCACTGTGTGCATATGTTGGCA
>NW_003852401.1:373413-374748 GCF_000181295.1 Otolemur garnettii
TGTAAAAGAAAATATCTTTACCTAAAACCCTACATTATTGTCAGTAATACAATTTGAGAATCACTTTTAAAGTCAGGATAAAAACTAAGAGACCTACTATTTCTGCTCCTATTCCGTATTCTACAGAAGACTCTAGCTCATGCATAGGAAAATGTAAAAGGTGTACATTTTAAAATACTGAGGCAAAACTAACTTTAACATATCATACGAAGTTTATGTTGAACATCCAAATTATTTTAAGATAATTCTTAGTACTAATAATAAACAAAAAATGAAATATTGTGGTATAAAAAACAGAAAAATCTTTAGCATTTTTATATGTAATTTAAAAAGAAGTAGAAAACAAACTTTGACCTAACCCCTACCCCTTATATAAAAATATACTTAAAATAGATCATGGCTAAAAACTGTAAGGTATCCAACGGCAGAAGGAGGGAATCTTTGAGATCTAGGGCTAGGCAAAATTTCTTTGATTTGACACCAAAAATAGGACCTGTAAAGGGGAAAGTTGGTACATTTTACTTCAGGTGAGAGCTGTTGCTCTGGAGGAAAAAAAAGTGATGATAAAGATCAGTTGCAGGCTTATTTATGGATAATTTTTCTTCATGAAGATCTTAAGGTGTGAAGTATGTGCAGTGCAACTAACATTTCTTACCTGGCAGTTCTATGATTCTGCAGCTTCATTTATGGCACTGTAACTTTTTGCTGCATCCCTATTTAACATAAACATGATTCAAAAGTTTGATGGTAGCAACCACAGTACATGAGAAAGAAGTAAGTTGTTAAGCAGAGCACATGTTCTATAAATGCTTTAACATCTTAAAAGCGATACATTTTCAAAACAGAGCCCTTACTGAATAATGTTTGATGAGTGACACCAGCGCTCCCTATTTACCTGAACCTATTTATTGAAGAATTGAAGACAATAAATGAGAAAATAAAAGATCCTGTGTAACCATTTTTAAAAAGGGAAATGTTTACCGGATTCAACAATTCAAGAAAAGTAGAAAATGAAACACAAGTAAAGTAAATGTATAAGTGTAAGGGATTCAAAACTCTCTCTCCCTTCCTAGGGTCCTGGCTGGACCTGAAGATTAAATTGACATAAGATAAATTAACAGGAGGAAAGAACACTCAAATTCAGTGTTTTACATGACACCAGGAGCCCTCATCAAGAAATGAAGACTTAAAGAAGCAGAGTCAATCACTTATATACTAAATTGAACAAAGAATAATAGTTATAAAAATGCAGCTGAATTTATATAAAGAGACTCAAGCCATTTTAGCAAATCCTGTTTGTGCGGAATTCTCTGGGATATGTCTCCTCATCAAAGA
>NW_003852401.1:375768-376827 GCF_000181295.1 Otolemur garnettii
TGTAACCATGTGATTAATTTGTACCTCCTCAACTCTAGATGACTGCTTTCCAAATGCTCTTTAATTTCAGTACATTTACAAAATAATTAAAGTGCAATTTACCAGATTTTAAGAGTGTTTGCGATAGATGTTCATAAGCGTTTCAGGTAACACTACTTTCTGGGTGTTTCCTAATAGTGTCTTCCTCCCCTCCAATCCGTTTAATTCAATACTTAACAAGTATAGCAACTCTCATAAATAAACATGTGAATTGATTGAAAAGAGTGATTAAATGGCAGTCAGAGGTTAGTGATCTAGCATTTATTTCCTAGAGAATCTGTTAAATGTTTTCAATTAAAAAGAGAGGAGAGGAATCTCACAACTCTGAAATTAGAGTCTTTGAATTAGCGTTACCGTAAAGATCCAGCTCCCTTAGAAGGGGTGGTGGCCATGCTGGGTGTGGACAGAGGTAAGAAAAAGAGTAGGAGGATTAAGTCACAAGTTGCACCACTTGGATTCATTTGTCTGTGGAAAAGACCTTTCTGTCTGGTTAAGTGAAGATGAATGAATGAAGAATCACTATGTTCTTACTTAATCAGTTTAATCACCTTGAAAAATTGAGGTAGTTATTCTGCCTACCAGGCATGAAGGGCCTAAGTGATATTCGCCAATTTGTTTCAACACCTTGAAAATCAAGTTGTATATATCGCCACAAATCCAGGCTGACAATGTATGTCCCTAACATACATTTCTTTGAAATTACTCTCAGTAGACATTGTCACTAACATTTGCAAAGGTGGGGCGGGGGGGTGTGATCTTGAACACCTTATTGTTTTTAATGTTTTCAGAAATTTCCCAGAGTCTGACAGAGCAAGAGGTTATCAATGAGTCATCAGCTCCCAGCTCTAGACTTTAAACCTGAGATATTACTTCTTGAAATACTGTTTTCATTAACAGTAACAACAGCAACAGTGTCAGTGACATAGCAGCAACAATGTGATAATCAGAAGATCTCTTTCTCAGTAGTTTTGTACATTGTCTTCCTTTAATTCTTATTTTATTTCTATAATATGAGGAAGA
>NW_003852401.1:378846-380878 GCF_000181295.1 Otolemur garnettii
CTGTGAACAGATGTGATGTCATTTAGGCTTTGCTCAATTTATAGAGCCCAAGCAGAGCAGATTTAGCATAATTATTAAGGGTCCTACCATTTTAGTAATGGTCAGTGAGTCCCGGCTTCAATCTGAAGTCACCAGCTGCATTAGATCCTAACAAGAGAGTCAGCTTAGACCTTGAAGCTGTGAAACTATCCATTGACTTCTACTTGCTAGCTACCAAAATCCTAGATAGCATTCTCTTTCCAATAGAAAACTATTTCATGTATATGAATATTTGATTTTGAGTGTAACCACTTGCATCATTGATCTTAGCTAGATGTTCTCAATAACTTGCAGCAGCTTCTACATCAGCACCTGCTACTTCACCTTGCACTTTTATGTTCTATATTAATAGATGACTTCTTCTCGTAACTTCATGAACCAGCCTGTGCTAGCTTTACATTTTTCTTCAGCAGCTTCCTCACCTCTCTCAGCCCTCAGAGAAGTGAAGATGAGTCTTTCTCTGAGTTAGGCTTTAGATTAAAGGAATGTTGTGGCGGATTTTATCTTCTGTCTAAACAACTTAAATGTTCTTCCTATCAGCAATAAGGCAGTTTTGCATTCTTACTACATGTTAGTTATGTGTTCACTGGAGTAGCACTTTTAATTTTCTTCAAGAACTTTTCCTTTGCACACACAAGTTGGCTAACTGGTACAAGAGGCATAGATTTTGGTCTATCAGGGATTTCAATGTGTCTTGCTCAGCAAACTTAATCTTTTCCAGCTTTCAGTTTAAAGTGATAGATTTGCAACTCTTTCACATGTACAATTAGAAGCTATTATAGGATTTTAATTGGCCTAATTTCAATATTGTATGTCTGAGAGAATAGAGATGCCTGAGGAGAGTAAGAAAGACAAGGGAGGTGTTGTTCAGGGGAGTTGTCATAACACACAATATTTGTCAATTAAAGTTCCCATCTTATGTGGTTCAGTTTGTGGCATCCAAAACAATTGTAAGAGTAACATCAAAGCTCACTGATTGTAGACTAGCATTATAGGCATTATGATAATGAAACATTTTGAAATGTTGTGAAAATTGGTTTCTTACCTAATGTGCAGAATGTGAGGGTATTCAGCACACCTCCTGGGTCGAGGGCTCAACTGCAACTTGAACTTCACCTTAGAAGCAAAAATAATGTAACCTAAACATTTGTACCTTCATATTAATCTGAATTTCTTTTAAAAGGAAATATCATGAAAATCATCAAAATGTAGCAAGAGACAGAAAGTAACTCATGTGCGGTTGGAAAATGGCACTCAGACTTGCTCCATTCAGGCTTTCCACAAGCCTTCAATGTGTTAAAAAGGCAATATCTACAAAGCATGAAAAATAAAGCATGCCTGTGTCAGTTTTGTTTTTTTCTTTTATTTTCTTTTTTCTGAGACAAAGCCTCACTCTGTTGCCCTGAGTAAAGTGCCATAGTTCACAGCAACCTCAAACTCTCTGGCTCAAGTGATCTACTCTGCTTCTGCCTCCCAAATAGCTGGGACTGCAGGTGCCCACCACAACACCTGGCTAACTGTGTCAATTTTGCCATATATTTGTTTATAGAATTATATCCTTCTCTAAGATTGTTCACTTTATCAACCTCTAATTTTTTCCAAAATACTTTATTGGTTATCCCCTTCAAAATATGTTTTACGTGAAGAACATACATGTAAAGAAGAAAAATTGACTGCCATCATGTAAATGGTATAGGAGAATTATCTGCATTGTTTACAAAACAATGTTGGCAAAAATAGAATTATCCAGCATTTTTGTTTAGCAGTGTCCAGATATTATAAGAATGCATTTTAAACAAAATATCTAATCTTACAACTCAAATGACAATAGAAAAGATATGGCCAGGCCTGGTGGCTAGCAGTCTGGAAGGCTGAGGAGGGTGGATTGCCTTGAGCTCACAGGTTCGTGACCAGCCTGAGCAAGAGAAAGAGCCCATCTCTAAAAATAGCTGGGCATTGTGGTGGGTGCCTTAGTCCCAGCTACTTGGGAGGC
>NW_003852401.1:381474-383239 GCF_000181295.1 Otolemur garnettii
AACATGGGTTCATATTGTGCAGGTCCAGTTATATGCAGATTTTTAAATAAAACAGGCTGTTCTCTGGCCTTCCCTTCCACCTTCTACACATCCTCTGCCTTTGCCACCCCAAGACAACAAGGGCAACCCCTCCTCATTCACCCTTTCAATATGAAGAAGGCAAGGGCGAAGTCCTTTATGATGATCAACTTCCACTTAATAAATAGTAAATATAATTTCTCTTCTTTATGATTTTCTAATAACACTTTCTTTTCTCAAGCTTGCCTTATAATCAGAATATAGTATATAATGCATAGAAGATATAAAACGTGTGTTAATTATCTGAACAAATTAATGGTAAGGTTTTCAGTGAACAGTAGGCTATGACTAGGTTTCAAAGAAGCTAAAAGTTATATGTGGTATATAGGTTTTGATTGCATAAGGGGTCAGAGTCCCTAACTCCTGCATTGTTCAAGGGTTAACTATATATTCATAACTATGTTTAAGAAATTCTTTTAGTGATTTCTGTCAATAATAAATGTGCCACTTTCCACAGATAAATTTAACTTTTTCTCATTTCCAAGCTATTAAAAACAGTTGAATTTTTTTTTTTTTTATTGTTTGGGATTGATTGAGGGTACAAAGAATTAGGTTACACTGATTGCATTTCATAAAGTCCGTCTTATAATTGTGTCCCAACCCTAAGAGGTGTGCCATACACCTTGATCCCCCATCTCCCCATTTCCTTTACCCACTCTTGTATTATCTGGGGCCTTCTTATTAGAATAGAACCCATTGAATTCTTGCTTCTTATTAGAATAGAACCCATTGAATTCTTGCTTCTCCGTTCTTGTGATGCTTTACTAAGAAGAATGTGTTCTACTTCCATCCAGGTTAATGGAAATGAAGTAACATCTCCATCTTTTTTAGTGGCTGAATATTATTCTGGTATACATATACCACATTTTGTTAATCCATTCCTAGGTTGGTGGGCATTTAGGCTATTTCCACATTTTGGCAATTGTAATTTGAGCTACAATAAACAGTCTAATACAAATGTCCTTATGATAAAAGGATTTTTTTTTTCTTTTGGGTAGATGCCTAGTAATGGGATTGCAGGATCAAATGGGAGGTCTAGCTTGAGTTCTTTAGGTTTCTCCATACTTCCTTCCAAAAAGGTTGTATTAGTTTGCAGTCCCACCAGCAGTGTAAAAGTGTTATTCTCTTCTCTCCACATCCATGCCAGCATCTGCATCTTTGAGACTTTGTGAAGTGGGCCATTCTTACTGAGTTAGGTGATTATCTCAGGATAGTTTTGATTTGTATTTCTCTAATAATTAGGGATAATGAGCATTTTTTCAAATGTTTGTCAGCCATCTGCCAATCGTCTGTGAAGAAGGTTCTCTCCCTGTCTTTGCCCAGTGATATATGTGTGTGTTGGGTTGTTTTTTGTTGATTAATTTGAGTTCTCTGTAGATTCTCGTTATCAAGCTTTTGTCCAATTCATAATATGCAAATATCTTTTCCCATTGTGAAGGTTATCTGTTTGCTTTGTTTGTTATTTCCTTAGCTATACAGAAGCTTTTCAGTTTAACTAAGTATCATTTTGTTGTTGTTGTTGTTGCAATTGCCAGGGAAGTCTTCTTCATAAAATCTTTCCCCAGGCTAAGATCTTCAAGTGTTTTCCTCACACTTTCTTTGAGGATTTTAATGTTTCATGGATTAGATTTAAATCTTTTATCCATCTTTAACCAATTTTTGTAAGTAGTAAGAGGTGTGGGTCCAG
>NW_003852401.1:385039-391856 GCF_000181295.1 Otolemur garnettii
TGGAAATGTCCTTTATGTTGTATTGTTCCTTTGCCCAGTACAAAGTGTCTATCTTTGTATTTCTTAACTTTAGTTGCTTTAAGTCCATTTGTATCTGAAAATAATATTGTGATCATTTTTAAATATAGAGCTGTAAGCTACCTCAGAGCAAAGGTCTTCCCTTATCACAGTGCCGACTGAGCAACCACTTCTGTATTACACCAGTGGAATATGAATTTTGTCCATGATTATAATCTGACTATATTGCTATTTGTTTTACTTTTCTGCAAAACCATTTGGGTTTTCTTAAAATATTAAAATGATAAAAATCTGGACATTTATTAGTCCAGATTTGGACATGTGTAATCCAAATCTACACATGTATTAGTCTGCTAGGGCTGCCATAACAAAATACCACAGACTGTGGACTTGACCAATAATCTTATTTTCTCACAGTTATGGAAGGTAGAGGTATAAAATCAAAGATTCATCTGGTTTTCTTAGGCCTCTGTTCCTGGCTTGTAGTAGGCTGGATTCCCCTTTCTATTGAGAGGACACCAGTCTTACTGAATTCAGGTCCGACCCTCATAACTTCATTGAACTTATATTACTTCCTCAGGGGCTTTTTCTCCAAATATAGTTATATTGGGGATTAGAGCTTTGAATTAAGAATTTTGGTAGGGAAACAGCTGAATCCACAATCATACATGTGAAAAAAACACTTTTTTATAAGCATCTTCAAAGGGAAAACGAATTGAAAACTACTGACTTGAAAAACACCCAGAGAGGAAAATATTTTCAACAGAAGTTTTAAAGGAATCAGTCAATAGTTAGAACTTCAGGAGGTCTAGCAAGCCTACGGGAGGTACTACAGTAGGAATAAATATTAAGTCACAAAAATGGCTTCAATAAAAGTGAATGGATGAATTTTATTCTCTGAGATGTTTCATGTAGAAGGGAAAATGTAAAACTTCAGTTCCAGAGATGATAGCCCACTGAAAGTGCAACCAGATGAAATCAAGCCAGATTCAGTTTTTAGGATTGCTACAGAATTTTATTCAGAAAAGCAAGAAAAAGCCTAAAGTAAAAAAAAACAAAAAAAAAACCTAGGACCAGAGTGACATTGATTTAGACTAGCACAGGTGAGTTTTAGATTGAGGGAAGTACAATATGGTAGATTATGTTAGATTTTTGGCAGAGTATTATACAGAGTTCACACAACTCCATAAAGTTACTAATTCTTTGATAGGCATGATGACATCTGTGCTCAGGAAAGGTAGAAACTAATTCAAAGGACATATATGTAGTAAGTTAGCAAAAGCAGGGAGCAATCCTCATTTGCTGAGAATCATGATCTTTCTACTCCTTTATAATCCTATAAAAATAGGATTTTCTATATTAATACAAGTGGAAGGACAATTGTGACAATTAGGTTCACAAATTTGCCACCATGTGCTTTCATTGGCAGCACTGTACAAACAAGTCAGTATAATTTCATAACCTTCGCATATCAGTGTCTCACAGGTTGTTCATGTCAAAGAGTGGTGGTGTCTTGCTGAGTCATGCTTATCAATGTTGTGAATATTTTTGTGCTGGCTCAAGAATGTCAGAGCTCAAATTAAACCTATGAATAAACATTCTTAAATTTCTTGTTAAACTTGGCAAGAGTGGAAGTAAAATCAGAGGTATCTTAGTCCAGGTTTATGGGGATAATGCCTTGAAGAAAATAACAGTGTATAAATCGATTAAACATTTTTCTGAGGGAAGAGGAAGCATCACTGATGAAGAGTGGTTAGGGCATCCAGTACAAGCAAAACTGATGAAAACATTGCAAAAATTCATGAAATTGTGGATCAAAATTGTCCTTTGAATCTGAGAAACATAACAGACCAAGCAAACATGGATAGAGAAATACTTAGGAAAATCTTAACTGAAAATCTTGTCATGAGAAAGGTATGTGCAAACATGGTCCTGAAGGGGATCACAGATGAACAAATGCAAAGGCAAGTCAAAGTTTACAAAGACCTTCTGAATGCAAACCCTAACAACCCTAAGCTTTAAGGAGAGGTTCTAAACTAGACCCAAATGGAAATAATAGCATCTGGGGGTGGCAGCTCACCACACACTTGGACTATGCCTCCTGGAGAGACCTGTGCATGCTCACCTGAGAGGAACATGGCCAGAGTAGCTTAAAATTGTGTCCATCAAGATGAATAGAAAAAGAAAAGGAAAAAAAAATAACAAAATAAACCACCACCACCACCACCACCACAACAAAATCCCTCTACAGCCCACCCTTTCAACTTCTTGCTCAGACTTCTGGCCTGTGCTGCCAACTCCATTCTCTTTTCCCTCCTTTGTGGGCATCTTCCTGCTTCCAGAATCCCTGCTTTTCAGTTTGCTCTTCTGCTAAGTGAGGGAGGTCCAGGGGTTCACCCAAATGAGGAGCAATGGAGGTTTTCAGCTAGAGCCAGGACTCCATTGGACATCCCTTCTTCCATAAGTCACTGGAGCAGGCTGGTGGTCCCTGCTGAGGGCCATGGTGCCATCTAGGACCCACTCTCCAGAGCATGGGGCTAGTGGGACAACACCGTGCACTATAGGCACCTTGGAGTCTGCACAGTTTACTTTTAACTCCATCATTATGAAGTGATTAAAAAAAAAAAAAAAAACTTTTGACCTATGAATTGTCATGGAGGAAGGCAGTGAGAGACTGGGAGGCTAAGACAGGGAAAAGCAAAACAAAAAATTCCCCACTTGGTTCAGAAGCCCGGGGCACAAGCCTCACCTAAGATCATCACAGTTTGAGCCTCCTGTGCACCTGCCAGGAGCTGAATAAGGGGGTCAGGGTTCCCAAGGTCCACGTTTCCTGCTGGTGTTGGGCAAACTAAAGGCAAAGAGAGAGACGAAGATAGCCCATGGGAAAAGTCCCTCAGTCATGACCTTTGTCCACCTGTGAGGCAGGTCACAACATGTTTTGGGCCATTTTATCACTGATGATAAAAGATGGGTGAACCTGCATGATCCTGAACCAAAGCATCAAAATGCACAGTAGAGGTCAGCACATTCTGTGTGAACAAGAAGTCCCATCAGCCCAAATCAAGACTCAAAACAATGTTTTTAACTTTTTTTTTGATATCAGAGGGATCATTCATCTTGAATTTATACCATCTGGACAAACAATTACCCAGTCAACTATTTAGAAGTACTGACAAGTCTGCATGAAAACTTTAGACAAGAACAACTTGAGCTTTTTACCTATAAGTCATGGCTCTTGTGTCATGACAATGCACCAGCTCATGTGGCACTGCTGTAAGGGAGTCTTAGTCAGATATAAAATAGCTGTATTGGATACCCACTCTACTCACCTGGTCTGTCTCCCCATTACTTTTTTTTTTACCTGAAGATAAAGGAAATTTTAAAAGGAAAACCTTTTTTTGACATCAGGACATCAGAGGTAATACAATGAGAGCTCTGATGACCATTCCAGAAAGAGTTCCAAAATTGTTTTGAAGGGTGCAGTAGGTACGGGCATCAGTGCATAACTTCCCCAGAAAAGCACTTTGAAGGGGACCATAGTGACATTCAGAAATGAGATATGTAGCACTTTCTCTAGCATGAATTTGCAACCTTAATTGTCAGACTGTATTTCTTAGAAATACTTTTTCATTCCGCCATACAAAAGGTCTCCAATAACTAACTTTCTGCTTACTAGTCAAATAAAGGAAAGAATGTATTCTGGAACCCAGGACAAAACTATAAAATGAACAAGAGATTAACTCAAACGGTTAGATAAATGTAATTGCAAAAAAACAGGAAAAGTATCCCATATATAGGGTAAACTTAGAAAAAAAATCCATTAACGACAAATGAGAATACAAAGGGGGATAAAAAGAGAAGATTAGCAAAATAAATTAAAAAGACAGGAGGGTGAGAAGAGTTACAGTTCTAAGATTTCCTTTAGAATTTAGTACATGTCTGAAGGTGACATCTTAAAGTGCTATTATAAGTCATCTTAGTAAAAGATTTTTCAAATTTGACCCCTATAGAATAGCACATTTAAATGAACTCTTAATAAATACTCTTTGCTGATTGTCGACAATGACATTAAACTGTAATCTGTTGGCATACAAATGGATGTAATGAAATTCTTCAAATTTTAACAAATAGGTGGGTGGCCCCTGTGGCTCAAGGGCAGGGCACTGGATCCATATGCCAGAGGTGGTGGGTTCAAGCCCAGCTGTGGCCAAAAACTGCAAAAAAACAAAAACAACCCCCCCCCAAAAAAAACAAATAGGCAAAGCAAGAAACTAACAAGAGGAGATATATGTGTATTGATAGTTTCATGTAGATACTACTTAGGTCATAAACTAATAAAGTCAAGCATATTTCAAGTGCACTTTTATAAATTCCAAATAATTTATAGGAACTGGAATGAACCGCAATTACCCTACCTACCTCTAACCCACTCACTAAGAAAGGACTAATTTTGAATACCTGTTATTTTTCTTTCTAAATATGACAAAATATATTATTGGAAAGGCTGTCTCTACAATGAACCCTTCACTGTCATCCTACCTTTGCTCTAAGTCACGAAATGTGATACTTAAATGAAATATTCTTTAGAAAAAAAATGAGAATCTACTTGTGCTAGTTTGACAATTTGTCCTGACTATAACAATATTAGAGACTCATTATAAACATTTTTAATAATTCAATCTTATAAAGTTCATGAAAGTCTTTTTACTCCCTTATTTTTGGTGTAGCTACTATTAATATTCTTGTGTATATTCTTTCGGATGTTTTCCAAATTCCCATGTATCAATGTGTATATTGTTTCTGTTAAACAATATATATTGTTTTAACAAAACTTGAGTCCTACCTTACATATGGTCCTGAAACTTGACTTTTTCTTTACTAAGATATCTTGGACATCTTTTGATGTTAATATGTTAAATTTTATTTTCAGAAGAGAGAAAAATTAAGAATTCTGTTTAGTACATGTAAGTCTGAGATGTCTACTAAATATCCAAGGTAGGATACTGAGTAAGATATTCAGTCTTGGAGTTCAGGAGGGAGAACCACTGACTGATGATGGCTCTCACTCACCACTCCAGTTCCTGTTCCTGGGGGACTTCTTACAATATACTAGGGAATCTCCTCCACATTCTTGAAGGATATGACATGCATACAGAAGATCTTGGGTAGTTTTATAGTAGTATAGGAAAATTAATAAAATTTAATGAAACAAATTGCCCAATGGCTGTACCTCTTAGAGTTGTTTTTCCTGGAAGGAATACCTTTGCAAGTTACAAACAAGGTAATTCTTACACACAGTCCTTTTCACATAGCATAAACACCTTGATGATAATTATGGTGCCTGGGAACAAACTATTTTACAACTAGTAGTGTAAGAAAAGGTTTTTTCTATGTACTATAAATGAGTGAATAGTTTAGTATAAATATAAATATATTTATATATTACATAATATAAATATATGTTATGTATATTATATAATATAAATATATGTTATGTATATTATATATTTATATATTAATATATAAATATATAATATACATAACATATATTTATATTATATAATATACATAACATATATTTATATTATGTAATATATAAATATATTTATATTTATACTAAACTATTCACTCATTTATAGTACATAGAAAAAACCTTTTCTTACACTACTAGTTGTAAAATAGTTTGTTCCCAGGCACCATAATTATCATCAAGGTGTTTATGCTATGTGAAAAGGACTGTGTGTAAGAATTACCTTGTTTGTAACTTGCAAAGGTATTCCTTCCAGGAAAAACAACTCTAAGAGGTACAGCCATTGGGCAATTTGTTTCATTAAATTTTATTAATTTTCCTATACTACTATAAAACTACCCAAGATCTTCTGTATGCATGTCATATCCTTCAAGAATGTGGAGGAGATTCCCTAGTATATTGTAAGAAGTCCCCCAGGAACAGGAACTGGAGTGGTGAGTGAGAGCCATCATCAGTCAGTGGTTCTCCCTCCTGAACTCCAAGACTGAATATCTTACTCAGTATCCTACCTTGGATATTTAGTAGACATCTCAGACTTACATGTACTAAACAGAATTCTTAATTTTTCTCTCTTCTGAAAATAAAATTTAACATATTAACATCAAAAGATGTCCAAGATATCTTAGTAAAGAAAAAGTCAAGTTTCAGGACCATATGTAAGGTAGGACTCAAGTTTTGTTAAAACAATATATATTGTTTAACAGAAACAATATACACATTGATACATGGGAATTTGGAAAACATCCGAAAGAATATACACAAGAATATTAATAGTAGCTACACCAAAAATAAGGGAGTAAAAAGACTTTCATGAACTTTATAAGATTGAATTATTAAAAATGTTTATAATGAGTCTCTAATATTGTTATAGTCAGGACAAATTGTCAAACTAGCACAAGTAGATTCTCATTTTTTTTCTAAAGAATATTTCATTTAAGTATCACATTTCGTGACTTAGAGCAAAGGTAGGATGACAGTGAAGGGTTCATTGTAGAGACAGCCTTTCCAATAATATATTTTGTCATATTTAGAAAGAAAAATAACAGGTATTCAAAATTAGTCCTTTCTTAGTGAGTGGGTTAGAGGTAGGTAGGGTAATTGCGGTTCATTCCAGTTCCTATAAATTATTTGGAATTTATAAAAGTGCACTTGAAATATGCTTGACTTTATTAGTTTATGACCTAAGTAGTATCTACATGAAACTATCAATACACATATATCTCCTCTTGTTAGTTTCTTGCTTTGCCTATTTGTTTTTTTTGGGGGGGG
>NW_003852401.1:391876-421773 GCF_000181295.1 Otolemur garnettii
AACATTATATAGATAATATATATTTTGGTTTAAGAAGCCTTCAATTAAAACTATAAGAAAGTGATCTTGGCTTTCTTAGGATATTGCTCCATTAATAATTCATTGAAATATATAGTTACAATTGAACACAACTGGATATAGTATAATATTTATATTTCACAATGAAGAAATTGAGCCTCCAAGTTGAATATTTGCTGAAGTAGGTTTTTAATTTAAGTGTGGAGCAGGAGTTGAAATTAGTCTTAATTTTATCGAGTGTAGAATGTGAAATTATAATTACTTGAGGTAAAATATTGCTGTGAAAATCAAACATAAACTATGCTATATAGGTAAACATCTTGAAATATATATTATTTTGCATATTTTATTATTAATAAAAGGAGAAATTTTTTTACTGATCAATAAAAGTACTGGAGTTGAGTTGCTGCAGGTAGAGATATAAAAACAACAACAATGGGCGACACCTGTGGCTCAAAAGGGTAGGGCACCTGCCCCATATGCCAGAGGTGGTGGGTTCAAACCCAGCCTCAGCCAAACAACAACAACAAAATAACCCCGAAATATCCTTACACAGAAATAATTGCTTTTCAGTTAGAAGATAGAAGGAATGCTATTTAATTAATGTCATTAGTGATATGGGATGGTGGACAGTTGCACCATCTCCCTAACCCTCCCCAAATCTACCTCGCCTCTGTTAATATTCTCAAGAAAATAAAATGCAAAATAAATAGATGGTTAGTTTGTTAACAAATATGTGATACCTCATGCAAGAATAAATTAAATAGACATAACAATCTGTTGATATATAAAGAGTCTGAAAGTTAGGTTAAGCTGATTTTTCCTAATATTAGGCTCAGAATTATAGTTTAAAAATATGGATTAAGTATTAGTAGATAAATGTATCCAGCATTAGCCTGAGGGAGGAAAGAGAATACTAAAAGCAATGTTTATCTTTTCTAAAACCTGGAGACAAAAATACTTTCCACTTCTAGTAAATATTCACTCATAATTTATGATCACCAACTGACCTAATTCTAGAAAAGATACAAGTTTGCTTATTATAAAAGTAAGATCTTCCAATTCAATGGAATAGGTTATGTGTAAAGAACACAAAAGACATTCATTTGCAGGTCACCAAAACAACATATATATAAATTGTTTGTAGATTTATTCATGTCTGTCCAACCTCTTAGAGAGTAAACCAAAGGTGCCAAGAAACTTCATTTTTTGCCTTTGCCCCATTTGAAAGTCACTTGGTGTTTTAAAAGTCTGCTTTGTCCCATGACAAACGTCTCACATTTTCCCTCTTTAGCATACTCATTAGACTGCATTTCTAGTCATCTTTCTTAAATATGAGATAATTTTTCCAATATGTATGGCCAAATTTCTAATATGTATGGCCAAACCATCATAGTTGCATAATTTTTGTTAACCAATGTAGTGACTTACTTTTGCTTCTTCTATCAAAAGTTTGAATTTTATTTTTAAATATGGCATTCAAAGTTCCTCTTAAATTGGTTCACACCAAGTTAAATAATTTAGTTTATCATCCTTCACTCCAATCATTTGGTCTCCTCATTATCCTAGCACCTTCATGTCATTTCCTCTCTATAATGGCTCCCCTACATCCTCTTTTCAAGCCCTAGTTCCTGTTTTGCCTCCTTTATGAAGCCTTTCTAATTCCAAATGAGCTTATACCACACTATCTCACAAAAAATTTACTTCTGTTTATTCTTTTCTCTTTTTTCAATCTTATTTCCTACCTAATTTATAAGCTGATTTAAGGTACCTACAATGACAAATTTTTCCTACTATCTAGCACATAATAAGCATATAATAAATATGTGAAAATTATTTATATTTTACACATTTTCATGATGAAGGTAAATGGATTTTTTAAGGTAAAATGTAGTGAAAAAGTCTAGCAACAAAAGAACAGTGAGACTAGAAACAGACAAAAGAACCCTTTTCAAGCAACCAATTAGAATCCTGCCAATGTAAACATGGCATGGTAGGGGCTTGTTTTTTATCTTTTCAAATTAGTAGCCTCGTATGTGCACTGGTTGCTTCTACATGGTTTTTGAAGTAGCCCCCTTGTGAAGCATTGTCACACTATGTCTTAGATACTATGATAAGTTGCGTTTTGCTGCTTGTGTTAGTATATTTTTGAACATAACATATCTAAATGAAAAATTCCAGTAGAAAAGGGTAGGCTACATAGAAATCTAACACAATGTTTAAAAAGATAAACAGTACTACACAGACTAAATAAATAAGAGTATGGAAAAATAGAGAGAAATGATGGAGGCAAGATTTTCTTTGTGTTATTTTTTCGGAAACATTTTTATAGCCCTTTGAAGCTGTAGCTTTAAAAAAATCAGATGTAACTGTTAAAAACTGAGTAGATTACCAGACTGCAGACATTATTGATGATAATTCTTCTGTTGTATCTTCTTCAGTTCTTCACTTTTGGAGTTTGAAAAGTATGGAGCCAATAAGAGAAGTCTCCACTAAATTTCAGGAGAACCTCCCAAATTATGTTCACATTCAATCTTTTTTTTTTCTTTTGCAGTTTTTGGCTGGGGTCAGGTTTGAACCCACCACCTCCAGTATATGGGGCCAGTGCCCTACTCCTTTGAGCCATAGCCACTGCCCCAATCATCTTTTCTTGTTCTACCTCCTTCATATCTTATTTATTGATAAGTCCTTCTGTTTTTCACTTTTATGGATTTTTTTGTCTTCTCTCTTTTTTGTTTGCCCTTCTACTGTCATTGAAGTTCCTTTCTAATTCCTCCTGATTATCTTCTCCATTCCAGCCCATACCTGGGAAGGTGTAGCAAATGGAGTTTTCTCATGGAAGAACTTTGTTGACTATTCTAGCTCTCACAGTAAAATTTTGTAATCTATTTTTAACTAATACCCAACAATCTCTGAGATCAAAGCATAATGTCTAGCCTTTAATTATCTTACATAAAACAAAATGTTAATTCAATTACATGGGATTTAAATTATACTTTTCTTATGGAAGACTGA
The DNA here is from genome assembly GCF_000181295.1 of Otolemur garnettii. NCBI lineage: Eukaryota > Metazoa > Chordata > Mammalia > Primates > Galagidae > Otolemur > Otolemur garnettii. The sequence continues at coordinate 394,910 of NW_003852401.1, forward strand.
TTTTTTTAAGTCACAAATTTACTTATATTTGTGAATACAAATTTGTAATTTACTCTCAAATCTTAGTGAAGATTTTTTTCCTATAAGTATTCTTCCCATAAATATGACAGTAGTAATCACAGTGATGGTAGGTGGGCCATCATATATGTTACCTAAAGATATAATGCACATGAAACAATATCAATAGACTTTTCAAAAGACATATGGTCTGCAATATGTTGATTTCAGAACTACCTCAACCAGATATTTTATGGAACTCATTTTTATATACATATAATGTATTTTTATTATGTATTTGTGAACTTCTGTTTTGATTGTTTGCTTCATTCTGGAGACTCGCTAAATTTATAATCAAGCTACTTAGAAGTGACTGTAATGAACACAAATACAGAAGTTGTTTCCTTGTATATTGGTTAAGAATAACAGCCTGTATGTTGAGTCGAATGTGTAAAAATTATACCTTAATATGCAAATTTATTTTTTCATTACTGATGCAGAGCAAAGAAAGCCAACAGGATAGCAAACACTAACATTTTGCCTCTAAGTGCTCATGGACATAAAGTAAATGAGCCATAGCTATTGATTGTCTTTGGCCTACATTATCTGCACAGGAACTATTAAGGAGGTTTTGCCATCTTCCTTTTATGCCTCATTTTCTCATACTATCTAATGAAGAGCTTCACTTAAACTATAATGTGCTACTCTCCCGAAAGTACATTTTTATGGCACTAAAAAGCAATACTGTGTATCAAGGACTGTTTTTACTACTACATTTATTGGCTTGTTGCACTGAATAAAATGATAAAATATTCTATAGCTGGGTGGTATTAGTTCTTTTAATTAATTTCTGATTTTAAAGTTTACTTTATCAATCTAAACATGCTCAATTATAAATATTGCTGCAATATTAACATGACTTTGAAATTCTCTTCTATGCCTTTAAAAAGACATATTTTATAAAATATTTTCCATATAACTTTAAGAAGGATTTGTTGTGAGGATCAAGTGATAAACACATGAAAAACAATTTATTTTTGAGGTACCTATATGAAATTTATTAGTGAATCTTTGGTTGGAAGCCCCATTTTATTAGAAAGGTCTGGGCTGGTAATACTTGTGTTTGAGTCATTAGTTGTTGAAGCCAGAGGAGGAATGAGAAAGACCATTTGGGAAGACAGTGCAGCGAGAGAGAAGTCAAGATGGAATCCTGGGATGCTGATATTGAGAGATGGCAAATAAACAAGTGCCCATGAGATCATGTAGGCAGAAAGGAAGGCTACAGACCAATGGAGCATGGAGTCGTGGAAATCTAAGAAGGAAAATCAATAGAAAAGGAATGTAATGTAAGATGCCACAAGAGTCATTTCTGTTTTGACGTTTCCCTAATCTTAAGACTTGGAAACCAAAACCTGGACCATGCACTATCAACCTTTTTTCCCTCCCTCCCTTTTTCCCTCTCTCCTTTCTACTCAACTTTCTTCTTTTCTACTTCCTTTCTTTCCTCTTTTCTTTCTCTCTCTCTCCTTCCTATCTATCTCCCCACTTCTTTCTCTCTGTTTTTGCCAATTGAAAAAAAAAAATCACTTTAACATCAGTTTCTGTGCTTACTCACAAGGTTGAGCATTTCTTATCTATTTATTGGAAAGTTACTTTTTTCCTGTGAATTTTCATGCTTTCAAAATCAATTTCATTTTAAATCAACAGAGAAATGTTGCAAATATATGGATTATGTAAAACGGATATTCATTAGCTATAAGTTTCTGGCATATAAGTTTATAAAGTATTAACTGGTAAGACTGTCACCTATATTTAGGTTCATAAGTGAGTGTGTGTGCACACTTGTTGCCTGTGTGCATTTCTTAGGTGCGCCTCTTAATAACAGAACCTAGGTGGGCAAGTGGATTTTCTCTTTTCTGCCTTTCCCTCCCCAAATTGAGTGTCTTTGCAATTCCCGACACCCAAAAAGCTAATGATCAAAGGGAGGACAAATAGCTATTAAGGAGGACATTTAACAAGTTTAAATCTATGTTAAAGTGGTCCCTGATATGTGTAGAATTATTTTGGTGCTCCAGTGGAGGTCTTTTTTTGTTTGCTCTACTTCCCTTAAATTTCTTTTATCTCCCCTTAATTCTGTTGCATTCATGGGATATTCTTTGCTCTATTTATTTATTTGTATTTGTTCATAATACCTGCATTTCATTTACACTCTGGAGGTGACAATTACTTGACATTTGACTTAAACTTTGAAAAGTTTTTCTACCAACATTTGAAATTACATAGTATAAACACCTGTAGTCTAGTATTCTCGCTGGATTCCTACAAATATCTAACCTCACTTGTCATCTTTACTAACAGACCCCTACAATTGGTTTTAGAAGCAATGTTTCAGCTGTACATACTTTCTTCCTTGGGTCCTCTCACAAAGAGAGATGGCGATATTTTGATTTACCGTGAAAGAAATGTAGGTGGAAATATTAATAAGGAGATTCCCTTCTAGAACAAAAAGGCAAAGAGTCATAGGAGAAGCCCTTTGTCCTTCCTTTGAAGAATTACCTTATTAAGTGTCAAGAACTGCAGATCATTCACTGGAAATGGAATAGGATCAAGACACCAAGTAAGGACTATGGATCAGGAGGAAGGGGATGTTTGAGTCCTTAAAGACACATATCTTTAATTATCTCTCCCAGCTCAGAGGCTTGAGAAAAATAAGCCTTTCTGTGTCAAAGTTGTGTGGGTTTTCTATTATTTATTCCTATGTCAATACAATGGGTTAATACTTAGGTAAAATTTTAAACTTGGCAAGCTGCCATGATTTTTAGGATAATTGCTCAGTAATGAAGTAGCTCACCACTTTTTAAAGTCTTTTGCTATTCAGCATTAATTGATTTCTTCCCTGTAGGACTGGTATAGGATCTATATCCTATATAGATTTCCAGTTCTATATTGTGGCAAAGTTTAAGAGTCCCTCCAGAAGGCTGGTTGAAATTCGGAGACTCATTGACAGTTATTGATCTCCTCAGTTGAAACCATTCCTTGCATCTTATCCCACGGAGGAAATAATTAATAGCTCTCACCATTTCAGGACTTAGTAGACCCTTGGAAGAGATCCAAAGTAATTTTTAAAGCCCTACCTTTAAAGAAAAAACCAAAATTAAGCTTGACAGGACAATAGGATGTTTTATTGTAACCCGAAGCTGTGTTATGCAGCTCCAGGTTGCCAACAGAATATCCTTCATTACAATGGCACCAGCATTTATATTGTACCCATACTTTGCAGTAATTTTGGATTTTTCTAAAAATGTGCCACAGGCTAAAATGGAGCTTTCAAGTTTTCAGCATATGAGTTAGGGCTATATGTTGTTAATGCTGTATTTGTTTGACATAGTGAAATTTTCCCCCAAGATATTAGTAATGAAAGACTGGAGAGTTTAGACATATTGATCAGACATTGTTGTTATATCCCATGTAGTCTCACTGGCACATGCAAGATAGATAGCACCTAATGGAATTCAGCTCTGTAGCACATTCCTGTTCACATCTGTTTCTATTAAGAAACACAGGAGAGAAACCTGAAACTGAAATTTTGAAATCTGATATGAAATTATCTTTGAATATATCATTTGCAATACTAAGTGCCCCATACAATGATGCACATGAGAAATGTTTCACAGAGCTTAATACTAGAAAAATCCATCTTCTTCTGATAATTTAATACATTTGCTCATGTTCCAGAAGAATAATGCACCCTATCCCCCTAGTTTCTTTTGCTTTAGCAGCCAAGAACCCCTAAACAAAGATTTATGCCTATTCAAAGTAAGTATTTTAACTCATAAGATTACATTAGCTTTCTCATGTTAGTATAGTTTGTAATTTTATTTTTTTTTCTTTGAGACACAGTCTCACTTTGTCGCCGTTGGTAGAGTGCTATGGCATCATAGCTCCCAGAAACCTCAAACTCTTGGGCTCAGGTGATTCTCTTGCCTCAGCCTCCCAAGAAGCTGGGGCTACAGGTGCCTGCCACAACACCTGGCTATTTTTAGCGATAGGGTCTCACTCTTGCTAAGCCTGGCAATACCAGGGTCCTGCCCTGGGGCAACATCCACTAAGACCTGTGGATCTGGTGGCGACCAACTGAAAAAATATAAAGTTAGTGAGAGCAGCCTCCTGTCTGAAGTCACACACACAGATTCCTAGGGAGGTGTTAAACTCCTCTAGTTCACTGTGGAATAAAATGCCATTGGTGTCAATCTCCTCTGAAGACTTGGTGGGAGTTTTCCTCTCATCACCACCACAGAGGGTCTTTCTCTGTAACAAGGGATGTAAGCTCTCCTGCCCATATTTCAGGGCTTGAGCTGTTCCCTTGATCTCGGCCCCAGCCAAATATAAATTTTCACAATGGGTATTTGCTTTGTCTGTTTACTGGGCAGGAAATAACCTAGTTAATGTATCTTTCTAGGCCTTGCCATAGCATCTTCTGTGGCCACTATTTTCTCCAGAGTGTTTATAGACCCAGCAGGGATGCTTCACCCAAAGGCCAGAGTTCTAGGAATAGAAGGAAACATGCTCAGATAAGAAATTTAGCAGTAGCTGGTTTAAAATTAAACTAGCTGACTTTCCTTTGTTCTGACTCACTTTGCTTACTTTTTAATTTTTCCCTTTTCTGGGGGTGTTTTTCCTTGCTGAGTGGAGCATAAATAAATCATACTTTAGAAATGAATTATGACATTTTCTTAGTTATTGTGTTAAGGGATTTTGGCAGTTTATAAAATAGGTACCTATAGTAAAATAAATAAAAATTTTAAAAAATTAAAATTATTAACCAGTTTGATGAAAACATTTTAAATTGTATATAAAACCAGCACATTGTACCCCATGATTGCATTAATGTACACAGCTATGATTTAATAAAAATAAGAAATCAGAATCTCAAAAAATAATGAATTATGGCTGTTCTAGATAGTTTAGCTATGTCACAGTTGGTGTAAGAAAAGCCTAGGTTTCTATTATCTTAAATGTTTAGTTTTGATTTTGTTTTTAAAGTTAATACATAAACATGGTTAAAATAAGTCAAATGATGCAAAAGAGAACATAATAAACAGTGCACTCAGTCTGACCGTGTGATAGGCAAATATTGGTACCCCCAAAATGCCCATGTTCTTCTCCCTGGAACTTGTGAATATTACTTGGTAAAAGGGACTTTGCAGATTTGATGAAGTTAAGGATTTTGTGATTATTTTCCTGTATTATATGGGTGATCCCAATGTAATAACAAAGGTCCTTCTAAGAGTGATAAAGGAAGGTCAAACAGATGAAAAGATCATGGGGTCACAGAAACAGAGATTGAAATAATGTGGCCACAAGACAAAGATTGTCAAGATGCCTCTACAAGCTCAGAGAGACAAGGGATAGATTAGTCTCTTGAGCTCCCAGGAGGAACCAGCTCTGTCTACACCTTGAATTTAACTCTGTAGGACTCATTTTAGATTTCTTACCTACAGAAATGTAATAGAATAAATTTGTGTTTTTTAAGCCACTAAGTTTGTGGTAATTTGCTATAGAGGCAAGAGAAAACTAATACATACTCCATTCCACCTACTGAACTACCCCAGTGTTAACCACTATTAAGGATTACTCATGTATCTTTCACAGAATTTTCTGTGTACATAAATCAAGTTCATTTCTTAAACACATTACATCTTGCCATGTACATTGTTTTCGGTTTCACTTTTGAAAGATTAATATTTTTTTCAGACTTTTACAATTATAAATAATTTTACAGTAAGCTTTCTTTTTACTTAACGTCCTTAAATATATGTGAGAAGCAAACCTATGGAATAATTTTATTGAATTTAAATTATTAGTTCGGTTATGAGCAATAATCTAATAATTTTGACTGATCATGAAAAATTGTCCTTCAGAAAGGTTGAATGAATTTATACAATCTTAGTAGTGTGTGAGAATTTCATTTCTCCCCACCTTTGCCAGCACCATTAAAGTGTTGCTCTTTAAGATACAGGTTTTATATTAGCCAGTGGATGGGACTTTGCACTAAATCTAAGAGTGTTTATGTGTATTGTCTGACACATAAATAGACTGAATTAATTCAAGGTTAACTTTAGGGAATCTGTTATGAAGGAACCCTGGGCAAAGTGGCTTCTGGTTCTGACATTATCACTCAGTGGATTTATGACTCTGGACAAATTGTTAAACCCAGTTGTTTACAAACCTAATCTGCACCAGATATACCTAAGGAGCTTTTAAGATGCACTTTTCTAGTTCTCCCACACGTACTTAATCAGAATCTCTTGGGGTAGAGACTGGAAAACTTGCTTTTTAACAAATTTTTACTTTTTTCTTGAATAATTAGTAAGGGGAAATCTATGAGATCAATTTGAGAACCACTGAATCAATATTTCTAAGCCCAGATACTTTGTTTTCTGTTAAATCCCTGTGATATAAGTTTGTCTTCTCCTGACTGACTTGTTCCTATGGGCCTGCTGTTATGTCTCTACCAAGTATTTTCAACCAGCCCTGATTAAGCATCAGATAATTTGATAACAACAAATAGTGTGATTCCCTCTTACTATGTTAACAATTTAATTTAGAACCGTGATTGGCATGACTAGGATCATGAGGTGGTAAGACAGCTGTGAACAATTCTTTCCAGAAAAATCTTTACTGGGGGATGCCTGGGTTTAATACTTGGAGATAGTAATAATAAGAAGGATATCTACAAAATCAAAAACAATAAACTACACAGATGTCTTATTATGTTCTAAGTTAAATACACTAAAAAACTTCATTTGATTTTCACGAGTATATGCAATAGATACTGTTGTTTTCCTTACTTTGCAAAGGAGGAAATGTTGGTTTAGATAAGTCAAATAACCAGTTAATGGCAATGCTAATATCTTCACTCAAGGTTTCATTTTAGAGCTAGTATTTTAACTGCTATAATAATAATGCTTAATTTTATATAATCCTTCTAAGGAGTTGGATCTATTTATAATACAATTTAATTAGTAAGACCAATAGGTTTTGGTCCCTTAGAGCAGTGTTTCTTTGCTATTTACATTTCCCTATCTATGTGCATTGACTCAGAGAACTTGAAAATTAAGCTTTCTAGAAATAAAATAGTGTGATTAATATAACATAGAAACAGGAGAAGACATCCTGGGTCAGACCACTTGCCCACTAAGCCCAATATTCTTTTCAAATGAGCTATTGATGGTATCTTAAGGCAGAGGAGTGTTAAAATATGTGCTTAAAATAGGTCTCAATTTTGTTAGGAGTTAACTGTGGACATATCATTTTTTAAAGCAAGATTTTTAAAAATTCTTCAATTTCTTTTTTTATTCTAAGAAAATTGAGGATTATATTAAATTTAACCCAGAGATTATCTTTACACTGAGCTTGACCACTAAGGCTTAAAGAGGGAGACTTCTCTTATCAAAACCCTTTCCCAGAAATCCTAGCTATCATTGCATATATTTAAACTCTTATCTTGATGCCTTTTCAAGATTCTAAAGGCACTCATAAATATTTGCCAAGCATTAAAACACCACAAGAACCCGTCCTTATATTTCAGCACCTGCAGTTCCCATCCCCATGTGTCATGTAGCTTCTTTGCTACTCACAATCATCCCCCTGGGAAATGTGGAAGGGAACATTTTTTTTAATCTTAGTGAAATGACTATCATTTGATGTGGTATAAACCAGGATATGTACATCTTCAAAGTAGATATCAGCAGGGCCATACTTAAGAGCAAAGATTTCAGAATTTGCATGTAAGTATATTTTGGAGCCTGTTAAGTGGGCTTAGCAGCTATTTCTTTTTTTCTCTGTTTTGTTTTGCTTTTTATTTATACTGAAGGGTCATGTTAACAGTTGAGAAGCCTCATCAGATAACTAACCTGTGTTGACTGAAAACATTTTGGTAAATTCAGCTGGAAAAATATTCCATAATTTTCCTCCCTAATTAATGAGTTGGGTTAATGGCTGCAACAGCAGTATTTAACATTTATGTCACATCAGCAATAAATTTGGATCAAGTCTAAATGAAGCTAACTGCATTGCCTGACCTGAGTTGTCAGAGAGCAAAAAAGACTCAGATTTATGCTGTTGTTTGTATTAGTCTTTCTGTAGCTATGTTATGGATGTTTGTATATATTTTATCCAATCTTCCACTGGGCAATTTGACATTTTCCACACATTTTTCATCAGAGGATTGATTATATAGAATTGGATGTCATAAATGTGACTTTCAAATATTTTTAGACAAATTTCCTTAAAAATTTTAGGATAAAAATTATCATGTACATGCTCCAAATGATATTTAGTGGTTTTTAACACAGTAATATCAGGCTCATTCAAGTAGGATCGGCTAATGCTAAGCCACCTTCCCTGCATTCCAGAAATATCTGGTGGATAGAAATTGAAAATATCAATTTGTTCTTTAATGCATTTGCTAAGTAGTGGAGAAAGCATACTAAACGAATATATTTCAAAAGATCCCAGTACTCATAGAAGACAGCCTGCTATTGGAAAAGCACAGAGGATGAAGCAAAGCTAGTTGCTTGCACCAAGGGAACCAGTGTCTGTCTCTGCACTATTATCTGTTGCATCAGTAACTTTATCTAGATTTTCTTCCATCTAAAGCCCAGCTCCACTTTGTCTTTCTGTGCTTACTGTTGACATTCTTGGCTTTACACCGCCTTGAGGCCAACTTCTTCTGGAATTACTGCTGCCTTCTCTGCTTGATATTTAGCCTATTGGATGGTTTTTCTCTTTATCTCAAATAATTCAATGCCATTAATGGAGTGAATGCAAGTGGCCTACAATATAGAATCTATCCTATCTTCTCGGGGAATGGCTATAAACTTTGTGTTTGTTCTGCCATAGATTACGATTTTATATTACTTTATTATTCTTTTAAAAATTCTGCTTAGTGTTCCTCAGAACCTGGGTGTATGTTTCAGGAGCTGAAGGAGAGTCAACCTGAGATATTTTTGTGATATTAAAGGACTATTTGATTGAAAGCCTAATAGAACCAGAGTACTGTTTAACTTAAAAGGAGGAGATGTTTTCTGGGCATTAAAAAAAACCCCAAAACCTTAAAGGCAGCAATCTGAGCAGCAGGACACAATCTACACGCACGGTGCAGAGGCCTGTGTGTGCACATGCACGGTGCACTTATGGATGGATGTGCGTTTTTGCTTGCAAAGAGAAGGCATTGGGGGAAATTTCTAGGAAACAATTTCATGATTGTAATGAATGTATCGTCTCTCTAAATGACACGCAGCAATCTTAATTTTTGTGAAACTTCAATTGCTTTGTAAATATTTACTGATCACCTATTACTTTCATGTGTCATTTTTAACACAAATTGCCAAACGTAATGGCCTACATATACCTCACTTGAGTGTAAGAAATTGGCACACAGAGAATAGTATTGTTACTGTTGTACCCCTGCAACCTGAAAGTATTGGCTTGGACCCCACTTAAGTGCAATTAATCAGAAATTTATTGAATCTGTGCAGAGGACTCTCAGGAGACAGTTCTGTCCCAGTAGTGGGCAAGTTGCCTTATATAATTTTTGAGCAAGCATACTACAGAAGTGAGACATGGCTGGTTAGCTCAGGGTGCCCGGGTCACAGCTTGGGTAGTCATGGATACAGTTTAAGTAACAATGGTTACAGTTTAGGTTATGGATACAGTTTAGGTAACAGTGGTTACAATTTAGGTAGGCAGGCTCTCGCCATGGTTCCTCCATGGGGAACTTGGGAGGGTTTTCTGAGGGGGAAGGTGGCCTGGGAAATTGCCCAGAGTAGGGGGTGAGCTGGGCTGTTCCCAGAGTTGACTCTGGGGGGAGGGAAGAGGAGGGAGGTGAGCCCACTTCATTGCTACTGAACATAATTAGGCCAAACAACAACTAGCTTTACCTTCAAGCTGATTATTAGAAGAGGTTAGCAACAAGACTCAATAGTCCAAATCTACCGACTCCTAATCAGGCATTAGAAGGACAGCTTCGGTACTCCTCATTCATAATACATTGACATCTTTCCAGACAAACTGGAATTATTTCTGAAAGATCATGCCTTTGTGCCTACCACAAAAGCTAGTCATTCAGTGTTAGGTCACCTGACCCCCTAATTAAAGTCATGAAACCTCTAGCCACCCCAGTCAGTGGGGATATGAAGAAAAAGAACAGTGATTTGGCAATCATAGAACTCAGAATCATCTCCCCGAAAGCTGGTTGACAAGATTTTTGTTGTTTATATATTCCATTTCAGACCCCAAAAGTAAATATCAAGCCCCCTCCTGTTCTCAAGTCTCCTGTTAGTTACAGAGCTGCCTAGGCCCCAGAGAGATTATAAAATCTCATGAATAGTAGTTATACCATACTAAGAAAGCAGGCTGGAAAGTTGTGTGTACAGGGAGTTGCTGAAACCTTGTGCCTACATTTGGATCTTTGTCCAAGGATTACACATTTCAGGATTGCTGCATGCAGTTGCTGCATAATTTCTAGATCAATAGAAGGTTCTTTATGTAAAAACTAAGTTCACTTTACCTGGATACAAATACTCTCTTTTTCCAGCTATCAAAACCTAGTTTAACAACTGCCCCTGTCTCCTCTCTCCTTCATGAAATATTTTCTATCCTTTCAGGCCATAATGATCTTTCTCCCTTCTGAATTCCATTATCATTTGATGTCATTGTCATTTATCTGACACTCATATTTTTATTGCTTTGTTTTACATTGTCTTACCTACCTGACGGGGCTATAAGTTCTTCAAGAGAAGGAACACTGTGATGGTGCTTTGTATGGTGCCAGCAATGTGCTGTGCTCATAGTGTGCATACACATGTATCATATATGTACCCTATTTCATATGTACATGTATCACATTTCAAAAAGTAAATTTCTGGGTGAACCGACCAATGAACCAGAAAATAAGAAGAATGTGAAAATAAGAAGATTTGGTGAAAGTACTTTTCTCAGATTTTATTGAGGGTAAAACTTTAAATCTCAGCTGAGTTATAGTCAAAGATAGAACTTCAGAATTATTCCTGGCATATAGAAAAGCTTTAAAATATTGAAATCCTTACCAGAAAATATTGTAATTTACTTAGGATCTTAGAGATCATCCAGTCAATGCTTTCCCTGATAGTGGAAAAAACAAGGACACCAGATGTTAGTGACTTGTCTAAGGCTGTTTAACTGGTTTCAGAAAGAGTAGTGATTCTTTTTCTGACAGATATTATTTCCATCCCTCTCAGAGAGTTCAATAATTTGGAGACTTGACAATGCGGACAGCTGACTGAAGCATTTTCTGTTGGTTGCAGACAACATACTGTAGGCAATATCCCTTCGTGACACCAGTCTGTAACATTGCTGGACTTAGAGTTGAATCTTTAATCCATTAATATTCTAATAGTTCTTTCTCTGACCACTTTTAGGGAATAGAAATTTTATTTAAGCTCAGGCCTTGTCACTCTTCACAAACCGGAGAACTTAACTGTTCATCTCAGCGTGTTCCATTTCTGCCTGAAGCTCCAGAAATGTCATAGGGTGTTCAATATATTTTAAAAGGAGACGTTGACAAATTGAAGTGCTTCCAAAAGAGGGTGACCAGAATAGTGAAGTGTCTACAAACATGTCATGTGAGAAAACGGGGCTGTCATTTTGTGTTCAAGCAAGTGGCAATGTTGAGTCTGAAAGATGCTCCGTATCCCCACGGGGCAATGGTAACTTTCTTCAATTATTTGAAGACCTGCCATGTGAAACTGGAATTCTATATATTCTGAATTGTTCTAAAGGGCAAAACTTAGACCATTGTGTGACAGATACAGATACACTGTATATAAACACGCTTATCTAATGGTTGTTTCAGCTCACACTTTGGTGCCACAAGAACGACATTGTGAACTTCCTTGTCAGCGGTAGCCACTGTGAGATAGACAGGACAACCAGAGTCACTTATGACTGAAAGATTCTATACTTATCTATGTCACTAAGCTATGATCTATGTCACTAAACTCTACTCATATGAATGACTATTAAACCTCATTCAGTAATTCTCACTGACTTCACTCCGGTGAGAAGCGTTTTATAGGAAATGATGTTGTTAAAAGCCATTGCTGACATTAGAACCCCTGGTTAAGTCCCCAGGGTGTAGTAGAGCCTAATTTGTTATCTTGAAATGGTTTTTCTTCCTCCTTACCTAACTTACCATCATCTGAATCTTTTCCTATAGCAATGAAAAAATCAGTTCTTTAGGAGGCTGTCTGCATTGATCTACATAAAGGAAATATAATGCGTTTAAAATAACCCCTCACCTCCCTATCCTTTTAGGTTAACAGCGGCTTCTATGAAACAAGTATGATTTAATGAACTACAGCTTGGAAAGGGGTAGAAAATGAATCAAACTGTGCCAGGGGGTTACAACACATAAAGTCAGTCATGTTTCAGTGTATTTGAAATAATGCCATAGCAAGACAACATGTATAATACTCCTTCACTTCTGACTTTGATTAGAAAGTACATATTTAATAGTTATTTTAAGGCCTGCATATGACTCAAGCTACCAATCAATCTAGTTATGGTTTGTTTTTAATCTTCTTTTTCCCTTTCACTAAAGCAACAGTCAAACTTCATATTTAGGTTTAATACAGATTTCATTGAACACAAATTCCATGATGGAACTCATTTTATTAACTCAATACAAAACATCAATTGCAGAGGGTCACACCACATCTCTCTAGCTGTCACAGGAATATCTTGCTGAGCACTGTCTGCAGCGTCTCGGGTTCTTTATTTATACTGGAACTCATTTAATTTGATCTGAGAGCTATTTCCAAAATGCCTGCAATACACAAAAAAGCACTTTATCAGCAGACAGTCCATTGCTTTGGTGGTAGGAGTATCAAGTAAGATTTTCTGCGGTAGCAGAGGTCTAGGCAAATAATGATAATAGGTTTAAGGAGAAACAATCTTAATTCTAACAAAAGTCACTTTATATTAAATGAATTTACCTATCTTAAACTTGTATAGCTGAAATGCGATTTGGATGCTTTCCTCCTTTGAGGTTTTGAAATGCAAATCCAGTATTTGAGGCTGGTTAAGGCTTCTTACATAATGTGTCTGTAATTTAGGTAGCTACCCCCAGGTGATAAGGTTCTCTTGGAACAGAGCAACATGGGCTAGGTAGAAAACCTTTCTTAAAAAAGTATCTAACCAGGTGGCACCTGTGGCTCACGAGTAGGGCATCGGCCCCATGCGCTGGAGATGGTGGGTTCAAACCCAGCCCCAGCCAAAAACTGCAAATAAATAAATAAAATAAAATGTAATGTAAAAAAAAAATCTAACCAGGGAATAAAACTTCTGTGGGCCTACACTCTCAAACCCAGTAAATAATTGGTACACAAGTAGCTTAAAAAATTTTAGTAGATAGAAAATCTTGTAATAGAAGTTTAATAAGAACCTATACAGATAAGAGATAGAAAACATTTCCAGCTGAAGGTAACAGAAGGAGTTAGCATTTGATCTGGGCTTTGGAAGAGATAAATATTTGGAAATAAAGACACTGAGAAGAATGTTCTTCTGGATATAAACACAAATATAAATCTATATTTAGAAAAGTGAATATAAATTGTTTAAAGAAGTGGCTAATTATACAATTTGTAAGGCAAATAAGTTTCTTTTGGTATGGGTCTGGAGTTTGAAGACTGAAACCTTCGCTCTACTATTAAGTTAACTGAAGGCTTATTAAGGTTGTTATAACATCTCCATGTTTCTCGTTGCAAAATATAGATACTAATAGTAGTTCTTTGTTCTAGATTTGTTCTGAGGACTAATTTACTTACAGTTGTGAAGCTCTTCACAGTTTGCATATATATATATATATATATATTTTTTTTTTTTTTTTTGCAGTTTTTGGCCAGGGCTGGGTTTGAACCCGCCACCTCCAGCATATGGGACCAGTGCCCTCCTCCCTTGAGCCACAGGCACAGCCCTACATACATGTTTTGATTATGCGTTTACACCTAGCAAATGAGTCTGAAGAAGTAGGTCAAAGACAAATTGAAGACATTGAACCCATAAAATGGGGCTTCATCTCCTTCCCCACCCTGTATTCTATATGGGATGGAAAGATTAGGTATGGTTTGGAGAATCTGGTTAGATAGGAAAGGGATTGGTGTAAGAGGAGGCAAGATGGTTGTTGAGGAAGATGATTTAGGTAAGAAACCTCTGCAGTAATAGAGGAAAGAAGTCATGGGGTCATGGAAATAGCGAAATGGCCATATCCTTTTTACTTTAGGAAAATACATCAACCCTCTTAAAAATTACAAACTATGGAAGGGAATCGAGGCCTGACAGAAGGATTTGGATACTGAAAGAAGAAAAATTAAAGTAATATAAGATCATCCCTGATCATCAGAGAAATGAAAATCAAAACTACTCTGAGATATGACTTAACCCCAGTGAGAATGGCCCACATCACAAAGTCTCAAAGCTGCAGATGCTGGCATAGATGTGGAGAGGGAATACTTTTATACTGCTGGTAGGACTACAAACTAATACAACCTTTTTGGAAGGAAGTACAGAGAATCCTCAAAGAACTCATATTAGACCCCCTATTTGATCCTGCAATCCCATTACTAGGCATCTACCCAGAGGAAAAGAAATCATTTTATCATAAGGACATTTGTACTAGACTGTTTATTGCAGCTCAATTTACAATTGCCAAAAATGGAAGCAGCATAAATGCCCACCAACCCAGGAATAGATTTAAAGCTATGGTACTGTGGTACATGTATACCATCAAAAGCTATTCAACCATTAAAAAAAGTAGAGACTTTACATCCTTTGTATTAAACTAGATGGAGTTGGAGCACCTTCTTCTTAGTAAATCATCACAAGAATGGAGAAGCAAGAATCCAATGTACTCAGTTCTAATAGGAAGCCAGTAGATAATCTGATACATAAACATACATAATAGATAAATACATAATAGATGATACATGATAGAAAAAGTCAAATCAATTTGAGATGAGGGATGGGGGAATGAGGAGGTTACAGTGTATGACACACTTCTTGGGGGCAGGACACATTATTAGAGGGACTTTACCTAACAAATGCGAATAGTGTAACCTAATTCTTTGTAACCTCAACAAACCTGAAACAATAAAAAATAAATAAAATTAAATAAATGTAAGAAAATGGAATAGAAACATGGAAACATTTTAGGAGCACACTGAATAAGAAAGTCTGAAATCTAAAAAGCCAGTCAGGTGGTGGTAGTCAATTCTAGTAAGACATTAACCCAAGGTTATTAAAATTCTTGGATTCGTCCTCCTAGCAAAAGGTCCCCCCTTGATTTTAAAACTTCCTCCTTATGGCAGTGCCTGTGGCTCACTGAGTAGGGTGCTGGCACCATATACCGAGGGTGGCAGGTTCGAACCCGGCCCAGCCAAACTGCAACAAAAACAAACAAACAAACAAAATCTTCTTCCCCAACACACACTTCTGTCCTCTGTGCACAGTTCAATCTCCTCTGTGTTCCTCTCTGAAGTTCACCTACACTGAGTTCTATATTTATGTGTTGTGCCATGAATTCCCTGAGTGTTTTTCCATCTGCTCTACAAAACACAAACTGCTGTGAATAATTGGTTTTCCTACATAATCAGAGTTAAGATGCTTTATGTTATGGACCCAGTTAAGTATTTGTTGAAGAGATCATTTGAATGTGCTGGCAAAGCAAATGACGTGGCTCTCAGAAGAAGTGAAGAAAATAAAAACTGGCCAGCTCTTTTCAAACATTTTTCAGAAAGGAACCAAACTAACCCACTGGACAGACACTGAATTTCCTGGGTTGCTAAATTCTGGATTTGGTATTGAATCTAAGTGAAACCACTTTGTGACCTACTATAATTATCATAGCAACTCTTTTGAAAATGTAAGTGAACCTCACATGAAATCATAACATTGTGTAATCTATGAAAGTAGATAACAGTGATTTTTCATATATTTAGGAAGTGATGCTATTAAGTTTTCCCTAAAAGGTATATAGGTACACAGTACCAAACATACTTTATGTGTCTGTGTACAGATGTGTGTGTTTACACAAATACATGAATGGCTTAGTTCCAATGGTTAAGAAATGCTGCATTGTGCTACTTACATGGGACAAATGGTGACTGTAGATAGGACCAATGACTCTTTATTTAATGGAATTTGAAGAAATGTTTTTCAAATATATTCCTGTTTAGAAACTTGGCTGAAAAGATATGTGAGAAATAAGCATTTTTGTTACAGGGTCTACTATTCTTAAACATTTATTTCACTATCTAGTATGTTCTTCCATTCTTTCAACAGTGATAAAGCTGTGCTTTTAGAAAGACCTTTAGCAATAATAAATTCACATAACAGCAATGAAATGATTCTTTGCTAAATTTTGGAAGCAAGGACTAGAATCAGTATTCTATAGAACTTACTATGACACTACCTGTGCTTTGCAAACAATTATTTTGGCACAAATATTTTCCTTTAATAAACTATATAATAGAGAGTTGGTTACTGTGTTCTGTTTTGAAATATAATTAGCTGCCTAAAATACCTTCTAACAGTGAAGCTATATGATTCTTTGAAAAAATTAATTTCTCCTTGATTATAAAACCAAGGCCAAGCATGCATGAATATATTCTCAATTTCGCCACTTATAAATTATATAACCTTAACCTAATTCCTCTACTTAAAAAACTCAGAGTATAAATATCTTATGTTTTAAAATGAGAATTATGTTAATATTGATGCTATTAAGTTTCTCCCCAAAGGCATATAGGTACAATATACCAAACATACTTTGTGTGTGTGTACAGATGCCTTCATAGTGTGCCTAGTCATTATTAAGTCCTAAAATTATGACTATGACTGTTAACATTAATTTTATCAACTTATTAATTAAATGAGACAACATATGTATGTACATAAAAGAATAAAAACATACATTTAGTACAGTGTGTTGTAGAATTTAATCAATGATAGATAAAATAGCTAAAGTAAGAGATATCAGAAATATAGAAAAAAGTACAGAAGAAAGCTAACGGTATCTGTAATATCATTAGCTAGTTACAAAAAGCCAGTAATTTTTCATGTATAATTAAACTTGAAGGAGTTTGCACTATGTGATGTCAAGATAGCATACTTATTTTCAAAGCAAGGAAAGTCTTCATTCAGAATTATTGATAAAATATAAAATAAGAGCAAAGAATATGTAAGATTTCTTCTTAGTGTTTCATTCTTGATCTCATAGCAATGGCATTTGTCAAAATAGAAGAATGTGCAAAGTCACTAGTTATATTTTTTGGTACATGGAAAGTACACACACACATACAAATAAATGCTCCCCATGAATCATTTAAGAACCTTTTGAAACCATCTCGAACTGCTACCTATTTTCTGAATTCTTGTCAATAAAAGTGTAGTCAGTGGATCAGCGCCATCAGTATAACTTTAGCTTGTGCTGAGTACAGACTCTTCAGCCTTACCCTGAACCTGCTCAATCAAAAATCTGCAGTGTGATGAAAGTACATATAAATCTTCATGTAGCTCTTTACTTTAAGCTTGAGAAACAACGCTTTAAACCAAACTAAGAAAAATAGGAATGAACACAGCTTAGCAGGGTTGCATATATTTTAGCAGAACGATTCAGGTAGGAGATAACAAATGCCACAAGTTAAAATAGCAGTCTTCTTATGTTCTTATTTTGTATGAATAAAACTAAAGCATATTTCCTGGAAAAATACTGTTACCTCATGGTAAAAGCTTACTTCAGGGCTTTCTGGCAGCTACTGATTTTCCCTTTGCCTTGTTACTGGTCAGGACTATAGACAGGAAAAATATGATTTAAAGGCCTCAAAATATGTATTTGACCTTGACCTATGCATACTCATAACAATTCATGTTCAAGTTCATTATCAGTAGTGTACGTATATTTAGTTGCTGCCCTGAGTTTTATAGTTATGATACCTTCAGAAAACAATGCAAGTTAACATGTACCGTGTGGCCTTCACTTTCTTGGTAGGGAAAAGCCATAAATAAAGAAATCTATTTGATTATTGTCTTTGTGGTGATCAATTTACTATCTCAAAAGAGCAGGTTTGCACAGAGAAGTATGGAAAAATGACTATTTTTTACTTGATGATTCTTTAATTGCAAAATTCTTATGTCTTCCTTTGGAGAATGGATAAAAATAAGAAATGATAAGAATATACTTTAACATCTATCCATTTATCCATATTTTCATTAAGCAGGAATTTTTAACTGCCACCCTGTGTTGGTTTCTTGTCCACAGAGGTCTAACATCCCAGTATGGACCTAACATTCTAGTAAGGTGAATAGAGAATTAAATAGAAGATAAATAGAGAATTAAATAATATTAAAATATGATTGTAGGTTATGATTGGAAGAAAGATACTAGATATGTTAGAAAAAAGCTGTTTAAGAAAATGACTTTTGAACTGAGAACTATGATAGATACTTTATCGATTTCTTCCAATTTTTAGATAAATATAACAATATACTTGCTTTTATGGAAAGTATAAAAGATGGAAAACCCCACCATGTACATGATGGAAAACCCCAAACATGTGACCTGAATTAATCCCTATTGTGATTCTTTTAACAATTTTGTAAAACAGGTCTTTGTAAACATTAACTATTATTGCTGTGGTTACATTAGTAATATGCAGATCCTTTTTGAAGCAAGTGTCATTTTTCTTTAATTTTCTTTCTTCCCCGCCCACCTTTTGCAGCTTACAAATAGGGTTATGAGAAGAGGTTTCAAGTGGAACAATAGAAGTGGCCACCACCAGCATGAAGAGCCCGACAATCCAGACTGGTAAGTGGAAAAATGTGAGTCACAGGTCTCTTTATCTGTGTGAGAAAAAATCCATTAATCCAGTTTCTTATGCAAAAGAAATCCTCATAGATTATAAATAACAATGAGAATCCTTCTAAAATGTAGACTGTGGAATTTATTCTCATGACTTGGAAGACCTGAAGGGAGGTGGTATCCTATGGGAAAAATCATCAAATTTGTAATAGACAAACACGGATTTCAAGTAGCTATATAACATTGTAAAAGCTGCATACATTGTTTGAGTCTTAGGTTTCCTCATTTTAAAATGAAGGTTTTAATAGTTAACTTGTTAGGTTTCTCTAAAAATTAACTAAGAAAATTCACGTATAGGATTCTATAGTTTGTTTAACATGGTGAACTAGCTTAACAGTGTAAGACTAACATTTTCGAATACTTTTCACGTGCCAAGTACTAAATGCCAAATTCTTTACCATATTATTTTATTTAATCCTCACCTCATTCTTAAATTAGCAGTAATAATTACTCTTATTTTACAGATGAAGAAATTGTGCTATTACAGATTATGCGAGTTGCCTTTAAATCAAACACTTCTTTCTGGGACAGAATTTGAGTATAGTTCGTTCCAATGCAAGAGTTTTTGTTCTTGTATTTATTCATAAACTCAAGAACACTCATTGAATTATGCAATATTTTCCAAGCTTCTGTTAGTAAGATGCCATGCTACTTCCCAAATGATTATTGCTTAGAAAATGATAACTCTACGTTTATATAAGGCCTTATGTTTACAAATAGTTTATGAATGTGTAATTTTGTTTAGTTCACACACTCTGCAAAGAAGGCAGGAAATAGTTAATTATTCATATTTTTACAGATACAGAAATCGATGTTCTGACAGGTTAGCTGGTTCTGTGGAGGTCTTAGAGCTCAGTGCTTCTTGGATTCTATTGTTTAGGGTCAATTTATTTTTTACCCATTGCAGAGTGGATGATTTTGAAAAAATACTAAAAATTAATTGCTAAAGAAAGTGATAAAAAAGATAGAAAATATACAAATTCACATTTCTAATGTTTTTACCATTAATTTACAAATAAAATTAATCTATCCTATTTCTATAAAATCTTTAATGTTTTCTTTCAACTTCCATATCTCTCATGGCCCAGATCAGTTATTGTTTTCAGAGTGATTCCAGTATGTAGACCGCACAGCAGACCATGCACCACTGATAGAGCTAATATGAGATAAGTCTGACACACAATAGACTTTCCAGCTCCTTGTGCAAGTCTTATCATATTACTCTATAGTGCCTCAATATGTATGTATATAGCAAGAATCTGGTTTTATGTTCATAGAGCAAGAAGATCTAATTTTGAATTGTTAATATGAAACTGGTGCAAAAAATGGCAATGACAGAACATCTTAAAAGAGTTATGTAAGACAACTGACATTTAAAAAATGGAAGAAAAGACAGATGCCTATGAGAATGATTTATTCCGCACTTATTTATAAAACATCAATGCTTCTAAAAATTTGATATGTAATATATTGTTGAAAGGCTTTTTCAAGATTTTATTTATGCCTCTTTTCATTTTGTGTATTCTTTGAAAAGAGAAGTGAAGTCATTTTTTGGAAGACTGGACCTTATCAGTTCCCAAGCAATATGTGGACCTATGTATAATTCCAAGAGATAAAAGTGGATCTTGGCCTGCTAGGAAATGAAAATGAACTCATTTCCCCACTATACTGAAAGGACTTGAAAATAAATGTTACTTGTTCATTTCAAAAACTACCAAAGAAAATTGCAGCACTTTTGGTGCAAAGTCAAATGCACATTGAGACAGTAATGAGAATTTACTTTGTAAGATGGCCTTGTAGCTTTCTCAGTTCTACTGAAGTGGATCCAAATATTTACATGTGCTATTTTATTAATAACTATTTTACCATCTGTGTCAAAGAAATATTACACAGATGTTCAGGAATAGCTTTTGGTTGTGAGTAAATATTAGAAGAAGATTGAATTTTTCTCCAAATGATGCTAATGGAATGATTTCTATCACAGTTTAAGATGTTTGAAATAGGGATATATTTTGTTTAGTTCTACCAGTTTACCATTCCTTGATGCAGCTTAAAATATCTTTAAGAGCAGAGAGAAAGATGACTACTTATGACAACATTCAAAATTGAGACTTTCAGTTAATCTACAGTGGGTCCTTAAAGTCATCAAACTAGGTAAAATGGGAAACTGTAGCTAAATGTACCTTTACTTACAAACTATCTATTACAGAATTTTATACATACATACATACACATGCAATCTTCTCTCCCACTCATGGCAAACACATTCCAAGATATCTGTTGTTATAATTTTTCCTATGTATGGCGCTTTGTGGGATACCCTGTATTATTAGCTTTGGGGAAGACTCTACATTGCTAAATTGAAATATACAACTTGAAGAGGAGTAAACACGTGATTTTAAATAATGTAGAGAGACCCTGAACCCCTGTTAGTTTTTACTCCCTGACTGAGATCCAACTGTAGGGATTACAGAGAAACCTGCCCTTTTCCTGTTGATTGGTTAGCTGAAGATCAACTCACAATTATGGTAGATTAATAAGAGAAAGATTTATTTCCATGCACATGGGTGGAATCACAAGAATGATTACCCAAAGTCCAGTGATGATCAGAGACTTTTAAAGATGCCTGTGAGTAGGGAGGGGGGAGAGTGTGGAAAGTATACGTGCAGCAATTGGTGGCTGGGGGTGTGTGTGTGTAGATGGGTGGAAACAGATTTACTTGTAGATTAACCTGAGAAATAGGTCTCTTGCTTCAAATGACCATAAGGATGGGTCTATTAGTATGTAATAAGGAATTCAGCAGCCCCTTCTGATTCTAAATTTGGTTACTCAGGTTTTATATAGAAGAGGCCAGTGCTTTCGGATCGTACATGGCCTTTAATTCAAAATAGTCTTTATACCCAGGAATCATATTTTGGGGTGAAATTTTCTTAGCTCCTTCACATTTGTATTACTCAAAAGTTGAACACTTGTACCTGGGCCCCTTTATTCCTTTCATGACTCTATATTTATACCCAGTTAGGGATAACATCTTCTGCTTCCTCTGAAAAGGGAATAAATAGGGGAGGGACTTAAAGTAACTCTTCTTATCCAATGGAGGAGAGATATAGTCCCAATGGCATGGTAGGAGTTATAGCCATGGGAATAATGATAGCAGTAATATTTGTGTTTATTCATGTGTGTCACACTCTACTAGAGCAAGGTGAGAGGACCACATAGTGGAAAGAACATGGCCCACCAAGTCTATCAGTGTTGCTTCATTTGAACATTTGGGCTTGAGATTTCTTATAACAATCTACTCTTTAACTGTGAAGCCTAGATGCTTTCTGCTAAAAACAAAGTTGTTGGTAGTACCATAAGGTAAGGATCAGTCTTACTACTTGTTTGTTAGAAAACGATATATATACTTCAATGGATTTTATCACAATCTCATATCCATAAACAAACAATAACTATAAGCTCATCAAAGCCAAACTGGATCTGGATAATGATTTTTTGACATGGGAAATGGAAGCCTTAGAGGAAAATTATATATAGAACAATGACTTACTCCAGAAACCAGAAAAAAATATTTTAGAAAATTTTTTTGCCATCTTTATGTATGCAATGAATGGCTCAGAAATACAGATCATAGAGGTTGGATAAATTTAAAAAAATTTAAAGAAAAAATGTAAAAAAATCTGTCTTTGGAGGTAAGAAATAATGGAATCAGGTTTGTAGAAAGAAAACTTAAGAAACACCTACTTTCTTCATGACTGCAGAAGGCAAAGACAAATAATGAAAACAATGAGAGAAAAAAATGACCAATATAAATAACAGTAATAAATGTGTAAATGATTGTTTATGAAAAAAGAGAACAGGTTGAGTATGGTGGCTCATGTCTGTAATCCTAGCCCTCTGAGATGCAGAGGCTAGAGGATCCTTTGAACTTAGGAGTTTCAGACCAGTCTGAGCCACAGTAAAACCCATCTCTACTGAAAATAGAAAAATTAACCGGCCATGGTAGTGTGCACCTCTAGTCTCAGTTACTCAGGAGGCTGATGCAAGAGGATCACTTGAGCACAGGAGTTTATGGTTACTGTGAGCTGAGATGACACCATCACACCTTATCCAGCAATAAAAAATAAGCACTAATCAAAAAAATCATAGGGGAAAAGAATCTTGCTTCAGAAAATGTTTTCACCATTCCAGAAATTATTTCCTATGGTCTGAATTTTGTTTTGTTTTGTTTTCGTATTGCATGAGAATTACCTATTCTTTAAAAGTTAGGATAACCTAATGGTTAAACCTCAACAAAAGATTAAGCTGATAGTTTTTTTTTCTTTTAATGCTTTATGCTTTTATAACTATTGTCCTAATCAGGTATTCTTGTTTTTTCTAAATCAATTTTGATAATTTGCATTAAATTAGACAAAATTATCAATGCTGAGTTCTTCTTATCCAAAGAAAGAGAGAGAGAGTCTCAATGGTAGGAGTTATAGCAGTGGGAACAGTGATAGCAGTAATATTGGGGTTTAGTCATATGTGTCACATTCTTACGAGATCAAATGAGAGGCTCACACAGTGTGGAAAGAAGATAGCCCACCAAATCTAGCAGCTTTGCTTCATTTGAAGCAACAATTATCAATTGTTCATGTGTGAACCTACATATAAAATTAAAAAAAAAAAGACTTGAAGTCAATGTGCCAATGGAATAATAAACGATTTTTATTTTTCTGCTTTAGTCTCTTCTGTTTTCTGATATATAAAATAATCATATATCACAGTTTCAGTAAAATGTTTTTATTGAAACAGACATAAGAACGCTGTGCAAATCATAAATGAACATGTTACTGGAATTTCCTTCTTCAGTAGGTCCTTGGTCTTAGGATTCAAAGAATGAACCCACGGATCACAGATCAGTGATAAGATAGGACTTTATTAGGAAGGAATACAGAAAGAGTAAAAGAAGCACCAGAGTTTCTGGCAAAGAGAAAGACCCAAGTCAAAAGTCTCTCACTTGGGTCCTTTGTCTAGGGGTATACATTACATTTTGGCTAGGACTTTTCGAAGTTAATGATGTATTAACAAATGA
This sequence comes from Otolemur garnettii, assembly GCF_000181295.1. Taxonomy (NCBI): domain Eukaryota; kingdom Metazoa; phylum Chordata; class Mammalia; order Primates; family Galagidae; genus Otolemur; species Otolemur garnettii. Next base: position 418,939 of record NW_003852401.1, read on the forward strand.
GTGAAATGCAGTCCCTCCTCCTCTAGGGCAAGCTGATCAGTCTTTCCAGTTTTTGTTTCAAGGAAGGGATTAGGGTATGTGCTCCCTTCTCAAGGTGGAACCATCCAAAATGTTTCAGGCTGTTTGTTCATGACCTTGGTAGAGACCGGAGGCTGTGGTCTGGAAAGGGCACCCCTGTTTGTGCCTAGAGATGGGGGTCTGCTTTCTGAGCTCACCTGGGCCTAGAGAATAGGGTTGGGTCCCTGTCTAGCCCTGAGTGGGGAATCCAGTATCAAACAGATCAATGAATTCTCAGAATTTCCACAAAACTGTGTAATACCACTCAGATTAGGAAATAGGACATAACTAACAGAATTGAAAGTGCTCCTTACTGTTTCCAAATCATGAATTTCAGTCCTTCATAAGCTAACCATTTTTCTTGAATCCTAATACTGTAGTTATTTAGCCTATTTTGAGTTTTATATAAAAGGGATAACAAAGTTAATTCTTTTTATGTGTGATCCCTTATTCTCAATATTCTGCACATATCACTTCTATGTGTAGCAGTGGTTTAATTTTTATTGTGTTTCATCATGACCACTTTTTGGATCTTATAACCTTGGGACATGTACATGAAAATTTCTGTTGTTATACAGCTGCTTTTGACTTAAATCTTGTTTTTAGCAGATACTACCACTTTCTCAAATAGTTGCTGCAATTTACCTTCCACTGGCATACTATAGGAGTTATCTCCTACTTCTACATCTTTACAAACACTTAGTAATTATCAGGGATTTTTATTTTAGCTATTATCTCGTGAGTGTGGTATCCTATTGTGCTTTAAATTAACATTTCTATGATAACTGATAAGAAGGGTGCTATGGCCTGAGTGTGTCCAAAATACATATGTTAAAAATTTAATTTCCAGGTGGTAGTGTTGGGAGGTAGGACCTTTAAGAGGTGTTTAGGTCAGTAAGAGAGATTAAAACTACTCTTGCAGGCTGAGGCTAATTCTTGGGAGAGTAAGTGAGTTCTTTTTCAGGGAAGGGATTAGTTATCAAGAGAGTGAGTTTTCATAAAGAAAAGCCACCCACCCCCTGTGTTTTGTCCCCTTCACATACACAGTCAGTTGTACTTTTGCTTTTCTACCACGTTGAAAAGCCAGTATGAAAGCTGTGCTCAGAAGGTGCTATCACCCTCAGAGCCATAGCCAAATAAACTTATTTTATTTGTAACAATTTACAAAACCTCAGGTATTCTGTTGTAGTAACATAAAATAGACTAAGATAGATGACATTGCTACATCAGAGCAATAATTATTTAGCTTTCTCCAAATTAAAACATATAGAAATTTAGAGGAGGCATCACAAAGGGTGGTAACTTCATTTACCTCTAAACACTCAGTCTAAAGAGCAAAAAAATTTCAAAAGAAAATAAAAAGTTATATAAAATTTGTGCCACTAAATTCATGCAAACTTAGCAATCCTCTTCAATTTAAAATTCATCTTATTTACTTTTCTCAACTTCCACTTTCCCATTAGCTAATTAATCCATTGCATCCTATTGCTTTTTATTTCATTTCATTGAGTATTGAGCTGTCCTATGACAGGAGAATCACAGCTGAATGGCGATGATTAAAGATTGTTGCAGGAGAGCGATTGTACACTCCATTTCTGTGTTGGGAAAACTAATTATTTTTCCAGCCATTTGAGACTAGGGATGGCACATGTGCAACAGGCATGAAAACGATCCGGGAGTGCAGCATGATCTTGACAGACGGCCTAGGGCTCTCACCCATGCAGCAGGTGTGACAGCTCCATCACTTTCCCAGGCATTTCCTTTGATGGGCCCTGTAAGGGTTCATTTGCTTCCAGTACTATTAGTTTCCAAACAGTACGAGAGCTCGGCTGATATGTTGCTGAGACAATTGGATGTGCCTAATTTGATACAGTTATCATGTGGCATGTATTTTTGTATGGAGCCACATCTTCTGGAAGGGGTTAAATACCAGTGCATTTTTCTTTGTTCTATTGTATTAAAATACATGTAACATAAAATTTACTATTTTAACCACTTTCAAGTATACAATTCTATAGGATGATTTACATTTTCAGTTCTGGACGTGGATGGTGAAGATAGTTCATTTACAGATCAATTCTGGACACAGTTCAGTGTCCAGAACTTTTCCATATACCCATTTGACATCAATTGCATGTTAAAAACTCTACTCCTTTACAGCTTCTCTCTCCCTTTATGTTAACGATGTTACAAATTATATCAGCGTATACCCTTTTACATATACGGTAGAACTTCCATAACTCACCACCTCTCTACATCTACCATCTCCTTAAATTGACCTAATTATTTTGTAGACTGGGCATGCATCACATGTATGTATCAGAACAGCAGGCCAAGTTTCTTATAGAACAGAACAGCAGGCCAAGTTGCCCACCTTCACATGTTAACCAATTTGTTACAGTCCCCTGGGTGGTCAACATAACAGAGGTTCTACTATGTTTATAAGTATTTTTTACATATTTTACTTTTTAAATTGTACAGAAAATAAAAAGTGATGTTACAAACCAAAATTACTATAATACTGTTATTTGTGTTTGTCCATGATTTTATCTTTACTAGAGATCTTTATATATTCTTATAACTTTTAGATACTGCCTGGCATCTTTATATTTCAAGTTGAAAAACTCACTTTAGCATTTTTGTAGGATAAGTCTAGTAGTGATAAATTCCCTCAGCTTTGTTTTTCTAGGAATGTCTTAATTTCTCCCTCATATCTGAAGGGCAATTATGCCAAATAGAGATTTAAAAACACAATCTTTTTTCTTTTAGTATTTTAAA
>NW_003852401.1:422122-428264 GCF_000181295.1 Otolemur garnettii
TACTTAGATTTTGCTGAGATTCTTGGATTTGTAGATCCATGTATTTCCTCAAATGTGAAATCACTCTTACCCTTTTTGGACTCTTGTAGTGTATATTTTGGTCTGCATAAGCTGTGCCATAAATCCCTTAGGCTCTTCTCTCATTGCTTTTTACTTTTTTTTTTCCATTTTGCTCTTCAGATTTGATAATTTCAGATGATTAGTCTTCAGATTCATTGATTCTTTTTTCTGCCTGTTTAAGGCCACTATTAAACTTCTCTAGTGAATTTTCAACTGGATATTATATATTTCTTTTCTTCTCAGAATTTTATCTTATTTATGTTAACTAAAAATAAGAATAATGACGTTTACACTTTGGGAAAAGGATAGCTTTATTTCTGCTAATGGATAGCGGCCTGGTAAGGAGCTAAGCCCCAGCCAGAAGCCAGACACACATGCTTCAAAGAAGAGACAACAGGGAGCAAGATTGTATATTGGTCAGATACATACATTCAACAAGCTATAGGAAGAGTCATGAATGTTTATGAAAGAAAATCATATGTGTGTCATTTTGCTTTATGGCAAAATTACCATGGCTATAAACTCAGTTTTAAGGTATTTCTGGGATCCCCTTGACTAAGAACATTCATTCAGTTAGTAGAGGGCTAAATATTTTTTTACTTCACTTTTAGAATAGTTATTATATTTATATTTTTCAACTCCAGAATTTTTTCTTTTTAAGAATGCCTATCCTTTGCTGATACTCTAATTCTAATTTGTTTCCTACTTCCCTTGATTTCTCTCTCCATATTTAGAACAGTTGCTCTAGCAGTAGTATCCAAACTTTCTTCTTTTCTGCTGCATATTGAAGGAAGAAGAATTTGTCTTGTGCCAAACATTAAATACACAAACACTAAGTAAACCTGATGAGCAAAGCAAAAGGTCCATGTGTAATTTTTGCAATATCTGACATCACAGATAAGCAAACTGGTCCTCACATAATCTGCATGCAGCCAGCGGGCTGTGGGTTGAACTTCTTTAGTCTTATCTAGAAAGTCACATGTGTGTTTCTTTAGAGATAGTTTCTAGAGATGTATTTTGTTTCTTTTAATAGACCATATTTTTTTCTCTTTGAATACCTTGTGATCTTTTGTTGAAAATTGGTCCTTTGAAAAAGAAGTCTTATCTCCCAGTCTTTGGAGACTGGCTTTGTTGGTGGGGTGGGGGAGGGGAAGGACAGGGGAGGAGTGTTGCTTATCAACCAGGTATGAATGCTTAAGGTCCTCTGAGGCTTTTCTGGATATATGCCCTGTCTGGGCCAGGTCCTTTGCAGTGCTCAGACAGTATAGAACCTTGTGAATGTGCTCTATTCTGCTCTTTCTGGCCAGGGAGGGATCTGGAAAATGGGCTAATTTCTCCCAATTGTAAAGCACTGCAAAAGGTACAGACCAGAGCAAAAGGAGCTAAGCACTATGAAATGTCCCACCATTTTGAATGTGGCTTTTTCTTAATTGAGCACTTACTTAACCTCTGTAGATCTTGGGCTATCAGAGATACTATTAGATTATATAAATCACTCTATAAGTTTATTTTGTATTTTTGCAGTTTTATTTCTTTTCTATGAGGGCAAAAGGACTTGGAGCTTCCCTTTCATCTTAAGAAATGCAGAATCAGTAAAATTATCACATCAACACTGTTTCCACTATGTCATTTGCTACTCTAGCAGATGATTTGCAAAGGGAAAGTGCTGAGGTGCAGAGTCAACTGAGTTTAAGTTATTTTTATTGATAGAACTAACCCACCAACTTTGCCTCTGAATCTTATCAGCAGAGTTAGTTGGGAATTAATCCATAGCAGTAATCATTTTAGTCATCCTGAACCAATTTATTGGTACTATTTCCATAGTTAAACAATACTTTCAATTTAGTGTATATAGAGGTAGTTGAGTAATTTTATTTATACCTTCTACTAGATTTCATGAAAGAAAAAGAAAAATCTTGAAATTCAAGTAACAATGAATGCTATCTTGAAAACCTTCAGGTAATGAGCTATTAACGGATCTTCTATACCCTAGTCCCCTAATGTAACACAAAAGCTGTGATGGCCTTTACTAAGAATTTGTGAGTTTATTTAACAACAGAGTAACAATGGTTGAGAGAAATACGGAGGTTATGATCCATTCATTAAGGCATGTTTATTTTCCTCAAGATTATACCCAAATGTCTTTTATAGATTTCTCCTATAAACAACTTTCAAAATAAGAATATTCATTATTAGTTTTACATAAAAGGAGCTGTATTCTTCAGAAACAAAAATCACTAAAGGTGACAGTCAAGTAAAGCAAACATCTGTTAGTGGGCTTTATTAAAGAGAGAAGATTTGAATGTCCATTCATCTAAACAACTAAAACATAAAGCTTAGTTTTATTTAATATTGTTTTTAACCTTCAAGAAAACTAAACATGGAAAAACTCTTCTGATTGCATTATTACTATTTTCTTAGAAGAAATAAAGATAGCAAAGTAGTTATATTGTCAGATTGAAATAGAAGTATATCAATTACTCTGTAGATTAGATCCTGTGCCATATAAAATTTCTTTGCTTACTTAATCACAAGGAAAAAAATATGTCAACGTCATGTTTATGGAATCCTGATTTCTCAGATTGCAAGGTGGAAGTCAATGGAAAGACACTTTCTTCATAACCCTAAGTGTTATAGGAAATGTTTTGTCTCGAATCTACAGATATTTCTAGAAATGTGATTTGATTTATCTAGAAATTTGATACCATGTCACATCACTGGTGCATTCCCTACTTATAGAGGGATAATGTGAAATACATTAAAATGAAAACAGGGTAATTTACTCTAACTTTAACTTTAAAAAATAGTATTTTTTATGGGCTGGCGCCTGTGGCTCAAAGGAGTAGGGCACCAGCCCGGACCCATATACCTGAGGTGGCAGGTTCAAACCCAGCCCCAGCCAAAAACTGCCTATATATATATGCAATCAATTATATTTTACATATCAGGGAAAAATGATTTGATAAATTACTTCACACTAAATTGAAAGTAAGTTTTTCTATATGATGACATTTTTCTTTTACAAGGGATATTGTATATCTAAGTAAGTAATTTTAGGAACTGATGACAAAGGCAAGACCATAAAATTTGTTTTTTAAACCAAAAGTCTCTGATAGTAAAATGGACAATATTAATAACTTGGTTAAATTATAAACTAAGAGTGTCCTTGGTAAATAAGAACATATGTCATCTTCTAGCCCTAAGATACTCTGTCTAGGATATCCAAACCTATGTGTGGCTCCCAGTTTACAGATATTCTTGTCTTGCAAAACTTAAGAGCAAGAAGGTATTCCTTGTTTTGGGTTTTTTTTTTTTTTTTATTGTTTGGAGTTCATTGATGGTACAATGAAGATATTACTTTTTAAGGTGTCACCAAGATGGCTTAGAAATTCTATGATAGACAATTTTCCAATTTTTAGTCCAGAATGTCTGTTTCCTTGGAAAAATAATCTGAGCTTGATCACTACTCATTACCACTGCTCACAAAGCAAATTAGTCTATGAATTTACTTTACCTCATGGACCACTATTTCCTTGTCTTTAAAATTGTGTGGGAAAGTAATTAGAATAGAGTATGCTCAAAGTTATTTCCAGCAGTAATATTTTATAAGTCTGAGCAAGAGTTATGATACACTTTCATGCTTCCAACAAATAATAGCCCAAACTAAAATAGGCATTTATAATCAATTTATGTGAATTTTTAGAGGCCTCTAAAATAATTATTGAAGGGAAAAGTGACAGAATCTTGCAAGTCCAATTTTTTCTCCTATTTTATGGTTTTCCTTCTTGTACTACATGTGCTTGATCTTCATCAAAAGTGAGATGCCATTGAAAAGTCAGGTATAAGATTCTGTAGTTAGAGCAAGATGAATGTTGACCTAGCATGATCTGTTGACTATAAAATGGAAATAAGAGCATTCATTTTTGTTTAGTTTATTCCTAAAATATTATTTAAACCAAATTATGTGTCATAATAAACTGAAAGAAGAATTTCACTCTGGAAATTCCACAATGGTTAATGACAATTATAATGGCAACTATATGTATATAACTGTTCCCTCTTAGTCAATGCAATAATGGAGAACGCTAGGTTTTCTGGGAAATCCGTTTAGTTTCTCTGATTCTATGGTATAAGACAGTAGCATGGATGAGGATTACTGGTAAACAAAGATAAAGATTAGTGTAAAGGTTAAGAATAACATTGTGGGAAATGAATACAGGTTTTATAAGTAGACAGATTATGCCTTAAATCCTGGCTCCATGGGTATTGACATTGTGATATTAAACCAAGCTACCAAGTAACTGATTCTCTTTAAGCCTTTGTAGCCTCATCTGTAAAATGGATTACTGACAGAGTAGCTGAAAAATTAAATAAGATAAATGAGTAGAGGTGTCACATTTGCTCTAATGTCACACCAATTACTTTTCTTTGACTAAGAACCTTGAATAGATAGAATCAAGAACTGCTAATTCAACCATTTCTCTTTGGAGCTTGATGCTTTCTGTAATTTTTAGCAATATTATTACTCTCATAAACTATGCCTTCTCCTCCTCCGCAAATGAAAACACTGATGATACTAATTTATAGACCATGCTAACATCAGATCAGTTAATGCACCAGATGGAGAGAACTGACACCTATCTTTCAGATCACTAGTTTCCAACATTTAATACTCATTAGAGCAATTAATTCACATCTTTAAGAATTCAACAGTATAGGGGCGGTGCCTGTGGCTCAGCTGGTAGAGTGCTGGCCCCATATACTGAGGGTGGTGGGTTCAAACCCAGCCCTGGCCAAACTGCAACAAAAAAAATAGCTGGGCGTTGTGGCAGGTGCCTGTAGTCCCACCTACTTGGGAGACTGAGGCAGGAGAATCGCTTAAGCCCAGAAGTTGGAGGTTGCTGTGAGCTGTGTGACTCTACGGAGGGCAATAACGTGAGACTCTATCTCTACAAAAAAAAAAAAAAAAAAAAAAAATTGAAAATTATTTATTATTTTTTATTATTATTCTTAGTTTAGTCTTTGGTCATCTTTAGTCAAGAGACAAGGATATATGCCATCCAGTCTAAGTCCTGATGACTTCATTTGACACAAAATATGTGTTGCTGTCTTTGATGAAATAAATACAAATGTAAGATACCCTACAAGACTGAAACAAACCATTTTCAGAAAACCCACAAATAAATGACAATGAAGAATGAATGGTAAGAGAACACTGAGGCTGTGAAGAGACTGCTTGCATAGCACTTTAGGTTCCTAGTAAGGCAGATCAAGAATTGTCTTATTATCTTGATATTTTGTAATATGTTTTGAAATGCCCATCCAGGACATTATTTTGATTTGTATTCCTTTGGATTCAACTTCAATTTCCAGTACTATCTTCTATCATTTTATGTTGTTATAAAAGTGAATCGAATGTAGACTGTAGAATTCTCTTGATATTAGGGGATAAAAAAGACGATAAAGAAGAAGTAGGAATGATTTTGTATCCAAGGGTTTAGAATAATGCTGTTTTTGTAATGGTCTCTAGGTCCTTTTACACTTTAGAGATGAAATGTTCTTTTAAAATTAAAATTAAGTATATTCCTAGGTATTTCATTTTCTTTGGGGCTATGGTGAAGGGAGTTGTGTCCTTAATTAGCCTCTCATCTTGGCTGCTATTGGTTTATGCAAAGGCTACTGACTTGTGGTCATTGATTTTATATCCCAAGACATTACCATAATTTTTGATGACTTCCAGGAGTCTTGTGGTTGAGTCTTTGGGGTTCTCTAAGCATAAGATCATATCATCAATAAAGAGGGAGATTTTGACCTCTGCTCCCATTTGGATGCCCTTTATTTTCTTGTCTTGCCTGATTGTATTGGCTAGAACTTCCAGCACTATGTTGAATAGTAATGGTGACAGAGGACCTTGTCTGGTTTCAGTTCTAAGTGGAAAAGCTTTCAGTTTAATTCCATTCAGTAAAATATTAGCTGTGGGTTTGTAATAGATTGCTTTAATCGGTTTAAGAAATGTGCCACCTATGCCTAAACTCTTCAGTGTTCTACTTAGAAAAAGATGCTGGATTTTTTTTTTTTTTTT
>NW_003852401.1:428322-433784 GCF_000181295.1 Otolemur garnettii
TCCTTTGAGCCACAGGTGCCGCCCAGGATGCTGGATTTTATCAAATGCTTTTTCTGCATCTATTGGGAGGATTATGTGGGCTTTGCTATGGTGAATAACATTTATGGACTTGCATGTGTTAAGCCAGCCTTGCATCCCTGGGATAAAACCTACTTGATCATGATGTATGACTTTTTTGATGAATTTTTGCATCTATATTCATTAGTGAAATTGGTCTGAAGTTCTCCATTTTAGTTGGGTCTTTTCCTGGTTTTGGTATCAGGGTGATGTTTGCTTCATAAAACGTGTTGGGGAAGATTCCATCCACCTCAATTTTTTGGAATAATTTCTGTAACAAAAGTATAAGCTCCTCTTTGAAGTTTTGATAGAATTCTGGTGAGAAGGCATCAGACCAGGGCATATTTTGTTGTTTCTTTGATCTCAGTGGTTGAAATTGGTCTGTTCAGGAGATCTATTTCATCCAGGCTAAATCTAGGGAGAGGGTGTGATTCCAAATATTGATCCATTTCTTTCAGATTGTCAAGTTTCTGGGCATACAGTTTCTGGTAGTATTCAGAGATGATCTCTTGTATCTCTGTGACATCAGTTATTTCCCCTTTATCATTTCTGATTGCAGTTGCTAGAGATTTTACTTTTCTATTTCTAGTTAGTCTGGCCAAAGGTTTATCTATTTTATTTTTTCAAAAACCACCTCCTTGTTTCATTAATTTTCTGAATGATTCTTTTGTTTTTAATTTTATTAATCTCTGATTTAATTTTGGATATTTCTTTTCTTCTGCTGGATTTGGACTTAGATTGTTCTTCTTTTTCCAATTCCATAAGATGGCTTGTGAGTTTGTTGATGTGCTCTCTTTCTGTTTTTCGTATGTAGGCTTCTAAAGCAATAAATTGTCCTCTCAGGACTGCTTTTGCTGTATCCCACAGGTTTTGGTAGCTTGTGTCCTCATTGTTGTACTCAAGGAAGTTAATGATTTACTTTATTTCTTCCTGCACCCAATTGTCATTCAGCATACTAAGGTTGTTTAACTTCCATGCCTTTGTGTGGGGTTGAAAGTTTTTGTTGGAGTTGAGTTCAGCTTTTTGTGCCTTGTGGCCTGAGAAGATGCAAGGTAAAATTTCAATTATTTTGATTCTGTTGAGGTTTGTTTTGTGTCCTAGGATATGATCAGTTTTGGAGAATGTTCCATGGATTGATGAGAAGAATGTATATTCTTTATCTTTGGGATGGAGTGTTCTATATATATCTGTTAAGCACAGTTGTTCTAGGGTCTCATTTAAGTCCCTTATATCTTTGTTTAATTTCTCTTTAGAGGATCTGTCCAGCTCTGTCTCCTGTTATCATGGTGTTATAGGATATCATATTGCTCAGACTAAGTAAGGTCTGTTTCAAGAATCTGGGAGCATTTAAATTGGGTACATAAATATTTAGAATTAAAATGTCTTCTTGTTGTAATTTTCCTTTGACCAATATAAAGCATCCATCTTTGTCTTTTTTGACTTCAGTTGCTTTAAATCTACATGTATCTGAAAATAAGATTGCAACCCCTCTTTTCTTCTGAATTCCATTTGCCTGAAAAGTTGTCTTCTAATCCTTAACTCTTGAGTTTTAATTTTTGTCTTTTGATGTGAGGTGTGTTTCCTACAGACAGCAAATAGATGGTTTGTGTTGTTTAATCTAATCAGCTGATGTATGCCTCTTCAGTGAGGAATTCAAGCCCTTGACATTTATTGAGATAAGTGTGGTAGCCTTCTATTCATCTTATTTTGTGAAAGTCCATTGCTTAGTTTTGTCTTTTGCATCATTGTGGAAGCTAGGTTCTGTCCTTTAAAATTAAATTAAATTAAATTTTAAATTAAATTAAATTGAACTAAAGAGGAAAAGAGATATGAGGTTTTAGATATTTTTAATCTATTTGTGTTATGAAGTTGAGTATTCTTGCTCACTTGTCTTTTCTTGACACCACCCAAGAGTGAGTGGTTAAGGCTGGAAAAAATCTATTACTATGGAATATGATCCATCTTCCAAGCCCTTTCTAAATACCGCCACACTAATGGAATTAATTCCAAGAGGGAGGAGTAAGATTCCCTATTATAAATGCATTATATTTTACAAAGTATCTTTTTATTGAAAAAAGTTTTTTTCCTAACTACATTTGATGAAGATTTTTCAGTTTCCTCAATGTTATGTATTCCATGCGACTCCTTCTTTTGCTTTCTTTCTGCCCACTGAACTACATTCCTATGTATGATCCTATTAGCATACTTTATTTTTAGCAATCAGTCTATAATCTGGACTTCAAATGTTGCCTACAGTGCAAGACTGAGTTTTCAGTATTGGGAAATACATTTAAGTATTAAGACATACGCTATATTTTTTGTAATAGTTCTCAATAGTTTTGCAAACAGTCCAAAATTCTATTTATCCAAAGGTCGTTTATTTTGCAAACTTGACTCCCAAGAACATAACTAAGGTCTTAAAAGGACTCTGAAATTTAAGAAAAGATAGCATATCTCACATGGATGTTCTACAAAATACATTTGCTCCTCTATTAAACATAATTAGAACTGGTTGTACTATCTGGTTTTCTAGACTGTAGGGCACTGGAAAGAGGCAGAGAGTCTGTTTAAGTCAGAAAGGGATGACAAAGTAGCAATGGTTCAAGTAAAAGACACGCTTGAATGTACAGTCTTGGAAAATTACAAAACCAAAATTACTGTCCTACAGAAGTAAATTTCTTACCTATTTATTATGTTTATGAAAGACATAAAAGTGCAATCTGCCTTTTTAAAATAGATTTTTCCAAGTCAGCTGCTAGTTTTTATTGGCCATGTTGCTTCGTGTTTATAAGTTCACTTGTATAATTTCAGAAGATTGGTTTTTGGTAGCAATACTATGCAAACATATTATCTTCACTTCAAATTGTGAAATACATAAAATAGTATTATAATCACAGTACAGATCCTTTTAAGCCTCCAAGTATTTCTAAGCAACACGTTTATAAGAATGCCAGATTATCATTTATTCATTTGGTAAATAAAATATGTGCCTAGTTTCTTCTATGGACCAGGAATATTGTCTGATGCTAAGAATACAGCTGTAAGTGAGACATTATTCCTAACTTTAAGGAACAAAATGTCTATCTAGACCCTAGGCCCATATTAATATTTATAATGAATGTTCCTTCATTCACTTAAAACTATTAAATGAGGTAACATTAATGGAATTTTGTGGTATATTCGTGTATAAGATATTCAGTCAGTGTTTGCAATATTGACTAAATTCACCCTCTCATTTATTTTTTTACAACTATCCAATAAATTGAAAATTGCTAAATCAGAATCATTAATTTTGAAACAGGTATATAAATACCTAACTCTGTGTTTCTTGGGAAGATTCAAGAAAAAAAAAATTACACACGAAATACACAGCACATAGTTTTCATTGAGTGTTCTCTTTCCTGTCTTTTTAACTGACTGTCTTTTTAAGTGCCTTTTTCCTGAGGATCTGATAAAAGAGCCTGAATGTCCCGGTGGAATATATTTTGTTTGCCTTTAGTAGTTTACTACTGTTATCACTCTAATAATTTAAGCATGATTTTTCTTTTGAAAGTAAAAAGCATTTAGTATATGATTGAGAGTGATGGAACACAGCTTATATTCTGTGGTGCTAAGATTTAATTTTCCAGATGAGTATTAAATAAATCATGTTTTGCCTTGGAATTTGGTAATGCAAAATCATAATTCATATTTGGGCTCCACATCTTTTTGATAGCTTTGCTCCTGTATCACAAATCCCCCAAGGGTAGGCCTCATACTAAGTGACACTTCATGGCTTCGTTGGGCTTTGGTTCTTCTCCAGTGTTTAGATCACATGGTTTGGGGGCAGAGTTCAAGGTGAGCATGTGAGTTGAGTATGTGTAGCCAGGGTTAACCTGCAGGAGTGGACAGTTGGTCCAGGAAACTTCGTAAGTCATTAGGCAAATGCCAGGGGGGTTAGGGAGTAAGAAGCAAGGACCTCACCTAATGGCAAATGAGTTTTAAAGGTGGAATTTCAGGTCTTGACAAGTGGGAGGAAGCCCTTCTTTTAGTCCCAAAGCCTCTTGAATTCTTGGCAATATTTATAAATATTAGGAAAAAAGAAGAAAAAAACTAAGATATAGAAACAGGTTGAAAAATTGAATATAGCTAAAATGCAGGACATTTGTCATGATGAGTAAGATATGAGTTTGTTTAGGTGAACAGAGGCAAAAATTGTCATGGGACAAAGCTAATGTGGAGATGAAGCTGGGCATCGTGGCTCATGCCTTCAGTCCCAGAGGTGGGAACATCGCTTGAGACCAAGAATTTGAGAACAGTTTGTACAATAATGCTAGACCTTATCTCTACAAAGTAAAAAACGAAAATGACAACAACAACAAAAATTAGGTGGACCTGGTGGCACGTGGCTGTAGTCCCTGCTACTCAGGAGGCTGAGGCAAGAGGATTGCTTGAGCTCAGGAGTTCAAGGCTATCGGGAGAATATCCAGCCTAGGACACAAAACAAGATTTGTCTCAAATCGGTCAAAAAAGAAAATGGAAACCATAGAAAATTTAATTAGCAAGTAATTTTTGAGCTCTAAACAGTTAGTACAGTATAGTTGCAGAAATATCACCTTCATTATAGATAAATAATTTTTTAAAAATATGCAGGGGATTTGTGACAGATTATTTATGTGCTTCAGAGACATAGGACATGTGGAACATGTTGTGATTTAAGGCTACAAGAGCAATTTGTTGTTCATCTCTTAAAAGTAGTCCTCCTAACTCATAAATTCACATCAAGTCAATTTCTGAACAGTTTCTTCCTTACACACTATAAAGCTGAACAGCATTGAAAGAAATTGATAATTATAGTCTCCTTTGTAATTTGCCTTGTAAAGTATTCTCATTGAGATTCACTTTGTGGTACCCTGTCTGGATTGGTAATTCTTTTCTGTAAAGATGTTTTGGCTGAGTTGTGTTATTAATCAAAATTTATGCCTCCCAGAAACTCTTCCTATGAGGGGGAAAAAGTAGTGAGGACACAAAGGAAAAGGAAACCAGGAAGGTGAAATTTTATACAATGTTGCCCCCCCCCCCCCCGCTGGGAGGTAGTTTTCTATCTCTAGAACTGGCATATACACTAAAACTTTCTTTATAACATACTGACAACATTGAGAATTTAAGATTATGATGTATAGTTTAGTCTCATTAATACATCTTTAAGATGTTGTGCTTTGCCAGCCTGTTGGTCTTCTTTGAAAGCCTTTTGATTTTTTAGTTTTACTATGTGATGAGATGCGTGATTCATCCTGTACAAGATAAAAGGTACTGTGCTTACATAGGAGGGCTGTCAGACGCAGAACCCATGAATATTTTTTAAACCACTGTGACTGGTCAGAGTTTCTCCCTCATCTCCCCAGTTTTACATGTTTCCATGAAGC
>NW_003852401.1:433804-435794 GCF_000181295.1 Otolemur garnettii
ATACCTGTTCTTTTGCTTCTGATATCAGCTCTGTGATAGAGGTGATAGAGTGTGTTCACTTATGATTCAAGTGGCTACTTAATATCACATTACCCACTTTAGGGAAGTACTCTCTCCCCACAGGTGGTAGAGAATAGTTTTTGCTCTCATGGTTCTAATGGCCCTGCAACTGAGATAAAGGGGAGCAAAAGACAACATTTAGAGTAGGAAGAGCCAAATATTATGTTGAATAAATGCCCAGAAGGAATGAATGCTTATTGCTTGTGTGTGTGTGGTGACCTTTCATAATTAAAGAAGTGTTTTCCTGAAAAACAAATCCTATTTAAAACTGCACCTTTATATTTTCACAAGTGTTTCTAAAATAGAAGCCTCAGATTAACAACTATGTCATGGTTGTGTGTCCAGTTTTTGTCAAGCATGTCCAGAAAGGAATCTTCACTGGGATCCCAAGGTCGTAGTTTGGGAAGGGGAAAGATGGAACTGGAGTCTATGAAGTATCACCGCCCAGTTTCTCACAGAATAGCTGACATGGTCACTTATCTGTGCTTTGGAAAGTGTCAGAAAGGTACAAATCTCTGAAGTCAAAGGAGACTTTCACAAGCTCAGACTTCTCTTTTGGTCCTCTTTCCACATTGTTAATGTATTTCTCTTCCCTCTTTTGAAAGTCCTTATGACTTGGAAGAAATATACTACCGTACCTCTGAGGTAGAAGACGTGTAGAGCCCAGAGACTCCTGAAAAAGTCTGAGGAGGCTGTAAATGAGGCCAGCAGTGTAGTAGTGACTCTTTGGATTGAGGTAGAAGTGTGTGAATGGTCTCAGAAGCCTGGCCAGCCTCTGTGTTAACACTGGGTTGAATTTTGGTCTTAGTATTAACGTGCACGTGACATTAGTAAGTCTTGTTTCATTTGCTCATGTGTGAAATGGCAATAACAACGGTACTTACCTGAAAAAGTTGATGCCATGGTAGAAGAGCATAATGCTTATAAAGCACTGAACACAGACCTAATGTAAGTTGAACACTCAAAAACTACTAGCTAATATAACATGAATGGAGAAGATTATCAAATGCTAGTCATTATTTGAGAAACAAAAAGTCTGAGGGTAAGAGTGCAAGGGAGGAAAACATGGGAGTATGGGATGCAGAAGTACGAATATGCTGTGGAGAATGTGTCAGACTGGCAGGTCAGGGCAACGGGGCCTCGCAGATATGGGGGCAGTGTGAGCAGAGTATCCATAGGTAAAGAACACCATCCATCGTGTTGGTCATGAACTACAAAATGGTTATGAGTGTTCTGTGCAATATGGAGATGTGGGAGGTGTGATTTCAGAATCAGATGAGGCTATCTCAAGAAGGCCATGATAGTTTATGTAAGTAGTTTGTACCTGCCTGTCCAAGATATCAGAATGGCATCCATGAGTTGTAAGAAAGAGAATAGCAAGGCCTGTTCTCCTAGGATGCCATACGAGCAAAAGTTTAAATAATAAATGTGTTACTCATCGTGTAATCTCTTCTCAAAATCCTCCTATTACACTATTTTTTAGTTTATTTGGTATTTATACTCACCTTGGCTCCTGACTTTAATTATATGTGCCCTCATGCATTGGCTTTGATTTTATATCTTAGTTGTTTGTTAAATGGGCTTTAACAAACCCATTTTAGTTGCTTATAAGTGTAGCCTTCCTATAAGCACATTAGGGAAAGGATAGATTGTCCTCATTATCATTACACAAATAAGAAATCATGCTAATGCTCAAGATTACTTTTCAAATCTTTCTAAATTTTTTCTTATGAAATATATTGGATGAATATTAAAAATGTTCATACCTGTAACAAAAGTGTTTATTGGGCAAGGCAAAAATAGTTATTTTAGTAGTCTAATGTACAACAGTAGACATGCAATACTTGTGTTCTGAAAAAAATGTGGGCTCAGAATCACTTCAAATGTTAAAGTCTTGTATCCCTAACCAATGTCTGCTACCATGTCTCTC
>NW_003852401.1:440320-446055 GCF_000181295.1 Otolemur garnettii
ATCAAAGAGGACTCTAATATAATTGAATCCAATCTAACTTCCAAGTTAATGGCCCTACCCTAGATGTTTAACAAAAAGAATCATGCTCTCCCCCCCAAACTGCTTACAGCTAACCCCTCCCCCCAACACACACACACTCTGACTCTCTCTATAACTATCATGATTCATTAAAGAGGTCACTTCTTAAGGAGCAGTAATAGTCAGATTTTAATGAATGCAAAGTTCACCTAGAAAGCTGATGAGAATGCAGATTTCATAGGACCCAATTCCAAAGATTTTGAGCCATAGGCCTTAGCTTTCATTTAGGAGTCTTATTTTAATAAATGTCTTAGGTAGATTTGTTGCAGGTGGTCCACAGAAACACTCCTGGACAGAATTGTTGACAGTCCAAGGAAACATGTTTTTAAAGGGTATACACATTCAAATGTGTTTTAGACATCTTGGAAACAGGGAAATGCAATCCAGAAGTTGAAACAACTTCTGCCAGCAACAAGGCAAAGCAAGAAGGAAGGATAAGTGATGGTGCTACAATACATGAGTCATGGGGAATGGTGGTCACTGTGTGTGTCAGGAGGTAACACCATCCTGCCCTTACTGTTCCAGCAACCTAGGAAGCACACGATAAGGAAATGAGATTTGCCTACAGTCAAATTACTTGGCAAAAATGGCTGGATAGTTCAGTCTGGTCTGGGGACTTAATTTCAAGTCCCACTGGCTGATGTAACTAAGGTTACTTCTCTTCAATCAATCTCAGGAAGCATTCAAAACTAGATTATACTGAACTCTAAGTTGAGACCATCAACTGAAGTAAAGAAAATCAGGTAATAAATGGTAGTCACATCATTTCAGTGTTTAAACACTACAAATGGTAGTCTGCCTTTCATGCATACCCTAACTGGTCTCCTTTTACCAAACCTGCATGTAAAGGCTTTGACTCTTCAAAAGGAAGATAAAATCTATATATTTTTAAGTATACCACTAATTTTCAGAGTTTTGAGTAAAATAGCATATTCTATTTTCTGCCTTAAATAGAAGCACTCAATATTTAAAGGAAATGGATAACTTAAATATTAAACTCTTCTCCTGGCTCTATGGCTATTTACTTTAAACATTACTCATAACTGCTTTTTAAAAAAGAAATGTATATCAGCACTAAGTTTGAAAACAACCTATGGATGCCACAGCATAATATGCAAGAAGTTAAAAATTAGTCTGCAGTGTCTTCCACAGAACTTTGAGATTCTTTGTTCACAGCCCATGCTTCTCTGCAAGTAAACTCTGGGGTACAGTAGATAAAGACTAGTGCAAAATCCAACATAGACATAGAGGGGCATCACGTAGACAGATTGTGTCATGATGCCTTGTACCATAGGCTGGAAATGCCAAAGAAAGGAACTTGACGTGGAAAAGGCTTACACTAAAGAAAACAAATAAAATCTACCTTCCCAACACACACACACACACACACACACACACACGCACAGTGGATTGCCATTGCCACGACAGAAAGTTCTAGTTCCTTGACATGCATTGTGGTGCTTTCAGTACCTGATCCCAACCTGGTGACAATCCTTTTCTTTATTCCCTTGCTACTTCCCTTGATATTTCCTTACATTTTAATTTGAGTAGATAACTTGGCATTTGCAGACTCACCCTGGGTATTATGGCTGTACTCTTTTCACATTCTTCCTTCCCTCAAAGGTACTATTTCCTCAGCCGTGTAATCCCACCATTTATTCCAGGTCTAGCTTAATGCTGCCTCCACCTAGAAGTTGTATGTGCTTTATGATCAAAACCAAGACAAACACTTTTCTATTTCTGCAGCACTTTTAGCTTTGCCTTCTTTCCAGGTCTTTCCATTTCCTTATTTCTATTAAAGTTATCTGCATTTGGATCATCTTCTTTTTGAAACTGTGAATTCTTTGGCTTCAAGAACTGTGTCTTTTTTCTTCCTGAAATTGCCTTTAGCAAATAGGTTTATACATCTTGTAAGTATGCAATATGCTTTTTAATGGATGTCCTGTTCAGCATGTGTTTGGCTTATCAATAAGGCTTTAAAATGTGGGGCTTTACATTTAATGAACAAAATGCTTTTTGACGCTACATCTCTATTAATAAAATCTATAATTTGTTGCAACAGTTTGAAAATGTTTTTTGGGGTCTGATGTTTAACTTATAGGTCCAGTCATGTCATTCCCTGGTTTGTATTTGCACAACTTTCAAACACATGTAGCATTTTAATGCTGTTTTTAGTTGTTTTCTTTTATCCTACCCTTTCAAGATAGTTTTAGATCTTAATAAGTTTTGCTAGTGGATAGACTAACTGTCTCCCTCCCTGCCTGTACTTCCTCCACTCCCAGCAATAAGTAATACACTCATTGGAGAAGCTTAGCCTCTCTGTCTTTAAGCAAGTCATTGATAAAAGGGAGTGAGGCAGTGACAGGAAAAGAAAACTCTCCTCTAACTAGCATCAGTTGAAATTAGCACATTATAAATCCTCCAATAGAACCATGATCTTTCTATTTATTTATTTATTTTTTAATTCATAGCTGTGTATGTTAATGCAATTATGGGATACAATGTGCTGGTTTTATATACATTTTGAAATACTTTCATCAAACTGGTTAACGTAGCCTTCACCTCATTTTCTTAGTTATTGTGTTAAGACATTTCTATTCTACACTTAGTAGATTTAACATGTACCCTTGTAAAATGCACCATAGATGAGCTCCCGCCAATTACCCTTCCTCCACTCATCTTCCTCCTCTCCCCGTCCTCTTAAACTTCATCTTGGGCTGTAGTTAGGTTATAGCTTTCATATAGAAGTGTGGGTATTTATAAATTGGTTTCATTAGGTTATAGCTTTCATATAGAAGTGTGGGTATTTATAAATTGGTTTCATATTAGGGCTGAGTACCTTGCATACTAACCATAATCTTTCATCTTATCTACAAGGATGGCATGAGAGATATCTCATTTTCTTACTATAATCAAAACATGCTCATTTTAATTTCTCAGTGCATCACAATAAAGAGAAGTGAGACCCTACTTCAACTAAGGAACTAAAAGCTCTTTATTATAAACTACAGTAGAATCTCTGTAAGTTGACTACCCCCAACCTATAAAAACCTGGTCAACATACAGAGGTGGTCAACATAAGGAACTAGACCTGCTGTACTGATTACGTACATGTGGTGCATATCTGGTCTTTATGAGAATCTGGTCAATTTAAGGAGGTGATCTGTGTAGGGAGGTGGCCAACTAGGTTCTACAGTGGTTTACATTTTTGGCAATGTATATAGGTTTACAGTGTTAGCTGTGCATTTTTATTTTCATCAACATGAACAGAGAAGACTCATTAATCCTTTCAAAATAGTGAAAACTTAATTTTGATCTTTTTAAAAACTCATTTATTACTTTCTTTTTAAAGGCACTCACCATGTTCTCCAAGCTGGTCTCAACCTCCTAGGCTCAAGCAATTCTCTTGCCTCAGCCTCCAAAATAGCTGAGACTACAGGTGCACAACACTGTGCCTGGCTCAGTTTTGATTGTTTAATTATTTTGGTCTATTTTATTTCTCCATTTATGTAATACTACCTAAAGAAAAAAAAAGAATTAATTTCTAGGTTAATGTAAATTGTAGCATCACAGGCATTGACAGAAGTTTAGAAAGGTATCAAAAACAATAGATA
This sequence comes from Otolemur garnettii, assembly GCF_000181295.1. Taxonomy (NCBI): domain Eukaryota; kingdom Metazoa; phylum Chordata; class Mammalia; order Primates; family Galagidae; genus Otolemur; species Otolemur garnettii. Next base: position 444,013 of record NW_003852401.1, read on the forward strand.
ATAACTACCAATTTTGAGTGTCACTATATGAAAGGCATTGTGCTTTTGTGAAATAAATATAATGATGTTACTTCATAGAGGGAGCATGAGGTTGGAATTTCACTTATTTATTCATCAGCTATTATCAACTACTTGTTGCATTCCTTGCACAGAGGTGACCCTGGTTATATAGTCCCTTAATCCCATTTAATTTATGTTTTGATTAGAAGTGGAATTTTCATCAACTCACTGAACAAATTCAAGGGAACTCATTAGAGAACAAGTCGGTTAGTTTCTGCCTTAGTCCATTTGGGCTGCTATAACAAAATATAGTATACTGGGTGGCTTAGAAACAACAGAAATTTGTTTTGTACTTCCATAAGCTGGTAAGTCCCAGATTAGGGCACTGGTAGATTCCACTGATTCTATGTCTTATAATAGCTTATTCTTCCAGTTTACGTCACCCTCCAGCTGTGTCACCATATGGTGGAATGCAAATAAAGTCCCTTGTTTCTTTTGGCTTTATTGTTTTGTTTGTGTATATATACCTGTATATGTGTCTGTGTGTATACATATGTATGATATGTAGGCATTAATTCCATTCATGAGGACCAAAACCTCATGATTAATCACCCCTGAAAGGCTCTTCTTAATAGTATTGTTTTGGGACTAGGTTTCAGCATATGAATTTTGCAGGCACATAAACATTTAGATCATATCAGTTGCAATCATGAAAAGTACAATAGAGAAATCCATGGCCACACTTAGATATACAGAAGCCAAACCTGACCTAGTCTAGAGATTTCTCAGAGGAAGAGACATTTAATCTGAATCCTGATAAGAGTTAGATAGCCAAAGGGAAGTTGGCAGTCAGGGGCAGGGGGAGTGTATAAAGGTCCTGAGATAAGGAAGTAGTCTAGAAACTCTTAGACTGAGGACAGTCTTCCTATGACTCCCCAAAAGAGTCATAGGCTCTATCACACATGGCCTTCTTACAGGCTGCCTATTAATTTTAGATTTTAACTTAAAAGGAATGAGAAGACAGAAGGCTGTCTGCTTATTTGTATGTTGTTTGTTTTAACTAGGAATGAAATGTAATTAGATCTTCACTATAAAAAGATTATTCTGGCTGCTCTATAGGGAATGGATTAGAAAATATCACAAGCAGGTGAAGGAACATCAGTTTGGAAGTTTTTTCCAGGTAAAAGAGAAAACATAATAGTGTCTTGGAGCAGGTAATGACAAAAAGCATCAAGACAAGTGAGTAGCGTCAAGAGAAGTTTAGGAACTAGAAACTGCAAGACTTAGTAGTTGGTTGAATGAGGTGATGACAAAAAAGAAAAAGCAAAATCTTGTCCAGCATGGTGGATGCTAATTAAATCGTGGCCTATGGACCAACAGCTAATGGGTATTAGGGATTCGGAACTTGTTCAAAATTTGTACTCTTAACATTGCCTTCCTCTGAAACTTATCAGAGAATGTTCAGAATACCAGAATTTGAAATTCTATAATGGAAACTGGGTGTGCTTGAACATGTGTGACAACATACCAGAGAGACCCGTGCAATGCAGGGGGGTTGTGGAGTGGATCTAGGTCTGTCGTGCAGTATTTGCTTGGTGAATCTTCAGAGAATCTGCAAACTATAAGGTTCTTTCCCTTGTGTTTCATTCTGTGTCTTGGTGGTAACAATAGCAATCATAAAGAAGTATTCAAGGTAAATTGAAAAATAAACATGTCCTAGGATCCTTGGATGAAACAAAAACTTTTCCCCCTTTTCACTATATTTATAATTAGTAGCCAAATTGAGATGTATCTCCTCTAATTATCTTGTGACCATTTCCACAGATCAGGAGAATAAGTTATATCTAAGGTCATATAGAATCTATCTCCCTTTTTTTTTAATGCATGTGCCTTTAGTCGTGTAAGGTACTAAATCATAACCCATACCTATGCTGTTTTCACTACTGGGTTAAAAGATAACCACAAAAGATTCCATCTTAGAAAATCCTGTCACCAAGAGATAACATTGTTGCTAGGCAGAATCAGACACAGTTATTTTTTTTT
>NW_003852401.1:446172-447304 GCF_000181295.1 Otolemur garnettii
ATATATAATATATAATTAATATATAATAATTCTATATTATAATTATATAACAGATATAATTGCACATGGACACTACATATTATAATTATATAATAGATATAATTGCACATGGACACTACACACTTTATTAGAATGGAACAAAGAGAGTAATAAAATACACTTAATTACTTTAAATGTTTAAAGACCACTACTGTTGGTGACACAGTATCCTCTCTTCCACAAGCTTGCTACTATGCACATAGTTACTGCTTGAATTTATTCCTTATTTCTTTAGCTTATTATTTTTCCAAGAGAGGCAAATCAAGATAAGGGCATATTATCCCAGATTTGCAGAGAATACACCAATTCTGTGGCTTTGATTGCCACCTCCAGTGTGTCAGGATGAGGTAAAAGGGACCATGTATCTCTAGCCCTGGAAGTCAATGCTAGGATCATAGCAGTTATTGAAAGAGAAGGAATAAGCTGTTTGGCACAACAGAAACTCCATCATGCCTGTGGACAAAGGCTCAGATTTTAGTGAATCAAGAAAGAATGATAGGTTCTAAAAGTAAAGACTAAGAATAAGCCTTTTAAGAACATAATATTTTTATTAACAATGTTATCATGATAGAGTGACTGAGAGCACAAGCTCTGGACTCTGGCTTCTAGCATTATCAATAAGCAAGCACTAGTTCTGTGACTTTGGATGAGTTACTTAATTTAAATGAGGTCATCACAGTGTTGTTGGGTGGCTGAAATGACATGATCTATGAAGCTTTCAGTACAGAGCCTGGTACATAGTAAACACTGCAAGAATGCTAGCTCTTATTATTATTGTTGTTTCCCTGATGTACTACACAGCCAGACCGTGTAAGAAGCATGGCAACTTCACAGAAGAACCAAGACTATGGTATGAGAGACTGATGGTATAGGAGCTTATCTTTTTCTTTGTTTGATTGTTTCACCATTTTGTCTCTGTCATATACACACCCATTGTTGCTTGACTTATCAATATATTATCCTTTCCTCTTCCACTTGTACATATGCCAGGTCCATGTGAAATTGTAACTGAGGCAATCCTTACTCTAAAGCCTATAAGTCTATACATGTTGAGACCTCAACTTTAGAAATTTGTCTGTAAAAAAAAAAAAAA
>NW_003852401.1:448194-455810 GCF_000181295.1 Otolemur garnettii
TCACACTACAATAAAGATATTTGTATCAGAATGTTCATTGCAGCCCAATTCATAATTGCTAGGTCATGGAAGAAGCCCAAGAGCCCATTGATCCATGAATGGATCAATAAATTGTGATTATCTGTACACCATGAAATACTATGCAGCCATTAAGAAAGATAGAGACTTTCCCTCCTTCATGTTTACATGGATGGAGCTGGAAAATATTCTTCTTAGCAAAGTATCCCAAGAATGGAAGAAAAAGTATCCAATGTACTCAGCCCTACTATGAAACTAATTTATAGCTTTCATAGGAAAACTATAACCCAATTTTAGCCCAGGAATATGGGGAGAGGAAAGAGGGAGGGGAGGAGAAGGGAGAGGGTGGGTCGAGGGAGGGTGATTGGTGGGATCACGCCTATGGTTCATCCTATAAGGGTACATGTGAATCTCTCTAAACGTAGAAGACAAATGTCTTAACAAAATAACTAAGAAAAAGACATGAAGGCTATGTTAACCAGTTGGATGAAAGTATTTTAAATTGTATACAGAAACAGTACACTGTACCCCATGATAATATTAATGTACACTGCTATGATTTAATAAAAAAAAATTAAAAAAAAAATTCCAAGGCAAAAAAAGGAAAAAAAGTTATTAACATTAATTTTAATTGACATATTATAATTGTATATATTTATTGAGTAAAATATGATGATTTAGTATATGTATACAATATGGAATCATGAATTGTTTTAAATTAATGTTCACTTAGCATAAATAATTATAGAAAAACATAAACCAAAAATTTAACAGTGATTATATTTAGTGATTGGATTTGTGGTAATCATTCATTTATTCATTTTTGCTATTTTTAAATTATTTTATTATGTCTTTCTCTTGTTATCAAAGAAGAAATAAACATAAAAAAAATAAGCTGACCAAAAGATAATTAGCAGAGTTTATTTATTTTATAATCTGAAAAAGTAAGTAATGTTTTCATTATGTTTAGAAAGTTTAGGAAATCCCTTAAGATGTCAGAAAAAAGGAGAGAAACTAAGAATGTAAACATATTAAATGGAAAATGATATAGAGACATTGCCAGCAGCAAAATGGTTGTATAACTATAATAATAAAAATCTGATCAATGTAAATTTTGAGAAATATTCATAATCAAAAATAGTGAGTTCAACAGAATTAGAAACAATTGACATAATCTTCAACATAAAAGTTGTAACCATATATGCTTTGCAGCCATGAGACTTCTAGAATCATTTACTTGCAATAAATCTCAAATAATAAGCAACTCAAATAAAAAATGACAGAATAATTTTTCTTCATCAAGGAAAATAAATCAGTAGTATAATATGTTATTTTCTCCCTTCTTATTAAGAGAAGTAGACATTAAAAGAATGGTAACCATTAATGCATGGTAAAGAAGAAGAAAATCAATGTCCAATGCCCTTAGTGGTGAATGTCTCTTTATCCACGTACAATGCCTAGAGCACTAGCATCAGAAATAACCTGGGACGTTTGACCCTAATCACCACGTCAAACTCTCTGGAGTTACCTTCCCAGGAATCAGCTTTTTCATTCAGTAAGTGCCCAAGGTACTTGAGGACATTTGTGTGAACTATGAGCTAAAACCCATCAAAGATTAACAAAGTGGTAGATTTCACACTTCCTTTTTAACAAAGAGCTTCTTTATTTAGCTGAAAATTAGTTTAAATGTGTAAACTTCCTGATGGGAGGATGAGCTAATGTACCACAAAAGGCCAATGAACTTATGATGCCCTGTTTGTGCTTTCAACTCTTTTGTGTTACTGTAACAGAATACCACAGATGGGTAATTTATATGAGAAAAGAAATGTAGTTTTTCACAGTTCTAGAGACTTGTCCAATTTCAAGGTGCCTCAGCGTCTGGTGAAGGCCTTCATGCTACCCCATCCCCTGATGTAGAAGAGAGAGTGAGAGGCAGGAGATTGAAGTAGAAGCCTTTTGTAATTGGCATTAATCCATCCCTGGGGGTGGAGCCTTCATGACCTAACCACCTCCCATCAGGACTTACCTCCCAACACTGTTGCATTAGGAATTAAGTTTCCAACATGTGCTCTTCTGGGTCACAGTCAAATCATAGCAGCTGTAACAGACTTTCTAAAATGGGCCTGTAGGTCATTTTTATTCAAATTGTTTTATATATTCTGAATTAATGTGTGAACTGGGAAAACTTTAAAAATGCCTTGTTCTCATTTGCATAATTGATAGAAATAAAATATTCTTGTTAATCATTGAGGCATATGTGGTATGTTTCAGCTGATCAATTTTGTTTTAATGTGATCTCTGCTTCTTTTTTACCTACTCCATAGACCACTCAAGACTGGGGAAGAAAAGCATTATTTGAGATATTTACATCCCTTTGGTTATTACATCCAATGGTAAATTACATTTATTTTCAGAGTTTTTTGTGTTCTTTTTCCCTGTACAGTATTCCTAAAAGGCATAACTAAACTTAAAAAGCCCTAGAAGCTTTTAGAAGTGGGAAAAAAAATAAGAATTCATAAGACTACTAATAGTGTGGACTATCAGGGGTAACTTTTTAGCCTCATAATCAATGGCTTTGCTTTTCCCGAGGTTCTTCTAAGAAGCTAAAAGACATTTTCCCAGAAGAGCACTTTTAAATGTCCTTTAAAAGGGCACCTATAACTTTGTACAAACACAGTATTCACACTTTCTTCTTTATGTCTTTGACTTATGAAGTATAAAATCACTTATATATACATATTTAATATTTTAGGTATTTGTTTAACATTCTATATTCCAGATATGTAAACTCATAAAATACTTGTACTCTTGAGCATATTTTTACTCTTTAAAAACACAATAATACAAATTAGAGTTTTGAGGAAAACAATGTGTCACTGAGTAGAACTAAGACATTTGTGGTATTAAATTATTCCCTTGAGGAAAGTATCAGTTAGAATGGGCTCTGCTTTACCAGGATAAAAATTAGCACCAAATTTCAGAGTCTAAAAATAGCAAAATTTAGCTTGCTTTTGGCATTTACGTGTCAAACTATATTCATTTCAGGATTTGGGATTTCAGAGATACCACTGTCTGGAACACTGGTTGGCCCTGGGACAGGGAGGAGATAGGAAGAGGAATAATACACTAGATCTTGGAGTTTCCTCATAGAAGTGACACATATCATCGCACAAAGCTGGTCACATGGCTATTCCAAAACACAATGGACAGGGGAATGCAGCCACAGCACATGCCCAGGAGAACCATAAATATTTAGTGAACAGGACTTATGACTACCAGAAGGATGCTGGCTTACGGGGCATGTTTGTGATGTTTTCCTTTCTTCTTACTATCCCAAACATTAGAACTATATTCCACAGATGGCTTTGTGAAATTTAAGACAAAGGTGTCAGGACTTGATGACCTTCAATGGTAGAAGTTAGGATTTGTAAGCTTAAGTCATCATCATTACTTGCCAATAGCCAGTGTCTTAAGGTTCTTCAGAGAAACAGAACAAATAGGACAGATACATACATACACATGTATAAGAAGACTGTTATTACATGTGCTTATCAATCCTAAAAGTCCCACAATATGTCTTCTGCAAGCTGAAGAAACAGGAACACTGGTGGTGTAATTCAGACTGAGGCCCAAGAACCAGGAACTCTGATGTCCAAGGGGTAGAGAAACTGGATGTCCCAACTCAAGAAGACAGAAGGAGAATTCTCTTTTCCTCTACCTTGTTTGGGATCTCAACCACTTGGATGGTGGATCTCTTTACTCAGTCTGCTGACTGAAATGCTAATCTATTCCAGAAACATCCTCACAGACATAGCCAGAAATAATGTTTCACCAACTCTCTGGGCATCCTTTAGCCCACTCAAATTGACCCATAAAATTAACTATCAAAGGTGGCTGGGGACAGACAGCACCAGCCAGACGGTACCTTTTTTCAATAGCTATAGAGGTCAATATAATGAGAGAGGAAATCACCATGAAAGGCCGAGGTCTGCCTTTGGTCTACCAGAAAAAGGGGACAATGAAATCACTGGATTTTTAACTTTATAATAATTTTTCCATATTTGTAAACCTCTTATCTTATAATTCTTGTATGAACAAAAATACTGTTTTATTATATTAAATCCATTTGGGATACAGCAATGTCAGCAATGAAAGTTTAAACTGCTAAAAATGATATGGCAGAATTTTTGTACTAATTGACAAATTATGAAAGGGTCTTCTGTGCTGAGTATGTTGTGTTTGTCCTTCCAAACCCCTCATACTGCTTCTTTGTCTTTCTAGAGGCCCAGAAAGGCTGACATATATAGCTCTCTTGTCCTTTTATTTTATTTTATTGTTATTTTATTTATTTATTTTTTTAAGACAGAGTCTCACTTTGTCACCCTTGGTAGACTGCTGTGGCATCAACAGCTCACAACAACCTCAAACTCTTGGGCTCAAGCGATTCTATAGGTGCCCACCACAACGCCTGGCTATTTTTAGAAATGGGGTCTCACTCTTGCTCAGGGTAGTCTCAAACCCCTGTGAGCTCAGGCAATCCAACCTCCTCTGCCTCCCAGAGTGATAGGATTACAGGGGTGAACCACCATGCCCAGCCCTGGCTAGCAGAATTTTCAAAATGTAAGTATCAAGAGATAAAATGGGAGGAGAAAAGAGATATTAGTTGCGTAAAGGATCTGTAGAGAGATAAAAACATTAGACTCTATGTAGGTATGAATGTATGTGTGTGTGCATATATATGCATATATGTATGTGTGATATACATAAGAAGGTATTTATTAGGAAATTCACTCATACTAAGTCTGAGAATCCCACAACAAGCCATCTGCCAGCTGCATAGCCTGGAATGCCAGTAGCATGGCTCAGTCAAAGGAGCTTAGCCACTTGGAAGGCTGCTGGTGTAAGTTCTAGAGGCCAAAGGCTGAAAAGCCGGGAATTCTGATGTCCAAGGACAGGAGAAGGAGAGAGTTCCAGATCTAGGAGAGAGAAAGGGAAGAGTTTGTCTTTCCCCTCCCTTTCTTTTATAATTTGGGCCTGCAGCCCAGGGTGGTACTCACCCACATTGAAACTGGGTCTTCCTCACTCTGTCTACCAACACAGGTGATGGGCTCCTCTGGGAACACCTGTATAGGTGCCCTTTCAGTTCTATAGATATATCTTAATACTTAAAAGTAGTCACCACACTGTTTAATCCCCGGTTCCCTTTCTGCCAGGCCTTCACAGGAGGCTGCATTTCTTTTTCTAAAAGTTACATCTCCTCTCAGATGGCTGTTCTCCACAGAGGTTTGCTTTTAAGGCTCCCATTACCGTTCCTTACCCTTGCCCCTTCAGGTCTTGTGGTAAGGATTTCCTGCTTCTGCTACCCTGCAGTACTGAAATAGCCCTTACTTGCTCTCTTATTCCTGCCTCACTGTTCTAAATATTCTTCCCCATTCATTTCTGCCAGACTCTGTCCTTTCTGTTTCCTGCCAGAATCCTGCCTGATTCAATCGCTGTTTCCAGGTGTTACGACATCTGTTTATATTCAGTGCCAATAGTCAAAACTTTTAGGTTACCACAGTTCTTGTAAGAAACCAATCTCTTTCATTGAGAGCCTGTGCTTTTGAAATCTCCAAATTATTTATTGTTATTAAAGAATGAATTTAAGTCCTGACTTTACCAAGTGAAAAACAAAACAAGTATTTGAAATCTTTGTAATTAATTGTTGTTGCTATGGATTATGTGTTCTAAAGCTTCTGAGAAACCGCAGAAGGGGCTATTTATTATGGTAAGAACAGAAAAGGAGACTGTATATTAATAAAACCCTAAGTTATGAATCCTGGTAACTGCTCTCTTCTGTGGATCACTGCTGGCAGACACAAATAGAAACCCTAATAATGAGCCAACCTGCCAGTCAATCAGTGAGTATTTACTGTTCCAAAACCTCACCTTCCCAGTCCACTCTTTCTATTGATTTATCCAACACTTTCCCCAGTTTAGTTCATGCTATTATCTTGTGTATTGATTTTTATTACTCTGTATTGACCCCATTGCTCATAATAACTGCAATCTTACTTGGTCTTTTCTTGCATCACTTTCCTCTGTAGTCTGAGACTCCATTCTCCAAGGAGAGAAGTATTTCATGCACAGAAGTAGGAAAGAATATGCTCATTATAACCCACCGAATTGGGTCTGAAGTTGCAGAACAAATAATATAAGCCTACATTCCAGTGAGCATTCTACATTGCTTTAATTCCATTACATTTTCATTCTACATTAAGTTCATTACTCTTTTACAGAACTCTTAAAGTCACATGGAATGATAGTGGGGCATTAAACTCCATGGTCCAAAGCTCATTAGAACTTTTGTGGACAACTCCTATTTCAGCCATTATCTCATTTAGCATTTCACTAGTCTAAGAAATTGAGGCATCACAATTTTTTGCTAATTTAGGAATTCTCTTGGCAGCAAAGCACAGTAACTTTTTTTTCTTATGTATAGTGATATCTTTAAACAACATTTGATGTGATTCTTAGACCAGAGTTCTAAAAGTACTAGATTATTAAATTATAAATAAGGTTACAATGGACAAGAATTATTTTACAATACTTTTTTAATTTCAAAAAATTTAGGGGTTACAAGTGTTTTTCATTACATAAATAAATGGGATCATGCTGATGTCAGGGCTTTCAGTGTAGCCATCACCACAATAGTATAAATTGTACTCCATAGGTATATTTTTATTCCTAACCCCCTTCCTTCCTTCCACATTCTTCATTTCCAGTGTCCATTACTGTTCCTTATGACTATATATATATCCTTTTTTAGCTCCCAATTACTGGTGAGAAGATGTGATATACATTTGTCTGTTCCTGAGATACTTCATTTAGGATAATTGTCTCCCATGCCAACCAAGTTGCTGCAAAAGACATTGTTTCTTTTTGTTTCGAGGCTGATTATTATTTAATGATGAGTATGTGTGTGTTTGTGTATGTGTATGTGGGGGGGGGTGTATTGTTTATTCACTCATCAGTTGATGAGTACTTAGGTTAATTTCATATCTTCGCTATCGTGAACTATGTTGGGATAAACATTTGGGTACAGGTGTCTTTTTTTATAAAATGACTTCTTTTCCTCTAGGTAGGTATCCAGTAGTGGCACTGCCAGATTTAATGGTTGGTCTACTTTTAATTCTTGGAGGAATCTTCATACTGTATTTCATACTGGTTATGTAAGTTTACATTCCCATCAACAGTGTATAATTGTTTCCTTTCCACTGCAACTATACCAACATATATTGTTTTTTGATGTTTTAATAATGTCCATTCTGACAGGGTAGTATCTCATTGCAGTTTTCATTTGCATGGCCCTGATAATTAATGGTGTTGAGAATTTTTTTTTGTCATATGTTTGTTGGCCATTTGTCTATCTTCTTTTGGGAAGAGTCTATCAAAGTCTTTTGCCCATTTTTTGCCCTGGAAGGTTCGCTGAAAGTTCACCTCACATTAAGGCAGATTAATAAAAGAAAGAGATTACAGATTTATTTACCACGTGCAGGGTGAGAATCACAACTTTACTTGATATCCCAAGGGGGTCTAGAAGTTTATATACCCTCATT
>NW_003852401.1:455962-486550 GCF_000181295.1 Otolemur garnettii
CTACATGGGAGAATAAATGGATGCTGAGAAACAAATTGATTTGTAAATAATTCTCTTTGGAAATTAAATGAACCTGAGAGACAAGAATTTTATTATTTATTTATCTATTAATATCTTTATTTTGGAGATAGTCTTGCTTTTTCACCCAGCTGGTATTTCATGCATTGTCATAACTCACTGCAACTTTAAACTCCTGGGCTTATGATTCTCTTACCTCAGCCTCCTGAGTAGCGGTGACTACAAGTCTACAAATGGGTGCTGCCATGCTCTGATAATTTCTTTTTTTAAATTTTAAGTAGGGACAGGAGTCTTATTCTTGCTCAGGTTGGTTTCCAACTTCTGATTTCAAATGGTCCTCCTGCCTCAGCCTCCCAGAGTGCCAGGATTACAGGCTTGAGCCACTGTGCCTAGCCTAGGTATTTTCTTTAAAGTGGATTGAGCTAGGTCTAATTGCATACTAGGTCTTCTTTCCTGTAATATATTGATATAACAGGGAAATAAAGTAAGTCTGTTGTTCTTTTTGATTGGTCTGTCTGGTTTAATTCAGATAAAGGGAAAGCCACTTCCAATATTTGTTGTCGCAAAATACTCTTTATACCTAGGAGTCATATTATGGGGTGAAATTCCCTGACCTCCTTTGGGAGATTCTGGATATTAGCCCTTATATACAGTTTGAGGATATTTCCCCCACATCTGTAGGTTGTCTATTTACTATGTTGATTGTTTCCTTTGATGTACAGAAACTTTTTAGTTTAATTAAGTCCCATTTATTAATTTTTTATTGTTGCTATAGTTGCTTTGGGGGTCTTACTCATAAATTATTTGCCTAGACCAAAGTCTAGAACAGTTTTCCTACATTTTCTTCTAGAATGTTTATGGTTTCAGGTCTTCCCTTAAAGGTCTTATTTAAGTCTTTAATCCATAGTGACTTGATTTTTATTCCAATAAAATTGAACAGATGTTCCTATAATTCATAGCCTTCAGTACGTGTAGTTTGTTGAATTTGTTCTCTGGGGCTTAATTCTTCATTTTAATGATTTTGTTTTAATATTTATGTATTGAATGCTCATTTTATGTTCTTCACTATTAAAAAAAAAAAAAAAACTACCAGTAATAAACTTTTTCCCAAAAAGTTAATTCTGTCAAAGGAACAAAAGAAGATATTTTTTAATGGGGAATAATTATTTTTAAGGGTGATAAAAGAAAAATGTAGAGGTCAATTTGGTTCAAGAGAGAGCATGGGGTGATCAAGAGAACAACAGAATAGTAAAATACATTCTTCGTCGCTTAGAACAATAGTTTTTTTTCTTTCTTTTTGTACAAATGTTCTGTGAATATTTGCATAGAAAAAAAGGCAACAATCTTTTTACAAACTGTAGAGAAGAATAGATATCCAAGCTCTGAATGAGACTAAGGTATAAAATAAAGGTGGACCCAAATTATGGAGTAGAGAAGAAAGAAAAGAGAAATCTTCATACCTGATTGTTTCAGCCATCTCATTTGAAGAAAATATAATGAGAAATTTGACCCTAACACAAGAAGACAATAAGGCACTTAAGCAAAATGTCGAAACAAAAGACCTTCAGCTTGATAGAGGCCAAATGTAGGAAGGATAAAGGCATCATTTATCAAGAGCTTTATCCACCCTATAATTAAGACTTATCTATTCACATATAGAAATATGTCTTAAATCTGTTTTTCTCCCTTTCTTCAGCACTATACTAGGCTTAATGAGGATTGTCTCTTCTTTATCTCATCTGCTTTTCTGGCTCACCGTGACACCTGATATGTAGAATGTTAGCAAATTGTATTTCTGGAATAAATAAGAGAAATGAGAAAGCTTTAGTCCCTCAATCCAGTAACTAAACTCTTCCCTTTATATACTTGTGAAGGGTAACAGCTGTGAGAGGAGGAGGGAGATGACCGGCTTGTTTTATTATTTTTTTAATTTTTTTTTTAATTTAGGAAGTCTACTTGCAAAATCACATCTAATATACATTCCGAAATCTGAATTTTATGTTATGCTACCTTCCCACCAGAGCATCTTTGTTACTTCCCTGCCTTTATAATCCACTGCTTTTTCAAAGAAATGATAGCCACTTTGAATGGCAATTAAATTTCTATGTTTAGACTTTCTATGTTTCTTCAAGATTGCCTTTTTTTAAAAAGCATATTCTTAGTGATTTTATACTATTTTTCCCTCCCCATTCTAACTTCATAAACAAGACTTCCTGTCAATATTCATTTTCTACTACTGGAATTGTGATTAATCTCCAGTATGTTTGGCTAATATTAAATTGAAAATGTGGTCAAGCTGAAGTTAACATCTCTCTTCTGCAATGTTCTATTATGGAAATTAATAAGAAGTAAATATAAACATCAAAATCCTGTATCTTAAAAGTGCAATTAGTTTAGACAAAGTGTATCTTTCAACATTTTTCTATTCTAAATTCATGATTAATGTGACCATAAATGCAAAGAAAATAGAGACGAAATTCAGGTCTAAAAGCATTCAAACTGTCTTTTATTTAGTGCTGAAGCTGCAATCAAATTAACCCATGTGAATAAATTTATTATGTGTACACTTAAATTGCCACAAAATCAATCACAGTTAATCTGAACTAGAAACTATTATAGTTGCCTCTTTGAGCAGAGACAAGGAACGTTTGATTTGTAATTTCTTCCATCATCAGTTCCTTTATTTTTCCTGAAATTGTAGTCAAAATGTCATTCTATATGTAATAGCAAATATTTGTTATCTTAAAAATGAAACTGATGGTGATTGTGACTGAATAATTTATTAAAATTCAATACAATTTCAGCTCAGTAATATCTTTTAATGTCAAAATGAGTGCTCAAACTCAGTAAGTTTTAGGAAGTTTGACCCAGAAGTTAAATCATGTCCCTCGTGTTTCTTATTTCTTTTTAGAAATAGGATGAAGACCTCTAAAGTTTAGAAAGAAAGTATATGACTTAGAGACCTCTAAAGAAGATTTTGGAGGTCTTCATCCTCTCTCATCCGTGTGATATTCCAGCCTCTACAAGCAGAGCTCATCACTCCTTTGCTATGACCCTACCACGCTATGTATAGAATATCATAAGACAATTTATTACTTTAATTGTGTTTCTTTTTTATTATTAATCTAGATGTCTATACAATGGATTCTGAGGTCAAGGACCATATTTTAATCATTTGTGTTTTTTTATCACCTCCTTCAGGTTTAGGGATAGAAAGGAATAAGTAAAAGAGAAAAAAAACTGAATTTCAAAGGAAAAAAACATGTCACATTATGTATTATTGGAGCAAGAGAATGGATACTTTTCCATTTTCTTATGAGGTGAAATCAACCTAAATTAGAATTCACTTTGGATAAAACATTTAAGATAGCCCATTTAAGATAATTTGTGCTCTGTTTATTATATAAAACTGCATCCATAATCGTCAGTGTTTCAGCCACAGAGCCTTTTTGGAAGAGTCACAAAATACACCTCAAGGAGCTGCCGTGAACACGGAGAATGAACATAATTGGTCTTTTTATTTCTAACTTCAGTAATTCTCTTCCAGACCTATATAAAAGTTGTTTAGCTAGAAATTCTTTTTCTGTTAAATACCATAATCAAGGGTCACCGTGTTAAAAACTCTATGTAATTTCAAACTTGACTAAAATGTCAAAATGCTGTTTATTTCTTCTAAACAATAGTTCTATAGATTGGTCATTTTCAATTGGTTAAGGTATCTAATTGGTAATTCGGCTTTCATCACTCTCTCCTTTTCTATTTCCTTCCTTTTCTTCCTTTCTTCAATATTTTCTGTGCCAAACACTGGGAAGATGATTTAAAAAAAAAAAAAAAAACAGAGAAATTAAATTTGGTTTCAGCTCTCAAAAGAGCTTTGAGTTGAGTTAGGAAGATGCCGTAGGTTTTAGCCTCTTGGATGACCTCCAATGGTCCCTGACTCCCACTATTTATGTTCTATGTAATCCCTTCCCCTTAAGTATGGACTGGACTCACTTTCTTATTTCAAATGAATAGAATGTGATAGATATGTTAGGATGTCACTTCTAAGATTTGGCTATTAAGAAGACTGTGGCTTCTGACTTAGGGTTTCTCTCTTTCTCTCTTAGATTGCTCATGAGGGGGCAAGGAAGTTGCTAGGCTGTGAGAAGCTGAGTGGAGATGCCAGTGGTATAGCAATCAAGGAACAGAGGCCCTCAGTTAAATGACTGGCAGTGGTCCTCAACCTTCCTAATGCCGTGACCCTTTAATTCAATTTCTCTCCTGGCGGAGGAAGGAGACCTTCAACCATAAAATTATTTTTGTTGCTACTTCATAGCTGTAATTTTGCTACTGTTATGAGTCATAATGTAAATATCTGACATGCAGGATGGTCTCAGCCCTCTGAAAGGGTTGTTCCACCCCCAAAGGGGTCATGACCCACAGGTTGACAACCACTGATGGGAACTTGAGACCTGACCACAACCATATGGGTGATCTTGAGAAACAAGATCATAAACATAAAACAACAAAATGACCATAGCCCCAGTCAACACATATGACTACAGCCTAGTGAGATACCTTGAGCCCAAGGAGATAACCTGTTTTAAGATACCCAATGTTAAGTCAACTTGTTGCCCAGCAACAAATGGCTAATATGACATTGAGAGTAAGCAAATCCATCATTAAAGACAATAGTATGTTAAAGGCATATGGGATAATATAGAGGAAACAAAAGTTTATTTGAGATAAAGTGAAGGCAAAAATATGTTTAGTACAAACTTAAAAGATAAGGGAATTTTTCTGGGAGGATGAAGTTGGTATGAGAGATAAATTATTCCAGGAAAAGAGTTAAGTGAATAGAAGCTCAGAGATGTGAAACAGTCTGGCATATCAAGTAAAGTTAAGCATTTTGTTGTGTTTGTGTACTGTAGCAGAGCATAGGTTGCTATGCAAGGTGTACATGCCACGCCAGAGAGCTTGAATTTCATCCTACAGGCCCTGGAAAGGTAAAGTAGAAACAAGATAGGTATCTTTCAGCCACTTCATTCACTAGCTGACACTTTCACCAAGGTCCTCTTCTGCCAAGCCTGTGAGGAGTCTCACAATCTTTTTTAATATTATGCTCCACAAAGCTATTATTAATCAATGAGTATTTACAAAACCTATGTATATAAGACTTTGAGACTCTCACCAAAATATTCCAAATTATGCACATGTGTACACATTATAGGAAATCAGCATTCTCCTGTGTGCCCCACACACTCCTTGGAAATTATTCAAGGTCTTTCCTGGAAATCAGGCACATATATCTAGTTCAATACAGGCAATCTGAAGATGCAGCTAACTCATCTGTATAGTATTACAGAGTTTGCAAAAGCAATGACCCAATTACATATTTGTTGAATCGAACTGCAGATCTCAATTTGTAGCTTCTCTAAGTTATCCTCAATATCTTGCTTCCCTCCTCCTTCTTTTCCCTACTTTTTAACTTTTAGATGCATGGATTCAGATCCAGTTTGAACACAAGGGCCACAGTCTTTGATGAGGTTAAAAAGTCATTAAAAAACAGATCATGAAAGGAGAAAATTGAAGTACTTCAGTAGTGGCAAGGATAGTAATTAGTTTAGTGTGTAAGAGCTTGAAGACTATTTTTACTGCCACTTTCCATTCTAAAACTCAAGGATTCCTTGAGTCATGAGAAATTTCTAGCATTTCTGGGCTGTCAGCTGTAATAGGTGAGGGAGGTTGATGCCTTGAACTTTCCCACATGATGTCAGTTATGAAAAGTTTTATATTAGTCGTTTGCTCCTACCTACTGAAGGGTGGTTAAGAGGAGATGAACCTCCTCCAACAAAGACAGAGTGGTATTTCTTGAGAAATAAAGTGGCAGCTTTTTGAACAGATTCATAACAGGAATATATTTGGAACCAACACATTGTCCTTAGTAGGGGGAAAGAGGCACTTTGTTATTACACTATCACTATTTTTTTTTTTTTTTTTTTTGTCTAACATATTAATCTACTGGGCAGTTTTAGGAGAAAAAAATCCAGGGTATAAAATGTATTCTTATTAATGCACAGTGCCTTCCCATGTGTTTTGCCAATTTGCAGGGGCAGGATAATAGCAGAGCACTCCTTATATCTATTTCATTTCTCTTTAAACAGATAAAAGCACTAAGCCAACATTAAAAACTTACTGAGCTACTAAGATGAATTAGTAGAATAGGACTGTTTCCATTTTCCACTGATGTGATGCACTTGTCAAAAATGTATGTTAACTAAAGAGTGTGCTTTAACCAAAGTTATTTAACAAGTTAGAGAGAGAGAGTTAAGGCAAGATAAAGTATCATGTTCTCTCGAGCTATCTGTTTATACGGCTAGGACTGCCTTTTGATTGGAAGGATAACTGAAGATGACTGCTGAACACTGCTTTCCATTCCCCATAAATGCAGCAGTTGTAATTTTATTATTATGCAGGTGAGTGAACATATCTTCTCAAGTAAGTTGTCAGAAGTCATTTGTAACTGACAGAGGGGGTTTCCATCCCAGGTATGTATGACTCCCAAGCTTGTGCTCTTTCTATAACCAGTAGCAACTATTGCTGTAGCTGAGCCCCTGATGAAAAACAGAGTCAAGCCTTTTAGCAGCTTCATTGTTCTGATTAAAGCCAATTAAATCACCCATTTTTGAGTCAATTGAGGTGAATGACTGAAAACCCCATTGCATTACCAAATAGTTGTTAAGGTCTAGGTATTTTAATCAGATGACTTTCTCAGCAATTAACCATTCTGATGAACCAAAGAATTGATTAGACATGAAAATAACCTACTTTAGGAAAATGGAAACAGAGTCTGCAACAGCCTCAGAGTTACCTTGCTCTTGATGCAGCAGCTGTTCTGCTCTACCAGCAAGAGGAGGAAGGCAGGCAGAAGCCCCATTCTTCCTTTGCTTATTATTCATATTATGATTTTCTTAAACATTTTTCTCAAAGACTGCCCAAAGAATCCTCTCAAATACCTGAAATCCTCTCAAATATCTTGTTCCTGATCATAAAAGGAAATATAAAAACCAAATAGATGGCTGTTTTGTTTATTGTTCTGTGAAATTACATTATTAGGAGAGGCATCGTTATAAATTAAGAAGTGATGCCTGGCCATAACTGGCTTCCACCTGCTACCTTTTAATGATTAAAGAATATTTTGCCATGTTAAAAAATTCTGAAGAAATGATTGAAGATGTTTCATTCTGCTCTGTCCTGGGTATAGCTGACTGCAGCACACATACACACTTTAAAGAAACCACAGATGTGACCTTGTTTAGAGGAATACACAATAGATCTAGAAATATACTCTCATCATACTTTTTTGAGACTAATTTGATATTCATCAAAAGTCTATGCAATAGGATCATAATGTGATTGGCAAGGAGGCAATTTTATGGTAGAAACTAAAAACCTAGGTTTTAGAATGAGACAAACCTATGCAAAATCCATCTCTATCTTTTATTATTTATATGAATTTTAGCAAATAACTAATTTATAAACAGCCTCAGTTTCCTCATATGTAAAATGATAGGACTACAGTGAGGATGAATGGAGAAAATGTAGACCAAGTGCTAAGTACTTAATGAATGCTCAGTACATAATTGGAGCTCTTTGCTTGAGTGGTAAAGGGATCTTATACACACAGCAGGCTGCAAATCTCCTGAGGAGACAAGCGTGTGATAGCAGGTGGGCTGGCTCACTTTCAAGAAGCCCCTTAAGTGTGCCCCTATTCCACTATAGCAGAGCCTGGGTAAGAAGGGAGCTATTCACGGGTCTTTCATGTCCTCTACTATGTCTTCTTGTGTCTTCACATCTTTGTATCTTTTGGAGTATCTGGCATAGCATCTGGTATATAGGAAGTACTTATGTTTGGTTTTAACATGACAGAGAGATACATATCTCAAGCAACTGGGAGATAAGAAATCAGACAGTAGGTTCTCTAAATATCTCACATGCAAAGTGCCAGTCTTCCTTTATAATCTGTGATCGCTCGACCTTTATAAAGAAAATTATAGTCAACTATGGTACTTTAATAGTGTTTTAATAAAATAAACTATAGTGTTTTAATAAAAATCTGGACATTATGGTATTTAGTCACAGAGGAAAGGAGAGAAGTAACATCTAATCAGGATCTTGATTGTTAAAGAGCAGTTTACAGGTAGATGATAATCTGTGTTCTCTTTGTTGCAAAAAGAAATAAAAACAATAAAAAACAAAAACAACAACAACAACAACAACAAAAAAACAAGAACCAGAAATGCTGCAAGCACGACAGTGGAAAAAAATGTTGATTCAGTGTCCTTTCATTTCCACACCCTTGGACTGTGTGTGCTGCGCTTCATCCTGCTGGATGGACCATCCAGCTCCATTTAAGCCTTTGCCCCTTAGGAGTAGGCTCTCTACCCCCACCTTTTACAAACAGGGCAAAGGATAGAAAACATCATCACACTGTATTTGTATATTTTAAAACTTCTATTGGTGCTGTTCCCTTCAAACAACAAAGCAAAATAATGTTCTGAATCGTTTTGCTAGTAATACTGCCAGAGTAGTGCTATTTCATGCAAAATTTTTTCCACCGTGTAGAGTCATATGACTTTAAATGTAACTTTTGGTTCATTGAAATTACAGTCTTATTTTAAAAATCAACAAAAATGTTACTTATTTTTCAGACATATGAGATCAGTCCTGATGTTACAAGTTCTTTGCATATTTGAGATGATAGTACTTAAAAAAAAAATAAGCTGGCTAAATATTTATCCTCCAAAAAAATAAACTAAATGTTCTTTGTTATGAGAGTTCAAAACCATAGCAAGCTTGATTTTTAAGTTTACGTCATGTGCCATTATAATTGGCTGTCCTAATTTAATATGTTAGTAGCAATTGTGGTCACTTTTCAAAGTCCAATTTTAAAAATTAGGATCAGGGTTTTTGAATCCATGAGTTTATGCTAGTTTTTTAGATAAATTTACTATATCTAACTAGCTAGCTACTCACTATTTTATTTGAACAAATATTCACGTGTCACATTTTTAATGTATCATGTGTTATAGCCATGTAAATATGGAAGAATATATTATTTTTAGTAGGAAATGTTTAATTTAGCCTTTTCCCCCACATAAAGTATATCCAATAGGTACGATAAATTATTGTCATTATACTGTTGTGTGTGTGTGTCAGGTGTTAATCTGTCATTTGATCTTCATAATGTCACAAAGAAGAATTTTAAGTAGTTGATTTCAGTGACACAGTTCAAAGTATCTTAAATGTGTTCACCTTCAAAAAAAAAGGACTATCTTCTCTGAAGCAAAGCAAATTACAGTGATAGTTGAATTTAATCTTGAAATGAAATTATGCCTAAAGTGGATCTTAAAAAGAAGCACACTGAATAGACATTTCTTTAAAAAAAAAAAAACTACATTTATCTGCATTTAACAGTAAAACTAACAAAAAAATCCCATAGTCAAACTCTAAAGAAACTGCTTATTGAAAGAGTTCCCATTTTGACTTCTCTGGCCAGAACTCATATTGTGAAAATATATTTGATTAGCACAAGTCATAGGTATCTAATACACTGAGTATTAAGACATTACTTCTTGGAGAAGATGCTTTAGTAGACAAGATCTCTAATTGTATTGTCCTCGGCCCTTAACCATAGTTTTCATTTTATGTGATTCCTCATACAAAAATGGTTTTCCCCAACAACCAATAAATGCTATAATGTTCTGTATCTTCACTTTATCAATGTAACTTCTCGATGGAAATGTTCCAGATGATGATAAAATGAAAAAGACCTGAAGCTAGTACTTTAGCACTGTCAGGGCAAGTGCCTTATCATCTCTAAGATCACTTTCTTTTGTAAAATAAATATCATAATGTTAGCTACCTCTTAGAGCTCTGTGTGGATTTAATGATCTGATATGTGTATATGTATATATACACATATATATGTATACATATCATATGTATATGTATATGTATGATATGATGATACATATGTATGATATGTATACATATATATCATGTGTATGTATATATATACACACACATATGTAACATATGTAATTATGTACAATAGTTTCACATAGTAAGCATGATGTAAGAGTTTCTTTCTATTATCAACATACATACCATAACGACATTTAAAGGGAGTTATATAATTTGAAAATTATGTATTATATATTGATAAAAATACCATTGTATTAGAAAATTTAAAAGTTAAAACCTTTTAAAGAAAGCAGTGCCTGTGGCTCAAAAGGGTAGGGCGCTGGCCCCATATGCTGGAGGTGACAGGTTGAAAACCAGCCCTGGCCAAAAAAAAAAATTTTTAAAGAACTATTATGCATGAGACATTAAATATGTTACGTTGTCCTCATGGCAGATTTATAAGATAAGTATTATTCTTATTTTATAAATAAAGAGAAATTAGGTCAAACAAGGTCTCCCATGTTAGGGCCTGAACAGTTAACCACAGCACAGTACTGCCTCTTATTAACCTGAAATGTGGAATTCATTGACATGAGTGTGGGTGAGTGTAGCATCTGGTTTTTACAGAGTATAAATGAGAAGTCAAGGCTTGCTGTAATTATGGAACAAAATTAATAGCAAATAGCAAATAATTAATTTGCCATTAACCAGTATATGGTTATACTCAAATAATATGGACTTACATGTCAGTTATCTATTGCTGGGTAAAATACTATCCTAAAATGTTATGGCTTAAAAGCATCTATTAGTTTAGTTCATAATTCTCCTGGGAAGTTATTTTGATCATTCCTGAGGTCTTGAAATCTGATCTTGCTGACTGGTCTGAAAAGGTCACACCATACGTCTGTCAGTTGGCTAGGCTTTTGGCTGAGGTACCTCTGTTCTACATTTGGTCTCTTCTCCAGCAGGCTATCCTGGGTTTCTCATATGGTGACAGCAATCCAGGAGTAAAAGAGGAAAAGGCTCTTGTGGTTTAAGCCCAGGATTTGTATGACTTCACTTTCTTCATCTTTTACACACAATGAGTTCCAAAACCTTCTTGGTTTCAACGTTTGAGAAAGTGATTCCTCCTCTTCATGACAGTATCTAAAAGGTATTGTAGCCGGTTTTTGCAATCTGCAAAATAGCTTATATGGATCCTCCTGCAAAGTGATGTAATTTCCTTATAATTTAGCATTGCAGACAGTGTGTAAAAGAGAAAGGCAACAGATAGAAATTCATGGCATGAGCTCAAAATATTAGCTTTAACACTATTGGTAGAGACCTGGGGAAAAGATCCACCCTCTGAGTGAGGCTCTTCCCGATGTTTCCATTCAAATATAACCTAGGAAGTAGGATAACTGATGTACCTGTTTCTGAAATTACTCTTTGGAAAACAGAGTTTAAAAATAATTTTTAAAACCTTCCACCATTCTCCTTCTCTGATTTACATCTTGAAAAGGAGCAAAGACATTAGATATTCTATTCCTTCTAATCCAACCCTGAAGGGACCGCTATTAAGCACTTGCAGTTTGGTTAAATGAGATTAGTCATCTAAAACAGATACCTCATGTTTATATAAAACCTGGAGTAGAGGAAAATGAGTTATTGCCTGATTCAATTTTCTTCACATGTGAATGTTTTATAAATACATAGACCTGTTATAAGATTTTTTCCCTTCTCAGAATTACCTTGGGGAATTATAAACCATGCCACTAGTCACCTGTAAATGTTGTTCTGAACAAAGTGTAAGCTAATTTAGTGACAAGTAACATCCATAAGTGATTTAATTGTTAAAGATGGATATGTAGTTCTTTAACTGTGGCCGAGAAAGCACAGAGAACATAAACTGATAGTTCAGTTTCATGGATTCATTTCCATTGAAAAAATTGTAAGGCTATTGATGATTAACAAGAATATCCTAGTATTTAATTATTTTTGCTTCTTAAGTAATGATTTAGCCCAGAGTGCTCAGAATAACTTGGAAAACATGGAGTCTTCTTTGACATGCAGAGCCTTTGGGATAGTCTCTTCATATGAAGGGAATATTTCATTTCAAGCGTTATTAATAAAGGAAAGTAAAACATTCTGCTGAAATACACATCACATAAAATTTACCTCCTTAACCGTTTTTAAGTATATGGGTTAGTGACATCAAACTACATTCATATTATTGTTTAACTGTTACTACATCCATCTCCACAAACTATTTTCATCTTAACAACACTGAAACTCTGCTCCATTCAAAAATAACCCCCTTTCCTCCTTCCTCCCAGGCCCTGGCAATTCTGCTTTCAATCTTTATGACTTTGACTATTCTAGGTCTTTCACATAATTAGAATAAAAAGTATTCATCTTTTGTGCTTGGCTTCTTTAATTTAGAACAATATCCTCGAGGTTCATGCATTTTGTAGCATATGTCAGAATTTCCTTCTTTTATTTTTTTTTTTTGTGCAGTTTTTGGCTGGGGCTGGGTTTGAACCCACCACCTTCAGCATATGGGGCCGGCTGCACCCCACTCCTTGAGCCACAGGCGCCAGCCCAGAATTTCCTTCTTTTTTAAGGCTGAGTAATACTCTATTGTGTGTGTATACAAATTTTCCTTATGCATTTATTCATCTGTGGACACCAATTGCATCTGCCCTGTGGCTGTTGTGAATAATGCTGCTATAAACGTGGATATGCAAATGCCTCCTCAAAATCTTGATCTAAGTTATTTTTGGCAGGTTAGTTCCCAGCTTATGAACAAGACAGGTTCTGTAGTTTTGTATTTAAGTTGAGTTTGTATGTAAGTTGGAACAGGTGCAACGACCTATTACCTGTACTATCCTCCGTTTGTAAGTGTGACTCATATGTCAGATATAGATGTTTGTAACTTGGGGACTGCCCATATATGCCCAGAGTCAAACTGCTGGATCATTTGGTGATTTTCTTTTTAAGTTTTAAGGTTTGAGGAACTGCCATACTGTTTTTCATAGCAGCTGCACCAATTTACACCCTCACTAGCAGCGTACAAACGTTCTAGTTTCTCCACCGTGTTCTCAGCCATCCTTGTTCTTTGGGGGTTTTTTGTTTGTTTTTGTCGTAGCCATCCGATTGGGTTTGAAGTGGTATCTCATTATGGTTTAGATTTGCATTTCTCCTAATGATTAGCAACAGTGAGCATCTTTTCCTGTACTTATGGCCATTTTATATCTTCTTTGGAGAAGTGTCTATTAAAGTCCTTTACCCATTTTTAATAAAAATCTGGTTGTTTTTTTCTTGTTGAGTTATAGACAGAATATTAAAGTTTTCCAGATACATGATTTGGTCATATTTTTCCCATTATGCAGGCTGCTTTTTCACTATGTTGATGGTGTCATTGATGCACAATTTTAGTTTTGATATATTTCAATTTGTCAATTTTTTTTTTATTTTGTTGCTTGTGCCTTTTGTGTTATAGCCAAGAAATCACTGTCAAATCCAATGTTGGGAAGATTTGCCCCTATGCTATCTTCTAAAAGTTTAATAGTTGAATAGTTTTAACTCTTAGATTTATGGCTTTGACCCATTTTGAGTTTATTTTTTATGTGGTATAGATTAGTGAAGGGTCCTACTTCATCCTTTGGCATATGGATGCCTAGTTTTCCCAAACTCTTTGCTGAAAAGACTTATTTTTTCCCTATTTTATGGTTTATCACCCTTTAAAAATTATTTCATAATATATGCAAGAGTGTATCACTGAGCTCTTTATTCTGCTTCTTTGTCTGTGTCTTTGTGTAGTTGACCCTTGCATAAGACAGGTTTGAACTGTGCGGGTGCACTTACACATGGAGTGTGTAAGTTTTTTCAACTAAATGCACACCCAAAATGTAATACTGGTAGGATGTGAAATCCAGGTATTTGGAAGGACAAGTTCAGTATATGTAGGATTCCAGGGCTGAATGCCAAACTAGAGTAAGCACGGGTATTGGTATAAGCAGGTGGTCCTGGAATTAATCCCCCCACATATACTGAAGGAGAGCTGTAAAAAGTTTGGAAACTTTTAGCTTTGTTTCTTTTTCAAAAATTGTTTGGCTATTTGGGAGTCCCTGGAAATTCCATATGACTTTTAGGATGAATTTTTTCATTTCTGCAAAAAATGCTATTGGGATTTTGGTAGGAATTACATTGTATCTGTAGATTGCTTACAATGGGTAGTGTTAACAATTTAACAATATTACTTAAAGTTTTCTACATATAAGTTCATGCCTCCTATGAACAGAATAATTTTACTTATTTCTTTCCAATTTAGATGGTATTTTTTTCTTGATTAATTGCTATGGCTAGCAAGAACTTTTACGAAGATTATGCAGATTTCATATCATCTAATACTCATTAAGCAGGTTGTTTCATTTCCAGACTTTGTGTAGATTTGAATGTTTCTCTTGGAATTGATTTTTGGTTTTATTCTACTATGGTCTGAGAAGATACATGGTATTTTTATTTTTATTTTTTGATTTGCTGAGACTTGTTTTGTGGCTAAAAATATAATCAATTTAGGAGAATGGCCCATGTGCTAAATAGAAGTATATATGTTCAGTATTTAGGAGGATGTTCTGTAAATATCTCTTAGGTCCATTTTTTTCTAGAATACCATTTAAGTCTAGTATATCTTCCTTCATTTTCTGATTCACTAATCTTTCCAGTTCTGTCAGTGGGATGCTGAAGTCCCTGGCAATTACAATGCTACTATTTTAACTCTTTGCTTAGATCTAGTAGAATTTACTTTATGAATCCAGGAGCTCCTGTGTTAGGTACATATGTATTTAGGATTATTATATATTCATGTTGAATTGTTCCCCTTACCATTATATGACAACTTTTTCTTTTTAAAAAAATTGTTATTGATAGTCTATTTTACCTGATATGAGAATGGCTATACCTACTCACATTTGGTTTTCATTTGCATAGAGTATATATATTTTTTATCCCTTTACCTTGAGTCTGTGTGAATCCTTCCAATTTTAATGTGTTAAATGTGTTTCATAGAGAAAGAATATACTTGGGGTGTGTTATTTTATGTACTGAGCCAATCTGTGTCTTTTAAGTAGGGCATTAAGAGTGTTCACATTCAGTGTTAGTACAGATATGTGGGCTAGTGTTCTACCCATCACAATGGATGATACCTCACTGTTTTGTTTTCCCTCTTGTGCTATCATTTTATAAGAGCTATGCACTCAAAGTTTCAGGCAATTTTTACTATAGTGGGTGTTAGTTGTGTTGTTCTTTGCATAATGCAGTTCTGAGTATTTCCTGTAGGCCACCTAGTTCTGACAATTTCCCTTAGTGTTTGCTTGTCTGGAAAAGTCTTAATTTCTTCATCATCCATGAAACTTAGTTTTACAAGATATGAGATTCCTGGCTGGCAATTTTTCTATTTAAGGTGACTAAAATGGCTGATGAAGTCAGACTTGCCTTTACAACAATTTAGATTAAGCAAAGAATCCCTGAAGATACATTTTTCACATCTGGAAAATGTCAATAGTATTAGAGTATTGGAAAAATGAAATGTTTGTGAAATAACTACCACTCAACAAATATCCAATAAATAAACATATATTGTTTTGTTTTCTCAACACATACATTTGACAGAAAACAGAAATTAAGAAAAAGTTTTGAAAATCATCAAAACATGAGGATCAAATAGCTTTTATACTTTTTTTCCTCATGAGAAAAAAAAAAAAAGAAGGAACCCCCCTCATTCTTTCTTTAAGTTACCCTAAACATGATACCAAACAACCAAACTATAAAAATAATACACAAGGAGACAACAGAAAGAGGAAGGAACATGTTCTGCAATTTAGTAAAAAAAAATACTTTAATTTTGACTGAAATGTTTAATCAATCTTGTAAATGTTAGAATTAATTAAAACTAGAAAATGATTCTGTTATCCATTACATTCATAGATCAAAGGAGAAAATATATATGAATATTTTGATTGGTACTAAAATGCATTTCTTGGAATATACAATATTCATCAGATTTTAAAGGTGATTTTTAATGTGTTAAAAAAATGCTAGTTCAAACTAACATTAATGATGAAAAGGTACAGATATTTCCTTTTGTAATCAAATATTCCCTTGTAATCAAGAAACTTCCTTCATAATCAAGAGGCTGTAGCCTTTGATTGTTTGCATTTATTAAATGTTTCCTATGTGCTATGCACTGAAACTCAGTGTTCTCTTTTAATCTTATCAGTTACTGTAGGAGAGTAGGTACAGTGTTCCTCTTGTTTTATAGATGAGAAAATGAGGTGACCAAGCCTTCGAGATGGGAAATAAGTTGCCTAAGCTAACATAGTTAATAAATAATAGATAACAGAGTTAGGACTTAAGCTAGGTGCTTCTAATCTTAGGAACCATTATTTTTTAGGGAACGTTTCTAAAGTTCATCATGCAAAGTGAAATATCAGCTTGACATTTTTTCAGGGAACTATTAACTATTTATTATATAATTAAGGTAAATATTTTTAACCTTATATAATTGCTATCCCATAATAATTATGTAATGTGTATATTTCCATATTATCAAATTTATCAAATGCTTATTTTTCAGGCCAATGTCATATCTTTAAATACAATTACTCTGATGTTTACTTACTAGCATAAAGAATTTATTTTATTCATTTTGATATTTAACTCTAGCACCTAGGACTGTGTTGAATTAATAAAGTTGTCTTTTAATGGAATGGAATCGGACTGAGCCTCACTAAACCATAGCTACTCCTAATAAAGCTTAGTTTAAATTACTCTAGTGCCTTGAAATTTTCCTTCCTATTCATTTCATGCCCTTGAAAACCATGAATGATTTGGCCTTGCTGGAGTCCTTCACAGACTAACCATTTTCCCAACTGACTTCTTTTGTAAATTTATTATCAGTATGCAATTGAAAGTGTTTTTATCTGAACCCCTTACCATATTGCAATAAACAATTTCCATCCTCAGTGATTTCTTCTTCAGCAGGTCAGAGATATGGTTATAACCTACACACTTAGGTACTCGATATTTGCATTAAATTGTGTACTTATAAAGGGCTATAAAGGATACATAAATGCGTATATGTGTGTCCATGTATTTCTCTTATTAGCACAAAGAATTGGGTACATACATATTATTTTTCATCTCTGTAGGTATAGCAGGAAAACATGTGCATTAAACTAAAAAAATGCAAAGAATTTTGTGCTATACTATATGCCTTTATCTTAAGCATTCACAGTTTAAATATATTCTAATAAAAGCAGTTTCTTATACTATGTAGCTCTTGGGATGAAACCATGCTACTGTTCACTGCTTTCCTGACAGGTTCTGACCTTTTCTAAGACACTTACAGTGAAGAGATAACATGTCAACATTTTTTTCTTGAGGGTCTCTTGTATGGGACTTGGAGCTGGGTATGCTGAGTAGAAGGTATCCACTCATTGTAATTCATCTGGAACACTTTGTAATCTCGAGTTTCCCTATCTCTCTCTAAAAATAATTAATGCTTCACAAAAGGTAATACTTCTTGAAGTAAATTTAATTTAAAAATCTATTTTAAGTGATAGTGAGGTGATGACACACTTTTTAGTAAATGGTAGATATTCAAAATATTCTGAGAAACTGGTTGTGTGTGCCTGCATTTTGCGTGCATGTGTGAGTGTTTTAAATTCAAGAAGCCACACAAAGGAGAGAAAACCATAGCAATTTTGTACTTTTTCAGGAATGCTGTTGATTATAATGATAACTTCTGCCTAAGCTTATTAATCTAGCATCTTTAATTAAAGTGGATAATGATAAAGTATATTTATTTAACAGAAAATGTTTATGAAAGGAACATAACTTTCTGGCTTCATTTGTGGGGACAAAGTAGTCCGATTGTTTATATATCTGCTGTAGTTACAGTGATGTGTGAACATGGGAGGACGAGCCTTTTGCTGAAGATTTTGATAAACTCATTGAATAATATAAAAATCCTCAATCTCTATCTTAATTTTTTTAAATAAAACAAAACCTATGCAGGTAAATTTTGTTCCAGCCTTTGGTTTAGTAGAGTGTATTATATTCTGTAATATACTCTACTGCTGATCTTTCTGAGCATAATGGAAGTCACAACTACAGTTCATAAAACTATACTGAAAAAGGTAAGATTTTCATCCATGCATTCAGTAGCAATTATTTTTAGTACCTACTATGTACCAGTCACTGTAAGTAATGAGTTGTAAAGTAGACATGATTATAACTCTCATGAATAGTTACTCTAACACTTTTTCTGTAAAGGGCCAGACAGACAAATAATTAACATCTGACTGAGGTGTTGTTATAGAAAATCATACAAGACACAGCATAGCCCACTTTTGCTGAGGTTGTGTGTGTATTTGAGATGATACTTAAACTGGGACCTAAGGAATGAACAACCAGAAGATGATTCCTGAGAAATAGATAATGCATTCATAGACCCTGAATTTGGGGAAAGCGTGGAAGAGTTAAAGCGTGAGAGGAGGCAGGTGAGCTCCAGCAGGAGCATCCTGAAATGAGATAGCAGACAGGGACAAGGCTACTTCGTGCAGGGCCTTTCAGGCCACCGTTAGGAATTTGGGATTTGTGGTGAACTTAAAGAGATGCCAGTGAAAAGTTTGGAAAGTGTTAACATTCATATTTCATTTTGAGTACACTGCCCTGGTATTGTCATCAAAAAAGTTTTGGGCATGTCAAAAATGGAAGCAGACGGGGTGAGGATGATGCTAAGAGGAGACTCATGTCTGGGAGATACTGAGACAAGGATTTGATAGCCTCTCATCCATTCCACTATACTATGTGAGTCACCGTCATCTAACTAAAAACAGAAGGCACTAGCATATGAATTGATTTATATATTCTAAATTCATTTTAAAGAATTTGCTTTTCTAAAGGATTTGGTGCACGTCCTTGAACGGTTTCTTTTCTGCTCTTTGTTTAACTCACTCTTCTGTTTCAGTTCTTGTGGTTATTTTTGCTTAGTGTAATTAATGACCAATCTCCCACACTATTAAATAATTTTCTATAGTGTT
Source organism: Otolemur garnettii (assembly GCF_000181295.1). NCBI lineage: Eukaryota > Metazoa > Chordata > Mammalia > Primates > Galagidae > Otolemur > Otolemur garnettii. The sequence goes on from NW_003852401.1 coordinate 475,012, forward strand.
ATGGTTTTAGGCATAAAATGTCACTGTGTAAACACCTATATTTAACTAATGTCTTGTTTTTGAATTCTGGAGTTGTTTTCACTGCTCCACTATGATAAATAACTTTTCTATAATTTTCTGTTAACAAAATCTCACTGCATATCCTTATGGTCTCTTGAGGATATATGTATTATTTGTGTAAAACCATCACTCAGAAACAAATATCCATCATTACTATGACAAAACCCACAGAATAGTATGTGTGATGATTGTTTGAGAGGAGGTTGTGGAAGTTGTAGAGCAGTTGCCTGGGTTCACTCATTACTGACTGACTCACTGCTATACTTCAGCAGTGCCCCCACCCAAATTGGAAGGTGATTCAAATTTGTATCTCAACAGTCAACTTAATAAAAGAGTATTACATTATCAGGCAGTTTCAGGGTTATTAGCAAATAATTGGAACTACAAATATTAAACACACAATTAGTAAGGCCTTCCTACTCTAATCTCCTCCTTCTAAACCAGGTCATGATTTGGAAAACAATTAGCGAATATTCCCCCCTTGGTTGCCTTCCTTATGCAGCAGATTTAAAACCATATGATGAGGGAAACTATTTTGTAAATATTTATCTAAAAATAGATCTATGTGTTTAAAATCAAATTTTGTATACAGTATTTTATATATATGTATATATACACATACATGTATACATATACACACCCTTTTATCTAATTGGTAGCTTGGTGAATTTCTACCTGATTTAAAGGCTGGATCAGAATAAATAATGATGAAAGCGTCTAACAGACCTTGGAAAAGATAAAAATTAAAAAAAAGTCAGGGAGCTTCTGCTCCCTTAAAACAGTACCAAGTTTAGTTTTCAAAGTCTTATTAGTTTTAATTTTGGTAGCAGAAAACTAAAATAGGAAACCCTGGGGCAGAAATCTTACGGAATCTATGTCTCTCACTTGTCAAAAATATAAAAAATGGATAAGCTTCTGCTTTACTTATGCACAACTCTAATACATGCTTTGGGAAAAGAAGTTTTGTGATTCGTGTGATTAGAAACACTCATAATGTGGGAATTAAATAATTATTATTAAATTGATACTGATTGATTTAATAATGTTAATATAGCCCACATTTTTAAAGCCCCTTTAAAAGCACCAGTCCTTGTGATCATAATGATAATCAACATTAGCATAATCCTGGCTTAAAATGAATCTTATAATCAAGTATCAATTTGTAACACAGACATAAGCTTAGTCTCTGTTTGAAGCGGGAGTGAAGTAGGAAGGGGCTGTTGGTGCTAAACCTTCACCCCAGCACATCCCAGCCCCAGCCCTCAGCTCTTAGTCCCTGAAGTCATCTGCTGAGCTGTGCAGCATAGTGGAGCACAGCTGGAAAGCCATGGCCACCTATTTGGTCTCCAGATAAAGAAAATCAATCTCGCAGAGAACAACTACCACAGAGTTAATGAGAGGAAGTGGTAGGGGGAAAAAGGTGTTTTGTGGGTAACAGAATTCTCTTTTCACTATTATTAGGCTTCATTTACATGTTGAGGTTTTATGTGTGGTGTGTGTGGTGTATGTGGATGTGTGTGTTTTATGGGGAAAGAAACAAGTAGCATAGAATGTGAATAAAGACCTAGCTATGAAAACTTTGGCAAGTCACTTTACCAACCATAAAATACAATTATGAATAAATCCCAGCATATCTGAAATTATATTAATTATCATTTTATGGAAAAGTTAAAAATTACCCTTTGGGAGGCTGAGGCAGATGCTAGGAGTTCAAGACAAGCCTGGGCAACATAGCAAGAGTCCATCTATACAAAACAAACAACAAAAAAACCACCTTTTTTTGTTGTTTGTTTTTTTGTTTTTAAATTAGCCAGGTTTGTGGCCCACACTTATAATCCCAGCTACTCAGGAGGCTGAGATAGGAGTAGCATTTGAGCCTGGGAGTTGAAGGTTACAGAAAGCTATGATCATGTTTCTGTACTCCAGCCTGGGCAACAGTGTAAGACCTTATCTCTTAAAAAGAAAGAAAAAAAAGAATTAAAATTTTATTATGAAATTTTTATTTTTAAATGAAAATCCTAACATCTAATGTTTATGTCATATCATTGCTATTTCTTCTTCTTTTGTTACCAAAATATATTGATAAAAAAATTTTAAAGGCCAGGGAGTTATTTTCTAATTTTTTTTTTCTGATTGATCACTGTTAGTATATAGACATGCAAGTGAATTTCATGTGTTGACTTTGTATCCTGCTACTTTGCTGAATCTATTTATTCATTTTATTAGATTTTAGAAGTTTTCTACATATTATAAGATCATATTATCTGTGAACAGAGATGATTTTACTTTCCTTCTTTTAATTTGCATATTTTTCTTTTCCTTTCCTAAATGCCCTGGCTATAGCTTTTAGACAAACAACCCTGTTTATAAATGCACAAAAAGATTTTAATAGGCGTTTTCAAAGATGATAATTCAAATGGCCAATAGACACACTAAAAGATGTTCAGAATCATAAATCATTAGAGAAATTAGAATTCAAACCACAATGAGATAACAGCCCACACTCATTAGGCTGCTATCAAAAAAACAAAATAAAAAATGTGGACAGGATGTGGTGAAATTGGAACTCTTTAGCACTATTGATAGAATGTAAAATTCTACAGCAGCTGTGAGAAACAAAATGGCAATTCCTAAAAATAAAATAAAAATAGATTTACCATAGGATCCAGCAGTGGCACTTCTGGGTACATCCCTTAAAAATTGGAAGCAGGATCTTGAGCAGATATGTGAATACCCATGTTTATAGTGAAATTATTGACAATAGACGAAACATTGAAACAACTCATGTGTCCATCACCAGATGAATGGATAAACAAAGTGTGGTGTACACATATGACGGAATTTTGCTCAGCTGTAGAAAGGAAGGAAATTCTGACATATGCCACAACATAGATCAAACTTGAAGACATTATGCTAAGCGAAATAAGCCAGTTACAAAAAAAAAAAAAAAACTATATGATTTCACTTATATGAGATACCTAAAATAGTCAAAAATAATAGAGATAGCAGATGGTTCCTGTGGCTCTAAGGAGTAGGGTGCCGGCCCCATATACTGGACGTGGCGGGTTCAAATCCAGCCCCAGCCAAAAACTACAAAAGAAAAAAAAATAATAATAATAATAAAATAGAGATAGAAAGTAGAATGGTGGTTACAAGGGGCTGAGGAAGGAGCAATGGAAAATTATTTTTTAATGGGTAAAGTATTTCAGTTTTGCAAGATGAAAGTAGTTCTAGAGATAGATGGTGGTGATGAATGCACAAATGAATCCCACTGAATTATATACTTAAAAATGGTTAAAATTGCATATTTAATATTATATGTATTTCACCACAATAAAATAATTTGAAAAATAAAAGCAAAAGAGGATTTATTTTTGCCACTGAGGATCCTTGATAGATTTTTAAACAAATCATAAAAAGGACAATGTCATTCATTAAATATCATTTTGCTCAGAAGTTGTCCAGTCTTTACCTAAATAATATTAGCATGTTTCCATATACTAGACATACAATTCAGGCATTTGTTTGTTTAGCATGCTTTTTCAAAACAACTGATTTTTAATGATGTGCTGCCATATTTAAGGGAAAAAAGAGAATTCCTGAACATAAGCAGCTTGCATTGAGAATTTGTTTTTGCAACTAGAGCCTTCAGAGATAGGCACCTGTGCACTCTTGGCAACTTCTCAAATCTCAAATCAAACTCAAGCCAGTTTTGGTTGTTGTATGTGTTGACACACCCGAGGGAAAGCAATTTGTAAGAAAACTAGACCTTTTTCTCATCAACTAACTACTGTGAAGCTATGTACTTTAACCTCATTTGCAAATATATTCTATAAAAAGTGTTTAAATTGTTGCCCAACAATTGACTTTTCATATTTTTATCAGAAGAAAATAACCAGAATTTCAAGATGTAAATTATCAAAACCCATGTGGCAATAGAATCAAGTAAAACACACACCATGCATCTCCCCCTTTCTTGTGCTGCTTGTTCTAAATCTTTCAAATACAGATTCTCAGAGAGAAAGAACTTTTTCTTACTTCGTGGGTCTTCATCGTGGAGATAACAAGCCTCTGGCAGTCATGAAGCAGCAGTCTCATGCTCTCATTAATGCCAGGGGCTTAAGGAACAGGAAATCTCATGGGAATCTCAGCTCTGTGCTCATTTTGGTTTTGTTTTATTTTATGTTTGCTTTTTTAGGTAAGCAAAAGTATCTAAACAGCCTTTCAGCTGGTTTGGAGGAGCAGGGGATCATTCTCGTTTTCACACCTGGGCAGTGCGGTTACTGACTCTCCGTATTTTCCTTTTGATATGAGTGGCTTGTTATTTTTTAGCAGAAAACTCTTGTAAGACAAATACCTGTTCAAATCTAAGTGGTTCATGTGAATCCTTGCTTGTCTGCTTAGTAATTTATTTGTATATAAATTATAAAATAAAATGGAAAACACATTTTCAAGAAAGCAGAATCAAATTATAACCCTTTTTTCCTTCCTTCCTTCCTTTTTCCCCCATCCTTCACTCTTTCTTCTCTCCCTTCCTCTTTCTCTCTCTCCCATTACCTCTTTCCCTCTCTTTTCCTCTCTCCATCCCTACACCTACTCCTCACTCTTCCCCCTTTCTAGCATGAAATGTATGATTTTCACATTTCTGAGCCTCAGTTTCATTATTCATGCAAAGAGGTTATTACACCAGGCAATGTCAGAGGTCCCTTCAACTCTGGCTTGCAATGACCGTGGTTGCATCCGTGTCCTTGTTTGTGGTAAGTGGGTGTTGTTACTGTGTGATCTTGATGGTCGGTTTCCCTTACGAAGACCTTGAGACAACAGCAAAACAATGTACACACACACACACATACACACCCCTGCTTATCTTTTAAGCTAACTTTGTGATAAGAACCCAGATTTTATATGAAATCTCAATTTTAGGTCTTCCTAAAATCTGAATTTTATTCATAAGAATCTCAATTGGGAATTATATTTAAACATTTAACACTATTCAAAAACTCCATATCAGATTCAAAAAAAGTAAGGTGCATAGACCATTATCCACAACACAGTTGAAGTCAAATATTGTAAAACTGTACACACTACCATAAGAAATCACATTCAATAGGATGAATATGATGCCTTCTTTCAGAAAAGAAATACAAAGTGGGTATTAAAATTGTATTGCAGTTGGGAAAGATGAGATGGTTGAACTCTGTAAAGGAATCACTTGAGCAAGAACTTGGACAAGTAAATGATCTCATAGCAGAAGCACAGAAAATAACTAATAATCCACAAACGGGTGCACTGCATGAATTTTTTTCACTCGTTCTCAGGAAGTTTTAATTTTAAATACATTAACCATGTGTTCAGTATGAATGCCTCCATGCAAATATGCCACATGAAAATATTGTTTTTGACAAGTGCCCAGGGGGAGTTTAAGGCGATCTGAGCAATGAGGTGATTACTGAAAGTCTGCCCTGTGTTCTTAAAGTCACTTGGTATACAGTGATTATGACTGTAAAGCAGATGAAATTTATTTCTACTAATGTTTATACAATCTTTAAGAGGAACTATTTAGAAATTCGGGCACCATCCATGAGTCTTTTTTTTTTTTCTTTTGAGACAGAGTCTCACTATGTCACCCTCAGTAGAGTGCTGTGGTGTCACACAGCTCACAGCAACCTCAAACTTTTGGGCTCAAGCAATTTTCTTGCCTCAGCCTCCCAAGTAGCTGGGACTACAGGTGTCCACCACACTGGCCAGCTATGTTTTTGTTGTAGTTGTCGTTTGGCAGGCCTGGGCTGGTTTTGAACCTGCCAGACCTGGTGTATATGGCCAGCGCACAGCCACTGAGCTATAGATGCCGAGCCCAGGAGTCTTATTTTCTAAGTTCTCCATTCTTTGTGAACTGCAAAGCAGGCTGCATTCCTTTGTCTTATTGAAGGACCCTAGGTTGGGGAGCAGAAGGCCCTCTTCCTACTTGAGTGGCTTTGGGAGCATTGGGATGCATCCCTAGGCTTGAGTTTTCTCATGTATAAATAAATAAAAGAATAATACCTTGAAGGCTTTTTAAATCTACCAGTCCATATTCCAACTAATAATAACGATAATGCTCAAGATATTTGGAATATTTCTTATTTGCCAGTGCAGTGTATTAAGTGCTCCAGAAAGTGATTAACTACATAGCAATAAATATTTATAGTATTTATATTTCCTTGTTTTATATAAGAAAAGTGAAATTAAAGGAGACACATGATTTGTACAAGAATAATTTATAAGTGACTGACCATATTTGAACCCTGGGTCGTTACTGGCAAACATGAGTGCTGGTCTTACCCAAAAGTTGCTCAGCACTGCCTCCTTTTATAGGTAAGGTGACCAGACGTCCCACTTTTGGAAGGACAGCCCCAACTTTTAACAATTTGTCCCACGTGTTTTTAAAAAGTCCCGATTTTTGGAAAGAATGCATGACAAGCTAGAGAACACGGGAAAACAGGGAGGGAATATACAGTTTTCAGCTGCCATGCGGCTATTTTGCCAGGATATGAGTTTTATATTATTTTTGTTAATTTTATAATGTTAAACTTTAATGATAACAAATAACTGTTGAGAACTGCTTATCAAATTTGCATTGTTGTTAGCCCCCTCCCCCCAATGGTGTCCCACTTTACAAATGTTAAAATCTGGTCATCGTATTTATAGACCACAGAGCTGTTGAGAGAACTTTGAGTAGGAGATAAAATAAACAGATGGCTTCTATTTTCTGTGTTTCTTCCCCTCCCTCCCTTTCTCCCTCTGCGTCTCCCACTACTCCCTAGTTTATTTTGCCCAATCAAGGAGTGGGCTCCCTGTACACTAGTTCAGATGCACATTGTTTTACAAGTTTTTGTTCTGCTAGAATGCCTTGGCCAACTAAGATTTTACTAGAATGAATCTTATGGTCTGCTTGCTTCCACAGGGAGTTATGGATAAGACTTAGGTGAGAGCTTATTTGGAAAATTATACTGATTCATTACACAGTAATGTAAGGAAAAGACTAACAGTTAATTATAATGAAATTAAGCATCCTCTTAAAATAGAACCATACTCTGCTTCCTTTTTCCCCTCCTCCGCCTTTCCCTCTGGCATGTGTCATTTCACACCTTCCTACTTATTTTGTTATCAACTGCAAATTAGCAGGAACCCTTAGGAAAATTTGCAAGTGTTGGCACCCAATCCAAATTTCCTTTCTCAAGTCATTTGCTGTGCTGTGGCCTTAGAAATCACTCCTCTGTGATGAGCAGAATCTTGGCATAGGGAACTAGGTAAGCTGAGAAACCCAAATCCTTACCTTTAATTCTATGCAATCATTTCCCCCCAAATAGTATTATTCATTAAGAAGCAATAATAACCTTTGAATAGCAGCTTCAACATTAGTAGTTACCCTTCAGCGCCATACTGCTGAGTTACAGAGAAGTTAATTTTCTATATCGTAAGTGATTTGTTCTATTATCTTACCCTGGCTCTGAATCTCTTACTTTATATATATACGCACACATATGTATATATCCCATATTCCTATAGATAAGAAATGCATATATATAGCCCTAGAATGAAAAATGTAGTAATATGCTATTCTCTTGCTTATAACACTTAGGCCCTGCAACTGGAGATTCATTGAGTGAACTGCACCCAATACAGATGTGGAGAGATTAATTGAGATTATTGCTGGTGGTTATCTTGTCTTGAATACAGAGCCCTTAAGCCAAATTTCAGTACTACAACAAACTTTAAAAATCATTATTTAACAGAGTTTTGGATGGCTTTCACCTGGCTAATGTTTATAGGAAGGAAAAATTAAAATAACTCCTTCACAATACCTTTTTATCTAGAAACGTGTATCTTAGGTGTATATTTAACTTGATCATTACAGAACAAATAGGAAACAGCAAGAAGAAAAGTTTGGTTGGGGAGTTCTGCAGATGGCTTCATGTTTGTCAAGAAATGCCAGAGTCTTCTAAAGTATACAGCATCACGATCCAGTGAAGATCGAGCTGGGAGAGATTTTTTTCACCTGCTTTTGTTGTTGTTGTTGTTGTTGTTGTTTTGTTTTGTTTTACATTTGTGGTTGGTTATTTGTTTTCTTTGGTTTTATTTGAAACTATGGCTTTGTGGTTCATAGGTGAAGAAAAATATAGGATGCATAACAGGATTAGCAAGGTAATATATCATGGAGGACAAAGCTGGACAGGTAGGTAGTAGTCACACATACCAGAAAATCTTGAAAGTAAATCAGATATTCAAATTTTATTCTATGGGCTATAATACATCAAGACAATTTTAGAAACAGAAAAGATAAAACAGGAATGGACTGTTAGGCCAGGAAGGAATTAGAACCATGGAGAAACATTAGAAAGCCCTTGGCATAATTAGGAATTAAGTGAGTCCACTGCCTTGCCAGTAGTCAATCATTTAGTAAATACTTTTTGGTTGAGTGAATAAAGGAATGAGCTAACCTTTAATTTGCACATAGTTCTAAAATAAAAAGTAAAAAAGAAAAAGAGTCCATATAACAAAATAAGGATGGCTTAAATAGAGAAAGATCTTTTATTTATTTATTTATTTATTTATTTATTTTGAGACAGAGTGTCACTATGTCACCCTTGGTAGAGTGCTATGGTGTCACAGCTCACAGCAGCCTCAAACTCTTTGGCTTAAGCGACTCTCTTGCCTCAGCCTCCCAAGTAGCTGGTGCTATAGGTTCCCAGCACAACACCTGGCTATTTTTGTTGTTGTTGTGGTAGTTGTCATTGTTGTTTAGCAGACCTGGGCTAGGTTCAAACCCGCAAGCCCACAGTGTGGGTGGCACCCTAACCACTGAGCTGTGGGTGTCAAGGCAATAGAGTAATATCTTGTATTCTAAAGAAAATCATGTCTAAAACTATTTTCAATTGGCAATTAAAATTCCTACAGTAATACAATAATTCTAGTTTTTATTTCTCATATGTGTGCATTTAGCCTATGTGGTATTACAAAGCTAATGGTGATAGAGATAAACCTGATACATTCTTTAAAGGAGAAAATGTTAGCTAGATGAATAATTGGTGAGTCCAGTACTGGAAAGAATCTGTTAAATTGAATTACAGGTGACAGTAAGACCTCCAGGTAGAGGTATTGAGGACTGTACTCCCCTGAGAAGATAGGAATGAAGACACAATTGAGGGTTACTGTGAGAGAAGTTTCAGAAGGATCATTCATTTTAAGGGACCCAATTCTATTTCAATTAATATGGAATGTATTAATATAACAATGTTAAATAGTAATGCCATGTTATTAAAACCCAAGGGAGAATGACAAATAAAACAGCTTAAGTTAAATATACAAGTTACTTTAATATATATTTATAATGTTCTTTAAAAGTTTTAAGCTTGAAGAATATTAAAATATCAGTAAACCTAATCAAGAGCTTCTGCCTACCAATCCCCGGCAGAGATTGGTTCTTAAATGGTACCTTTATATACCTCCTGAAGATAAAGGCATATTCCTTTTCAATGAGTTAGCTCTCTTTTAATTTAATTGAGAATTAAATCTCCTCTGACCTGTTCCAAATGAAATTCCTCAATCAAAAGTTGATATGCCAAGCTCAAAGGTGGAGTCCTCCTGGAATTTTACACTGGAAAAAAAAAAAAGGCAGTTCAGCTTCCAGTCTTGACAGCCATGTTCTCCCATACAATTCAGCAACTATGACTTTATACTCCAAAGGTCATTTCAGTTCTCTTAGAGATGAAATGATTCAGCCCTGCCATGGTGATAGTACGAAAATGTCATTATGCAAAGTGAGATTACAATAAAGAGCTGATTGTCAAAATTTAGCCCGAATGCAAGTGCTCAAATGATCCAAGTGTCCCTGTCATAATTCAAAAGAGTTAGGTCCTTTCTAGTTGTACATTTTCTTTTTTTATTAAACCATAGCTGTGTACAACAATGCAATCATGCAGTACAGTGTGGTGTTTTGATATACAATTTGAGATATTTTCATCAAACTGGTTAACATAGCCTTCACATCATTTTTTTTTAAATCAAATCATAGCTGGATACATTAATGCAATCACAGGGTACAGTGTGGTGTTTTCATATACAATTTGAAATACTCTCATCAAACTAGTTAACGTAGCCTTCATGTCATTTTCTTAGTTATTAAGACATTCGTACTCTGCTTTTAGAAAGATTCACTTGTACCTTGTAAGATAAACCATAGAGGTGAATCCTCCAATCACCCTCCTTCCACCAATCCACTCTCTCCCCCTCCCCCCACTCATATTCTTAGGCTATAATTAGGTCATTGCATTCATATGAAAGCTATAAATTAGTTTCATAATAGGGCTGGGTACATTGGACACTTTGTCTTCCAATCTTGAGATACTATGCTAAGAAGAACATTTTCCAGCTCCATCCATGTAAACATGAAGGAGGTAAAGTCTCCATCTTTCTTTATGGCAGCATCGTATTCCATGGTGTACATATACCAAAATTTATTGATCCATTCGTGGATCGATGAGCACTTGGGCTTCTTCCATGACCTACTAATTATGAATTGGGCTGCAACAAACATTCTGATACAAATATCTTTGTTGTAATGTGATTTTTGGTCTTTTGGATATATACCTAATAAAGGAATTGCAGGATCAAATGGCAGTCTGTTTTTAGTTCTCTAAGTGTTTTCCAAACATCTTTCCAAAAGTAACATATTAGTTTGCATTCCCACCAGCAGTGTAGAAGTGTTCCCTTTTCTCCACATTCACACCAGCATCTCTAGTTTTGGGAATTTGTGATATGGGCTAATCTTACTGGAGTTAGGTGATATCTCAAAGTAGTTTTGATTTGCATTTCTCTGATGATTAAGGATGATGAGCTTTTTTCATATATCAGTAGGCCATGCACCTATCCTCTGCAGAAAAATTTCTTTTCAAGTCCCTTGCCCAACCTGAGATGGGATCACTTGTTCTTTTCTTGCTAAATTGTTTGAGTTCTCTACGGATTCTGGCTATCAAACCCCTTTCAGAGATATAACCTGCAAATATCTTCTCCCATTCTGATGGCTGTCTGCTTGCTTTACTTACTGTGTTCTTGGCTGTGCAGAAGATTTTTAGTTTGATCAGGTCCCAGTGGTGTATTTTTGATGTTGCTTCAATTGCCCGGGGGGTCCTCCTTATAAAAATTTCGCCCAGGCCAATTTCTTCAAGTGTTTTTTCTACACTTTCTTCCAGTATTTTTATAGTTTCATGTCTTAAGTTTAAATCTTTAATCCAAGGAGAGTCTATTTAGTTAATGGTGAAAGGTGTGGGTCCAGTTTCAGTCTTCTACAGGTTGCTAGCCAGTTCTCTCAGCACCATTTGTTAAATAGGGAATCTTTTCCCCACTCAATGTTTTTAATTGGCTTGTCAAAGATCAGGTAATGGTAAGTAGCTGGATTCATATGTTGACTCTCTATTCTGTTCTATACATCTACCTCTCT
>NW_003852401.1:487440-507078 GCF_000181295.1 Otolemur garnettii
ATTTTGTTTAATATTTTTGCATCAATATTCATTAGTGATATTGGTCTATAATTTTCTTTTCTTGTTGGGTCTTTTCCTGGTTTGGATATCAAGGTGATGTTTGCTTCATAGAATGTGTTGGGTAGTATTCCATCTCTTTCTATATTTTGGAAAAGGTTGAGTAAAATAAGTATTACTTCCTCTTTGAAGATTTGGTAGAATTCTGACATGAAGCCATCTGGTCCCAAGCTTTTCTTTTTAGGGAAATTTTGTATAGTTGATGCTATTTCAGAACATGATATGGGCTTGCTCAACATTTCAACTTCATTCTGGTTAAGTCTTGGAAGGTGGCGTGCTTCCAAGTATTGGTTGATTTCCTTCAGATTGTCATATTTCTGGGAATAAAGTTTCTTGTAATATTCATTAAGGATTTTTTGAATTTCTAAGGAGTCTGTTGTTATTTCATCTTACTCTTTCTTATTGATTAGATTAGAGGTTTTATTTTTTTTTTTCTTGGTTAGGTTGGCCAAAGGTTTATCTATTTTATTGACTTTTTAAAAAAACCCAACTTTTTGGTTTATTGATCTTATGTATAAACCTTTTATTTTCAATTTCATTTAATTCTGCTCTAATTTTGGTTATTTCTTTTCTTCTGCTGGATTTGGGATTGGAATGTCCTTCCTTTTCCAGCTGCTTGAGATGTCCCATTAAGTTGTTAACTTCCTCTCTTTCCATTCTCTTGAGGAAGGCTTGCAATGCTATAAATTTCCCTCTTAGGACTGCCTTTGCAGTATCACAGAGGTTCTGATAACTCGTGTCTTCATCATTGTTTTGTTCTAAAAATTTGGTAATTTCCTTCTTGATCTCATCTCTGACCCATCTGTCAGTCAGCATAAGGTTATTTAGCTTCCATTTTTCTGTATGAGTCTGCAGATTCCTATTGTTACTGAGTTCAACTTTTATTCCATCATGTCCAAGAAGATGCATGGAATAATTTCTATTCTTTTAAGTTTACTGAGGTTAGACTTATGACCTAAGATATGATCAAATTTAGAGTATGTTCCATGGACTGATGAGAAAAATGTGTATTTAGTTTTGTTAGGGTGAAATGTTCTGTAGATGTCTGTTAGATCCAAAAGTTGAATAGTTAAATTTAAATCTAAAATTTCTTTGCTAAGCTTCTTATTGGAGGATCTATCCAACACTACCAAAGGAGTGTTAAAATCTCCGACTATAATAGAGCTGGAAGAGATCAAGTTGCCTGTGCCTGTTAGAGTATCTCTTATAAATTGAGGTGCATTCTGGTTGGGTGCATAGATATGGATAGTTGAGGTCTCATCATATTGAGTATTACCCTTAAGAAATATAAAATGCCCATCCTTGTCCTTGCTTATTTTTGTTGGTTTAAACCCCTATTGTATCGGCGAATAAAATTGCAACACCTGCTTTGTTCTGGTTTGCACTTGTCTGGAATATACATAACCATCCCTTCACCTGAGTCTATATTTATCTTTTAAAGTAAGATGTGACTCTTGAATATAACAGATGTCCAGTCTGAGTTTCTATATCCAATCATCCAATCCTGACTCTTTAGAGGACAATTTAAGCCATTCACATTGATTGAAATTATTGATAAGCCTGGTAAAGTTTTGAGTATCGAGTTGCTCAAAAGTCCAGTAGACATTTTTAATCCTTTCGCCATTGTGAAAGTTGGAATTTGATCAAATGTTTCTGAATGAGTTTACTTTTGTGGTGGAGGATTGTGCTGGTCATTATGGAGGATAAGTTTGAGAATTTCCTGGAGAGCTGCTTTAGTTATGGCAAATTTCTTCAACATATGAATGTCCTTATAGTATTTAATTTCTCCATGATAGATGAAACTCAATTTAGGTAGGTACAAGATCCTGGGTTGAAAGTTATTTTGTTTTAGGAGATTAAAAGTTGATGACCATCCTCTTCTAGCCAGAAAAGTTTCAGTGGAGAGATCTACAGTCATTCTAATACTCTTCCCCTTGTAGGTTATGGTTTTCTTACATCTAACTGCTTTCAGAATTTTTTCTTTCATATTAACTTTAATGATGTTAATTATGATGTGCCTGGGGGATTTCTTGTTCATGCTGGGGTTCTGAAACTGTCTGCTATCTGAATTTCAGATTCTCTTGGCATGTCTGGAAAGTTCTCTTTCATAATTTCATGAAGAAGAGCCTCTATGTTTTGTGAAGCAACTTCATCACCTTCAGGAACTCCTATAAGGGGAACATTAGTTTACTTTGAATTATCCCAGAGTTCTCTGAGAGAAAGATCTGTTTTTGCTCTCCACTTCTCTTCATCTTTGAGCACTTGGGAACTTCAAAAGATTTGTCTTCAAGGTCAGAGATCCTTTCTTCTGCCTGTTCCATTCTGTTACTGAGAGATTCTACCGTCTTTTTCAGATCTTTGAGGGCTGCAAGCTCTTGCCTCAATGTTTCAAAATCTTTGGTCATTTTTATCTTTGCGATCATTGAATTCTTAAGACAACTTTTGAATAATTTCTTGAAATTCTAATTCCCTCCTTTCTTCCATTCTGTTAATCTTATTTGCTATCCAAATTCTAAACATCTGAGCCATCTATTTATAAATGGGATCTTCAATTGCATCTGCCGCATTTTTCCTTGGGGGAAGTGATCTACTCTGGTTATTCATGTTGCCTGAGTTTTCCGCTCATTCCACCCCATGCTGAATTTACACCATTTGGAGTCCTTCTCCAAACCATTCCTCCGGTGGCTGCCACCAGAGAAGATGCTGGCTTCCATTGGATGTCCAGAGAGACAGGGCATGTCTGTCTGGAAAAGCCTCAGGGATGTGAGCCTTATTGTTCCCGCTGTTGTGGCTGCTGCTCTTCACCTCAGGGTACCGCTGCTCTAGTATGTTTCCCTCTCAATTGACTGTCCTCTTGCAGTTTTTAGGCATCCAGGGCTGACAAGGGTGGCGGGAGCAGCGGGGAATCTGCCTGCCACCAGGGGAGCGCAGGGCTCAAGCAAGCAAGCAGCAGGTCTCTGGCCACCCGGCACCCTGAGAGGGTGGCAGGAGCAGCGAGGAATCTGCCTGCCACTGGCTCTGTCTTATTTTCAGTTTGTCTCTGACCTACTCTAGTGAATCACTTACTCTAGGTTGAAGTTTCAGCTGTGGAGGAATACCAGCAATTAAGTAGCCCTGCCCCCCACAGACAACAATTGGGCAAGGAAAATCGAACCTTCCCACAACCATACACCCAGGCTACCACTTTGGATAGTCCTCAGGTTGTTGGCCCTGTTCTAGAGGTCCAACTCAGTTATCCCAGTCAGCACCGGTCTCACATAGAACAGTTCCAAAGGTCTCTGGCAACTACATGGGAGGGGTCTGTTAGCAGCTCAAACATGACTCACTCCAATACTCTGTGAGGGCAGGAGGACCACCCAGCAAGTGAATTAGTCTGGGGAAGTTGATGGCTCCTTCCCCACCCTGCACCTCCATCACACCCAGTCACCAGCAACTACTCAGGGCTGTGACCCAGTTCCCCCCAATGAGAAACACTCCTGGGGTTCAAGACTGCCTGAATCACTAGGAGATCTGGGTCCTCAGCCAGGCCTCCCCTCTCTACCACTATCTGGCAGGGGGAAGTGAGGCCTGACAATCTCAGGTGCTCAGTGGAGGCTGGGCCAGTTTACTCAATTCCAGCCATGTGCCATGTACTCTGACGTACTCTATCCAGCCATATTGCTGACAGAACAGGACAGAACAACTTCACAGAATCTGTTTCTGCCCTAGCCAAATTCCCTTGCAGTTCAGTTGCTACTTGAGCTGATAGAAACCACAAGTCAGCCCTAGGCAGCAAGCAATTAGATTTTACACTCAGTTGTCGGTTCCAGCCTCTGCCAACCCACCTACCTTTGTCTCATCTATGATCCCCTGAGGGTTGGGTGTGTCTTAGGCTCAGTGGAGCAGTCCCCTGGCTAAATTCCTCCCAGGCTGGTACCGCCCTTAGAACTTCTCTTTACTCACAGGACATCCCAAAACCGCTTGCCAGTGGCTGCCACTGGAGAAAATGCCTGGCTTCCTCTGGTTGCCTAGAGAGACAGAGCATGTCTGTCCAGAATGGCCTCAGGGGTTTAAGCCTTATTATTCCCACTACTGCAGTTGGCTGCTGCTCTGTAACTCAGGATACCACAGCTCCTGTATTGTTCCCTCTCAGCTGACCATCCTCTCTACTTTTGCACCACAGAATCAGCACAGACCAGCAATAGTCCCTACACCCTCCACTCCTCTCAAGAAAATTCCCAAGAATCTGGACTCCATGGAGGACAGGCCTCCAGACCTCGGGGTGAGAGTAGGGAAGAGTCCTGGAAGTTCAGAGTTTCAGGTAGTTTTACAGATTTATTCCTGGCAGGAGAGTGCCGTGGCACCCTAGTAGGGGTAGGAAGTCCAGTTTTTAGAGGGTCTCTCCCGTGGGATAGAGTGGGAGGACATTTGAACTCTGCTCGCTTATTTGTATGGAGTAAACTGTGAGTCCTTCTCATGGGGGAGGGGACTCCTATCCACTTGGTGGTGGATTTTGTACCTTTTGTTTGAATTTTTGGGGTCACAGCTCACCTCAGCAGAGCTGGTATGCATTCTTCAACCCTCTCTCTTGGCTCAGCTCCAAACCATCAGTTTACTTGCTAAACTTCTGTCCTTTAACTCTCCTTCTGGATGGAGCCTCTGTGGAAAGCTGGCTGAAGTCTGCTATCTTGCCTCTGCCCCTAATTGTACATTTTTGAGAAGAAAAAATTTAGCCTCTCACCAGCCACGTTTGAAGTAACTCAGCACAGTAGTGCTCTTTGTTTTCATACTTAATATTCTCTTCTTTTCTTTTAAATATAATCATGTACATTTTATGGTGACTAAAGACCATAAAACAATGAATAATCCATTGCGGAAATTTGTCTCTCACACATGGAATATTCTTTTCAATAACACAATTTAGAGGAAATAAAATTTAAGAGACTTCTAGTTTTAAAATATTTGGAATAGAGTATCTATTAGATTTAATAATTACAAAACAAATTTAAAGACAATTAAGTTAATAAATCTTAAAGTTACCCTTTTCCTTTAAATTTCTACTGCAAATCATTTTGAGAATATACTTATTCATCTGTTATACAAAAGAGCAACATAGTGTTTTCTTAATACAAATTCAGTTAAGGAAAGAAGCAATAAAAGAAAGCTTAGTTATTAACATGGGCTTAACAAAAATACAAACACACTTTGGAAGAAAGTAAGTTGAGTTATATGGGCATTTTTAGAGACATCTTGGGCAACAATTTTGAGTTATTCATACATGAGTGCCACCCACTTTAACTTGGCCTTCAAGGAGGAAAGAATTTGGATTGTTGGGTCAGATTTGTGGCTCTCCTTTGTGTGTGTGTGTGTGTGTGTGTGTGTGTGTGTGTCTGTGTATATAATCGAGATAAAGAGTGAATCAGAGAGATAGCTAAAGAATGCAGAAACTAAATTTATCCCCATTATAAAGAGTTGGGAGAAGAAAAGAAATTATGCCAAGAAAAAGATTTAATTTAATTTTAAAAGTTTACATCTATCTCCATGTGCAAGTGACTGTGCCAACTGCTTAGAGGGTCTAAAACTGTGTAAGACCCAGTCCATGCTCTCTGGCAGGCTCACAGTTTCCTAGACAGGAAGCAAATCACTATCAAGTAAACTCGGCTTCTCATTAAATTGGATTAAAATTTCATGCATTTTATTTTGAGAGGCCAAGAGACATTTTTGTTTCTAAAGGAAAGGGGAAAGGGCCAGTTGTGGTGGCTCACACCTGTAATCCTAGCACCCTGGAAGGCAGAGGTAGTTGATTGCCTGAGGTCACAGGTTTGAAACCAGCCTAAGCCAAAGCAAGACCCTGGCTCTGACAATAACTGGGCATTGTTGTGGGTACCTTCAGTCCCAGCTACTTGGGAGACTGAAGCGAAAGAATCACTTAAGCCCTAGAGTTTGAGGTTGCTGTGAGCTATGACACCATGACACTCTACCAAGGGTGACCAAGTAAGACTCTGTCTCCAAAATAATAACAATAGTAACAATAATAAAGGAGAGGGGTAGCTGTGCAATTGTCCTTCATAACAATGGTACTTTAGTTACTCTTGGGGAAAGGGTAAAGTTGTAATAGGTTTAGAAGAGGTTAAATAATAACATTTTAGAAAAAGACAATTATCATCACTGCATTAAGTCAGAATCCTGGGAGACAGGTGGCATTATATGACATGAGTTATGATCTTAGGACAGAAGACAAAGCAGAGGGAGCTGTCAGACCTGAATAGCAGGTGGAGCTATGAGAGAGGGTCATCTTGGAGGAGCTGTGGCCTGATTAGAGTAATACAACCCCTGCCATCCTGCAAACAATGGGGGAAAGAATATTGGGAATAAATACCTAAAGGTCCCTATCATCTCCCCATTCCATGTCCTCTAGAGCCTCCCTTTGGATTGACCCAACCAGAAACCAGAGGGAAAGAATCCACAAAATGTGGCCTCCCAGAATATACAGCTGACCAGGAGATGATAGGCAGATCTGGAAAGACAAAAGGAAACTCTTCAGTTCAGTCCTCATCATCTTTATATTATCAACATTAACAAAATGCCAGAGTTATCTTAATGACAGTTTGTGTGTGTTACCTCATTTATTTTTCATAGTAATCCTAGGTGGGGTATCATTATTTTACCCATTATGATGTGAAGCATTGAAAAGTCTCGTAACATACCCTTCATACTACAACTGCTAAGTGGTAGAAAGCAGATGCATATTTTTGCCTAAATCCTGCTTTTTATACTGCACATTCTGCCTTCCTTTCAGTGAAAGCCAGGAATGCAAGGTATGTAGGAAATATCTTTTTGATAATTGTGCTGCTAGATCAGAGGTTTCACTGGAAGAAAGAAATGTGATGGGAAAGAGCCTGCGATGTAGCTGGGCGAGTCCTGGCTCTCACTGTGTGTGTATCAACCACACATGTGAAGGACTTAGAAAGATGCCTCTGATCTAAACGAATTATGTGTTCAAGAAGAGAATGGAATAAAACAAAGAAATAAGGGGAAAACAAGGAAGGAATTAGGGGAGAAAGGAAGGAAGGAAGGGGTGGCAGGCAGGGAAGAAGGGAAAGGAAGGAAGATAGAAGGAAGTAAGGGTTCTGCTTGTAAGCTTGTCCATGGCAAATATTGTAACATCATTGATAGTGATTTTTCTTTTTTCTTATTTTTTGAGACGGAGTCTCACTTTGTCACCCTGGGTAGAGTTTTGTGGTGTCACAGTTCACAGCAACCTCAAACTCTTGGGCTTAAGCAATTCTCTTGCCTCAGCCTCCTAAGGAGCTGGGACTACAGGTGCTGGCCACAACACCCAGCTGTTTTTGTTGTTGTTGTTGTTGCCATTGTTGTTTAACAGGCCTGGGCTGGGTTTGAACGCACCAGCCTCAGTGTATGTGGCTGGCACCCTATCCACTGAGCTATGGGTGCTGCCTTAATTTTTTTATATAATAATTACACTCTATGTTCTTTGACACCTTAATGTTGATTTTGTATCTTTTAATCTTTTTTCCAATGTTTTATCCTCTATAGTGCATTTATTTATATATAATACAAGGTTTAACTGTGACTGTTCCTCTTTTTATGTACTCTTTTCAATAAATAGGGACAACAGAAAGGGGAGAAGAATTAATAAATTAAAAAATATAGAATTTGGTCTTTGTTTTATAACGCTTATATCAAGTTTTTATTTTTTTTTTCATTAGCTGCATGGTTATCAGTTCTCATAAAATGACAAAATGGGCAAGGTGGGATCCCAGAGGGCATTAAAACAGTCACTAGAGCTATGTGGGTGGGGTTTTACTGTTGCTATTGGGGGTCTTAAATGCCAAAAAGCTAGTGTTCTACAAATCTCATCATGTTTTTTATCCAAAGAATATTTACATTCTTTATTATACCCTTATTTTGTCACTACATGCCCTTAACTTATAGAATTATTTGTAAAACATAGCAATATTATATTTTGTTTTTCATGTATAAACATTGTGTATATGATTATTAATAATGCAAACATATTTCCATACATGTTTGGAATGGTATAGACCATTATGCTGGTCTGTAAGAGCAGTCGCCTTGATTCGAAGTCCATGAAAGAAATAAAAAAGGAAAAAAGTGACTTCAAAAGATCTCATCAGACTTTTATAGAATACTTTTAAAAAACAAAGATACTTTCAAGATTATTTGCAGTTCTGCCTAACATTCAAGTGCCCTCATATTTTGGCCTCATTTATTTTCCAGAACTCCTTGCATGTTCCCTATAACTTATTCAGGTTGTTCTTTTAATTCCCATCCTTGTTAGTATTTTCCTGCACCTACGTGAAGCTTTATGTTCTAGACAGGAAGTCTCATAAATCACCATTCTCTCTCAACTCTGGTTTTCTTCATTAGAAGTAATGGTTGCTTTTGAAAGCATCTGGTCAAGGTCTGAGCTTGAGTTAGAGTGATACTCCTAACAATGCCTTACAACACATGTTGTGTTTTATAAGCCACTTTTAAATGCCTCACTCATGTTCTTCACTCTCTAATAATCAGTTTTTTAAACCAGCAATGTACTGGCAGATGTTTTGCAACTGGCTCTTCAGTAGAGGAGACTCTAGTTTGTAGTGTTTGCTGATTTCCACGATATGAACATAGCTACCATGCCCAATTTCAAGCTCTAACATGACTGAACATGGAGCTGGAAAGCAATATGCACAGTTGGATCTACTGAGCCAGTATGAACCAATTCTTACAGACCACTGGAAATGAAATTTAGGAAAATGCGTGAGTTGTGTAAGCTCCCACAGATGATAAGAAACAGAGCTGGCATTTGGATCCAGTTTTCTGACTCCAAATAAATTCTCTATACAAAATAGGCTGTAGTTCAAAGATATGATTGTTTCTTGCACTTGTCTTTCTCATGCTAAAGGGTTGCAATTGAGCCACTCTGTTTTAGCCACCCAGAATACCCTCTGTTGTATTCTGCAGTCCAGTTGCACTGCGGCCACATGGATGGACCTACCACCACTATTTGCTTGTAACAAAATAATCCTGCAAAATTAAGCTGATGGCTTTTGTTGAGACAATAACCATTGTTTTAATTTTATAAATTAAGCTCTAATTCAAGTATGGTAGTGGTTAAGTGATTACTTACAATGATTATTCGATATGTTCATAATGGATATTACTTTTTAAAATATTCCCATTGCAAATATATCTGAAGTAGAATCTTAGAATTCTGAAAATAGAATGAATGTTAAACACTCTTAAGTCAAATCACATAATTTAACATAATAATTAGCATAAGTCAGAACTCTCTTTTCTTAGGAACTCTTTCTAATTCCCTATGCCAGGTCTAATCAGAAACCTTTTTTGACTATCATTATAATACCTATAATCCTATAGGTGCTAACCCTATAGTTCTTCATGGTCCACATTGAGTGGAAAATGGTCACTTCATTGTTTCAATCTGCATTTCTTTAAATACTCTGAGGCTGAATATTTTGTTTATGTTTCTGAACAATTTTATTTCTTTTTTAATGAGCTTTTCTAATGTTTTCCATGATTCTGTTTGTTGTTTTTAATAGTTAAGTGATTTTTTTCTTTTATTAATGGCATAACATATCAGAATGTAAGTCTACAGGGTCATAAGTTATTTAACCAGTCCACCACTATTGATATTTATATAATTTCCAGTTTCACTTTCATCATTAATGTTATAGTAAAAGTATCTGTACATACATTTACTTTTTTTCCCCTAGAATAAATTCATAGAATTTCACTTGGTCAGAGACTATGCAAACATGTAAACTTTTTACTTTCTGTTGCCTAAGACTCCAAGCAGAAAGATTGGCTAGTCTATATGCCTATTTTCTTGGGCCCCTCATGTTTAAAGAACTTATATTCAAATACTGCTTGGATCAATATTGGAAAAATTCCTTTGCAGAGCTTGTCTTCTGCTAGGATACCTGAATGTAATAATCCTGTTGATGATGAAGGAGGCAAAAAGGTACTGCCAAGTTCTCCAAAATGTGGGCATTGCCTTTGAATAATATTATCCCACTTCTCATACAAAGGTAGGAATATATCTGTTTGCTACTTTGAATGCTGGATTGTGACTGAAAGAACTGAGGTAGAATTAGAGTTTCTTTGAATTTTGTCACTCAGAGAATTTAAATTAAAAAAGCATTGCTACCAGTAATACTGCCTGATCTGATCTTCAAAATAGTGGCAGTAACAGCCCTTGAGATAATTTAGCCAATCTCCTGGACATCATTTGCATGCCGTCCTTTAAAAATGAAATCTCCTAAGTCAATGAAAATATAAAGAAATACCCAGGTTATCAAAGGAAAAAAAATATGCAGATGTACACCCTCTTCATTGGCTTTCTCCCTCAATCTGGTCCTTACCCATCTTCCCGTCCGCTCTGACATACAAAGTTTCTACTTGTCTAGTGTGGATTTCTTCTATGCTTTAAGGTTATGTAATAGTGCATTGCCCCTAAATGCATGTTAAAAGCACACCATTTATTCTTTACCTTTACTGCTTAACTCTTTTCAGAATACATTATAATCCCCATTAAAAATTATTATATTTTACATTTTATCCAAACTGTATCTATGCCAGTTTTTACTCCAAATTACATAAAGGAAAGGAATATAGAAAGGGTCATTCTTAACCAGGTTACAAAAAAAGGATTTATGCTAAACCTATGGTAGAAAGCAAAATAAGTGGATTTGAACATAAATCCCCATCAACTCTTTATAACTAAAAAAAAATCAATACATTCATTAAAGACCTTCCAAAACCAGGCTCAGTACTAGGTACCACAGGTTCAATACATATATTTGATCCTAGAATCCGGCCTAGATTTAATTGTCTGAATGACACATAGCATGAGTTGTGCAAACAATCTCTGTCCAGTTCCAGATCAGTCTTTGTTGTTAAATCACTATACCGATATTTTCTGTCTCTGCCTCCAATCTGGCATTTATGACAGTATTCCGTTAACACATTCCAACAATAATTTTCTTTTGTTCATTATTTATGACTTTTGCTCAATTTGAGTGACATTTATTAAAGTCTACTGGAGTACATATGAACTGTAAATTATGAAGGGGTACAAAGGTCACAAGGCTTAAGGAGATGTTGATGAAAGAATAGAGATTTAGAATCAGGCAGTAGGAGTAAGTTCAAGAGAGATCTATTGTACAGCTTGCTGTCTATAATTAACAATGATAAAATATTTTCTTGAAAAATGCTAAGAGAGTGGACATTAAATCTTCTCACCATGACAACCATGTAAGATAATACATTTGTTAATTAGCTAGATTTACCCATACCACCATGTATATATACTTCAAAACATCATGTTGTAGTGATAAATACAGTTGTATGTCAATTAAAAATAAATAAATAATTTTTAAGTAAGTTCTTTTTAGTTTGTGTTTATCTTATTCTTCCAAGAATATCTCAAAAGATATGGATCTAATCCTACTTTTGCTACCTTAGTTAGACTTAAAGATCTCTTACACTCCAAAAGATAGAACTCTTCTTAGAAAATTAACTCTAAAATTGTAAGAAAGGAAGTATGATGAGTTACTGGTCATATAAACATTCCTGAAAAGGATGTTCAGGAAAAATAATAGGCCCATGGCATTATTAAAAACATAGCATCATTCTTATATATAGATTTTTATTACACTAAAGTAAAGGAGTAGGCTAGGTTTAAAAGTGCTTACAAAATGGGCTTCAAGTGCGGTCAATCAGTGTTGTTTTCCATCCAATACATAGCGAACTCAAACACTTCCCTCTCTGATCTTGCCTCACCCTCCTCTCTGGACTCAGGTCTCCCTGGCCAGCTTGCTGCTTCTCAGTCCAGCAGGCCTGTTTCCATCTCAGAGTGCTCGCCAGACTGTCTGTCTGAAATACTGCTCTCCCAGGTGATTGCACGGATGGTCCTTTAATTTAGACAGGACTACTGAAATGACGCTTCCTATCCAAAATAGTCAACTTCAAACATAACCCATAAAATATTTAGTAAAGTTATAGAATATTCTGACTAGATTAAAATAGTCCCATTTGTCTCTATTTCCTTACGTGGATTTATAGTGAATATTGTTGTTGGCACTTATATCTGAGACCTTTGTCATAAAGATCATGCGAGTCAATGTGTAAAGTGCTTAGTGCAGCATTGGCACCTGGTAATTCCTGTATAACACGGATTGTGCTGCAAGCCCATTTTGCCTATTATCTTTACTTGCATGTTCTTCTCAGGAATGTTTGTATGACCAGGAACTCATACTTCCTTCCTTCCTCAGTCTATCACATTTTGCAGGGAGGAATTAGAATCGCAGACACAAAAAATGCCACGTACCTAGTTGGGTGGAGTCCTCTGTTTTCTGAGACCCGTAACTTTGTATGAATAATAGTAGATAACCCTTTCCCCTACATCCCCCTGCCCAGTGGGGGAACTCCAGTTTTTTAACATTTTTTTTTAACTGAGACCAATGGAATCTACTGCAAGACACATTTCTAGATTTACCAAACAAATCTAAATATTGAAGACCAAAGTGCTGAATTTAAGATCTAACATTAATTTTTACATGCAAATAGGAAAAGCTTTTGCAATTTCTATAGCTATTTATCACCAAGCTCAACTTGACTCCCAAGAAAAGGATTTGCAATGCTAAAGGAGTATATACTTGCAACAGCAAGAGTGGACCCACTGCAATTATGAAACTTACCTGAATATTAATGTTTTCTCTTTGCAGTCATAAAAATTTTGCATTCAACTTTACACTATATCTATGTTCATTTAAATATATAAGTAATAAGTATTAAATTATTTGTTACTGGATGCAATTGACATTCCTGAACACGGGCCGGCTTTGTGCACTGACTTGCCTTTCTCCTGTGATACCGATATACATCTAGGAGACCAGGAATACCACTTTGAGCAGCCAGGCCCTGGGTTTTGTTTTACTTCTATTCTTTTATGTTTTACTTCCATATCTTTGCTTCAGAATCATAGTTGAAATACTTTTGAAATATACTTTATGAAATAATATTCATCTTCCTGGCAATGAATAAATTTTCTTTCTTCTAAATTTCTAATATGTTGGCTTTGAAACAGAGAGAGAATAACAGTATTTGGATGATTAATATCAAAAAAATGACATTTTCTAGCACATCTGGCATAGAATTTAGTTGATGAAGGTTTTTATTAATACATTATTATTTGCATGATTTACTTTTGCTCTCCTTTGTTTCTTTCAAACACATAGTTGACCAGTTTTATATTACGATTTGTTTTATTTTATGATCATAGAGATTACCTCCAAGAATAGAATGAAGGGCTTTGATCTGCTTATTACAAATATGGATGTTTATCAATTTTAATGATGTGCTGAAACTGAACTCTTATGGGTTACAGATGAATTTTATTTTCTACACCAATGATTCTGTGTGTTTTAATAAAATAAGAATGTTTACGTTCTGTTCTTAAGTACCAAGATAGGTGGTTGTTTGAGCTCTGATAATCTAATGAATGAGATAGTAGTGGCCTATGCAAAATGGGAGTTAAATACAAAAAGATGGGGCAAGGGCAAGTGGAGTTCTGCTACCTTGTAATAAAATTAATACCCTCTGTACTTGTGTTCATTTCACTATAGAAGGTAATGACAAGGGGTTTGGGCTGGGAATTCTATTGTTAATTTTGTTCTTTCTGTTAGCTACACTGTACTCATTAAGAAAATGAAATTGATTATTTCTTTCACAGAGGATTTTCTGTCTTAATAAGAATCTAAGTGTATAGTATTGAGTAATAAAAAGGAGCTCTAGTTACAGCTCAAAACTAATAATTTCTTTTTTGTTAGCCAGTGCTTCCACCTACCCCCATAAATCTTCTGAGAGGTTTAGAAAAGACAAGATATTGAGGGAGAAAAGTTTAATCAGCTACCTTGTATAGTAATCAGCTACCTTCTTAACAAAAGAAATATCTTCTTGCAAAAAGGCTAGGATTTAGATCATATTATCTTTACTGTTGGAAGGAAGGAAGGAAGGGAAGAAATGGAGGAAGAAAAGGAAGGAGGCAAGAAGGGAGGATGGAAGGGGTTGAGGAGAGAGAGAACATTAGTAGTGAGGGTGGCAGGGAAAGAAGGACAAGAGGACATTCTTCACTGTGATCTGATTCTGTTTGGGTGATGGAGGAAACAATCCCCATTTGATGTTTAAGTAGAAATTACATTTCATATCTCTGAGATCATTCACAATTAGAGAATCCTAACAATGAAGACATCACATAGAAGAAGACCCAGTAGACTACAATTCATAGGGTTTATGTAGACTGAATCAACACTCTATTGGCAAGAGATTTGGATATGCCAGATAGGACTTTGATCCCAAACCTTTACGTCTAGGGCTACTGACTGGGCACCCTTAATTGAGCTATCCAATTGGTGTTAGACCTGCTTCCCTCAGACAGAAATTCTGGTGCAAGGATTCCACATTATGGAATTTTCTTAGGAATTAATCTCAAGAAACATTAAGTGAGTCGAGTGATTAAAGAAGAAAAAGCAGAAAAAGTTATCAAAAAGTTATCAAGCAATTACCACTCTACGTAATTGGATTCTGAATTATACTTGGCTGCTCTGACAGTCAGTATGGGAACCCTTTCCTCAGAGTTATCTCACTTAAAGGGCAACGAGTATTTATGTACTAACTTACATCCATCATTTCTTGATGGCTGCTTGGAAGAGGTGTTGGATGTTAATTCTCAGGGACCTCTGGCCTGCCTTGCTACATTGGAACAGAGAAAACTCTAAAGAAAGTCATCAGTCAGAGAGGTGGTGTTGCTGGAGGCTGGAAGTCTTTCACATAGTAAGGCCTGAGGTCAGCATTTGATACTTGGTCTTGCCTTGGATTCCCCTCTCTCACTACTTGTTTATCTTTATCAACTCCATTTACCTCCATCCCCATCTTAAAAGTAAATATTTGGTCTTTCCCTATAGTTCACTGTATTACTGTTACTATGACGGCTACTTCTCTTCCCTAAGGGATAAAATTTGATGTTCTCATTGATTTTGCAAATGGTGAAACACCAGATCATCATCTGTATTAGACAAGGCAGATGCAGGCTTCAGTTCTGGCTATTCAATCAGTTTGCTAGCAGCTCTGTAACCCCTGTTCAGCCTCAGTTTACTTGTGTACATAATGGGAGTAATGTAATTTACTGCTGTCCCCCCAGGAAAAGAGACTGTAAGGACTTAATTAAATAATAGAAAATATGCTTGCCAAATATTGATTTATAATCTATAATCTAGAATTGGAGCTCTGTGAGGTCAATGTCTGTGCTTTGTTTTCTGCTGTGATCTCCAGGGCATAGAATACCCTGCACATAGTAAGCATAGGACACATATAAAAACTACTTTTATTAAAAGAAAGTAAACATTGAAGTAGATTATCTTGAATAGAAATAGCCCAGCTACTCAGGTGCTATTTGATTTCAGGCAAGGTTTTAATTTCTCTAAGAGACTTTCTGAGAGAAATCCGTAACATAACTTTCTGACCAGGTGGCCATAAGAAAAGGATATTATGGGAGGTGCCTGTGGCTCAGTGAGTAGGGCGCCAGCCCCATATACCAAGGGTGGTGGGTTCAAACCCAGCCCCGGCCAAACTGCAACAAAAAATAGCTGGGCATTGTATCGGGTGCCTATAGTCCCAGTTACTTGGGAGGCTGAGGCAGAAGAATCACCTAAGCCCAGGAGTTGGAGGTTGCTGTGAACTGTGACTCCACTGCACTCTACCGAGGGTGAAAAAGTGAGACTCTGTCTCTACAAAAAAAAAAAAAAAGAAAGAAAGAAAAGGATTTTATGTTCCCTTAATACCATTCACAGCCCCACTTCTGGGCATAGTGTGGAATTTCCCACATCTAGAGTTGAATAAATACCTTATCAAACTACAGTCCTATAAGAAGAGATATTTTTGGTCTTTTTCTCTAGTTCCTGGAACAGAGCTCCTTGGAATTTTGTAAGTGATAAGATCCTCTTTAGCACACCAGAGGTTATGCTACTGAGGTGACTTAGGGTTGGGCCCCTGGATAGCTCAGGATGGGGCTGGTCACTAGAAAGATCATCCAAGCAGAAGGATGGAATTTTTATCCCTACCCATTGACCTCCCTAAAGGAGAAAAGGACCTAGAGCCTGAAATTGATATTTGATGAACACATCTACGTGTGGGGAGGGTGCTTTGACCCAAGAAGGCATGGAAGCCCCACAACCCATTCTCTCCTCCATACCTTGCCCTGTATATTTCTTCCTTTGAAACTTAACACTATCCAGATGAGGTGAGAACTATTATGATTTCCTCCCTACTAATGAATTTATCAGAGCTCAGGAAAGTTACATGACTTTTTTTTTTTTAATTGTTGGGGAATCATTAAGGATACCAAAAACCAGGTTACAATGATTGCATTTGTTAGGTAAAGTCTCTTTTATAACTGTGTCCCACCTCTAAAAGGTATGTCACACACTGTGACCCCCCACCCCCTCCCACCTTCCCTCTCTCTGCTCTACCCTTCCCCCACCCCCATCATGTACTAGGTCATTAATTGTCCTTATATCAGAATTGAGTACATAGGATTCTTCTCCATTCTTGTGATGCTTTACTAAGAAGAATGTCTTCCACTTCCATCCAGGTTAAAACAAAAGATATAGAGTCTCCATCATTCTTTATGGCTGAATAGCATTCTATGACATATACCACAGCTTGTTGATCCATTCCTGGGTTGGTGGGCATTTAGGCTACTTCCACATTTGGTGATCGTAAATTGAGCTGTGATAAACAGGGGGAAATTATCGCTATTCATTAAATGGTGCTGAGAGAACTGGATAACCACATGTAAAAGACAGGAAATGGACCCACACCTTTCTCCACTCACAAAAATTGATTGAAGATGGACAAAAGACCTAAATTTAAGGCATGAAATGATAAAAATTCTCAAAGAAAGCATAGGAAAAACACTTGAAGATATCGACCTGGTGAAAGACTTTATGAAGAAGACTCAGTGGCCATTACAACAACAAAAATAAACAAATGGGACTTAATGAAACTGAAAAGCTTCTGTACAGCTAAGGAGACAACAACCGAAGCAAATAGAAAAGCTACAAAATGGGAAAGGATATTTACGTATTTTGAAGGGGACAAACACTTGATAACTAGGATCTACAAAGAACTGAAATAAATCAACATAAAAAGAAACAAAAATCCCTTATATCACTGGGCAAGTGAGATGAGTAGAACCTTCTCTAAAGAAGACAGACAAATGGTGAACAAACATGAAAAAATGCTCATTGTCCCTAATTATTGGAGAAATGCAAATCAAAACCACCCTGAGATACCATCTAATCCCAGTGAGAAGGGCCCACGTCACAAAAATCTCAAAACTGCTGATGCTGGTGTGGATGTAGGGAGAAGGGAATACTTTTACACTGCTGGTGGGACTGCAAACTAATACAACCTTTTTGGAAGGAAGTATGGGGAACCCTCAAAGAACTCAAACTAGACCTCACATTTGATCCTATAATCCCATTACTGGGCATCTACCCAGAGGAAAAAAACGTTTTGCCATAAAGACACTTGCACTAAACTGTTACATGACTCTTAACATTAGCAAAGAACAAGAGAATAGCGCTGACAGGACCCAGGAGGGTCTAACTCCAAAGCCAGTGTTAACATGCTGAATGTATACTTTTTCTCAAAAGGCAGGCTTTTCTCCCTCATGTATGTTGACAACTGGATCCTAATTAAATGAGAACAAACCTTAGCTGACTAAAGATAGTAATAGCCAAGGTCTTGTTTTATAAGCACATAATTGCAGATTCGACTTAAAATTAGGTATTATTAAGAATCCTTTTTCACCTTTAGATCATTGTACAATGCTGTCCACTTGCTTAGAGTAGGTACTTAATAATGTTGAATAAATCAATCAGGTATTTATTGGCATACTCAAATAATAATTATCAAGAAGCTGCATCTGACAAAGAAGTGTCATGCATTAATTAAATGCATGTCAGCAATAGACTCCTAATTCTAGCAAGTCTCAAGTTCAGTGGATGAAGTAGACCTTAAACACACACAAATAAATACATAAATCCAAATTGCAATAAGGATAAAGAGGAAAAACAGGGTGCAACAAGAGACAATAATAAAGCCTCAGACAGGGAAGGCCTATATGAGGAAATGACTCATAACAGAGTGACCGAATAACAGGTGCGTCCCTCTGCCCTGACCCATCCACTGGACAGTAGTCCAGGTAAAGAGTTCTGAGTCAAAGTCAATAGCACCTCCTTAAATGAAAGATCTAATTTCTAGTAAGTTAAAACTGAGGCTATGCAAGGGACATAATGAAACTTTCTAATGAGATGAAAAATCCCATCTCTTGATCAGTGTGGTGGTTATTATTTGGATTTATACATTTGTTTCAGTTCATTGAATTGTATAGTCAAACTATGTGAATTGCATTATACATAAATTGTACCAAAATAAAGTTGATTTAAAGATAAAACCAAATTTAAATTATTGGGTCAATAAGCAAGCAAACTAAAGAGTTAGAATTATTCTAACATTACTTACGTCTACATTTTAGTGGTTTTACATATCTGGGAGTCACATGTTAGTGGATCAGTACGTGCATAGAGATAACTCTTACTTCTGTAACAATCGTTCTCTCTGACTTGTCAAGTATATCAGAATTTTTTTTTTAAACTAATGCTGCTAAAGTAGAAGAGTAAAAAAGATAAAAGCTTTTTCAATGATTTGCTAGGTTGGAATTTTTTTTTATTCCCATGCTGTGGGTGCATTTGAGAGGTTTTATAGCACAACTGAATAATAATAAAAGCATCATGATAATGTCTTTTGTTTATAAAATTCTGAGCTCTGAAGAAACCAAATTGCTTTGCATTTATGTCTTTGTTAAGCAATTTCTACTTGAGAGAAGTCAAATGTGTATTATCCCCATTTTACAGGGAGGAAAATGGAACAGAAGAAGGTTAGGCGATGGAGATTTAGGTATATAGCAAGGTCTGCCAGGACTGTGATCATAAATTCCATTCTGCAGGTTTATTTTTCTTCCTTCATTTATAAGCAAGCCTGTTTTATTCTATCTACTTAATGTAGGTATTTTAATAGCAGGAGAGCGATGGAAGCTGTTCATAAACATCAGACCTGAAAATACTTAAATTTCTTTAATCCAGATTTGATAAAATGATACCTACAGTGATTTAACAAAATACTTATTAAATAATACAAGACTTCAGGATAAACGTGATGCATAGATGTGGGTTAAGATTTCACAGTAAAAAACTTCTTTTATTATTTGCCAAACACTTCTAAACCTGTTTGTGCTAAAAGAAGTGATTTCATCTTGTTATCACCTGCTGGATTGGAACAATGGAAAGGCGATTTGGTCACAACGCATGTCAACATTGTGCAGTGTGAGGCAGAAACTGTGAATGCAGTGACCTGGGGTAAATGCTCAAGCATTTACCAATTAGCCGATCTTCGGCCATCATGAAAATTTGTAAAAATTGAAAAAAAAAA
>NW_003852401.1:507098-647683 GCF_000181295.1 Otolemur garnettii
ATGCAAAACACTTGTCAATTGTCTGATAGAGAGTAGACCCTCAAAAAAATTGGTTATTATTATTGGTATAATAGCTATCCAGATTTTAAAAACTGAGTTTGATATTGTAAAAGTAGAAAACAGATTGTTCAGTTACAGACATACATTTTTTCCAGACCACAACAAATATTTTTAGTATAATTTATCAAATTAACTCAAAGCAATTTAGCAGTAGTTCAAATCCTGACAGTAAGAGATAGAAAAAGAGTCATGGAATATTGGAATGGCCTGGTGCCTGGGCCAGATTAA
This sequence comes from Otolemur garnettii, assembly GCF_000181295.1. NCBI lineage: Eukaryota > Metazoa > Chordata > Mammalia > Primates > Galagidae > Otolemur > Otolemur garnettii. The sequence continues at coordinate 507,387 of NW_003852401.1, forward strand.
GACTTTTATTTCTTCTCAAATCAAAAATTTATGGTGCCCTCTATATGTCATTCAAAATGAAAATACTATATTCAACTACACAATAAAGTCCTAGATGTCTGTTGAATTTAAAGCAGTTTCTAGATTTTTCTGATTGCAAAGTTTTGGATGCATTTATGAAAGCTGAGGTTTTCTGTTTTACCAGAGGAAGCTTAAGTTTTCGGTTTGCTGGTTTTCTTGGAAGATGATGAGGCTCCCTGCTGGGTGATATACCACTAAGGCGGGGCTCACTCTGGAATCCTCTAGGAGATGAGACAGAAAGTCAGGGAAACTGATGCCTTGAGGCCCCAGGTAAATGCAGGTGATGCCTCTGTGCTGTGACTGTCAAACCTTTGTGGAAGGGGGAGTTCAACCCAGCCAGACCAAGAAAGTTGAAGAGCATCAGCTAGGGAGAACTTCAAATCTCTGATGTCTAGCTTCCAATTGTGGTTAGAAATCTCAGAAATTATAAATAAATATTTAGATTCAAAAAAACTAAAGATTATTTGTATGCATGGTATAGTTCTTAGATATATTGATATGGTACCAGTTATAATATGTAATTTTATGAACATAAGCTAAAGGAACAGTTCATGTTTTGTAATTTAATATTTTTCTTAGAGTAACATAACTATATAAAAGTCACCCAAGAATGGTCTAAGGTGAGAGCCTCGAAGAGATATAACTAGGAATATGAGGACATAAAGGGCTGTACCTACATTTTAAGGTATATTACAAAAAAACTGTCTACACTTCAGTTTACAGCAAAAGTAATTGCATTTCCTGAACCTTAACGTGGAATGGGGAAAAAAAATTCTCACTAATTTTAGTAACCCCAGGCAGGCCCGTATGTATGATTTTTGGCCTCCATCCATTCTGCTTGGGGGATCCGAACAAACCGTCAAGTCAAATGTTTAAAGTTGCTGCAGTTTGGTAAAGTTTCTGAATGCATGGCAGGAGAAAATGCAAATTATTTCTGGTTGAATCTACATTTGGCCCAGGTATCAAAGAATTCCTGCTGATAAAGCTTCAAGGAATAAGAGCTTAGAGTCAAAAACTGAAATAAACAAGGCAATACCCTACATGGGCATAATGCAGATGAGAAATCATGTATCATCAACCTCATTGATACCCAGAGATATACACATTAAAATCAGCATATAGATACAGTTGGCAAACATTAGAAGTCTAAGATGTGGAACAAACAAAATTGTTTAAACATCTACGGTTAAAAAACAGATTTGGAAAACTCTTTGGCGCATTATAGTAATGTTGAACAAAGCAGATCCTGTGATTCAGCCATTCTGCTCCTTCCTGGAAAACTAAAGGAGCTCCTACTTATGTGTCCCAGGATGTCTGAACTGGAAGACATAAAGATTAGCAACAGCAATATTTATAATTCAAAATTGTGAGAAAATCCCAAATGTCCATCAGCAGTTCAACGGAAAGGAGACTATGTGGTGTACTCACATAGTGATGATGGAGCCACAGCTACATGAAACACAATTCTTAGGGGCACAGCACTGAGAGAATAAACCAAGTCTAGTTAAACTTTAAAAACATGTTAAGTAGGACACTGGAGATTATTAATGAGTATAGTAAAACTATAAAGAGCAGGGGGAGGAAGATAAAACACTAAACTTGGTAGGAGTAGTGGCTGATGCCAGTGATGGAGCCATGAAGGCCCTAAAAGTGAGGGGCATGTTCCATTGCTTGCAAGGGTCATCTGTGTTAGGCACACAGTGCTCATGAAATTGTAGTTCTTTATCTCTAGCTCAATGTTTATGAATATTCCTACAATTACATATATTCAATACATAGTTTTAAAATTTTAGCTATATTGTAGACTCCAAAACTTCCTTGATATCCTTTTTATTTTTATATACAATGTAAGTACTTTATGTTTCCTTATATCTTGATTGAAACCAAAGTAATTATCTTGTTCCGTTTTTTTTACATATATGTGCTCATGAGTTATTTATTCTAAGAAATTCCTACCTCCCTGATAAAAAACCCCCCTATAATAGTTTGTGTTGTTTTTTTTTTCTTTTTTAAAATGTGTTCCTGTTTTTTAAATTAGAAGTCCCATATTAAAAGACATGGTACAGAAATTCTCTTATGCTGTACAAATTCTCTTATGCTCTATTAATTGAGGTGATCAGCTACGATTGTTCCCAGAGAGTATGAAATTTTATGTTTTAATAGTTGAATGCATTGCAATGTATTTCTTAAAGATATATATATCACATCATCTTAATAAAATGACATATTCCCTCCAACTCTGGAATTATTCATTGGGATGTATATTGTCTGCTCTTTCTTTATATTTACTTAAAATAATATTTTCAAGTGCTGTGAGTGGGAAGCGCCCATATCAGCTTTAAGGAAATATAAAGCAGAGGAAAATGGAGTAAATACACACAGCCACGTGTGCAGGGACGGCAGTGTCTCAGGTCATTAGTGTCTTAGTAACAAATGAAGGTTCTAACTTTCAGAGAAAACTTGCCTCCTATATGCACATCAATGTCGAAGAGCACAGCCAGGTTCAGCTGGATATAGTTGGGCAGTCGTTGTTTTTTTGTTTTCTTTTTTTGAGACAGCCTTGCTCTGTCACCCTGGCTATTATATGTGACTTCATCATAGCTCACTGCAACCTCCAGCTGCTACGCTCAAGTGGTCTTTGGGCCTCAGCCTCCGGAGTATCAGGGACTACAGGAATGTGCCTTCAGGCCAACCTACCTTTTTTTTTTCTCTATTTTCTATTAGGGAATGGGTTTTGCTCTTACTCAGGCTAGTCTCCAGCTACAAAGTTCAAGCCATCCTCCTGCCACAGCCTTTTAGAGTGCTGGGATTACAGATGTAAGCTGCCGTGTGTAGCCTACTTGGGCAGTTCTTAATCTTTGTATGAAATTGTATATTCTTTCCCTTTAAAAGAGAAATATGAATATAATATACCTCATCAAATCTTTGCTAACAGATGATCTGCAGGCAGGCAGAGAGATATAAGCAATCAATATGTTATGTATCATGTTCCCAGGATTAAAATCTAACTTAGATGGAAAAAAAGAGTCCATGTTTGCTGATATTCCTCTCAAAGGCAATTATCTGCAGCTAACATGTTTGAGTCCCCAAAAGGACCAGAACTCTATTATTAGTGATGTCGTGTAAGAAGATATATATTGAATTGTGTTGTTTCATTAAAAATTAAGCCCACACAGTTGCCAAGGATATGCAGGTGCCGTTAATAAATCTTTCTCCCCAGATCTGTTTTCTTTTGCCTTCTCTGAATCTGTGCCTAAGCCTTGCTACAGTTATCTGGGAAAGCGTGCTACTGAAGCACATGCACGTATGTTTGTCTATTATCATATCCTGTGCTTTTATGAAGAGAAACACAATTCATAGAGATTTGAGTACATTTGAGACTTCCAGGGCAAGATTATATTTTGAATATTTATCTTTTGTTCACTCCGTTTCCTTCTGCTTCATAATTTTCTCTAAGCTGCACATACTTTCTTCCCAGCCACAAAACCTAATTTTATTTGCCTAGAAAGAAGGAAAACAGCATTATGAATCATAGCAGTATTTGTGTCTTTTCTACATTTCTTAATTGAGAATAGAGGCATGAATTTGAATACAGATAGATATCCCTTCCACCACCTCTGATTGTGAGTTCTCCTGATACAAATTTAACCTGTATATGAATTTACTTTTCAGCAGCTATGAGAAAACTGAATCCAGGATAGATAAGTTAAGTAAGTTTTAAATCACCTCACATGAGGTTAATTATGTTATAGTGGAAACTTGGAGCTGGACATGGCAGACCAGGCAAAGTAAAGGGTGTAGGAATAGAGATTCCAAGTACTGAATCATTAAGAGCGAGAATGGAAAGTAATGGTTCCTTTAAATTGGCCATAAAATGTATTTTTACATGTGTTAAATGCATGTCACCAGAGGGCAGCTTCCAAGTATGTAGAGATATCCTTCTTGTGCACACCTGTATCCCAGAGCCTAACTCAGTGCATCACATGTTATATCCTCCCAAAGTGCTAGGATTACAGGTGTGAGCTACTGTGTCTGGCCTCACATTTGGTAGATAATGAGTAAATATCAATTGAATGAAAAAAGAGTTAATAGGATTAAGCAGATCACATCAAAGAAAGTAGAATCAGACTAACATCAGGGTTTTCAACTACAAACTGAATCCAAGAAAACAGTGGGCTTTGTTTTTGTGAATATTAAAAGTACTTAGGCAGCACCTGTAGCTCCGTGGTTAGGGCACTGGCCATATACGCCCAGGCTGGGGGTTTGAACCCAGCCTGGGCCAGCTAAATAACAATAAGAACTGCAACAAAAAATAGCCAGGTGTTGTGGTGGGCGCCTATAGTCCCAGCTACTTGGGAGGCTGAGGCAAAAGAATCGCTTAAACCTAGGAGTTTGAGGTTTCAGTGAGTGGCGATGCCACAGCACTCTACCAAGGGCAACATAGTGAGACTCTTGTCTCAAAAATAAAAAATAAATAAATAAAATAAAATAAAAGTACTTAGGACATAAAATTTGACATCCAGCTAATGGTTGCTTAAATGGAATTTTTTTTTTTTTTAATCATCAAAGTCTCTGAAATTGCCAAAGGCCCATTCAGGGATCCCTTTGGATAACATACTTTGATTAAAAAAAAAAAAATACATGTCTTTCTTAGTTATTGTGTTAAGACATTAATATTCTACAATTAGAGAGATTCACCTGTACCCTATGTTAACCAGTTGGATGAAAGTATTTCAAATTGTATACAGAAACAGTACACTGTACCCCATGATAGTATTAATGTACACTACTATGATTTAATAACAAAAAAAATAAATCACCACCTGGACATTTAAAAAAATACATATACATATATATATGTACATATATATATCTTAAGAGATGTTGCAAAAAATATAGTATTTTAAAAATGATTTATCCCTTGTTAAAACTTGTTTTAAAAATTACTAAGAGCAGGCTCAGTACCTGTAGCTCAGCAGCTAGGGTGCCAGCCACATATACCAGAGCTAGAGGGTCTGAATCCAGCCCATGCCTCCCAAACAGCAATGACAACTACAACCCAAAAAATAATAATAATAATAAATAGCCAGATATTGTGGTGGATGCCTGTAGTCCCAGCTACTTGGGAGGCTGAGGCAAGAGAATCACTTGAGCCCAAGAGTTTGAGGTTGCTGTAAGCTGTGATGCCACAGCACTCTACCCAGGGTGACATAGTGAGACTCTGTCTTAAAAAAAAAATTACTAAAAGCGTATAAAAACAGAACACGTATATTAACTAATACAAAATTAAAAGTTTGGAATGTTAACACCAACATGGCAGAAAATATGTTTGAGAAACAAAATTCAATGAATGTAATGTTGGAAGTCTTTGTTTTAAAAATAGCAGGATAAAAAGGAAGAAAATTGCTACTTAAAAGTATAGAAGATAAAATTGAAATAAACTAAAATGTAGAAGTAGATCAAAACATATCAATCATGACAATAAAATGTTAACTGAAAAATGTCCAAATGATTACATACAAGATGATTACCTTTTTGAGTTAAAAACATACACACATGCATATTTATATAGAGACATTTTTATATGAATTCTTATAAGAAATAAGACTATGTAAAATCTAAAGGAGGAAAATGAAAAATGTGGAATTCAGAATATTGGTTGCCTGAGGAGATGGGGATCATGTGTTTAAAAAAAGAACATAATGTCAACTTTATAATTTTATTTTTTTGGTGGTGAGGTTTTTTTAATCACACTATTATAAGTTACTAATTATCTAAATGAAATTTTAAAATTATCTGAAATTATAATCTATAATTTAACATTTATAAATTTTTACATTTGTTGTATTGTTTATATTTTAGTAAATATGAAAATATGTAGAAAGGGTTTCATATTCGTAGTTGCAACACTGCCTTCAAACCTTACGCATTTATTTTCTGTGTTAGCACAAGATCGCAGGTTTCCCTACCTCAAATTCTTTTAACAGAGGAATTCTACGCAAACCCGAATGCTGCAAGTGAGGTGGGAAAAAATGCATATACAAAACAGATGTATTTTCCAATTCAGAGCTTCCTTATATTAAAGTCTCTGTTTAATTAATTTTACACAATATTATATGCTTGACTCACTCTCTCTCTGTAAGCACCCCTGGGAATGAATATCTGAAATACTGTACAGATGCTCTCACAGAGAACTGCATTACTAAGTGTCATTAGCATATCAACATTCAGCATTAATTTAGTGGTTGGGGATCGTAAGTGACAAATTTCTGTTTCTTGTCCTCCTCCAAGTTCCTGTCTATATTTATGGCTTCATATTCTGGCACCTTCTCTGTCTGAACTGCTTCCTTCCCACAGAGGGATGCCCTGAGCAGTCTGACTTCCCACTCTCGGGAATCCGCTGGCCTCACTAGTAGTTTCTCCTGCCTTGAACATGTTGATCTTTTCTTCTTCCAATGAGTCCCCAGATTCCCTTTCCTAAATTTTTCTTATACTGCATGGTGACTTGTGGGAGATTAAGAAGAGAAAGCATTGCTGGAGAAGTATATGTAGAAAAGAGGCAGAGCAGAAATTTAGGATCTTACACAAATACCCAGTGTAATATTAGAGATCTGTTGTATCTCGATTTTACTAAATAAAGGGTGACTACTGCCAGCAAGCCATGTGGGTAGAAGCTACCCCATGCAGAGCCTTACATGATGCTGTGGGGAACAGTCTTTATCCTACAGGTAATGAGCTATAGATGAGGAATTTTAACTCGGAGACTTTTGTATCTAGGGTACTTGGTGCTGGATTAGGCTTGAGAAATATCAGCCCTTTGGCCGAGAGTAAGACCCTACTTCCACAATTACCATGTTTTCCTATATAATTCTTGTTCCTTTTGGCCTTTTTCTTCTGTCTTATATGTCATGAATATCCACAAATCTCACTTGGAAAAAAGGTATAAAAAATGATAACATTTATTTAGTGATTTCAATATATCAGGCACTTTAATGCAGTATCACTTAATCCTCTCAATAGCCCAATGAGGTCGCTTTCTATTAGCATCACCATTTTGTAGATTAGGGAAATGAGGCAAAAGCATTAGGTAATTTCACAAAGATCAAACAGCAAGTTAGGGAGTTCTGTCATGGCTGTCTAAAAACAGAGCAAGTATTACTAACTACTAAGCTTTATCGCTTTTGAATGAAGTGTACCATGTGGCCTGCAGAACTAAACTATAATATTCCTATATGAAGATTTCAGGTATTGAAAAGTTGCAAATTACATGTGAATGAGCCCCCATGAGATCCAAGACTTTGCTCTAAATATTGCTGATGTACCACATAAGAATCATTAAATGTGTTAAATTGGTGTTCAGCTAACTCTCCCTGTGTATATTATTTCTGTCCTTAATATAAATGAATACCTATTAATGGTTCTTAATGTGTTTAACTAAAATCAATTAATACATAATTTGTCAATGTAATAGTTTCAAAGCTATATCTAATGAGTTTTTCCATGTGACTCTGTTCATGTGAATTATTCCATGGAAGAACATCTTTATCTGAATTCTAAACATTTCAGAGATTCTGACAATGCTATAAAATTTTGAATGTCACAGAGGATGTAAGAAGCTGTGACAGCTTAATAATCAGAACCAGAGTAATCGGAGAAATTGAACTGGTATTTATTTTGTGTCTGATGAATTCCAGGCACTATCTGTGTATTATCTCACTAATTCTCACAACGAACCTTGAGGGCCTAAGTCTCCCCATTAAAGAGGTAAGGAAACGCAGGCTCAGATAAAGAACTTGTTCAAGTTTTCCCTGTCAATAAATAGCAATGCTGGGAACCAGTGTGGGTCCATTTGAATTCAAAGACTTGTTTTTTATATTGTAATATCTCCACTAGAAAATGTTACATTAAAAGTATACAGATGCCCATGGATGTATAAACAGAAGAAGTGAAATTGAAGATAAAATATTTGAATGATGGTCTGAGCCTATTGACTCACATGGCAGAATTCTAATGATTTGGCCAAAATACTCCCAAAATTTGCAATATTACCTTCTTCTCTGCACAACCAGGTAGTTAGAGTAGAAATGCAACATAAATGGCCATCTGGTCTCTTCTTCAATGTCAGTACATGACCAGCTTCCTCCAAGCTAAACACGTCCATCAGATACAATTGGATAGTCTAAAGGCAGAGGGTGTAAATTTCTTTTTAAAGCCAAAATTACCATCAAATAATAATACAGGGACTTTATAAATTTTTTTTAAAAGATTGTTGCCATTTTTCTTCTTGATGGTATGATGGTTCAGACAAGAGTATGTGATTTTATGTTCAGCATGTATGTGTGTACATTCCAGCCTCTATGGCAAAGGACACATTTAAACTCCCCACAAAAATAGTCATAAGTGTTTCCTGGGTGGTGCCTGTATTCTCTGAGGTATGCTATCTACAGCCAGAGCCATGTCCACTTCCAAAGCCTCCAACTCACTAGCCAGTGGGAATTGGAATTTTTCTTGCTGCCATTGACACTCAAATACTCACAGACTCACAGGTTTTCTCTGTTTCTACCATGTTAATCTAATATCTACAGTTGAATTTTTTGTTATTTGTTTTGTTCTGCAATTAACTTCAAGTCTTGCTCTTTTAACTATGACCCTGAAAATAATTGAGGGCTTTTCTTTCTTGATAGTCCAAAGCCTATTCTATTAGCCATAATCACTATCAGGGATCCTGTTCTGAATGATTCCACTTTCTGACCAGTGTTGGACTTCCATACCGACCAAATCAGCATGGAGTTTACCATGCTCCCTCGGGCCTTATACAGAGGAAGGTTCTGGCCTTCATCACATGCAGCCTCTGCTCCTTACTCCTTCCTCAGAAGCCAGAGTTGCTGTGGACCCAACAAGTCTCATTCACATGACATACACATTCACTTCTTCTTCTCTCTTCTCATCCAATTCTTAGTGTTCTACAATCTGATTCTAAGGCTGGACTACCGCTGGTCTGTCTTCCATCTTCAGTCCATAGATCAGTATACATGGGTGTAAATCACTGTCTACACTTCATAGAAGTGTACTTTGTTTGAACTACCCCTTTAAAAAAAGATTTTGTAGCTTCCACTGGCTACAAAGTAACTTGAAAAAATATTAATCTTGATATTGAATGCCCGCCAAGATCTGATGCTTCTTGTCTTTCGAGACATACCTTTCCTGTGCTTCCTGACTCCTACCCTATCTTCTTAATCAACTCGCAGGATCACTCTCTTCATCCCTCACTTTGACTTTTCTCTGTGCATAGAGCCCATCCACCTCCAGCTTCTACATGTATTTCTACTTAATAGATTTTCTAGGCCTTTTCCTTCATGAAGCTTTCCCTTTTAAAGAATATTGCAGTTGAAAGAAACCTTTGTAGTCAATTAATCTAATAATTTTATTTCATGATTTACTCCCCTCTCAAATATCCTGTTAATGGTCACTTAACTTATGCCTGGAAATACAGAAATTAATACCTAGACTAAGGTAAATACTGTGTCTTATCTAATTATTGCCAATTTGTGTCTTGTCCATTGTGGACTCATTGTATATGTTTGAAACACATTTACTAAATAGAAGAATAAATGAATGATTGATTAGCTGTCTCTTAAGGGAGGCATCAGCAAATATTTCCTGAAAATGGTTAGATTTGGAATAAATTTGGTTTTGTAGTCTATATGGAGTCTCTGACAACTAGACATCTCTGCTATTACAGCCAGAAAGAGAACAGAAACAATATGTAAACAAAGAGAAGTGAGATTTGGTGGCCTGTACATTGCCAACCCCTGTATTGCCGTGTGGAGACAAATCTTCATTAGTATTCTTCCTCATCACTGTCTGCATCGAAATGGTGTCAATAACCTTTTTTTTCCCACTAATTGAAGACAATTGACAATAAAACAAAAGCTATTAGGAGCTTCCTTGATGTGTGACAACTATGTTCTGCCTCACCATGGATAGCTGAAGAAAAATTTCTTGAAATTTTCTTATCTTATTTTTCCATCAGAGGAATTTAATCTAACACCTCGTTTTTATTTATCATTTTTAAGACCTTCATGCATTGCAGTGGTGGAAATAGCATGAATAAACCAGTGAGGCCACAAACATTTAAATCGAAAAGCATAATTATTTGATTTAGAATTTAGAGATCTGAATGAAATAAAGGAATTCTTGATGTAGAATTTCTTGAGAAATAGTGTGAAGCACTGTTCACTGGTAGTAAAATTCTATTTTCTCAAAACAACATAGAATTAGGTAACTTGTATGTTCTGATTATAAAAGTTACCTGAAATAATATTTTACCCAACCATAAATTGGTCTGACTGCATTTCATGACTGATAAAATCCTTACATTTATGATAGAAAATGTAAGTCTTTGTGGTGTAACTAATCTTTTAAGTTTTCTGAAAAGTCTTGAATTTTTTTCCCAAAATAATACCATGATTAAAAATATATTGTTCTTTGGAAATAGATGGCATAATTAAGGATTTTGGTAAAACTAACCTTGAAATTAGTCATGGGGTGTATTTTATAGCATATGCATATGTACATAGATGTGTACATACAGAGAGTGCCAGAAAAAGGTATGCCCATAATAAGCAAGAAAAAACTAAATACAATATAGCCATAGAGTTTGTTATCATGTATATTGTATTAGTATTACTTGTAATTGTGGAAGTCAAACATGACTTCCAATTTTTTTCTTAAAAGTTATTTTTGACACCCACCATATACATGGGGGTGTGTATGTGTACAGCTGTCTATACAGTTGAACCTTGAACAGCAAAGGGTTTGGGCACCTGCCCTCTGTGTAAATAAAAATCCATGTATAGCTTTTGACTCCCCAGAAACTTAAACAACTAAAAGGCTCCTATTGACTGAATGTCTTACTTGGGGTATTAGTCTTATACCCCAAGACTAATTTCAAGGTTAGTTTTACCAAAATCCTTCATTATGCTATCCTGTTTCCAAAGAACAAAAATGGTACACTAATGTATTTTTTATGTTATATATTATGTTCTATAGTCTTAAAATAATTTCAGCTAAAGAAAAGAAAATGTTATTACAAAATCATAAGAAAGAGGAAAAAGTATTTACTATTCATTAAGTGGAAGTGAACCATAATAAAGGTCTTAATCCTTGTCTCAAGTTGAGCATGAGAAGGAGAAGGGAAAGGAAGGGTTGGTTTTGCTGCCTCAGGGGTGGCAGAGGCAGCAAAGGTGGAGGAGGTAGAAAGGGAGGCGAGGGAGTCAGGCATGCTTGGTGTAACATTTATTGAAAAATAAAATCCACTTCTAAGTGAACCCTCACAGTTCAAACTCATCTTGTTCGAAGGTTAACTTTATTTTAATAGAATAATATAAATTAATGTGTGTGTGCGTATCTAATTTACCTCAGTGACTGTTTAGATCTCCTGAGACGTAAATACGTCAGTTTAATGTTCCAATAGTCACAGATCTGGTGTAATGTTGAGGAATGTCTTCTCACTTACAAGCTTGAACATATGATTATTAATATGTCCAGTGCATATACAAAAATGTGTTGAAAATTTGTTTAAACTGCTGTTTGTGGGAAGCAGGCCGATAACACTTGAAAGGATATGAGAGCCACACAAAGCTATGTTCACTCTCAGCTCCGTGCCCTCTCAATTTTGTAATCTTGCTTTAGGTAAATTTCCCTATGAAGCAAACTTTGAGACAGAGAGGTTTTCATGCAGGGAATTTGTATTTGTAGGTATCCCAAATCGAGGAAAGGGGGCCTGGCCTTTGCACTGCCATATTAATCAGTCCTTAGTTGTAATCTTCCCATGGGAGGTTGAATAACTTGCCTTGGCCAAGGCGGCTCCTGTTGGATGAAAGAGGAAAATTCCCAGAGAAAGACTTGGCTGTGGATTTTCAGTAGTCCACACTCCAGGCAGCTTGGGGAATGAGTGTCTTTTCAGGAAGGGGAATCTGCAGCATGGCTCTACGTGCTACAAATAACAAGTTTATCCCATCTGAGAACAGTGCCTCCAGAGTCCTGGTAGGAACATCTAAGAGAAAGCTTAGTGGGCACCACAGCTCCTGCCACTGCTGCTGGACTCCAGGTCATAAGTGGTACCTACCGTCTCTCTACTGTCTTCTCTACTGTTTGTTCTAGAACTCCCTCAATCTTACCCAGCACCTCTACTGATCTATGTGACTTACTCTGTGGGATGGCACAGACCATTATTAATAGGTCTGACCCCTCCACATCATTCCGTTCTTAGACTGCTACAATGTCTATTTACTACTAAAAATTGATAATCAAATCTCAAGAAATATCTCATGAATCACCTATACTCCAGGCACTCTTTGCTGCCCTTATTGTCAAATAGCTGCCATGTCTCCAACCCAATGATGGGTCAACTACCCCTGCCAGGGTAATGACTCTTCTGGCTGCCAGTCTCTGGGCACAAGATCCCAAAGTGATTTTGTAGGATGCATCTTAAAGTCTAAAGAGACTCCTCCTGTGTCCCCTATGGAAGCGTTTGCTCCCTGAAAACTAGGGTCTCTAGATCCACATTTCCTAAATTTATGGGAATAGGAAACATAAATTCCCCACATTGGCCACTAAGAGTGAAGCTAAGTTCAACCACTTTTGTTTGTTTTCCCCTTGCCTCCTAGACCCATGCATTTTACCTAGCAGGGCATTGGGGCTACAGTAGCAAGAATGAGCATTGATTTAGACTTACCACCTCCTTTCAGGAAGCACCTCAACATTTCAGGATATCACTCCAATCTGATGATTCAGCTGCATCATCAACAGGCTGTTCCATCACTTTCTCAGACCACCAGCTTCTAGATCATACAGCGTATGCTAGGATGAGTAGGTCCCATTGTAATGCATCCACTGTTCTTCCTCAGCCCAAAGTCTTTCCATTGGTCTGTGGTGATATTATGTGTTATTATGTGTTCATGTATCAAACACTTGGTAGGCCCTCTGATCTTCGTGCTAAATTAGGTCCCGTAGTGATGACAGCAAACCATTATTTGGAATTTGTTTTAGGTATAGTCAAGATGAATCACTGCTTCTTCTAAAGTGGAAGAGGTCCAATATTATAATCAGCTAACTTCCAAGTGGCAGGTTGGACTTGGACTCAGGATGAATGCTGAAATTAATTCTTACTGCTATTACGGTGGGCAGCTTATCAGCCTTCCTACATATAGGAAATCAGAAACAGATCCTGAGTGGTCCACATGGAACAGATGGGTGCTACTAAAGGAACGTAGAGGAAGTTGTTCTAAGGCTTAAGAAAGAAATGTGTGTGTGTGTGTGTGTGTGTGTGTGTGTGTGTGTCTGTGGTGAAGGGATAGGACTTCTTGGGCAGGATGTTAGAAATATAATAAAGCTGAGGAAAGGATGAAGAATAGGTCTGACAAGTTCTTAAGCTGCACAAGGTGGTAGTTCTCTAAAAACTTCCTAATTTATATATTTCATTCTTGCCTTTTTAATATCATTTTGTTTGCCCTTAGTTTCTGAGTTTCTTTTTCATGTTAGTTTATTTCTGGTCAAGACCAGTCAATTTATAAAATTAAAAGAAAACAGACAAACTTAGTAAGTTTTGGGCAAATAAATGCCTTTAGTGAACCTCATTTTTTCATTTATAAAATATTAGAGTTAAAACACCTGTTTTGGAGAATTATTATGATTTATGATTAGATTTAAAAATATGCCTATAAAGAGCTTGTCCATGATGGGTGGTCAATAATTGTTCATTAATATCAAAAATAATCCTAAGAATCACCGCTGAGCCAAGGAGGAAAGGATGAGGCTCCTCTTCTTGTTAGCACACTGGCTGTCGGGACTTGGCAAAGTGGAAGAAAGGGAGGCAGTTGATATGAGGTAGCAAAGTTTCATTTTCCATCCTGCCTAGAGGTTCCTCTATTCATTTTTCAGTGATTTGCCATGTGTTTTGTATGACTGACCTTTGCTTATTTTCCTTTTGAAATTTTATAATTTTTTAATTTACTAGGTGTCATTGGAAAAATTGCTGTCAAAGCATGCTTACTATAAACATTTCAAGCACTAATGTTTGTATGTCATGCAGGAAGAAGTTCTCTCCTAAACCTTTGGCTAAAAGATTATCTTAACTGTGCATAAAAATCTAGAGGAATAAATATCAATCAGATATTGTATGTACATAAAAACATATTTTTAACCAAAATAAAACCATATCAGGTGTACGGATGTATCAAACGTTCTGTAGGCTTTCCGATCATGACGCTGCACAAAGGTCTCAGGTCATTTGTCTATAAAATTGGGAGGATAATATTACTACTTCATGAGGTTGTGGTGTGAGGTGAGAGAGACACCTGTGTAATTCGTGTGTGCTTGTGTGTAACATGAATGGGTGTCACATATGCCTGATTGTCACATATATATCTAGCATAATCTAGCAAATATACATATGTATTATGCCATATATATCTAGCAAATCTTATCTCTTATTATTATGCTTGCCTGGGTACATATCTACAATCCCAACAGGATGTTTTAGTTCAGTGTTTTTCTCTCACCTCCTCATTCCTCAAAGAGAACAATGACTAGAAAACATGGGTTGGGTAAATACTGCATTATCATAATTACAATTTCCCTGAGAAAAGTGGCTTGCAGTTTGAATATTCAGTATCATAATTACAATTTCCATAAGGAATGTAGAACAGTTATTATAAACAACACAATAATCACTCGGTCCATAAGGGAGAACAGATTATTAGGGGAGTGAGGAGAGAGAAGAAGCAAAAGACTGAGTTCTAATCAGCATTCAAGAGCAGAAACGCAGAACCTGAGGATAAATTATAACAGCCCCTTAAAGAACTCTGGCCTAAATTCATTGAAAAATCTTATCATAATGGTTTAATTAAGTGCTACTTATACCGTTTTTCTTTATAGTGCAGTCATTTTTATTAACCATCCTCTCTGTACCTCTGCTCATTGTCATTCATAACTGCTTTGTCCCTTACAAGTTTAAAATGCAAAGTATCACAAAATACACAAAATACAAAATGTTTACAGAATTTAGGAGAAAAATGTTTCACCAAGTATTTTTCTCTCCACTTTTAAATATTTCTCCTTTGTCCAAAGGAAATTGGTAAAAAGTTTTTCATAAAAAGAAAATAAAATGTATTTTTCACTTCTTCTGTTGCTTTAATTGACTTTCCTTTAAATTTCAGTTTTTCATGTCTTTTTTTTTTTTTTTTTTAGGTAAAGTGAGCAAAAGAGAATGCAGCTTTCAAGGTTGGTACTTTTCATGATTTTTTTTTATTGTAATTTGAAAATTCAGAATTGTGTAAATTTATGTGGTAAAAAGTGGTTATAGTTTTAAAACACAGTGTAGAAAATTAAATCGAGCTAGATAAAATATCTATCAACCCAAATAGTTAATTTTTTGTGTGTGGTGAAAACATTTAAATTTACTCTCTTAGCAATTCTGAAATGTGCAACACTCTATTATGAACTATATTCACTGTGTTATCCAATTGAACTAAAAAAGGAATAAAGAAGAAAACCCTCCTACCTGAGATTTTGTCCCTTTGACCATCACCTCCCCATTCTGCCCCTTTGCAGGCTCTGTAGCAACATCTCACTCTGTATCTGTGAGTTTGATTGTTTTAGATTCCACACAGAAGTGAGGACATGCAGCATTTTCCTTTCTGTGCCTGACTTATTCCACTTAGCATAATGTTCTTCAGTTCCTTCCATGTTGTCACAAACGACAGAATTTAACACGCATGTCAATATGAAGCTTTATGAAGGTAGCCAAAGATATCCTTCGTTTCTCAGAGCTATAAGAAGATACTGAGTTTTTATTTCCCTCACTCATGCATGGAAAAGTACAACATAGATTTAACCGAATGCAATATAGCAATCAAATATAATAGCTGATTAAGTTGTGAAGTTGTAAATATTTTCCACTTCATCCATCCATCCACCTGCCCACATATCCACCCATCCATCCATATAGATTTTTCAATGAGTACTTTTTATGTACATTATTATATATAAGCCCTGGTCATCTGATTTTTCTATATTCATGTTTAGTTTGGTCCACCATCATAACATTCCAACCCTACTCCTCTTTTCAGTACTTCCCACTATTTCTAACAATAAACCTTTACCTGGTATCAGAGGTCCTTAACTTAACTTTCTGTATTTGATAAATGAATAGCATTTCCCCCAACACTAGCAGCTACTATGTATTCAGATACGTCTAGTCCCAAGTAATTCAGGCAAAGAGGATGTTATCAATACAGCCATAAGGAAATGACGACTTCTCCAATCTTATAATGAACTGTGTGAAGTCTGTATACACACACAGATATAAACAAGGTCAGACAATTGAGTCTGAATCCTAGAAGTGCTGCACACCCGATTGCTGAATATCTCTATAGTCACTTTCAAAGTACTCCCCATGGGCACTTCAAAGCACTTTCCTAGGACGAGTTCTCAAACTTAATTGTCAGACTTTGTGTGACAACAACTCTGATGGCCATTCTAGAAAAGGAGTTCTAAGATCCCTTTTAGGTGACTGCAGTGATATTCATCAATGTTATATGTAGCATTTTTCTAGGATGAGTTTATGAACTTAATTATCTGACCTTCATACCACACACACACACACTAGACAACTATTTTAAATTGCACACAAATTTTATGGCTACCCTGCATATTTCAATCAGAGATAGTATAGTAATCAGTAATACCATTTTTCTCATCCTCAAAATTATAGAACATAGCTCTGATTTACCTGTACTTTTTAGGTAATTTTAAGACTTTCTGAATAAGAACAGCTATGTTGCTACTAGAATTTTTAAAACAGGAGCAGCATTAGCCAATCAGGTAGCAGACCAGACACATGTGGAATGGCTCTGTGTAAGAATAGCAGAGGTGGACTGATGCAAATTTTGTGAGAGGCAAGATTAATAATACTCTACCGAGCAAATATTGGTAAGTGGATATTTATAGAAGAATATTTATTAAACTAATTTAAAATGGAAAACTAATATATTTAATTTAGAAGAGTGTTTTATTGTTTTATTTAATAAACATTAATAAACCTGTAAATGCTTTCTTGATTTTATTACAATATTTTATTCCCTTACCCTAGTGGTTGTCAACTTTCCTAATGCCATGAGCCTTTAATACAGTTCCTATGGGTCATGACCCATAGGTTGAGAACTGCTGCCTCAGCCCATTTTTCAAGATAGTTTTGAGGTAAACTCTTCAAACAGAAAAGTTTACTATTATACCAGAAATTTTTTCATAAACATAACTGTCATAATTGGGAAGGGACTTCGGTGTCTGTCAGTCTAATTTAATATAACTAATTTAAAATGGTCTAATCATCTTGGTAGTCAATCCATTTAATTATAATACTGAAAGGCAGTAAGTAGTGGTTAAGAATTTGGGCTCTAAAATCAGATTGCCTGGGTTTAAATCCTGTCTGGCTACATACTATAAGTGCATCTTGGGCCAGCTTATTAACAAGTCTTATCCTTGATTTCTTTCCTTAGAAAATGAGAGAAATGGTAATATTTGCCTCTAAGACTGCAGTAAGTGATAGTTGCTGTTATTATCACTTTGCTATTATTGCCTTTATCGTTAACATTATTATTAGGGGCAGACAGCATCTTCACTGCACTAAAATAAACTTGATCTCTAATATTTCACCATCACTAGGGGGCTTAATCTCTAGTGTTTCACCATCAGAGATGTATTAATTGTATAGTAAGATTTTGTCCATGTACAAATAAAAATAACCTGGGATTGTGCATCAAATTGTGACACCTTGTTGTGGCAAGTGCTTTATTTTCTTAATATAAGTTTTTGATAAATATCACCAAGGTAAGAGAAATAACCAATTTGAGTGATTGCTGAGAAGAAGAGATTAAGAAGGTAGTGGAAAGGGGAAAGCAATGGAAGGAAAGATTTGGTGCCAATTTTCAGATCTTGCTCAGACAGAAATTAGCATGGCCTGTGCAGAAAATCGGTTCACTAATGGGGATGTGAGGAATGACAGAGGGAGGAAAGGTTGCAGATAGGTAGGAGAGAAGAGACCTTCAGGAGAGATTGGAAGTCATTCTTTCCTGGTAATAATAGTGGAACCTAAGGGTCAGAGTGGAAGAGCACTACACACAACGCAATTAGAGGTTCCTTCCTCTCAGCGAGATCCTTGGAGTGTTGTCTGTGTGTATCAAAGAAAGTTAGGAAAGCCAATGCTCCCTTCAGTGATGCTGGCCACAGGCCTCAAACCAGCTCACCAACATCCAACCAGCAACAATTTCTTGGTGTTGGATCTCATGGTGAGCCCAAAGGCAGGGAGCCCCTCTTTATTAGCCTATCTTTGTAGATCCATTAGACTGATAGCACAGGAAAGGGAAATGTGTCAGCTTCCCAAGATACCTGATTCATTCCAGCACTTATTATGTTAAGTAAATGTGTTAAGCTTAGATATTCTATGAAGAAGGAACCCTCTCTGATGTAATGAGGAAAATGATACTTTAGTGTAATAGAAATTGCCTGTTATGTTATTATATAACTCTAGTGAAGTAGGATAGTACTGAAAATTCTTAATCCAACCTCTGAGACAGCAAATTTGGAACTCAGCTTCTGCAACTGTGAGAAATAAATTTCTGTTCTTTAAATTTACCCATCAGATAGTATTTTGTTATAGAAGCCAGAATGGACTTAGATATAGGGTTCTCATCTGTAAAGATCTGAGAGAGCAGTAAGTTGAAACAGAACTGTGGTCTCTACATAGGACTTCAGAGATAAATGGCAAATCTTATTTCTCCTCCTGTAAAAGCACAGTGCCTCTGTAAAGAAATTTAAAAGGGGAAATTTCTTCATAGTTCCACATCTAACCTCCATGACATATTTAAATTTTTGTTTGAAGGGTCTAGATTTTGAGCCTGTATATGACACCTAGTCTATTTCTACAATATCCTTTGGTATAAGACCATTGTA
This sequence comes from Otolemur garnettii, assembly GCF_000181295.1. Taxonomy (NCBI): domain Eukaryota; kingdom Metazoa; phylum Chordata; class Mammalia; order Primates; family Galagidae; genus Otolemur; species Otolemur garnettii. The sequence goes on from NW_003852401.1 coordinate 526,461, forward strand.
TATAAATGTGAATACTCTATTTAGATGTTTCTGATAGCTTCCATTGTGCTCTTTTTGTGAAAGAGAATCCTAGTTATACATTTATATGTCTAAAAAACACTACAACCATCATTCATTTTAACTGTTTTTTTCTTCAAAGATTGAAATTCAGGCCCACATAGGTTAGGTGAACAAACTGTCCTGAGTCACAGAGTTCACAAGTAACAAAGTAGGGATCACAACCACCATGTTTACCTCCTTATGTACAGCATCCCAGACTGGTTACTAAGGAGGAGGGGAAGCAGTTTGTTTGGGATGGAAACATTTCTGAACCACCACATTCTATACCAATCTGTTGCCTGGAATTCTTGTTTATCTCTTCTATTTTTAAGCATTTCTCAAACCTTCGTAGTTCCTAGACTATATCGTGGGCTCCCAGAAGATTGAGCTGGCATGTCTCCGTATCTTTACCATATTTATAAGGTTCTAAGTCAACATTGTTCAGTTTATTTTTATTTTAAATCTTGTCAAGAACACGAGATTCTGCCTTTCTTCCAGCTCAATGAATTCCACTGACATTCTTCATAGAAGATCCAGGAAAATGAAAAAAAAAAAAAATTACTGGAGGTGACCAGAAAGCAAACAAAAATGACTGGGCTTTATTTTTGCCTTGATATGTGCATATATTTTAGGATGTGTGAGGAGGAGGTGGTCAAAAGGAATTGTTTAAAAGATATCATTTAGCTGAGATTACTTGGGTTTAATGAGTACAAGCTAAACTGTTAAGGGACTGAAGAGAATAGAGAATTTCTATTGAAAATATTAATGTGTTTGGACAGATAACAGAGAGGGTTCAGAGGCTAAACATCAGAATGGATGGACTTAGTGTTTTAAATACAGAAGAAAGGTTAGGAATAAGAAAACTAATTTCCTTTTTTATTACAGATTTTAGATCTAATTTCCTTTTGTCCTTCCTGTGTATTTGAAAAAAGGATGTAGCTCTTATTTCCATCTCAGAGCTGTTGAATATTTTCACACTGGAAGTGTTGAGTTGAGATTTGAGCATCACAAATTTAGAAGGCTATAAATAACCTATTTTGCCCTGCAGAATTTATATAGTATGTCATTCAAAGAAGTATAGATGATACCATGATTATTAATTAAAATAAAGTTCTAATATTTACTTGACTCTTTCAAGGATAAAACTTATAACTCACAGAAAATCTTTTCACAAATCCCTTCCCTCACCTAACAAATCTTTCACATTGTGTGATGTTTTCAAATCTTCATTGAAACATTAAGCTTCCCTTAAGTTTTAGCTCTTGCCATTTTTGCTGTGTTTATCTCTCTCTCTTCTTTCAGCATTTTATTATATAGTTAAACCTGGTCTCTCTACTTGAAACCTTTTCTTACCCACCTATCTCTCTAATCTTGGCACATTTTTCAGATTTTCCTATGAGAGAGAAAAAGTGATAGGCAGATTGTAGAAATGCTATGTATACTCAAATGGTAAACCTTGCCTCGGCCGTGTATATTCTGTAGATAGAATGAGGGTGGTGATGGACTCAAAATTGCAAGTAGAGGCAGCATGGGTAACTGGTAAAATGATGGACTCTCTTCTAGTTAAACATAATAAGAACTTTTTGTCTTTACTCTCTCCCCAAACACAAATAAAATGAGAATAAAGGATAAAGAGGGCATAGTCCCTTAAGAAAAAAGTAATCAGGAGAGGGAACAATACTAGACTAAAGATGGCAAACACAGTTTAAAAGATATAAAGTAAATGGATGGAAGTAGTCATCTTAGCAGAGCATAGAATTGAAACTGAAGCATGCAGAAAAACAATAAGAAATACAATGTTTGAACTGCCAGTCCCCTGGAAAAACCCAGACATTAGAGATAATTAAAGGTGAGGAATAAGGAAATAATTTAAAATATAAAAAATAGATGTAGAAAGTTTGTAAATGAAGTAATTAGACTGCTGGATCCTCTTTCCCAAACCTTGGAGGCAAACAGTTACCCATGCCCTATCATGCCAAAGACTTGAGATAATGTTCTGAATGTTGGAATTAAACTGGTGAAGTACTGGTCTTGGAAATACTAGACTCAGCTAAGGACAGAGGCAAGGCACCCTAGTACAGACTTAAAGTCTACAAATATAAAATAATTAAACAAAAGTATACTTATTGAAACATGAAACTCTTAATATGCCCCCTATCTTGGTTCTCAGGACTCTGAAAGCCAAGTTTAAATACTCAAGGCAGGAAATCAGAGGATTCCTCTCTAGAGGCTCTATAAACAATTCCAAAGAAAAGAACTACAGCTGTGGACACTTTGGTTCTTCCTGTAGGAAGAGAAGTCACTGCTCTCCTATGGACCACGCACTAACTGACGTGTTCTGCTCTGACATCCAGAAACTTCACTCAGCCCTTCAGGACCTGTTCCAAGTCTGTACTTGAGTCCATGAAAGGATGCAAATGTACAAACAGAAAAAAAAAAAATGCAGAGAGTAATGGAAAACCTATCATGCTCTCCAAATAAGATGTCATATCACCCAAAGTGGAATAGACTGTTATTTAAAAAAAGGAAAAAAAGAAAACCCATAAGATCTCTTAAAAACAAAACATGAGATAGCTAAAGAAAAAATCAGCAAAGTTACATACTCAAAGTTATACTCATGGAGAATATCCAAAAAGTAGAAAAAAAAGATTAGAAGTATGAAAATACTAGAAACAAGTTCAGTAAACCAGAATTAATTTAGAATAGCCACTGCCTGTCTCATAATAGTTTTTGACATAGAGAGAGAATTGGAGGTAGGAAATTACTAAATAATAACTGCAAGTTAATTTTTAAAATTAGTACATGACGTTTCAGATCTGAAGAACCCAGTGGTGCTCACATAAATAAATGGGAGGGAAAAAAATCATCAGAAAAGTTCAGAATAGAAAAGACAAGAGAATATCCTACATGCTTCCAGGGAGAAGAAAGAAAAAGAGTCACCTACAAAGGAATAAGAACCAGAATAGACTATGACCTCAGTATCAACCCTGAAAATGAGAATTCAGTGGAGCAGTGGCTCTCAAATGTCCACATCCTCCACCAAGAAAGAGGAAAAAAATGGCATCTCGGAAAATAGGTCACCAATATAGGAAGAAGAGAAAAAATATTCCCAGCTTGCCACTAAAAAATATTCTGGAATATCAGCTTATGCATCCCCATCTAAAGAACAGCTAGGGCAGCAGACCGCTGCATTCAAATTGTAGGTGAGGGAGGATATCTTCTAACCAAGCACATGCAACAAACGAGACCTCAAATAATGATGGTCGAGTTCCACACATTTAGAAAAGATTTTCAGTTCTGCAGGAGTATTTGGAAATGAATTAGTGACAGAGTCATAAAAATCATGCAAGCCACGAAACAGGGCAATTAATAACTCCAGGAAAGATAAGAATGGAAATAAATGTATAAAACCTCACACCATTCAGCTGTAAATATTAACAGAGTCATAATGTAAATGACTTTTAATTTAAGCAAATTAAACTTGGTAGGACAACCATATAGAGAAAATAAATGTGAATGTGTTAGAGGGACAGTTTTAAGTAGATATATCTTCATATTCCATGTGGAAAATCAATGAGGAGGGGGAGAAAGTGGAGGAAGAGGAAGAAAAAACAGAATTTTACCTCTGCCATTTAAAAACAGTCAAAATGAACAACTGTAAGAGGTGAGAGTAAGCCTGTTGGGAGGAATAGGACGGAGTATTATAATTACTATATTTTTCCTATATTTTCCTAATGCAACTGATATTGTTGCATTTCCTGCCTTTTTCCACCATGAATCTATATTAACTGGATAAAAATAAAAGCTAAATTGGAATGTATTTAATATAAAATTTACAATTTACTCAAGCTTTAAGTCCCGGCTTTACCATTTACTTTGGGAAAATCACTTCTTGTCTCTGCTGGTTTGTTTGCTTATTTCTTGGGCTTTATTACGTTTTTCCTCATAAAGGAGCTAACGCAGGTGAGTGATCCTACCTTAATATCTGGCGTGAAGCAATGACTCCTACATTCGTTCTCATTTCCCTCTTGAAGGAGCTAAGATATTTGTCAGCTACATTCAAATATTTGGAAGTATCTTATGCAAAAGAGAGATGCAATTTGGCCTGTGGTTCCAAGTGACAAAAACAAAAAGCTGAAAGGCTCAAGAAAACATACCTGGCTGACTATAAAGCACATATATCCCAGGGTTCTCCACATGTAGTTTTTCAAACCTAACCTGCAGATCATACAGCAGGGGTGAGATACAGCATAGAGGTAATGTGCACACTGCTTCTAGGTCCTTCCCTCCTATCGACAGGGTGATGTTACACCCTGCTTATACTCCAGACACACAAAGACCATCAGGCGAGCAAGCTGTAGCTATTAATATGGTAGCTACAGAGATTAACAAGCAAAAGCAACAGGACTTGTCTGCTTTCACCATTAAAGAAAATGTAAAAAGTAGAATTAGAATGATCTGAGCTAAATTCCACCCCATATTTAACATTGTGAAAAAATTCAAAGGCCCAATAGGTAGTAAGGGCAAAGCTCTAACATAGCCTTTGAAAGCAGTGCACTTCTTCAAAAGGACTGACTTGGGACTGGCTCTTACTATGAACGCCATCCTTTCCTAGTCACACATGCAGACCCTGCTTTGTCTATGTCCTATAGCCAGTTATTCCCTTCCTCCCTTTGTCTCTAAGTCCTCCGAGTGGCCTCCAGACTCCATTGCCCATAGGAGGAAAAGAAAAAGAGAAAGGAAAAAAGAAAGAGTCAAAGATGGGCATTTTCTTCGTGTCTCCCAGCTCCTGCCCTTGTTCTTTAACTTTGACAAGCAAGGGTAAACCCCCGAACAGGTGAAGAAACTTTAACCAAACTGCTCTTTACTCCCCATGGCCTTCTCTTCCTCCTAAGTCCTGTCCTGCTTTTTTTAAGGTCCCTTTAACTTTCTACCTTCTCCTAATTTGCTACCTCTACCGTCCAACCCTGACCAAACCTGCTGGTTCCCTTATCAGGATAGGAATGTGGATCCAAGATTGTACAGGAGAGAACATTGCAGCTTTGCTTTCTGGTGCCTGGCTGTATAGCCTGTGCGAATGTAGGGATGCCTCTATAGCCCAAATCCAGCCCTTAACTCTTGGTTTTATTTCAGTTGGCCACCCAGTATCTAGATGATTAATTTCAGACTCTTTAGCATGACACATAAATTGTCCATAATTTGACCCAGATAACATTTTCAACCTCCTGTTTTTCAACTTTTTCCTTTTAATCTTCCTCTGTTCCAACCACGCTAAAGAGAATGCCCCCCCCCTTTTTTTGTAGAGACAGAGTCTCAACAATTTCACCCTCGGTAGAGTGCAGTGGAGTCACAGCTCACAGCAACCTCCAACTCCTGGGCTTAGGCAATTCTTCTGCCTCAGCCTCCCAAGTAGCTGGGATTACAGGCACCCACCACAACGCCCGGCTATTTTTTGTTGTAGTTTGGCTGGGGCTGGGTTTGAACCCTCCACCCTCCATATATGGGGCCAGTGCCCTACTCACTGAGCCACAAGTGCCTCCCAACAGATATTCTTTTCTTTTTTCTTCTTTTTTTTTTTTTTGGCCAGGGCTGGGTTTGAACCTGCCACCTCCAGTATAGGGCCAGTGCCCTACTCCTTTGAGCCACAGGCGCAGCTGAGAATGCCCTTTTTCCTTCTCTCCTCTCAATTATCTCCTCCTCCTCCTCTGAAATCTCTTACACTCCCTATTCAAACTTTGATGGGAATCCTTTTGTGTTCCCTGGTCTTTTTGCTCATCCTACTATCATAGTACTTAACATGTAGTATTCTAATCTGTGTCTTTGTGAGTTTATCTTCCTCTCTTGATTTCTCAAATAAAAAATCCTATTCTGTTTGGTATTTACCGTACCTAGCATAGAATGTGGTTTATAGCAGAAACTGAATAAATGTTATTTGAAAGAATAAAATAAGTAAATGAATGAGAATATATACTATGTATGCCTTTTTAAACAACTGATCTAAAGAATTAGCCACTAAACAAAGAAAGCTTCAGTAGGCATCTTGCACATCTGGACAATTGTAATGCAAAATATTTACTTAGGGAGCGGCAAAGAGATGGTCTCTTTTCCTGTTAAAATATAAAAGAATTTTTGTTTCAAGCAAAATTACACTAAAAAAATATAACTGTCTACAGTACAAGAGACTAAGTTTATACCTTTGGGGACATTCTCCTGTCTTTTTATATTACAAGAGTGAACAAGATTTAAACCAAGCAGTCAGTGTGATGATGTTTTCAGACAGCTAATAAAGAGGAAGATTAGAGAGCTGTATAAAATGGCAGGTGCCTCTGCAGAGTCCACGTCTCAGACATTAAACACAGAACAAAGTGATGCTGTTTTCTAAAAGACCACCAAAAGAGCTTGATGTCAGCTGCAGCAGCATGGGTCCGTTCTGACTGTGGTGTTCATCTTACCTTGTATCAGTTAGAAAACAACAGAGAGAAAAAAATAAACAGCAGTAGATAGTACTCAGAACAGAAACATCTAAAACAAAACCAAACTCTTGTAAAACAGAATGAAGAATTATTTCTAGGCAATCACTTGTGACACATTCTTTCTACTCATAAAACAGGCTTTTATATCTAATATAAATTATTTCAGAATCATCTGCAGAAGGTTCTATATTCTACAAATTACTTTATATCATAGTTTCTTGGGGTGCTTAGAAATGACTATTTTAAGACATGAGAGAAGCGAACCAAGGTGATATGGTATTTCTCCTTGTCACTGATGTGACTACCGAGAATCATAGCCATTTTTACCCAAAGAGCAAATACAGGAAACATGGCATATATTTTGTACCTAATGAATGTAATTACAGCTAATATTTCTTCTTTTGAGCCCTCATCCCAAAGGCAACTCCAAAACTATTTCCTATTTGGATAAGGTGACCAGGTTTTAACATTGGTAAAGCGGGACACCGTTTGGCGGGGGAGGGCCCTGACAACAATGCAGACTTTGATAAGCAGTTCTTGATAATCAGTTCTCAACAATTATTTGTTATTAGTAAAGTTTAACATTATAAAATTAACAAAACTAATATAAAACGCATATCCTGGTGAAATAGCCACATGGCAGCTGAAAACCGTATATTCCCTTCCTGTTCTCCTGGAGTCTGAGGTGGGAGGATACCTTAAGCTCAGGAGTAGAGCTTGCCCAGGAGTTTACATTAGCCTTTTCAGTCCCAAATGAAGTTACATTAACCTCTTCATTCCCAAATGGAGTTACGTTAACCTTTTCAGCAGCCATATATTCCCTTCCCATTCTCCTGCTGTTCCCTAGTTGTCGTGCATTCTTTCCAAAAAATTGGGACTTTTTAAAACGTTATGGGATGCAGGACAAATTGTTAAAAATCGAGACTGTCCCACCAAAAGCAGGACGTCTGGTCACCTTATATTTGGAGGTAAAAGAAACATCGGGAACATAGCATGAAGACTGTGGGCTACAAGAAAAATACAAAACAAAGACGGATTATGTACACAACAGAGAAGGGCTTGGGTGTGGAAAGGAGGGTGAGAGTACCTATTTTGTACTGAGCATTGTGCTATGCACATAGAAAATAATGTTATATGTATTTACTGACTGGGAATAAGACAAAACATATATAAAACATTATAGAAAAAAAACAATATGATGTCTAGGGGACATAAGGCATTAATATTTGTCGAAGAGTTTACATTTATACTAAAGAAATCCAAACAGCACATCTTATAATGTTGAACTTACTTTCAGATCTTTGACTTGAGAAATAAATCCAGAAGACTAAATTCTTCATAGGAGATGAAGCTGAGCTACCAAAGTACACAAAAAATCCCTGGTCATCAATATATATAAAACATTGCTTCATATATTTCAGTCACATGTTAATTGCCACACAACAGAATATTTAAATGTGTTCATTTGCTTAAATTTACACAAAATAATTGTCAACATCAAATGAATTGTTTATAAAGACAGTAGTAAGCATTTTAAAATACACAGCTTGTCTGTAATGAAGGATTTTTTCCAAGTGAACACACGTGTACAGTCTTGCCTAGCTAATGCTAGTGACTGCACTGATTGGTGGAAATTATTAATGTGTGAACTTCTCAAAGACCTAATAAAGCCCTTGTGTTCCACCCTTTATAACTGGTGGTAATGCCTGAATTTCTTCATATGTTCAAAGAAGTCTAAACTTATGATAGTTAGAATAGTTATGTCTGCTTATTATCACAGTGACCAAGGATAAATTAGAAATAGTTCCTGGATTGGCTCAAATCAAATCACATACTAGCTGAGAGCGTGTGCTCTGCCTGTCCCTAGTAAACAACTGCTCATCCTCAGGCCTGGGTTTCTCATGTGTGTTCTTCCTACCTGCTTTAGTTCTCTTTCCCAGTAGGAATAGTCTGTGCATCTCATGGTTATTTCACTTGCTATTGATCTGAAAGTCAGTGGAGAATAGGCTCTGGAGATGAGCGATCTGAGCTTGAATCCCAGGTTTTCCACTTTAATGTGTATGTCTTTGAATGAGTTGCTTAAAATCTGTACATTTCAGTTTTCTTATCCATAAAATAAAAGGTGCAGCCTAAGAATTTTATGAATATTAAGGAGGATAATCTGTACACAATGCTTGGCCTACAGTGAATACTCAGTTGGTGTTAGTACAGTAATTATATGATTACATTGGGAGATGAGAAGAAATGTGAATGTGGTTCCCAAACCCTACATGTTGGCCATATGTTGAAGCACCATTCTTGAGTTCTTCTTTCTCAGAAAAGTAAACTAGAACAGACATCTCTTCATTTTGTTCAGATGCTGGGAGCATTAGAACCAAATTAATCATGTCAAAATAAAATACATTTCAAAACATTGTTTTATTTTTACCTTAACTGCCAGAAGAATTAGAGTCCAAATCGAAGTAAAATGATTTTTTTTTTTGATGGAGTCTCACATAGTTGCCTTGTTGTTGAGTTGGTGTCTTAGCTCACAGCCAACCTCAAACTCTTGGGCTCAAGAGATCCTCCTGCTTCAGCCTCCAAAGTAGTTGGGACTATAGGCACCTACCACAATGCTCAACTATTTTTAGAGATGGAGTCTTATTCTTGCTCAGGCTGGTCTTGGACTCTTGAGCTCAGGCTAGTCTCAAATTCTTAAGCTCAGGCAATCCATCCACCTTTGCCTCGCAGAGTGCTAGGATTTTCATAGAAGCTGAGTTCTTCTTTGCTTTTGGTTCTCTATTATTCAATTTTTGTTCTTGATTAATTTATAATTGTATAATTTTCTTTTACAATGAAATCCTTATCTAATTCTGAAGAAGTTCTGTCAATCTCTCACTCTGAATATCATATCTCTCTCTCTCTCACTCACACACACACACTATTTATAGCATCCTAGAGAAATAATAGATGTAGTTTTGTCTTTCCTGGTTTCTTGGGGACCTTTTTGAAACTGTACATTTCCATGCCCAGCCCTAGAGATTCTGATTCTGTAAATCATTGTGGAGTCAGGAATATGTATTTTTAAGCAAATACTATTGACTTAGGAAATTCAGATTCAGACAGTACTCTACCACCCTTAGGGAAGCAATGGCCTGTATGGCACAGTAGGGAAGAGACGGAAATGAGTATGGCTTTTAAAGCAGAACCAATTGCTGTCTATGTGACCTTAGAGAATCACTCAACCTGAGATTCAGTTTCTTCATCTTTAAAAGAGGAGAAATATATCAAATGTCTGTCTCACCCAACTTACAAATTTGTCATAAAAGCAAATAAAATAATATGTGTAATGGAAGAAAAAATATTAAATAATTAAATGGCCATCTGGCTTTCACAAACCAGGAAAAGAGCAATCTGAATTTTTTGAGGCAGATAGCATTTTTGTTTTAAAAATCAAGACCCTTAACTGTAACCTCTGACTGCTCCAGATAAAATAGGTGTGATAAATCTCAGGTCATGGCTCATTAGGGGATTGTGAAATTAGTTTTCTGGTGGCCACAGAATTGTAAAATAGAAGAGAATAGAATGGGATGAAATAGATTAGAACAGAATAGGATAAGACAGGATAGGATAGGATAGGAAAGGAAAGGAAATACCAAAGCACATTGCCCATAAGAAATTAAATCTAATAAGATGTTTAATATAGTAGTGCCTCTTTACCAGTGGGGCTATATTCTAAGACTAATCATGGATTGTACTAAAGCCTGTATATATTGTTGTTTTCCTATATATACCTACCTATGATAAAGTTTGATTTTTAAGTTAGGCACAGTAAGAGATTAGCAGCAATAATTAATAATAAAATATAATAATTACGACAATGTGTGATCATCACTGATCTTGCACTTATGGGCCATTATTAAGTAAAATAAGGGTTACATTAACAGAAACACTGCAATACCTCATCAATAGATAATCAAGACAGTTTCTAAGTGACTAAGAGGGTGAGTGGGACAGACTATGTGAATCCACTGGTCAAAGCGATCAGAAAATACATGAATTACTTTTTTTCTGGAATTTTACATTGACTCCTTTTTGGACCACAGTTGAGACAGTGGAAAGTGAAACTATGAATAAAGGCAGATTATTGTATTTTAATCTGGTTGTTTTTGTGCTATCCTGTATCTGCTCCCAGCTTCTTCCTATAAAGTTTGACTTCTGTTTGGAGAATCTACTTAGGAGTAAAAAGGAGAGGGACTGGCCAGTATGGAAGGCTTGAGGGCAGCAAGTAGGCAGCACCCATAGGTGAGGTTATGGAAGGGAAGCAGGGGTGTGAGAAAAGGGATGCAGTTAAAGGAATAGTAAATGGGAATATAATTCAACTTTCTAAACATGTATATGTAGAAAGAAACAGTATATATAGTGTTCGGGACTACCTGCTGTTTTAGGCATCTTTCAGGGAAAGACCAGGAGTTGTATGCATGCTTAGCAACTTCAAAAATCTTGAGCACGGCATGAGACTCCTCAGATCATATAGAAAGGACTTTGGAGCAACTTCTTGGGATATTAAAAAAAAAAAGTGGAAGAAGGCAGGGAAGTGAGTTTGTATATGCAAGCATGCTAAGCTATGAAGCACAGTGCGAAGGGAAAATAGTACTTGTAGGTACAGAGTTAGTCACTCATTCCTTGGTTCTTCTATGCCCCAGCTATTTCTACTGAAACCAAAGGCGAGGGCTAAAAGATACAGAGCCATTTTTCTGCTTCCATGTTAAGGGAATAGTGCTATAACATCTGAAAGTGAATTTTGAAATTCATTTTTCACATGTTAATGAAAGAATTGCCTACTTAGTAAAATATCACATTTTATATATTATTTAGTGATCCCATTAATGGCTACCATATGTGAGCTAATACTACAGATCATGTACTAAGCTGCGTACTAAGTAGTTTGCAATTATAATCTCTTATCTTCTAGAACCTTAAAGGAAACGTTTTAGGGTACATGCTTAATAGATTATTTTAGAAGTCAAAGAGGTTAAGAAACTAACCTCCACCTAAGTAGTAAAGAGAAAGAAGAATTTACACCCAGGTCCTTACAGTCATTCGTTTGTAGTTCTGCCTCACTTCCTCAGCTCCTAGTGTAAAACGGGACTTGTAGATTAAATTTTGGAAGGTCATTACCATGTGTAATATTATTTCTAAGAGGGAAGCCTGCCTGCAAAATCAAGCAATTAGTTTAAACAAAAGAGTTGTTTGTTACCCAGTCTCTGCTGAAGAGTCTGTGTCTTAACTGTGTACATTGTATATGCGTTATGCCTTTTTTCCCTGTGGATTCTAAAGAACTTGGTAGAAAAGGCAGCTGCTTATTCTTTTCCCTTTTAAATGTTAATTTTGTAGCATACTCCATAAATGTATTTGCATTCTGTCACCCAAATGATAGTGATTGAGATGAAAAGAACATCATGCTAAATATGTATCTCTGATTGTACAGGAAATATAGTTAGAAAATGAATTGTATATATATATATATATATTTTTTTTTTTTTTTTTTTTTTTGGTAATTTTAGAGCCAGGGTTAAGGTCAGGGTGTGTGTAGAGGAGGGTGTTACTTAAGGACCAATGTTTTCTTTCTGTTTGTTTTGCTTTTGGTAATTAAGAAGCTTGATGTTAATTAGACCCCAAAATTATGCTATATAGAAGAAGAGCGTGTAGTATCCTCTGCATATCTATTTTCAGGATCTGTGTGCTGTCTGCATCCTGTAAGGGCTGAGATGAGAGAATAAAGCAGCTGTGAGTAGTTTTCAAAGTGACAGGAACCCAAAGAACTTCTTTCCAGGTTCTCCTCGTCATTGCACGGTGAAGATTATTTTGCTTGCCTCCGTCCAAAACTGTGAGAGGTGCAGAAAACGTCTTCTTTGTAGTTGATTCTTTTGCAAGTAGAAGTGGTTTACGTTAGGTAAAGAAAATAGGCAGCGAACTGCTGATTTTCAAGGGCATCTAGCACATGAAAATTTGCATTCTGTGATTCTCCTCACTCTCCGTGGTGTCTCAAAACACTCTGGAATTAGCAAGCTTGACAAGAGCTAATGAGAATGAACAGACTCACACAGATTCCCCTTTAGTAGCGATTGGCTTCAACCTTTACAAGGCAGGCAAATCAGCCCAAAAACCTCTTTTTTGAGTGAATAAAAAGATTTCCTATCACTCAGTCATTGTGTACTAAGGAGGGAGTCAGGTAAAGAAGCTGAGCTGGAATCATGACAAAAAGACTTAAAGGGGGCTCAGTGCCGGTAGCACAGTAGTCGTGGAGCCAGCCACATGCCCAGCCCAGGCAGCTAAACAATTCTCCCAACTGCTCACCAAGATCTCTGCTTCTGAGACAGATTACAGCAAATGACATGTGCCTCTCTGGAATGAATGTATTAGCACCACATTCATTTAAAGAAACTGATTACATAGGAGCCTAGATAAGTATATTTAAATCATTAATATACATTTTTAACTATGAAGTCAGCATATACCACTCGTAAATTTTTTTGAGCAACTTTTTCTCCTGTTCCCATATTTTGTTTCAATAAATTATGTCATCACTCAGTGGAAGAAGAGTAAACTTGCCTGGTATTTCCCCTGGGGTTAGAAATAGGATCCAATAGTAAGAGCTGCTGAAAGATTTCTGCTTATCAGAAGGATTAACATTCTGATAATTAAAACTGTCTAACAGTGGAGAAATGACCACCTATCACAGAGATTATTCAGACTGGGTAATTATTATCTAGGAATGTGGTAGACGGGATAATTCTAGTGGTAGAAATTTAATTAAATGATTTCTATATTTCCTTATAACTCTAAGATTTTGATTTTGATTATAGAAGTTCTTGTTTAGCCTAAAATTATTTCTATGAGAAAACAGCTGTATAGTATAGTAGGTTAAAAACACCAATTTTTGATAAGGTATGGACCTTACTGCCACTGACTAGCTAAATATTTTTTAAATAAATCATAATTGTGTACAATTATGGGGTACAATGTGCTGATTTGATATACAATATGGAATGCTTAAATCAGACTGATTAACATGACCATCATCTCACTTATTCATTTTGGTAAGACATTTATATTATGCTCTTAGTAGTTTTGAAATGTACCATTGCATTATGCAAAATAGGTGAAGCCCCACAGAATACCCTCCCTTCTCCTGCCCTCACCTCTCCCCTCCACTCTTCCTCTTCTCCCCTCCTTTTTTCTGGATTATAGTTGTATTTTTATCATTCATATGAATGTGTAGGTGGTGATATTTTGGCTTCATAATGGTATTGAGTGCATTTGGCACTTTTTCTTCCATTCTTGAGATACTTTACTAAGAAGAATATGTTTCAGTTCCATCCATGTGAATGTAAAAGTTATAAAGTCTCCATCCTTCTTTATAGCTGCATAGTATTCTGTGGTATACACATTCAACTTTCTTATTGGCAGTTTCTGCGACTACAAGAAAGATAATATCTAATAAGGGGCATTGAGTTGAAATATGTCAGAGTATCTCATGGGTACTAGCTATTTATAATGTGAACTTGGTCTGGGTCTACAGACTGAGAGGTCATGTCTTTCAAAAGATATGCAGAGAAATTATTGAGAAATGAACACTGTTTTGAACTAGGAAAACAACTCAATTGAATGACAGTCAAATTTTTTTAGCCTTTAAATCTATAATGCTATTGGACAACTTTGCTACATGTTTAGTCCATAATAGCCAGAAGCAAATATCTTTATGACAGATACATGACAATTAAGACACTTTAGAAACCACAAGCATGAAGGATTCACAATTGATTTTTTTGTTTCAAAGGTAATTCCATAATCTATGGCTAGACTAATAGCTTTTTATAGATACGAGAAGAAACTAAACACCAAATTAAATGCTGAAGACATCACTGTAATATGCTGGGAATCTAGAAATCACATAATCTTTCAGTTCAGGTTTAATATCATCTGCCAGGCCAACTTTACCTGACCAGTTTTAAGATTTTCTTGTGCATATGTATAGTACGATGGTACTCATGCTTGCAGCGATGAAGTGATAGATGTTTCTTCTTTGTACACACATACACAGACATTAATGCAGGTCGTGTTTCCCAGAGAGTACAGTGTGAGTGTTATGTGCAGATCCTACACAAAAACAACCTCTCTTAGCCCTTAGGTTTCAGTCTTTCACTGTGAACCCTCCCAGAGCCTGCTGATCAGCATGCAGAGCCAAGTTACAGAGAAGTACACTGGAAGTCTCCCGGGCTCTCTGTTCCTCTGTGACAGGGGAGAAAGGATCCATATATAATTTGCAGACCCATCCTCACTTGTTTTCCTCACGAAGACTTTTGTTGTTACCTCAGAAGTGGAAATAGATGTTTTTGTGCTGGTGTCTAACACATTTAGGCAGAGAATACAAAATGTTCAGCAATTTACTTTAGGGTCAAAAGTTATTTTGGAAAAAAGACATTTTCAAGATTGGGGACATGCGCGCGCACACACACACACACACATAGTCAGACAGAGATAGACATAGACAGAAAGAGAGAGAGATACATCTGGGATCTGAGATCTGGAGAAACGAAGGAGGAATGTACCTTTACTTACAAAATACTCATTACAAAGAGGTGGCCAACACATAGAGAATATTTTGTAAATATTTTGCAAAATTCTATAATGAATATTTTGTAAGGAAAAGTGCATTTAGCTACAATTTCCTATTTATCCCCGTGTATGCTGACTTTTGGAACAACGTGTAGCAGTTTAAAACAGGTAACTGGAATTGTAGATGTCTGTCTATCTGACTGATGTGTTCAAAAGATGAATGACCTGTAGCCTAAAGTTAGAATAATTTCTCTTTCTACTTGAGGTAGCTTTGGAATTTGGGGGGCAGGTTTTCAGCGCCATTACTAAATGAGCACATTTGTTTTTAAATGTGTTAAATCACAATAAGATCTGCTGCATGCAAAAGGCCCCAGTTTACAATACAAATTCAGCTCTGCAAAACAAGAAGCTGTTCAAATCTCAGCACTTCATTTTTACAGGATCCCAGATTTTATTTGGCTGCTTTAAGCTACTAACACAACATACGTCCTATCACATTCATTGTGAATTAGAAGATGAGAGGTGTGAAGTTATATTAAAAGAGTTTTTGATGTAAATTTATATATGGTGGGACAAATTTTTTAAAAATGACTTTAAAAAACTTTCCAAAATGCTAACGTATTTGCTATTGTTCAAATGATGGTACAAAATTTGTATGGTATTGTTTTATTTGTTTGTTTGCAAAGCTGAAGATATATAAAGTGACCAAAAATAGCTTTCAAAATAACGTTTTAAAAACTCACTTCCCCCTATTTGTATTGAGCATGAATTGAAATTTCACTTATGCTACTGTTTGAAGATTTCCACATTTGGAAGAATTAAGAAGTAAAATTGCATTTAGAGTTATAAAGTCTTAGCCATTATATGCTTTCATTTGTATATGTACTTTGAGAACCATAGGTAGTATTTTGTGAAATGTTTATGAGCCTCGTCATAATTTCTTTATATCTCTGAAGCATTCTGTTAAAGTGATTTGCATATTTATAATAAAATAGATCCAAATTAATAATTAATTAATATCAACATGGGACGTCCTTATCCTTCCCAAATGTATTGCTATAAACCCCATATCTCCTAAAACAAAAAGCTTAGATTTTTGAAAATTTAAGTCTTAACAATTTTAATAAGAACTCATGATGTGAATGACATTTTTCTTTTTATGAAAAAGAAGAATTTTTTAGATTACAATTTCTGCTTATATTCCTTATGTCTATAATCTTATGGCTTGTTTACCTGGAAACCTGGTCGAATACTTACAGTTTTAAGAATAACTTACTCCAAGGCTCAGCGCCTGTGGCTCAAGCGGCTAGGGTGCCAGCCACATACACCTAAGGTGGTGGGTTCGAATCCCCAGCCCGGGCCCGCCAAACAACAATGATGGCTGCAACCAAAAAATGGCCGGGCGTTGTGGAGGGCGCCTGTGGTCCCAGCTACTTGGAAGGCTGAGGCAGGAGACTCGCTTGAGCCCAGGAGTTGGAGGTTGCTGTGAGCGTGATGCCATGGCACTCTACCCAGGGGGATAGCTTGAGGCTCCATCTAAAAAAAAAAAAAAAAAGAAAAGAATAACTTACTCCAATACGTTGAAGATCATTGCTATATTTTACATTCAAAGTCTTGCAATGGATATTTCCATAAATGAAATACTGTCGAGAAAGGCAGTAACCATAGAGTGGAAACATCCTTGAGCTGGACAAGATGCTAGACCCTTCATAGTAACACTAAGCAGTCAGGACATTTGTAATTATACATCAGTGTTTGTCTCTCCACTGGAGTGGTTCTCACCCTTGGATGGCCACTGGAATTCCTACATACCTTTAATAAAATAATAGCGTTGCCAGGATGAGAGACTCTTATTCAATTGTTTCTAGGGTAAAGTCTGGAGGTGAAAATTGTCAAAAACTATTAACTTAGCTTATTCTGACATGGAACCAAGAACATTGTGCTTATTCTGACATGGAACCAAGAACATTGTGCATTGACTATAAATTCAATGATAGGGGAATCCTTGTCCTCAGTGAATAGCTTAAGCCTGGTACACGGTAGGAGGCTCTAATTATGGATGCAGGGATGATGGATACATGGTTTCTACAAGTTCTTTTACTTTTCTAGGTCTTAATTTTCAGGCCCATACTAAGAAAGTTGAATTTGTCCTTGTACTCAAGTGATTTTCCTGAGAGTCTATAGTAATATGCTTACCTATTCACCATCTCCTAACTTGTAAGGACTTGATTGGCAGGAACTGCAAAATTTTTTTTTTGCAGTTGTTAGCCGGAGATCGCATTTGAACCCACCACCTCCGGTATATTGGGCTAGCGCCCTACTCCTTTGAGCCACAGGCACCACCCAGGGAACTACAAATTTTTAAAATACCTAATAAGACTTGTAATAAGTTTAATAGTTTTTTCTAAATTAAATTATAATTGTATATCTTTTATAAAATCTGTAGAAATTTTCACTTTTCTATTTTTTCGAATGTAACTATAGATTTACATGGTATATCCTTAAGGGCAAAAATATTAAAATTATAGTTTGCATCTGAAGAAAAGTAACATTTTAGTTTCTAATAAATCAGAAGTCTATGAAAGATACTTTTAGTTACCCAAATCATTTAGTGATAACTTTATTTCTTTAAAGAAGATTTTGAATCTTCTTTATGAATCTTTATGAATTTTTTTTTTTTTTTTTTTGAGACAGAGCCTCAAGCTTTCCCCCTGGGTAGAGTGCCATGGCATCTCAGCTCACAGCAACCTCCAACTCCTGGGCTCAAGCGAGTCTCTTGCCTCCACCTCCCAAGTAGCTGGGACCACAGGCACTCTCCACGATTCCCGGCTATTTTTTGGTTGCAGCCATCGTTGTTGTTTGGCAGGCCTGGGCTGGATTTGAACCTGCCACCTTAGGTGTATGTGGTTGGTGCCTTAGCCACTTGAGCCACAAGCGCCAAGCCTATGAATTTTTTTGTTAAATAAGTCATGACATTTTAATTGTGGTTGCTGTCATGATACATTTTTTTTTTTTTATTTTTTTTTTGTCATGATACATTTTGGGGGAATTATTTAAATACAAATATTGCTGTTTTTGTTTAGGAAACACTTTAATTCTTTCTCATTGTCACCATTGAGAAACTGAGTCTCAAGACTTACAGAAGCAATAAAATTCTGTACATGATGAATTGTGTTTGGAAAGTCACGTGTGTAGGCCACATTAGTGATTTCATTACAATAATGAGAGTCAAGAGGATTTTCTTTGGCGAAAAAGTATTGGACAAAATTCAAATGTGAATTCAAAGCAACCTAAGGCTTCATTTAAAGCTTGTTTTCTTTCAAAAGCCATCCTTCAAAATGCCCATTTTGTGATGGAATTTTAGAGGAATTAAACTTGAATTGCTCAGCACTATATAATTAATCACACTCAAGTTCAATTACAATTAGTAATTGATCTAAGCCTGCTAGTTTGATACAAGGTTGCATTAGGTTTACCCTATACCTGAATAGGTCCTTCTAGTCTGCTAGTGGGTTGATGCGTACTAGCTAATAAAATTGAGAGGTTTTCCAAACATTTTCAGTTCATAAAACCATTGGCATCTCAGTAATATTTTCATGGCAAAAGACATATTTAAAAGCTGTATTTATCAAATTCTTAGCTCCAGATAACTTCTTAAGTATTTACATTCTAACAGCTTGGTAGCTATTTGGCAAAATGTACACGTAGCTTAAAAGAAAACATATTTAATTCCATTCAAAAATAACCACAATTACTTACTAACTAGATGTGTGTGCCTATTGAGTACCACACAGCTTCTCAGACCCTAGACTCAGCAGACTGGATGCTGCCCTCTGATTTCCTGTTCCAAATCCATTCTCAAGGGATACTTGCTTTTTATCACATCAGCCAATAAAAGGCCAGTTACGCAAAGATAAAACATTATCAAAAGGAATGAAGCAAGAGCAAATGTTGAGCCTTGAACTACACAAGCTTTGGTCCAATATCAAACTAGATGTCTCGCATTCCTGTGCTTTCCTTGAAAATTTAGAGGAATTTGTGGCATCCTTGTGAATTTATTGTACACCTTAGGATACAATGTTGCACGGTTTGGGAACTGTGGGTGGGTAAACTATGTGCTACATTAGACATATACTGTGCAATTAATTAGGCCAAATGTTAGGCAACAGGGTGTAGGTTCCATGCAATGTAAACTTAATTTTCTAAATCCTTGAGTCTTTATTAGCTGATACCATCCATGTTCAAACAAGTATCTTTCTAAGAGCAAATATTGGTGCTGCTTTTTCAGTTATATATTTTTAAATCGAATGACCTGTTTAATGAGAATAGAGCTCAATGCACAGGAATTTAATTTGATGCAGAAAAGCAAGAGAAAACAAATAAAAATACTATCTAATCCCGTGATTCAGGAATAAACAGCCTCAATATATGTGGTATTTCTATCCAGATTTTTTTTCCTAACATGGATAGACATACTCATTTTTCTTTACTTGTTTTTACAAATTTTTTTTTATCATTTTACAGTGTACTTTATTCACTTAATTACATAGCCGCATATTTTAGATATTTTCCCTGCTTCTTTAAGTACCTCTGCTTTGTAAGGGAAAAATTCTTCTTAGTATGACTATGATTCCTTGTATTCAACTGCTGAGACTTTCCATTTTCTCTGGTAATTTTTCTGTCTCCTTATCCTTAAAGAAAGATATGAATATACTTTGTATCTGGATTATTTTTCAGCTATGAAATGCAATCTGTCAAGAATTATTTAGGGTCACTGTTCTGTCATTTTTTTGTTGTTGTTACAAGTAATGTTAAAATTGTGTCACAAATTATGTTAAAGTGTATTTGCTTAGCATTCCATGTTTATATGTATTGAAAACTTTTCTTTGAGAACCTAAAGGGTCCCAGTGGTTTGCAAAGCTTGGAAAAGGACTACAGACAGGAAGAGACATTACCAGGGGCAGGAGAAAACTTTTTTTTTTTTTTTTCAGGAAAAATTTCCCTTTGAAAGTCAGCCTTGGCACAAATGCTTGCCCCTCCTTGCTGCCTGATGGAGGCATTTCCCTCACAGTGTTTCCTATTTACCTTCCCAAGTAATTCTTACCACCTGTAGACTGAGTGCGGGCTGTGAGCATCTCTGTGACTTCCACGACCCATAGATAATGGCAGTTAATAGAAATTCTTTTTTTTTTAACTTGAAAATATTAATAGGATACAAGTGCTACACGGATGAGTTGAATAATGCTGAAGTCAGGCCTCTCAGTGTTCCCATCATCATGGAAGTGTACATTGTACCTCATGGGTGTGTTTTCAACATCATCCTAAGAAAAGTATCCCAGCAATGGAGAAAACAAAACCCACGTGTTCTCATTAAGACACGGGTGCTAAACCAGGAGTGGAAATCCCCCGTGTGTGGTACAGAGACAGTGAGGAGCCCAGGGCTACTTGCTTCTCACCTGTGCTTACTAGTTTAAGGCCTCAAGAATTCAGGCACATGATTAATTTCACGTCTTTTAACTAGTTTTCAGCAATAACATACATTTTTTTGTCTATCATGTCGATCAAGTCACTGTGATGAGAAATTAAACAGAGTTTAGTCTCCAAGGTGAGTTTAAATTCTCATGTCAATCCCCAGAGTATTTTTATTATCAGGTCAATAGTTATACAGTAGTCTGTGTATATAGGGCAATGTATGGCTTTTCAGCTTTTTTGATTTGCCAAAAATCCACTTTTACCTAGGACTTCTTGTCGGTCTTACTTTTAATACTAATTTAATTAATAGGCACAATAGGCCCTGCCAGAGCTCTGCAATCCAAGAAATGGAAGAGATGGGTATGATTTTCATGTTCGTTTGGGAGGAGTGTGTGTGTTTGTGTGGATGTGTGTGCATTGCATTTGCTGTTATTGGCAATTTATGTCATACACTATAAATAAAATCTAAGTATAAGTTGTCATTATGTCATAATTCTTCATGACATAGTCCATTACTCTGACTACCCCGGATGCTATTCTGGATTCCAAACAGACAATACTTACTTATTTGTTTGACCTGGTGCTTTCCTATTTCCTAATGATGAATGCTGATTGTCATATGGTTTATAAAATGACCATATGGAAAAGTCTAAGTTCTGATTAGAGCAGATCCTTAAATCCATTTTGCAATCCTTCAGAAATCACCATCCACCGAACAGCAGGCGTTGGCTGCCATTGAATGTCTCATGGTAAGTCACTCACCTGAAACAAACCGGAGGATTTGATCACCAGGAGCCACAAGACCACTTCCAGCTGGTTTTGCTGTTGTTTTGTTTAAGTGGGAAGACAATGCTCAGTCACTGAAGATTTTTGTTTCCTGTTTTTTCCCTAATTGCTCCTGCTTCTGATGGAGAAAAGGGAGTATATTTTAACCACACAATCATTTTCAAACATTGAACTATATGAACTATATTTGCAGTACATTTGTAAGTCCTTTACTCACAACCTTCTCTATGATATTTTTTAGTTAGTTTACAGTTCCCCACCCACACCCACCCCAAGCCATGTTTATGGGAGGTCATTTTGTGATAGTAAACCTAAATATCAATGAATTAAATCTTAATTTTTTTTGAGGCAGTGTCTCTGTTGCCTTGGATGCTATGTCATAGGCCTTGCTCACAGCAACCTCACACTCCTTGGTTCAAGCATTCCTCCTGCCTCAGCCTCTCCAGTAGTTGGGAATACAGGTGCACATCCCCATCACAATAGCCTGCTAATTTTTCTATTTTTTGTACACATGGGGTCTTGTTCTTGCTCAGGCTGGTCTCAAATTCTTGAACCCAAGTAGTCCTTCCACCTCTGCCTCCCAGAGTGCTAGAATTACAAGTGTAATCTAGCCACCATGCCCAGCCTTGAATCCCAACATTTTAGATGAGAAGAAAAGGAGAGAGAGGATATTTGATGAAAGTTCTAAAGCTAAAAGCAGCCAAGAGGCTTTAGCTCACAGTATCAGCCGGGAATGGTGGGGGTTAGGTCTGAGACTGCTGCAGGTGGCCAGAGGAGATGGGCACAGCACATATGGATGAAGTGTCATGTTTATCAGACTATTAACTACCTCCTAATATATAGGATCCGAGATTTCTTCCAGTAAAAATACCAATATGACAATGGAAAAATAAATACTAAAAGATAAAAGACAAGAAAGAATATGAGTGAGAAGACAAGATGAAAACAGAGCAGGCTAAAGAGAGCACGGACAGAAGAGCCCTGCAGAGAGCAGGAGTTTAGTTACAGATTTTGCTTTGCAGTTCTTGGGAATGGAGAAAAGGAAGACTAGTCATTCTGTAGTCAGCATTTTTCAGAGAGAAGAGAGTTAATGTACAATTCCTCAAAAGAAGCAGAACTTCTCTAATTTTAGCAAACACTTCTTTTTTTCTTTTTCTTTCTTTCTTTTTTTTTGGTATATGGAATTACATGGTAGAAAAGACTTGAACCTTCATCTTAATTATTGACTATTCATCTTAACTCTACCCTGTAAGGACAGCAGTTATCAACCTGTGGGTTGTGACCCCTTTGGGGGTCAAATGACCTTTTCACAGGGGTCACCTAAGACCATCCTGCATATCATATAATTACATTATGATTCATAACAGTAGCAAATTTTTAGTTATGAAGGAGCAACAAAAATAATTTTATGGTTGGTGGTCACCACAACATGAAGAACTATATTAAAGGGTTGCGACATTAGGAAGGTTGAGAACCACTGCTGTAGGAAAAAAGAGGAGGTGACAGATGTATCAGACTAGTCAGATAGTCTGTCTAGTCACAGTTGCTATCTGAGGCTGGTTAAACATTCCATTGTGGGTACATGTGGTGGATTTTATCATTTGCAAAAATGTCAAGCTAAAGTTGACTGATTTCTCTGAACTTCAGTTTAGAGTGCAAAGAGTTAAATATTCGTTTTGTTTTGTTTTGTTTTGTTTCAGGTTATTGTGGCAGTACAAATAACCAGGTCATGATTTTTGAGTTTGTTATGTAGAGTCCCTCTTGTAGTTGTGTCCCATACCCACAGGGTGTGCCATACACCCCTACCTTGTGCCCTTTAAGTGTGAGCACACCAACCTCCACTTCTCTCCCCCTCCCTTGTTCCCCATTCCCCCAACTTGAGTAGAATTAAGTTTTTGTCCTATGCAGGCATGCGTTATATTGTCTACTGGTTTCATAATAAAATTGAGTACATTAGATATTTGCTTTCCCATTCTTTGATACTTTACTAAGAAGAATGTGTTTCAACTCTATCCAGGTTAATACAAAAGATGTAAAGTCCCCATCTTTTTTATGACTGAATAGTACTCCATGGTGTACATATGCCACAGTGTGTAAATCCATTCCTGAGTTGATGGGCATTTATGTTTTTTCTATGTCTTGGTGATTGCAAATTGAGCTGCAATAAACATTCTAGTGCAAACATTCTAGACATTCTATTATAAATGTTTTTTTATGATAAAATGATTTCTTTTTCTTCTGGGTAGATGTCTGGTAGTGGGATTGCAAGTTCAAATGGGAGGTCTACTTTGAGTTCTTTGGGTATTCTCCATACTTCTTTCCAAAGAGGATATATTAGTTGGCAGTCTCATCAAAAGTGTAAAAGCGTCCCTCTCACTCCACACCTGCACCAGTGTCTGTAGCTTTGGAATTTTGTGATGTGGGCTGTTCTCACTGGGGATAGGTGATATCTCAGGGTGGGTTTGATTTGCATTTCTCTGGTGATTAGGGAAGAAGAGGAGTTTTTTCATATGTTTCTTAGCCATTCATCTGTCTTCCTCAGAGAAGGTTCTGTTCATGTCTCTTGCCCAGTAATAGATAGGATTGTTTCTACTTTTTTGTTGTCTAATTTGAGTTCTTTATAGATCCAAGATATGAAGCCTTTGTCAGAATCATAACATAAAAATGTATTTTCCCATTCTGAATGTTCTGTATTTGCTTTAATTGTGGTGTCCTTAGCTGTGCAAAAGCTTTTCAGTTTAATTAAGTCCTATTTGTTTATTTTTGGTGTTGTAATTGGTGCTGAAGTCTTCTTCATAAAATCTTTCCTCAGGATGACATCGGTTTTCCCCACACTTTCTTATAGAGTTTTTATCATTTCATGTCTTAGATTTAAATATTGTATCCATCTTGAGTCAATTTTTGTAAAAGGGTGAAAGGTGTGGGCTCAACCTCAGTCTTTTGTTCACTATTTGTTGAACAGGGGTCAGATGGCTATAAGATACGGGTTTCATATTTTGGTTTTCTATTTGGTTCCAAAAGTCTACATTTCTATTTTTATGCCAATACCATGCCATTTTGATCACTTATATGACTTATTATATGACTTATAATATAACCTAAGTCTGGTAGAGTGATACCTCAAGCTTTGTTTTTATTACTAAAAATTGCCTTGGCTATATGGGATTTTTGCTAGTTTCATACAAAACAAAGAACAATTTTTCCAGTTCTTCAAAACATAATGTTGCTATTTTAATGGGAATTGCATTGAATTATTAGATTGCTTTGGATAGAATAGATATTTGACAAAGCTGATTTTTCCCACCCAAGAGCATGATATGCTCTTCAATTTGTTAATGTCTTCTGCTATTTCTTTTCTTAGGTTTTCATAATTCTCTTTGGAGAGGTCCTTCACCTCTTTTGTTTGGCATATTCCCAGCTATTTCATTTTCTGTGAAGCTACTGTGAAAGGAATTATATCTTTGATTAGCTTCTCAACTTGGCTCTTATTGGCATATATATACTAGGCTACTGATTTATGGACATCTTGCGGTTGACTCTCTGGGTTTTCTAAATATTTGACCATATCATCAGCAAAGAGCAAGAGTTTGACTTCCTCTTCCCCCATGTGGATGGTCTTTATAGCCTTCTCTTGCTTGATTCTATTATCTAGATCTTCCAGCACTATACTGAATAGTAGTGGTGATAAAGGACATCCTTATTTGGTTCATGTCTGACTAGAAAAGTGTTCAGTTTTACTCCATTCAGTATGATGTTAACTGTGGCTTTGTCATAGATGACTTCAATCATTTTAAGAAATGTGCCACCTATTTCTATATTCTTAGTGTTTTTGTTAGAAAAGGATGCTGAATTTTATCAAATGCTTTTTTTGCATCTATTGAGAGGATTATATAGTCTTTGTTTTTGCTTCTAATGATATGGTTAATTACATTTATGGATTAGTGTATGATAAACTTAGCCTTGCATCCATGGGATGAAGCCTACTTGATTGTGATATATAATTTTTTTAATGTGTAGCTGTAATTTATTGGCTAAGATTTTTTTCCATCAATATCACTACTGAAATTGGTCTGTGGTTTTACTTATTAGTTGAGTCCTTTCCTGGTTTTGGAATAAAGGTGATGTTTGCTTCATAGAATGTGTGAGGGAAGGTTTCTTACTTTTCATTGTTTTAGAATAGGTTCTGAGTAGAGGTACAAGCTCATCTTTGAAGATGTGATAGAATTCTGGTGTGAAGCCATCTGGTTCAGGGATTTTATTTTGTTGGAAGCTTTTTATTGTCTCTGCAATCCTACTACTTGATATTCTAGAGATCTCTTTCTTCTTGGTTAAGTGTCTAAGGAGATGGTATGATTCCAGGTTCTGGTCCATTTCTTCCACATTGTCAAATTTCTGAGTGAAGGTCCATTACTTCCTTTTATCCTTTGCACCATTATGGAAACTAGGTTTTGTCCTTTCATTTATGAATGTTTACTTTTCTGATGGTCCATTGTGATGTTCAGTGTGGAGAATAGGTCTAAGTATTTCCTGTAGAGTTTGTCTTTTTGTGGTGAATTGCTTCAGTATTTACATATCAGTAACAGATTTGATTACTCCATTGTTTTGAAGCTTAATTTAGCGAGATACAGGATGTTGGGCTGAAAATAGTTTCATTTAGGAAAGTTAGAGGTAATGACCATTCTCTTCTGGTTTGGAAAGTGTCAGCTAAGAAGTCTGCTGTCACCCAAATGGATCTGTCCCTGTAGGTTCATTGGCACTTACTCCTAGCTGCTTGCAGAATTTTCTTCTTCTTCTTGATTTTGGACAGATTCATGACAGTGTATCTTGGAGATGTTCTGTTTGTGTTGAGATGACCCAGAATTCTGTATTCCTCTCAAAGGAGTGTTTCAGAATCTTTAGTGATACCTGGGAAATTTTCATTTATCATATCTCCTAGTAGGGCTTTCATTCCTTTGGAACAATCTTCTTCCCTTTCAGGAATACCTATAATTCATGTTTGAACATTATGTGGAGTCCCCTTATTCTCTGAGTAAATATTCTGCTTTCTCTCTCTTCTTCTCTGCTTCTTCAACTGCTGGTTCACTTCATCAGTATTCAATTCCCAAGGGACTGGGGTTCCAAAGCTCTCAACACACTTCTTAGGAGGCCCATCAAACGGTGCTCTTTGACAACAAGGGGGCCTTGTGGGGGTGCAGGGACTGCTTAGCTCACACCAACAATGGCTGATGGAGCTCAGCAGGTGCATCAGAGCTGGCCATGCACTAGGAACCCATGGTCTGTTCCCCTCATGCACAAGACCTTCCCACAATGGTGGCTATCTGCCTACAGCCAAGCTGATGGGAAAACCACCCTGCCCAGCATTGAACCCTGGCCACCAGATACTGTTTGAGTTTACTTCCTGCTCCAACAAGCAGCCCAGTCCAAAATTAAAAATCTTCAGACAACCCATTCCCATTCCCAGACCTCCACGAGAGAGCTGGCCAACTGCTTTCCCTACTTTCTGTGTTGCTCTTCCTCAGCTCCAGACCTCCTTGTTGGCTCACTGTGCCTCTGGAGTCATGTTTCTGGGTAGATTCCCCCAGCCAGAAGTGGCTGAATTTCACTTTCCACTGTCTCACTGCAAGTAGGTGGTAAGATGCGTCTAGTCCTCCATCTTCAACAGTTAAATATTTAGAGTCTGGAGGCCAGTCTAGGATACTGATCACCTGTGTGATAGTTACTGAAACAACATATGCTATTCTATTCTTTTTAAGGTTGAATGTGGTTAAATTTTGGGAAGGGTTTTATAAAGTGCAAAGTTATAAACACCAGATATTATTCCTCTTCTCATTGAATATTATTTTGAGAAAATGGCAGGTAAAATATAAGTCATGTCTTTTCTGATTATATTTAGTGCTATCTTTTTGCTGTTTTATTTCTCATCAGTTGTTTTATTAGTTGCTCACATGGAGACTTGAGTCCTTATCATTGTGAAGTTTCTTTTCTTGTCAAATGTTCTTTCTGTACTGTGTTTTAGAAGTTACCATCATGAAATTGTATTTCCTGAAAGAATATTATTACATCCATAAAAATTGATTTAAATGAGTCTAAATAGTAAAATATAGTAGTAATACATGACTGAAATGAGTGGTAACCTGGTAGGTAGAAAAAATATCTTTTCTACTGTCTTTTATTATATTGCCAAAGCACCTTTCCTAGTTTCTCTGTTGTCAACATATTTAAAAAATGAATTGTTATAAATTTTAGGTTTTTTGGTATTAATAATAAGAAATTGATTATAAAATGGCCCAACCATATCTGTTGAATTAGTTGAAGATTCGTGTTACCTGAAAGTTTATTTTCCACTTACATGAGCTCTCTTCATTTATTACACAAACTAGATAACAGTATGGAAAGAGAAATTCATCCTTGTTCTCCTTAGTTTTTTCTTTCATGATGTATTTTTCTTTAAGGACTCATTAGGTTATTTTATTGCTATACATTATATTTCTTCTTTAAAAGAATGGAGGAAATCTTCATTGCATTCTTGAACTTACTGCTAGATTTTTCTAAATATAAAATAATAATAATGACATGAAAAACTGATTCTATTACTAAAATATCCTGTGATTCCTTCATCCATTACTGTGCTAATTAACCTAATAACAACATTTTGTATTAAAAGGTTCACTACTTTACATATTTTCTGTAATGAGCTTTCAAAAACCATGACACTTCTTCATACTCTGAAGTAAGTTGCTATTCCATGGAGTGTGTTATTTTCTTTCCCCCTTGTATTGGTCTGTTCTAAGAAATTGGCCAGACTCTAATCAGTTAAGTCCACTTTTTGAGTTTTAAATAAACTAACAAAGGGGAAACTTTCAGTAGAAAGTTTAGAAAGTTTCTAATTTAGAAAGTTTGTCAAGAATATAGTTAAAAGATATCTCTTGTTGATACATTCCTCTTTCTTCTCAATAGCATTTAAAAACAGTAATTGTTCTTTTCCAATTAATGTGATATATAGTGAAACATTACCCCTTCAGATAGTCTGTGAGTGGGGAGTCCTTATATACTATCCATTTCATGCAGCATACATATGTTCCACTGAGCTGTTTTCCATTTTAAGAGCTACCATTACTGAGAACTTATTATATGGCAGACATTATACTTGAGAGTTTTACACATCTATGTCATTCAATCTGCTTACTAACCCTATGAGTTAGAAATTTTCTATCTTATACATGTCTACACAAAAAGACTCAGATAAATTATATAGTTTTCCTATGGTCACATAATGAGTGCAAAAATTCAATCTTAGGTCTCGCTGATAGTAGAATTTGTCTTCTTCACTACCATTTTATTCTGCCTGATGGAAAATCAATAGTGTGTTTATAGTATTTTCCTGTTTTACTGAAGTACAGAGTTACAAAGCAGGTCTTGAAGCAGAATACAACTAGGGAGGAGCCTGACCAAGGGCAGGGGCCCAGGCTTTGTTTGGAAGGCTAGCAGAGGCAAGTAGAACCTATAAGCACCTAGGGCTAAATGGGCTACAGACTCAGGAGGACAAAACTTAATTATAGTGGGTCCAATCAACAGAGTTCTTCAGTACCTTTCACTGCCATGAACAGAATTTCCCAACTTTGACTCCTGCAGGGGTGAGCTTTGTATAACAGATCCTTACATTGTTTCAGCCATTGCCTGGACACAATAAATAATATTCACTACAATTTTTTTCTAGGTGTATGCAGATTTATTATAACTAAAATACAAATTTATTTGAAAGTGTATTGAATTCCGCATTTGTATTTATATATTGTATCAATTGATAGCTCTCAACATTGCTATTTATGGGCCTAATTGAAGCTAGCTTCAGAAAATATGTTGACATTATAAAGTTCTTCTTAGCAAAGTATCTCAAGAATGGAAGAAAAAGTATCTAATGTACTCAGCCCTATTATGAAACTAATTTATAGCTTTCATATGAAAGCTATAGCCCAATTATAGCCCAAGAAGAAGGGGAAAGGAGAGAGGGAAGGGAGAAGATGGAGGGAAGATGGGTGAAAGGAGGGTAATTGGTGGGACCACACCTACGGTGCATCTTACAAGAGTAAATGTGAAATTTGCTAAGTATATAGAATATACATGTCGTAATACAATAATTAAGAAAATGTGGTGAAGGCTATGTTAACCAGTTTGATGAAAATATTTCAAATTGTATATAAAACCAGCACATTGTACCCCATGATTGCATAAATGTACAGAGCTTTGATTTAATTTAAGAAAAAAAAGTGTTCACATTCAAAAATGTTCAGAGCCACCCTACTTCTGGACTTATGTAATTCTCAGTACAGACTGAGAACTTACTCTTTTGGTAGGCATCCAGGTACACATTTTAAATTCACAATCTTATTTAACTGCACAACAACCTATGTGGTAAGTTCTATTATTATCCCATTTTTCAGATGTAGAAACTGAGCACCAATTTCTAATTCCTAAATACTACCCCATAAATAGTTTTGTTGAAATTAAAATGGATAACAAATTTAAAATGGCACAGTCTTAGTCTAAGGCATTAGATGTTATTAGTAATAGTCAGTATAATGATATCAGTTCTATTAATGCGCAATCCATTAATTTTATTATAGTGTTATTGATAGAATAATTTATCTATTCCAAAAAGGGGTTTAAAAAAGTTAGCAAAAGGTCAAATAGGGCCATTTTGTTATACCTGATGAATAACAGAATCTGATTTTTATGTAAAATGACACTCTTCAAAGGAGTTTCATACTTATAACGCTTGCTTCAGGCAAGGCTCCAAGAAGATATTTGGGAGACATTTGCTTCCATCAGGCATCATTCTTTTCTTTTCTTTTCTTTGTCTTTTTCTTTCTATTCTTTTTTTTTTTTTTTGTAGTTAGTGTGTTTATTTTTTAGTGGATGGGGTAGGTGTCAAAATTAAAATTATAGCGGTAATGATATGTTATTGATATGTAGTACATGGACAAATGTTCCTGCATTAGATTAGTCACCAATTAAAACATTATGAATCACTATTAATGTGTTTTTACTCTTTCACGGAAGGTATAAGTTATAGTCATTTTTTGGTAGGGATGTTCAAGCATTTAAGAGTTATTATGAGTAGAGGCTGAACAGAAAATAACATGGTTGTTGAACTAGAGTATTTTTAAAATGATCCTTTAATAACCACATTCCACCTCTAATAGCTACATACAAAACTGTAGTCTCCAGTTGTCTTTTCAATATTTTCCTTCCAATATACTTTAAGTACTTGTCTTCCATCCATAAAAAGTTTAAAAGAAAAAAAAGTTCATTCTGAATGTAGGGTAAAGGTACCTCTTACTTTTCAACCTCTCAGGCTTTTTATATCATTTGTCTCACAGATCCCAGGACAAGGCCTTGATTATGGGAGAAGGCTGATGTTCAGTAAAACCCAGAAGGAGATAGAAAGTAGAGATGAATTAAACCTCTGCCATACTAATTCAGTAGACTTACCTACTGATTTGTTTTATTATATTTTAACTTCAATTTTTTTTTAATTTTAATTTACAGGGTCCTTTTTTCCACTAAATCCTAGCATTTCCTTTTAAATATTGATATATATATGCATTTTACAAAAGTAATACAAGTTCATTGTAGAAAACTTGTATATTGCAGAAAAGAGCAGAGAAAAATAATATTTTTCTCATAATTCAACTATAACTCTATAAAAAACAACTCCACTGTTAAGAATTTCTCTACCTACATATTCTACTTAAAACATTTGTGTTTTTATGCCCTATTTGTATAACATTAAGTTATGCCAAATTAGTTTATACCATATTTTGTTACTCAAATCTTTAAAAGCTATGTGTAAAATTTGAAATAAATTGAATTAAATTTTAGTACATCAAAACTATTGGCTATCTAAAGAATTACCAATAGAAATCATTCCATAATATGTGTGGTTAGCTCAAAACTGTTTCTATGAATATTTTTAAATATTTAATTTAATCTATTATTTCTAGTAATAATAATAAAAATCTTTTAAGCCTGCAAATAGGATTTTCTAGACACACACACAAAACACTTGATCACCCCCATGCTTCTGAACCCAGATGCACATAAAGATACTGGGATACTAGACCTCTTATATCTTGCTAATGGGAATGCAAAGTGGTACAGCCAAGCCACTCTGGAAATCAGATTGGCTGGGTTTTTTTGTTGGTTTGTTCGTTTGTTTTAATTAAACATATAATACTGCATCCTGAAATTGCATTCCTGGGCATTTGTCTCACAGAAAAGAAAACTTACGTTAACGCCAAAATCTGTACATGAATGTTTGTAGCAGTTTTATTGGTAATAGTCCCAAACTGGAAAGAACCCGTATGTTCTTTAAGGGATGAATAGTTAAACAAACTGTTGTGCATCTATGCCAATATACAATATTATTCAGCCACTAAAAAGGAACAAACTATTGATACATGCAACAACTTGGATGGGTTTTAAAGCCATTATTCTGAGTAAAAAAATGCCAATATCAAAAAATTGCATGCTATGTGATTCTTGAAATAACCCAGTTGTAGAGGTAGCAATCAAGTGGTGGCCAAGGTAAGGGAAAGGGTATGACTAGTAAAGGACAACATGAGGAGGTTTTTATGATGATGGAACAGTTCTGTGTATTGATTATAGTGCTGGTTATAGGAATTTGTGCATGTGAAAAAAAATCTCATAGAATTATACACAAAAACTTTTTAAAAACCAAGTGCTTGCAAAAATGTCAGAAGTGACCTTTTCCCTGGATCATGGAAGAGTTTATTGTTTTGTTTTACTACTTTTTTTTTTATATTTGTATACTTGTTGGATGTTAACATTTTGTTTTTATAATCTAAAAAAACGAAAATAAAATCATCAGAGAGCAAGATGGCCAAATAGAAACCTCCAGCAGCAGTGATCATCCAGCTGCACCAACACCTAATTCAACAACTATCTGCGTAAGCAAGGACCTTCAGAGAACTAAAAATCGGGTATCTGATCATACGACATGGGTTGAATGTACTACATAGTCTTCCTCAAAGAAGCAAGCACTGAAAAGGGCTGAAAAGATAATCTTGCATTACTTACCCCCCGCCCCATTTCCAGGAAATGCCACACCAGCTTATGGGTTGGCGAGAGAATCTTTGTGCCCAAAGGAGGGAGAGTAAAGGTATTATGGGGCTTTGGACTGAAACTCAGGGCTGCCCTGGCACAGGCAAACACAGTACA
The DNA here is from genome assembly GCF_000181295.1 of Otolemur garnettii. NCBI lineage: Eukaryota > Metazoa > Chordata > Mammalia > Primates > Galagidae > Otolemur > Otolemur garnettii. Next base: position 559,073 of record NW_003852401.1, read on the forward strand.
GAGCAGAATTATACCAATATCCAGAGGGAGCTTTTTTTTTCTTTTTTTTTTTGAGACAGAGTCTCACTATGTTGCCCTCTGTAGAGTGCTGAAGCATCACAGCTCATAGCAACCTCCAATTCTTGGGCTCAAGTGATTCTCCTGCCTCAGCCTCCCAGTTGCTGGGACTACAGGTGCCAGGCTACTTCTTGGTTGTAATTGTCGTTATTACAATTATAGGCCTGGGCTGGGTTCAAACCTGCCACCTCCAGTATATGCAACTGGCACCCTAGCTGCTGAGCTACAGGTATCTAGCCCAGAGGGAGCATTTTGATCCACCTGGATGGAAAGAAATCCTTTGCTCAAAAGCCCAAGTCTCAGCTAGCCCCACAACCAGTAGACAAAAAGCAGCTTGGGGCCTGGACTAAATTCATAAGGCAGTGAGGCCACAAAGGCTACAGTCCTTGGGCAATTCCTATGACTGTGCTGCCTGGAGCCAATAGAATTGGGATGCACATGACCCTGTGGCATACCAGCATCTATAGCCAAGTCAGTGCCTGTGAAACCTCTCCCCAGTTACAGACAGCAAGGCTGGGAAGAGTCTTCTTTGGCTTGATGAAAGGGAGCTCAAAGGACTTATAACTTGGGTACCAGTAAAATAAAGTACCAAGCAGACTGCAGAGGCTCCTGAGTGCAGGCCTTGTTCCTGGAAGGCATTTCTGGACCTACTCTGGGCCAAAGGAAACATGCTATTTTAAAATGAAGGACTCAGCCCTGGCAGGATTCACTACCTGCCAACTAAACAGCCCTCTGGCTTTCAACAAAGCTAAGAGATAGCCAGGTGACAGACATCACTGGCTTTGGGCGACACAGACCTGGCTTCAGGTGTGACCTGACACTGGGTGGCCATGAGTGAGTGCCTATCATCATTCCTCCAGCACCTCCAGCAGCCCTGCACAGACAGTAATGGAAGAGAGTGAGAGACTTTACTTGGTAATCCAGGGAATTCTCCTCTATCTTACCCAAGTTTACAAAGGTAGTACCACCAGGAGTCTGCAAGAGTCACAGCATTACTGGCTTGCTTGAGACATTTCCAGTGCTGATATGGCTGCACTGACCAGAGACTCAGACTATAGCATTCAATTCCCTTTGAGTGTCCAAGAAGGATGGGTTTGCATAAGGATAAAATAAAAGGGTGAAATTTCAGACTGTGAAATAAAAACTTAACTTTTCAATGCCTAGACATTGAAAAACATCCACAAGTGTCACAAATATCCAGGAAGACATGACCTTACCAAACAAGCTAAGGTACCAGTAACAAATCCCAGAGTGATAGAGATAGGTGATCTTTCAGACAAAGAATTCAAAATGGCTGTCCTGTAGAAGTCCAACAAACTTTAAGACAGCACAAAGAAGGAATTCAGAAGCTTATCAGAGAAATTTAACAAAGAGATTGAAATAATTTTTAAAAATCACAGAGAAATTCTAGAACTTAAGAATTAAATTGACAAAATGAGCAATGCATCAGAATCACTCAACAGCATAATTGACCCAGTAGAAGAAGGAACTAGTGAGCTTGACGATAGGCTATTTGAAAATACAATCAGAACATGAAAAAGAAAAAATAATAAATAAGAATGAATCACACCTCAAAAGAGCAAACTTAAGAGTTATTGGCCTTAAATAGGAGGTAAAGAGAGAGATTGGAGTAGAAAGTTTATTCAAAGAAATATTAACAGAGAACTTGCCACACCTAGAGAAAGATAATAATATTCAGGTACAAAGAGGTCATGGAACACCAAGCAGATATAACCTAAGCAAAGATCCCTCAAGGTATTTAATAATTAAGCAACCAAGGGTCACAGATAAAGAAAAATCCTAAGGAAAGCAAGAAAAAAGATAAAAATAAATAAAGAAGCTCCAGTATGTCTGGTAGCAGACATCTCAGTGGAAACCTTACAGGCCAGGAGAGAGTAGTATGTGTTATTCAAAGTGCTGACAGAAGAGTACCTTAACCCTAATATTATATTATATCCTGCAAAAATATCCTTACTGTGAAGGAGAAATAAATATTTTTCCAGAGAAACAAAAGCCAAGGGATTTAATCAACATCAGACCTGTCCTATATGAATGCTAAAAGGAGTTCTTCAATATGAAAGAAAAGGACCTTATTGAACAATAAGCAATTTAGGAATGTAACTCAGTAACAATAAGGACACAAATACAGAATACTCTATTGCTATAACTGTGGTGTATAAACCAGTTGTGTCTTGAGTAGGTAGACTAAAACACAAACCTATACAAAATAATAATTATATCAATATTGAGAGATAGATAGTATAAAAACATATGGATGAAAACAACAAAAAGTTAAAAATCAGGGGGATGGAATTAAGGGTACAATTTCTGTTAGAATGCTCTTTTCTTGCTTGTCTGTAAGGACATTTGTCAAATACTTAAAATAATTGCTTATAAAATGTTTTCAAAAACTTAATAACAAATAACACACAAAAAGTAAGAAATTAAAACACATTACTAGAGAAAATGACTTTTAACAGGGGAAGACACAAAGGAAGGAAGGAAGGAGGGAAGGAAAGAAGGAAGGATCTTAAAATAACCAGAAACCAACTAACAACGTGGGAGCAGTAGGTCCTTAACTATCAATCATAATATTGAATATAAGTGGATTTTAAAAAATCCTCAAAGATTCTTAAGGAAAAAAATAAAAAATATGTTTCTCAAACTGGGGTGAAATTCCTCCTAATGAAACCCCACAGCCAAGCACAGGAATCATAAGATTAGCACATCCTCCTGGAATATCCATTTTACTTGACCATTTGGGGTCATAGGTACAGGGAGGAAGCATGGATGTTTTATGTAGTAGAATGTGAAATCCTTACATATTTTTGACATATAAAAGATGATTACAAAGAAATGTCTTGCTTGAAGTGAGTACCCAAAAGGAATAACCCAGATCCCTGAGGGCTTTTGTCTTCTCCCCTCTATGTTCATTCTGACCATGTGTGTGAAGCACTTGTTAGCATAGACATACACAGAACTTAGCAATGCCTTAAATACTGGATTGTGCTGTTTCTGCCTGCCATTTGATATGTGTTGGGAGTACAACACAAGCTTTTCCTCCTAGGCCTCAATTTGATCCTCTGCCTCAGAAGTAGAGAGTGTAAATCAGAATTAAAACCTAGCTAGGGAAGGAGAAGGAGGGTCAAAGCAATCATAATTCTGAGGGACATGAAGCTCATTCCATCAACATGGAAAAGCAAGAAATATTACATCTCTTTATTATCTCTAAAGTAACTTCCATTCCTGGCCTCCATCTCACTGACTTGGCATGGAACTCTGACATTCCTGGGCATCCCTTCCACCAACCTCCCATCCTCCTGGCTCTGTCTTTGTGCCTGGATTCTGGTATTTTAAATATCGCCGGGGAAATCCTCCTTTTAAAGTTCCCTAGATATAATCACAATACCCAACTCCTCATTCCCCATCCAGGATCCTTGCAGGTTCATGGCTGAGTTGCACCTATGCCTTGGGAATAGCCAGACCAGCTCCTTGAGGAGGCAAGCAAAGGCCTCACATACAGTTCTCATTCAACCACTATACACCCAACCCTACCAAAGCCCATTCTCTAAGGAAAATACTTTGTTTAAAATTTTTATATACCAAGCATTATTCGAGGTACCTTATCACTATCAACTCATTTTTCTTCACAAAAACCCTATGTGGTAGATACCATTATTACCTCTTTGTTCTAGATGAGAAAGCAGGCATGGAGTTGAAGCATATAATTTTCAGTACATAAACTCATACTATTTTGTTGAACTATATACTATGAATATTTTTCCAGTTGCATTTATTAACTAGTCCCCCATTGAAAAATATACATTTTAAGTGGATAAATAGCATTTCTTTTATAGCTGTGTCATAATTTAATTCTATAGTTTTCCATCAGAAGAAATGAAAATATAGGTTACATAAATAGTTTGTTCATTCTTATTACCTGTTTTGTTTATGTAACTTATTTTACTAATAAGATAAAAAAACTCTCAGGCAATCTTATTTTTCATACTCCATGAAACGTCTTGTAGGATTTGACATATGTGTACATCCACAACATCCATCCCTAGGGCAGATCCTCGGTGTTCACACAGGCTTCAGGCCAGAAGCAGCTTCTGCTTTTGCAAAGAAGGAAACCCTGTAGCACCAGAGGAAGCCTATAATCTTATCTTCAAATCTGAACTATAAATCAGCATTAGATAATTTCTTGATAATTTTGCTAATGTTCCTGTAAGCCAGTAATACATTTCCTTTTATTTTATGAAACAGTGAGCTGACAAAATTATATGATAAGGCCATTTGTAAGCAATATTTTCATTTCTTTTGCTCTTTTCAGCTGAATATAATGCTAGGTTTAATGCACCGAGAGGATGTCTGCTCATGTGCACTTTTTAAATCATTTGGAGCAATGATGATACCCTGTTAGAATGGCTTACATAGTATTTGTATGAATTTTAAAGAATTGTGTATGCATAAATCAAAGGATATGGCAAGGCCCTGACATGATTACATCTTGAAAGTTCATTAACAATATCCTTGGAGTACATCACAGCCTTAATATGCACACTTGAGAATTGACTGGTTTTCAATTTAGTTTAATTTCCTGAATAGTAATGTACATTTTTCATTTGATGTAATTTGAAAACTCAGAGTGGATTAGCACTGGACTAGAAGAAGGAAAAAAATATATCTTTTATCGGGTCCATTAACTTACAATTATGGCTTGATTTTGCTATGCAATTGTTCTAAGTATCTTTGTATTTTGCATTTGGATGTGGCTTAGCTTCTCACCTAGGTTAACTTCATACAAATCGGGCCTTTAAAAGTCTCTGGTATGTCCTTATAGGATTACCAATTAGCCTAGATTATGCTTATACTGAAAGGTCTCTTTCTTTTAAAGAAGCTTTCCTAGCAGCTGTAGTTATTTTCACTGAAACAAGAGTTCTTCCTGTTTAATCACTTGTATTCCAAATTAGAAGTATTGCCTTCAATTGTTAACACAAAGACATGGGCAAGATATTTGCCTAACTTAATCGTTCTTTTTATATGACTCATGACTTGTTAGAAAGCTTATATTGTCCTGTTTCCTGTGAATGTGTCTCCACTTTCCATCAAATGATTTTGAAGAGACCAGCTGGATTCTTATCAGTAAAACTGTGCAAATTAAAGATAAATATCTCTGAATCATAACACTTTCATTTTCCTGTTAAAACAGCTAGCTTTAAACATTCAGGGATGAGGACATCAACTGATCTCTATTTCTACTTTCTGATTGTATTTAATCGTCCGATCACAGAACTGGAAAACAACCCAAGAGATCATTGAGTCAGCACCCAGTTCCAGGCCAACATGTGCCCTAACTTTTCACTTTCTATGGACTTTTCCTGAACCAGAGTTTTACAAGTTTTCCTTAGGAACTCACTTAAGAATGTAAATATTCCTCCAGGCATGAGTCAATGTCTCTTGATTAAATAAGGCTCTTGTTCCAATCAAACTCTATTCATTTTCTTTTGTTTTATTCTCTTTTGATGGAAGAAACTAGTCAGATCTTTTACAAAATCTACATCATATGTTCATTTGGAGGTTGGCAGTTAAGAAGCCTTTTCCCTACCTTGTGGAGAAAAGGACAACTTTTTCTTTAGTACTTAATCTCATTTCAGTAGAGTCAACTTTAAGAATAGACAGTAACATGGTAGAATGATTTCAGAAGTGCCCTTGTAAGCAATTTTCTCCACAGAATATGTGTGACTTCTATCAAGACATGTCCTTTTTGTTTATGACTGAATTGTTTATTACAGTTTTCACTTCCAGAGAGAACCTGACAAGTGAGTTTCAAGCCAGCTAAGGATTGAAGAGAAAGCTCAGTGTAGAGCCTTGGAATGGAAATCAAAGCCCCAGGCATGCTACCTGCTTGTCTGGGAAGCTTTGTGAGCAAGTTGTTTAAGGTCTAACTCTCTGCTTCCTCATTCATAAAACAGAGATGCTCTGATTCGTTACTTTTGAGAGGGAATTCTTTGCATTTGAAAGTACTATGAGAATTATAAAGTCCCAATTCAAACGTGAGGTCTTTCTGTTGAAGAGAGAAAGTTCAGGAGCCTACTCAGCCCCAGATCATGAACTAAAACCAATGACTGGAAGGCACAAAAGGTCATCAAATTTCAAGGTAGGGTCAGACTAGGATGAGGCCAATCACCTGGGGTGGGGAGGGGGAGAAAACATGTAAAGAAGATCTTCTCTTTGTCCTAGCACTATTTCAGGAAAACGTAAAGGAAAAGCTTTGTTATCTTTAATTTTAACCATATCCTTCCCTTGGTATCCTCTGGAATTCATTCCAGTAGGTTTTAACATGTGTACTTCTAACACAGAGTTGTGGTCAAAATAACATTGGGATACATAGCAAGCCTCCTCTCAGATATACTTCCATCCTCATATTACAAGCTCTGAAAAGGCCCGTAAGAATATAATGTTCCTGGAACTTAACAGCTTCTATTTTTTCCCTTAGCCTTTCCACCTTTTCCTAAAACCATAAATAACAATGCCGATAACCTTACAAAAGCTAAAGACAGAATCCTATGTCATTATAAAGTCAAGTAAGAACTACATTATTTAGATGGTTAAATTATAGAGGACTCAATTTTAAGATTTATTTCACTAGTCTTTATGCAAGTAGCTAAAATTTCAATATTTAAATTACATTTATCCATGTATGATTCTAAAAAGCCAGCAGATTTGCTGTGTCTTGAAATTTTAAGAACTATATCAGCAGTGATCAAACCAACACTAGTGATATAGCTACTGAGTGGTTTTTTTTCAACTGCTTTTAAAATATCTTTTTTAATTTCAACTTAATAATGAGGATATTCATTTCAGGTTACACTGGTCTCACTTCCAAGGTAAAGTTCCAGTTGTAGTTGAGCTCATCCTTCCCCCCAAAAGGCCCTCCTCACCATCATACCACTTGGATCATATTTTGGAGTAATTTAACCAATCAACAATAATTATCTAATAGTTGGCTACATTGTTAAGGGTTCTGTGCTTTTATCATACAATAAAGCTAAAAGTAAAATGTCTCTATAGAAAGAATCTTGACAGTTTAAAAACATGTCACAGAGGGTCATCTGGAATTTTTCAAAAATAAGTGTGTGGCAGTCTGAAACATGCACCATTATTCTTTTTTAATTTTTTAATTTTTTCATATACTTTTTTAAATTGGCCAATAAAATTGGATATCATGTAAAACATGATGTTTTGAAGTCTGTATACTGGGTGGAATATCTATATCTAGCTATTTAACATATGCATTACCTTACAAAGTTTACAATTTGTGTAGTAAGAACATTAAAAATCCATTTTCTTAGCATTTTTCAAGATACAATATGTTTTTATTAACTGTAGTCAGCATGTCATATAACAGATCTCATGAAGTTGTTCACCCCAATACTAGAATTTTGTGACCATTGGCCAACATCTCTCCTTCACCCCGTGTCACTCTGGCCGTTGGTTACCACCATTGTCCTCTCTACTTCTTATTCTTCTGTTTACAAAGTAGTCTGGGTTTGGACTCTGTTAGCAGGAAGAAGAAACCCTTTGCTGAACCCTGGGCCTGCCAGGGAACCTTTGGGGAGAAGTGGGAGGGCAAAGCAGATGGAAGGAAAAGTCAGTCTAAGCCTTAAGCAGGGACTGGCGAGAGGAAGAGGGAATTAAAAAGAGATTGGAATAGTTCTGTTTGCATGCTCTACCTCACAGCAAAACTTATTCACCTTTGTTTTGTATTCTTTATAATTTTCTTGCTATTTATAATATAGTCCATGGATTTAGGATCTACTGTGTGGAGTGTGTATGATAGAAGTCTTGGTGTATTTATATACATATAAATTCTTCCTTTGTACATAGAGAGTGTAAATTAGCAGAATAAACAAGACTTCAAGGGGGGAAATCTTTAAACTATTTAAGTGAACAGGCTGCTCTAGTGCCCTTGAACATTTCAAAAGCAAAGTAGCTATTTAGATCATCACACCTGCTTCCCTATAGAGTTTCTCTTGACAGTCCATTTAACCTACTGTGTATTTTTAAATGAAATTGAAATCTTGCTTCTTGGCTGGACTCAATGGCTCACACCTGTAATCCTAGCACTCTGAGAGGTCGAGGCAGGCGAATCAAATGAGCTCATGAGTTAGAGACCAGCTTGAGTAAAAGGGAGCCCTCCTCTCTAAAAATAGCTGGGCATTGTGGTATGCACTTGGAGGCTGAGGCAAGAGGATCACTTGTGCCCAAGAGTCTGATGTTGCTGTGAGTTATGATACCCTGGCACTTTACTAAGAGTGACAAAGTGAGACTCTGTCTGGAAAAAACAGAGAGAAAGATTGGAGTAAACCTAAAGTGCTCTAAAGCTAAAGTCTCTGCCTACACAATGGAAGAAAATATTTACAAACTGTACATCCCATAAAAAGCTAATGTCCAGAATCTCTAAGGAACTCAGCAAGAAAAATACAAAACAACCACATTAAAAAGTGGGCAAAAGACATGAATAGAAGGTTTTCAAAAGAATATAGACAATGGCCAACAAACATGAGAAAATGCTCAACATCACTAATCATCAGGGAAATGCAAATTAAAGCCACCATCAGGTATCACCTTACCCTTGTCAGACAGCCATTATTAAAAAGTCAAAAAACAACAGAGAAAATGAATTCTTATATGTTTGTGGGACTGCAAATTATACAACCTCTGTGGAAAACAGCATGGAAATTCCTTAGAGAAATGTAGACTTAAGCATTCGACCCAGTTATCCTTCTCCTGGGTATCTAAGAAATTTTATCAAAAAGACACCTGTTTACCACAGCACAATTCACAATTGCAGAGATGTCAAATCAGCCTAAATGCCCATAAATTCATGAGTGGATAACAAAAATGTGATGTGTGCCACGTTATGGAGTACTACTCAGCCACCAGAAGGAATGAAGTAAAGTCTTTCACAGCAACTTGGATGGCACTAGAGACCATTATCCTAAATTAAGTATCTCAGGAATGAAAAAGCAAACACCCGATGTACTCTCTAAAAATTGGGAGCTTATTGATAGGTACACACAGAGATGAAGAAATTTGTATAGGTCATTGGAAACCATGAAGAGGGGAGGAAAACGGGGTGGAGTAAAAACTTACCTATCAGGTACAATGAACACTATTCGGTGATGGGCAGCCGAAAAGCCCTAACTTAAGCATTATATAAGTCATCTATATACAAAAATTGTACCCCTTTAGTATTTTGAAATTTAAAAAAAGAAATAATTTGTATAGAAATCTCAGTAACAAAAAAACTAGTTAAATATATGACAGCTATCCAGAAAGTATCTAGTATGTCTCTACTTTTCATATTACATTGCTGGATACTTTCTGGATGGCCATTATAAATAACATATAAAAATAACAAAATATTTTAAAAATTAGAAAATTTTCCTTGAAGGTTACCTAAGTGGTACATAATTATGTGCTTCAATTATTTAGGTAACACATAGCAGCCTATCTTCGATTTATTTGCAATTTGGATTGAATCTTTTAATGAAAGATTCATACAAATACTTTTTTTAGATGACCTTTTAAAATCATATGAGGCAAAAAAAAAATAAAAAGAAATTATTTAAATTATGTTTAGTTTTTTTATTTCTTATATGATTTTTAAAATATATTAATATTAGTTACACGGGCAAAATTTATATATAATTTATAAGTGGCCTTATATCAGGAAATGTACTTTTGTTTTGATAAATTTACTTTGCATGATTTGGAGCCCAATTTCTAGAATAAGTTAGAGAAGATTCAAATTTAGTATATTTGGCATTTTTCTACTTGATTTGTTAAGAGTATGGAGGTTTAACTTTTTGTTTGCTTATTTGGGATTCTTTTTCTTATTTTTTTTTTCCCAAATGAAGAGCTGTTTATTCCTATATTCTTGTCCACAGAAACACTTAGTTATAAGACTTAGTTAAAATTTATTTACAATTAATGATGGTTAAGCTCTATTGAGACAGAATATGTTTTTCCTATGCCAATAAGGGACAAACTCTTGAAGTTTCAGTCACATACTTTCTGGAATGGATGTGAAAATTCTGGCTTTACATAGACTAGTAAATAATGTTTTGAAATATAGTTTTTAAAATAATGTAAATCTTATAAGAGCTTAGTAAAGGAAATTTATCCTCTTCAGATTTGGAATCATCACAGAAAAAAAAAAAAAAAGATTAGATGTTAGCAACAGAAGCCAACCAGATGTCCCTTGAAAAATCTGTCTAATTTTTTGAATGAGGCAAAATGAATTGACAGCTCATATTAAAAGATTACATAAGTTATATTTCTAATTCCAAGTTTGATCTGAATATTGTAATGATTAGTTAAATTTTGAACACCACATGTCTTTGAAGTGAGAGCAGAAGAGGGCGCCCCAAGGCACTGCGTGTAAAAGAGGATGTGAAGAGTTGCTTTGAAGGTTGTGCTCAGCGTTAGACCTGCCCACCACATCCAGGTTAGTGACAGGCAGGGTGATCAGCACCTCACAATAATACATTATATTTCGGGTTTTATTTATTAACATTAATTTTTATTTCTTGTAAAAAGTACAGTATTTAGGGAACACCTACCATGTACCAAGCACAGCTCTTAGGGACTAGGGATAAGGAGATGAAAAAATGACTGTCTGATATAATGTATCGATGTTGACTCATTGCAAATGCACCACACTAATGTGTGATGTTGATAATAGGAAAAAAATGTGGAGGGGTGTGGGGTGGGTATGTGGGAACTCCCTGTACTTTCTGTTCAATTTTTCTGTAAACTTAAAACTGCTCTGTCTTAGCTCAGGGTGCCAGAATGAAATACCATAGACTAGGTGGCTTAAATAGCAGAAATTTAGCAGAATTTTAGAGTCTGAGGAACCCAAGATCAAGGTGTCAGCAAGAGAAATTTCATTCTGAGGTCTCCTCTCCTGGGTTATAGGTGGTTACCATCTCACTGTATGTTCATATGACCCAATCTCTGTGTGGACAAGGATATAGCACTCTCTCTCTTGCTTATTCTTACAATGTCATTAGTTCCATCATGACCTTACTAGCATTTAAAAGCCCTGTCTCCAAATACAATAATATTGGTGGTTAGGGCTTCAACATATGAATATTGGGTTGGAGGTATACAACATAGGTCCTAACATGCTCAGAAAGTAATAAAGGCTATTAAAAATACAGAAGAATTTAAAAATACACATCTAGTAGAAGATCTAAATATATAAATAAACAATAATAATGGGATGATGTTTTAATAGAGATATTCACAAGGTGCTATAAAACCACAAAGGAGGATTATTATCTAATTCAGGGTGGGTCAGTGTGGTCTATCTGGAAAAGGTCCATGCTTGTATGAAATCTTGAAAGATAAGCTAGAATTAGCCAGACTAAAGGTAGTGGGTTTGAGGGAAAAGAGGGAGAGTGAGAAGGAAACTATTCCAGGCAGAGAGAATGGCAAGTACAATTGTATAAAGCCTGGGTGTGTATGCTGGGGTAGCCCGGCTTGAACCTAAACTCTGGCATAAACAGATGTGAACATACTTGTTGTACCAAGAGTCAATTAGTGTGAGCATTGTGGATTGAATGAGGCCAAAGCTTTGACCTGGGTATGAGGAATAATGACTTGGCTGAAGAGACAGGCTGGTGTGCGCCCCGCCTCAGCCTTATTGCCCTCAACTCTGAACCCTGTGAAGAGAAAAGACTCAGTAACAAGCAGAAAGTCCTGCTTTCAGGAGAGTCTTTGTGAGATAATGGAGAATAAAAAGCTCTGCTTTATGACTTGAGAGAGAACAGGAGAGGGAGAGGGCCACCTTCCCCACTTTTGGACAGAGCTAGATTGACCTTAGCACAATTAAAACTATAGGGAAACCGGGGCTGCTTTGGCAAGCTGGGCTTCAGATGTGGAGCATCTTTATCTGACTTCGTAAGTGACTGGTGCAAAGGAATGTGGGAAAGTACTCAGGACCATGAGAAATCCTGGGACTGAGCTTATAAGGGATAAGGCCTAATGTTCTATGGACAGGGTGAGAGCCTGAGAAGTCTGAGTCAAGGCTATTCATTTTATTCTATTAGTTCACTAAATGATACAAACCAGTTACTTAGACCAACAAAACAAGGGGGTTTTCCTTGATGATTTGTTTTGTCAAATGGTATTAGTACTAATCCCAGTGGGACATCACTCACTGTTTTTTTAGTACAGCAATAAAGCCTTTCAGATCTGTGACTGTGACCTACTTACCACTTGGTCACCTGAACGATATGTGAGATATTAAGATGATATTCTTGAGTTACTAAAATAGTTGACTGACAGAATCCTATAACTTAACCTGAGTTGAGATGGATTACCTGTGATTTTTTTATGTACATTGCATTACTCCCTTAATAGTGAAAATTAAAGCAAACTGGCATAACATGATTTTCCTAATGTGCTTAATGCCTTAAGGCTCTTAACGATCTGTTTTATGCATTCCCAAGACTAAAATTAAGGTTAGTAAACTAAATTACTGCCATCACTCTACTTTTTTTTTTTAATTTCCAAAGATGGACTTTTATTCTTTTCTAATCTTTGTAGAGATGCCTCCCGCCTTCCATAGTTCTCAGAACAATAGTCCACTCCTCAGTGACAAGAACTACATACTCTGTAAGGATTCTAAAGGCATGTTTGGTTATAAAAAGTGTCTCACTCTCTCCTGCTATTTATTTAATTTTGATTTTTTTTGAGACAGTCTTACTAGGTCACCCTGGGATTGAGTGCTGTGGTGTTATTGCTCACAGCAACCTCAAGCTCTTAGGTTCACATGATCTTCTTGCCTCACCCTCCCGAGTAGCTGGGACTATAGGCACCTGCCACAATGCCCGGTTATTTTTAGAAATGGGGGTCTCACTCTTGCTCAGGCTGGTCTTACTCATGAGCTCAAGTGATCCACCTTCCTTGGCCTTCCAGAGTGCTAGGATTACAGGTGTGAGCTACCACACCTGGCCAATTTTGATATTCTTGCTTTGCAACCAAACTCTCATTCCAATTGTTGGAACAGATTAGAATTTTCCATAATGTTTGGCGTAAGAAATATCCCTGACTGCCTTGTACTTTCCTGATATTTTATTGCCAATATCTGTTTTCTATCTGTAAAAACATAAGTAACTTCCTTCTAACTTTCCTCACTATGTAGTTTTGTTTCGGTTAACACATGCAACAGAGTCTTTTCCCAATGGTTTCCCCTGCATCCACTATAAGACTTTTGCCATTCTTCTGGCTTCACGTTTGCTGTGAAGCTTTTAGATGAACAGGTTCACAGAGTCAGAAAGACTAAAAGGTGTATCTGGGACACTAGCTGCGGAGAGTGTATGTTCTATATTCACATAACTCTTTTCTTGGTGTTAGTGAGTCATGATACACTATGCAGTTCGTGATACTGGACAGTGACTATCACATAACTTTCTTTTGACAGTGATGTGCAGTATCTTCATGACTTTGTGAGAGCAAATACCAGTACATTTTACCAAATGAAACTCAAATGAACCAATTGTTTCCTAGCCATACAAAGTCCATGTATGTCTAATATCAGTTAGATATGACTGCAAGGATGATAGAAACAACTGTGCTTATTTCTGCTATTAAAAAAAAAAACAGGCATAAAATTGTGAGAAAATTTCCCAATTTGACTGTAAAGGGAATATGACCTATAATAATTAAACTCTGGGGCAAAGAATCCTCCAGACACTCCCTAAGGGAGAACTACTATTGGGCTAAGCTTGGAAATTGATAAAAATTTAACTAATAAAATGAACTTTAAAACCATTCCTTCTTCCTGGGGTCTGGAAGAATTGCATTGCCAATGTGTCCTGAGTTTCCTTTTTAAAAATTTCTTGGAGGACTTCTTCCTGCCTACTTAATCCTCATTTAGCTGCAGGTGGGAATGGTGGCTACAGGCTTCCTCAGGCCATCTGGGCTGCTATAACAAAATACCTTATAAATAAAGGAATGTATTGTTCACAGTTGGAGGCTGGGAACTCTGATATTAGGACACCAGCAGATTCGGTATCTAGTCAAGGCCTGTTCCTGTTCCTCTGACTCGCAGATGGTGCTTCTTGCCCCATCCTCCTGTGGTGGAAGGGGTGACCAAGCTCTTGCAGAGACATTTATAAGGGCGCAAATCTCATTCATCAGAATGAGCCCTCAGGACCTAAGTGCCTCCCCAAATCTCCCTCTCTTAATACCACCACATTGGAGATCAAGTTTCAGCATTTGAATTTTGGAGGGACACACACTTTCAGACCATGGCAAGGCTATGGGGTATCAGTGAGAGTTTTAGACTTTCCTTAGTGCTTTCCTCAGCATCTATGTGACCAGAACTGAACCAAAGAATTAGTAGGCCACGTTATCAAACATCTTACCTATTACGTATGACACATGACTATGATCCCCAAGGTAGAGTAAAGCTTTCTAAGATTTGTGGGTCATCAAGGCTATGATTTAGAATTAGAGAAATACTATTGATGTATTCTAGTCAATAATTTCTTTTAAAAACTTTGAGTATACACTATGCCTTATAGGATGTGCTATGTTTTAAAGGTAAAAACCCAAAATAGTGAGTAATTCATATGTGCTCCCTAATCTCATGGAACATATAGTCTTATGGAGGAAGCAGGCAATAAGCAGGTGAATAACAAAGCACTTACTAATTATAGCAAAAACCATATAAAAACACATAGGAAGCAATAAAATAAAAAAGCAATTTTTATAGATAGGAATGTCTGAGAAAATGAAAGGAAGTGAAAAATTGGGGTAGTGCAGAAGAACAAGGTTAAAGACTGTGAGGAAAGAGAAACACTGGTCTATACTAAAATGGAAAACTTTATCTAGAGCATAATAAAAATAGATTGTGCAGATGTATTATCAAAGAAAACCTGCACTGAATTGACTTAAGCAGTCAAGGATGACTTAATTCCAGACTCTTACAACAGGAGAGAGAAAGAGAGATCAAACTCAATTGAAACAAAAGGTGGGAAACATTTGAAACCCGAGGATGAGTTAGTGGAATACTTCTGGAAGATATTAGGTAGGAAGCTTGGTCAATGCAGCAAGACCATCTGTGTTTACTATTGTCACTTAGTGAAGTTCAGCCCTAACCCTACAGTCCAACCTTCCAGTTTTCCACAAAGACTAGGACATAGGAGCCCTACCCTTTCTTGATAATTGCATTTCAAAGGGATAGTTCCCAGGTCCTTGAGAACTACTGTCACAAGTTCTATACTATACTATACTACTGTCACTAGTATATACTATACTATACTATACTAATCATAAATCTATCAAGATTTATGATTTTAAAAGGCAGGGAGAGAATATATGATTGTAAGTTTTCTAATGAAGATGCTTTAAAAAAGAGGTTAGGGGCTCAAATCCAGGAGAAAGCTTAGAACTTGGGTAAAGTTTTGTCAGCTGAGAAGAATGGTAAGGCTGACTTAGTCAATGACAGGGGGTGGGGTCAGGGGGAGAGGGAGAGAGTTATGGCATTCAGGTAGCCACTCCTGATACAGGTGATTATACCTGGCTTCTTCACTATTAAAAAGCCCATATGAAAACCAGAGATAGACATAGATTTTATAGGGCCTAAAACAGACAATTTGAGAGTGGACTGCAGTTATTATTAAGAAAACAAGGAATAAATACTAATGCAAAACTAGAAAGTGGGCCTTGACAGGAGCCCACACAGCAAGGGGCTTTGAATCTTAAATGTCCTTGCTTCATGGTTAGTCCCCTTCTGACTCTAATTGTAAGCCTCCTTGATACAACATTTTGATGTTAGAAAAATAGGTACTTCAATATAACACACCAATGCTTTTGTTTATGTAAGTCCTGGCAACTTTCTATAGAGTCTGCAAAGCAAAAGAAGCAATTTTAAAAAGCATTTTTATTGTTCAGTTTTCTGGCTTGCTTCATTAGCCTACCTGTCTGTCCTCATCACCTATTAGTATTTTAAGGGTAGCTTTTAAATTTGTTTTTATAATACCAAGTAGTAATTCTCTGTGCTTCTTTATAAGTTATGAGGCTGATGACTCCTTCTCACCCTTTTATCCTGATACAGGGTGCTGTTAGCCTTCTGCTTTTTAAAGCAGATAATGGTGATTAATTCCGATTGGCTGCTGTCTGCTGCCCATTATCCTGTCTTTGTTCTCTGAAAGCATATTTGCTTTGATGCTATGCTCTTAAGTTATTTACAGCTTATTTCAAGACTACTTTGGATCTTTTTGGCTTGCTTCTCATATTCTTTTATCAGAGTGAATATAGTTATATCAAAAGACATGAAATTTGACAATAGAATATGAGAGCTATAGATAACCCTGGATAATAGTGGGCATATAGATTTGAAGTTGCAGATTTCTTGAGGATGTTTTAGGACTACAACTTTTTTTTTTTTTTTTAACATATGTGGCAGGTAAAAATATATTTTAGAAAGTGGAAATACCCAGTGTGGGAATTCTATTTTGCACCATGTTTGAAGGCATTGTAGACAATCAGTATGTGAACACATTCTTCCTGGTTAACTCCTTTCTAACCACAGTTAGAATACAGCTTTTCCTGCCGTACTTCTAACTGGTGAGTATCCTGAAATTTCAAGGAGGTCATTTTTAAAAGCTCACCCTTTACCACCATGTATGTGTAAAGAAGGACTTTCTCGGCATATGCAACTGAAATGAAATTGTAAAACACATTGGAAAGGACAACTCTGTTTCTTTCAGTGATTGATTTTATAATTAGTAAACATCATATCATTAGTAAACATACACATGAAACGAGCAATTTATTAAGGTTGTACACATGTTATTTAAAGAGAAAAGGGATTCTGCTGTTAAAAAAATTGGAGAATCATTTTTCTGTCCAGTGATCCTCCTCAAGTCACACAAATAATGTTAGAGAATCAGTATATGACAGCGTTTAAGAGCCTGGCCTTGGATCCAGACAGAGCTGACTTTGAATTATTCCATATATAAATTTATGACATGCAAATTTTTAGCTTTTACAAAATTCAGTATCTTTCATAAGATAAATACAATAATGCCTATTACACAGGATTACTTGAAAATTATTTATCATATGTATTTATATATGTCCTGAGTATCTACTATGTCTAGGAACTGTTGAGCGTGTGAAGGGGTTTACAGTTTGGGGAGAAAGATACTTTTTTCTTTTTTTAAGCAAAGTAAAAATATTATCATATGATAGAAACTCACTGATTAACTTCTGCTTGGGCAATCAGGGAAGATTTCTTTGATGAGGGGACATTTGGGCTTGTCTGAATGATAAGAAAGTGTCATCTATGAAGTGTAAGGGAAGATGAACATTCCAGGCAAATGAAACAACTGGTGCAGAGGCTCAGGACCGGGATAAGCCTGGTTTGTCTCAAGTTTGCAGCATGTGCAGAGAATTCTATAAGACAAACTCAGAGAGGAGGCTTCATAAATTGAAGTAAGTAATTGAGATTATTCTAACTGGCAAAGGAAGCTATTGGAATTATGATATTTAATTGTATTTAAAAAACAAATTTCATTAGTGTATGTGAGAAAGATCATTCATCATATTTGAATTATTGGCTTTTTCTCATCTAACATTTCATCCTAACATCCTCTGGAATTCCTTTTGGGAATTTATCTCTTCCTTGGTGAATATTTTTGGGTAGACACTGACCTTTCCCCCCCCCCCAGAACATGACCTAAGTATATGTGGAGTATGCTTCCAATTAGCAATTGGCATATAACAGAGATTTATAATGAAATTGAAAACATTTGGTTTCCATTCATATTTAATGAACAAGTCTATATCTTTCACTTCCTGATCTTATTCATAGCTCTTCTCCTTTTGAAATCTGCTTCTCCCTTCTTCCCTTTGAGTTGAAAAACTCCTAATGTATTTCCAGTATCTTGTCTTGTGTCAGTTTCAATTGCTTACAACCAAAGGGCCTTAAATAGTACAGTGCATAAATTCCCTGGCATGTAAGTAGGCCCTCAGTAATTTGTTATTAGTGGTAGAGGTGAACTATAAGTTAGGTGTTTTAACTTTCATTCTTAAACTACTTTTTGTATATCTTTTAGGTAATTTTCTACAACTGTAGCATGCTATACTTTCTGGATTGAATTGTCTTTGTAACTCAGTGTGACATGTTAGCCTAATGTTTCCCTTTTCAAGCAGGTGTCTGGCTTCCTAATTCTTAAACTTCAGTAGGTAATTTGGTTATTGTCTCAAGACATTTAAAGACAAACACATGGAATAATTTGTGGTCAAATCTTTGTTTTTTTAAATCAAAGTGAGTGTTTTAGCTTGAGTAGAAGACTGAATGAATGCAAGTACATGAGTCTGTTAATATTTTAAAAAATTAAAGTAACAAAAATTACTATACTCAACCATAGTAAGAAATGTGATCTTTGATGAGCCTAACAAAAACATACAGTGGGGAAAAGACTCCCCATTTAACAAATGGTGCTAGGAGAATGGTTAGCGACCTATAGAAGACTGAAACTGGACCCTCACCTTTCACCACTAACAAAAATTGATTCTCACTGGATAAAAGATTTAAACTTAAGATATGAAACTATAAAAATACTAGAAGAGAGTGCAGAGAAAATGCTTGAAGATATGGCCTGGGAATATATTTTATGCGGAAGAACTCCTCCCCCTGGTAATTGAAGCAACACCAAAAATATATTATTGGGATCTAATCAGGCTAAAAAGCTTCTTCACAGCTATGGGCACTGCAAGTAAAGCAAATAGCCTTGAGAATGGGAGAAGATTTTGGCTAGTTAAGATTCCAAGAAAGGTCTAATAACTGGAATCTACAGAGAATTCAAATTAATCAATAAGAAAAGAACAAACAACCCCATTTCTTTGTGAGAAAGAGACTTGAGCAGAAACTTCTCTGATGATGACAAGTGAATGGCCAACACACACATGAATAAATGCTGCTCTTTCATCATCAGAGAAATGCAAATCAAAACCACTATGAGATATCAACTAACCCCAGTAAGATTAGCCCACATTACAAAATCCCCAAACTGCAGATGTTCGCATGGATGTGGAAAGAAGGAAATACTTCTACACTGCTGGTGGGACTGCAAAGTAATACAGCCTTTTTGGAAAGAAGTATGGAGAATTTCCAAGAAACTAAAAGTTGACCTACCTTTTGAGCATGCAGTTCCATTATTAGGTATCCACTTTGAGGAACAAAAATCATTTTACAATAAAGACATTTGCACCAGAATGTTTATTGCAGCCCAATTCATAATTGCCAAGTCATGGAAGCAGCCCAAATGCACATCAACGCATGAATGAGTTAACAAATTGTGGTATATGTACACCATGGAATACTATGCAGCCATTAAAGAGGGAGACTTTACAACTTTTATGTTTACCTGGATGGAGCTGGAACATATTCTTCTTAGTAAAGTATCTTAAGAATGGTAAAAATGTATCCAATGTACTCAATATTATTATGAAAATAATATGTAATTACTTATACATTCCTATGGATGATAAAACACAAGTATAGGACAGAAATAAGGAGGGGGAGGGCAAGTGGAGGGAGGGTATTTGGCCAGATCTTACCTAATGTGTACAAGGCAAGGGTACATTTCAAAACAACTGAGAGTATATTATAAATGTCTTACCACAAAAAATAAGTGATGCTTATGTTAATCAGTTTGATTTAAGCATTCCACATTGTATATCCAATTATCACATTGGACCCCATTAATGTATACAATTATGATTTAATTTTAAAAAATACATATATGGGTAACTACCAGAAGAAATAGCTAAAGAGAGATAACAGTGATAGCTTCTGAGGACGGGGGTGACTCAGAGTACTGCTTTTTGTTGTGAACCTTTTAGTACTACTACACTATTAAAACTATGTACATGGATTATTTCAATGAATGATAAAAAAATAATTAAAATCTAAAAATACAGAAAAAAAAAGAAATGTGATTAAAGGAGCTATTATTTTATGCCATGGATTGGCAGCCATAAGACACAGAACATTCAATTACTGACACTGTTAATCAGACCATACTATGATTTTGTGCTATAAGAATCAATTACTTGAGCTAGCTAAAAGTGCTCGCTGGGTTTCAGCGTCCTGCCATCATGAAACAGGGATTTTTAACATCAAGAAGAAACAGAAGGGGAACAGATGTGTGAAGGAATTGGCAAGTAAACAAATCCCTAGTCTTGGTCTGCATTGAGAGTCCTCTATTGGCTTGCATCTTTGAGAGGAGATCTTTTGAAGGTAATGAAGCTGCCATTCATGGAGAGAGTGGCGATCTGGCCGTCCCTGTTCAACTGTGTAACATAGTATGGCCTCTGCCCTTTCCATTCCTGTGTCATGCCTAAAGTTACCTTCCCCAGTCCATCCCTGGAACACACAGGTAAACCCATTACCTAAAAGTATCTGGTTGTTTGACTAACTAATAAGTAAGTTTAATGCTATAACTTCATTTTTTCCAGGGTCTAGAACAGTACACACATCTGGAAAAGTAAATATAACTACTAAAATTGTCACCAATTATGTGTGCTAACTGCAGCGCCATTCACAATTTGTGTGGTTGCACAGGTGTCTCATTAATGCTTAAATACAGGGATTGACAGAAGCAATTATAGTTTCCCTTAGATTTGTAGGCACCCTTCAGTTCAGTGATAGAGAATTGGACTGGGGCTTGGAGACATGAATTCTACTTCTGGCACTCATACTAATGAGATATGTGACCCCAAGCAAATTACTTAATCTCGCTGGCTGCTGCTTCTCCTTTAAAATGATGGGAATAGGCTATGTGAGTTTTGAGAATGAGGACGATATGTATCCAGTACAAAACTGGAGCAAGTAATGTCTGATGGAATTTGTGTGTGTGCGCGCACGCAAGAAGTGAAGTATATTTTGCCCACTGAAGAACTGATAATGCTGGAGTTCTTTTGAAAGAATGGGACAGGATGTTTGAAATCAGGAATGTCTCAGACAATTAGGTATATATTCTCATCATATCATAAGGTCTCCTAGTCTGAAAATACCAGCATCTTAAGATTCAGTGTAACTCAGTGAAACAGTATACTTTTATTCTTTTGTTTTTATTTTGAATCAGTTTTATTGCAATATAATTTATTTACAAAAGAAATTTATTCTTTTTGGAGTTTAAGCCTATGAATTTGAGCAAATGCATACAGTATAACTACCACTACAGGGAAGGCAGAAAACATTTCCATCACCCCCAAAGTTGCTTCCAGCTTGTTTGTAATCAATCCCCTCCTCTCCTCCTCAGTCCCTGGAGATCCCTGATCTGTTTTCTTTCTCTATAGAGAGATTGTTCTGGATTGTCTGAGTAGGCCCAATCTACTGTATAAATCCTTAAAAGGGGATAGTAAAGAGTAAGGTGACATTGGAAGCATGAGAGGGACTAGATCCTTTACTGCTGGCTTTCAGACTTCAGGAAAAGAGGACCACAAGTCAAGGAATGTTTTTCTTTTGAAATCTATATGTAAGCCAAAATTTCCATTACACTCTGTTATGTTAAATTTGAGTCATTTCTGACTCTTGACTCTTGCTTTAAAAGTTTCCTTTGTCAGTTAGTTCCGTTTTTAATCACTCCGAATAAATACCCTGGGTAAGTTGTCATTGACCATAAGTTTTAAACTATTAACTAAAAAAAACAGGCTTTTGAATCAACCCTGGGTCCTATAGCTACCTCTGCCACTCATGAGCATGTGAATGTAGCCGGTAGCTGAACTTCCTTAACCTTCAGGTTTTAACTTTAAAAAAAGGTGGGAAATAATAGGGTTATCATTATGAGAATTAAATGAAATAATATTTTTTTCAAGTATTTGGTTGGCACAGTGCCTGGCCTAGAGAAAGTACTCAAGAAATTATGGTTTTATTATCATTGCAATTTTTAGTAATAAACATTTTCAATTGTATCTTTTAATGACCTTATATTTTCAAATACAGAGAGATCTCTTTTGTAGGACACAACTAGTTAGTGAGTATCCACATAACCAAATAATGCCAGGAGGAATTCCTCTCAATAGTTAATAGAGCAATTGATTTCTGTCTTTTAGACTTTGTTATCTAAGCAGACAAGTTTGATTATAATTGTATAAAAGCATGAGATGTAACTTCAGCCAAACAAGTTGCTTATGTTGCTGACAGTTACAAGTCCTATAAATCTGAGCATGTCATGTAATTTCTCTGAACTTGATAAAAATAATCTCCAACTCCCAAAGTTACTTTACGAACATTAATTTTCCTTTCAAATGGAGATTAACAATATGATACATGTTCATGACTAAGTCAATAATGTAAATAGGAATTTGTATATAATTCATTCACGATCAGTACCTAACTTTTTCAAGTGCTAATTTACAATGCAGAGTTCTCATTCAGTTTA
Source organism: Otolemur garnettii (assembly GCF_000181295.1). NCBI lineage: Eukaryota > Metazoa > Chordata > Mammalia > Primates > Galagidae > Otolemur > Otolemur garnettii. The sequence goes on from NW_003852401.1 coordinate 581,608, forward strand.
TTTCTATTCTATAGAAATAATGAAATTAAAAGAAGATTTTCCTTTGCATTTCTTAGGTGTTTGTGAGGGGAGAAGAGCTCTGAGTCATTGTTGTTCCATTTGTGAAGCAAATTAGTCCCTTAGTAGCCTGGGAACTCAAGGAAATATGAAAGAACATAGGAATCCTAGTGGGATGAAGGGCCAGGTACCTGTTTCAACTCAGTTGTTTCTTATGTGGCTGCAGCATATGTGTATTATTTGCTGATGGTCTTTTGATGTCACTCACTGCACAGATGTCTGAGAAAATAGCCACTCCACCTACCTCTTCATCTTTTCTTGTTTTGATATCCTTAGTTCCAACAAAGGAACTAGATTTGACTGGACTACATTACTGAGACGCTAAAAGTTGGCCCATACCCTGTATGGCAGACAAAAGCGTGAACTTAAATTAGCAGACCAAGAGCCTTTGAAAGTTAGGAACTGCAAACACAGCTAGCAGCTCTTGTACTGTGTACGAATTAATACAACATTTCATCTCTACTATCAACCCACTTGAATATGAACAGCCGAAAGGGGGGAGGCAAATAGAATTAATGCTTGTTGACGTTATCTTTTTAAAAAATTCTGGTTTGTGGAATCGTGAAATGGCAATTGAATCCATTACAATTTTAACATCACAATATTTAAGTTTCAATTATGTTCCATAGACTCTTAGCTATTTTGCATATTTTACTTCTAATGATGATCTTAAAGGTCTTACTAATAAAGTTATAAAATAACGTGTTTAAAGTAGAAACTTTTTTCGGTCACTTTTGTAGGATTTTTATTCATAATTTTGGAACATTCTTATTTGACACAAATTAGGGAGAAATTCTCCTCATCAAAACTTTTTCTTCTAGCTTTCCAAACTGAGATGAATAAGGTAAGATGAAAGTAGAATTTGGATTCGAACAAGATAATTATACCTCCCTCTTCTGACAAATGTATGTTGGAAAACATACTGAACGCGGCTTTGTAACACACGCTTCAAAGACAGTTGGACTGAATCTTCAGAGCTGAGAATTTCACTTTGGCCTGTGTGATTTTTTTTTTTAATAAATGGAAAACATAAATATAGTGAAAAACAAAAACATATCTCTTAGAGCTTAACGTTTCTAAAAAAAAATAGAGCATTCACACCTTTAATATAAAATTATTATGAAAGAGCATTCACATCTTTATTATAAAATTATTATATGCTGTCATGGAGGTGAAATGGCCTCACTAGCATAGTGTCTGGTATATGGTGTGTGCACAATTAATGCAAAGGAGTTTTGCTAATGAATGGAAGAAAAATGGAGAGAGAGCCTGCTGTATATTCTAGGTAGCTAGCAGATATGGTAGTTAAAAGTCTTCCTGCTAATTCTTACTTATTATTCAGGTGTCAGATTAAATTATTCCTTTTAGATAATTGGACTTCTTAATATAAAATGTACACTCTTTTCTACATTCCTTTTTTGTTGTTGTTTGTTTGAGAGAGTCTTACTCTGTTGCCCTCAGTAGAGGGCTGTGGCTCATAGCTCACAGCAACCTCAAATTCTTGGGCTCAAGAGATCCTCTTGCTTCAGCCACCCAAGTAGCTGGGACTACAGATGTTCTCCACAATGCCTGGCTATTTTTTTAGAAATGGAGTGTCACTCTTGTTCAAGCTGGTCTTGAACTCACGAACTCAAGCAATCCGCCCGCCTCAGCCTCCTGAAGTGCTAGGATTATAGCTGTGAGCCACCATGCCTGGCTTCTCTAAGTTTGTGTGTTATTTGTTAATATCCCTTGGCCTCATCTATGTGTCTCATTATTATACTTAGCACAGAGCATAGTGCCTGACATACAGTAGGCACTCTGTATATGTGGGTTTTATAAATGTGATTTGTCCTTTAGTCCAAGTCTAAAGACCACTTCCTCTCCGGGGACTTGCTTGCTTGACATCCTAATACACCCCAATTTTACATTATCTATTTCTCTTTTGCTTACATTTTGCAATTATACTTATATTATAGAAGGTTTCATAGTTTCTCAAATTACATGTGCATTTCTCTGGATTCCACTTTTTTGTCTCTCTTTCCTGTCACCTGCAATGTCTTTAACCCTTCAAAGACAAAGCAGTGTCCTGTTAGTTTTACATCCTCTCAAATTCTAACACAGCACTTACATATAAGAGGTCTTTCCACTTTTACATTAATAGTTATTTCTTTATATATTCTGCTTCTCCATGTGTATTTCATTGTATACTCTTATAAAAATAAAATAAATTTTGGTATTGTTTTCAAAATGTGTACATATATGTTTATTAATATGTATTTAATAGTCATTGCTTTTATTACTAACATTTATTAGGTGTTTGTTGCATGTCCGGTTCTTTAGAAAAAGCTTCCCTGACATGTGTATTTGCTGAATGATTATGGCAATCCTATAAGGTAAAAAATAGTATATATCATCTGTATTTATAGATGATGAACTTGAGGCAAAGAAGGATTTAGAAGCTTGGCCAAAAATCATACAAGTAAATGATAAATGGTAGAGCCCCATTGTGCTGTATACTCAGACAATCTGACCCTGGAGCCAATGCCCTTATAAATTTCTCTGCATAGTCACAGGTCAGAGACTTTTATTATATCATGTGAAGAGAATTGTGTACACAATTTATATATATGTGTGTGTATATATATATACACACACACATATATGCATATATACATATTTATATTATAACTGAAGTTCCAGTATTTTCTTGCTGAACTAGGATGGGGATTCTTGTGTACCCTGAAGAGTGTCATGTGTCACAGCCTGCCTGGCTAACACCAACATATTATTTAAACCAGTTTAAAAGCCACAGCTTTCTAAATCTCATTAAACCAGTTTAAAAGCCACAGCTTTCTAAATCTCATTAAAAAATTAACCATCCCCATCTTCTTTTTATTAAAACCTAGGTAATAGTAATACAATTTTTTTAATTGGCAAAAATAGTTTATACTGTGTTGGAAAAACATGGCTGGTCATTTAGAGAGCTTCCATAAAAAAGAAGAGGTACAAGCAACAAGCTGGGACTGTGAACACTTAGCCTTCGAGAGTCATTCTACTTTAGATCAAGAGTGTGTCAGTCTGTTGATCTATCTAGGATTATATTGCCACTGATTATTTTGGAATTATTAGAATAACAAAGTATTCTATTCTGTTGTCATTTCCCATATTTTAATCTGTGCCATTATTTTCTATTGAGGTTCATAAATTCAGATTTTTGATATGAAATAACATGGGGAGTCAAAGAGCAATGGACAAGAGAACTTAATTTTGTAATAATCCTAAGGAAAAGCCTCGCTCCAACAAAGTACTTTGGTGAAAACATTTTATCTTTTGGGTGTCAGTGTCTTTATCTCTAAAATAAATTCAGTGCTCTGAACACAGAAGCACCCAATTATTTCTTGAAAAAGGAACGGGAGATGTATGGAAGGGACCAGTTAAGAGTACATAGTTCAGTTTCTTTTCTGCTCTACAATGTAATGGCTTTCTAAAACTTTGTCTTGCATTTCAAGTTGAAAGCCTTAGGAATTCAGTGACCAACTTTTTGCTTGCCCAGGCATGGGTTCAACTGCATTCAAGTGTAGTATTTCATGCCACAATTGTATTATAGGACTTACCAAAATCAAAAATCAGTTCTCCCTGCTCACAGTGTTTGAAGTTCTAGAAGTGTTCAGCACCTAAGTCTTTCTATCCACATTTTCAGGCCCTCTTCAGACAGGAAGCATTTACATACACATACAAAGCGCCATCAAGCTGACCAGTTATGTGGATGGGACGTCTTGTTAATATTCACTGGCATACCTTATAATCTCCTGGTTCCAATTTGCATTAGGGAAAGAATTTATTACTTGACACTGATTTCATTTAAAAGTTTGAGCTTAAAAAGCAACTTTCTTCAAAACAGAATTTGATATAAAATATGTTTGAGGGTGATTCTGAGAGCATCCAGTCTTCTGCTGATCCTCTAACAATAGGCTGTCTAAAGGCCATGATGACAATGACTGAAAGATTTCAATTTCTTCTAATCTTTACATGTACAACTTCAAGAATTTGAATCAGGCTAGAAGAAAAAAGGGATTTAGTCAAATATTTCCAAAATGTAATGAACCCTATAGAGGTGAAACTTAGCAAAAGCTTCTCCACAAAATATTATATACTATCCTTTTGACTGCATTATGCTTCCACAATATACCAAAACCTTTTTGGGGGGTCTTTTAAATCTTTCCCAAATTGTACCTAAGATTTTTGAATGTGTAAACAGAGCTAAGGTTATCCCAAGTTAAAGTTTTCGATGAGTATTTTGTGTGTGGAAAGCATCCTTTTGAAATGATTCAATTTCCTAATTTAGTAGTTATGCTTCTAGATATAATTATATATTAGTCAAGGATATGAATCTTCTCATTTATAATTATGCAGTCTCTTTAGGAAACTGGCTGTGCAATAGGAAATCAGTGATTAAACTTTTATTCAGCATAGTTTCTTCATCAGTCTCTAGAACAGGTGTCACGATTATTCTCTGCTGCTATTTTGCTTGGTACCCAGACTATTAATCAAGTTTGTATGAAAGTTAGGATGATACATTATCTCAACATCAGATCTTTTGTATTTTGTGCATTTTAGGGACATTTAATGTAATAAACAACTCCCTTTGGGTCATTAAAAGCAAAGAAGGTCAAGTTTTTCAGTTTTTCCTGATGCAGCAGAGCTCCAATTAAGTGTAAAGGCGCAAGGTGATTTTTTTTCATTATGAAATCTCCTATGGGATGAGAGTAATGCAAACAATTGTTTCAAATGGAAGCAGCAACTGCAATAAGCCATCCATGAGTTTGTTTCATATGGACATGTGCTAACAAAACTATGAACATTTTCTCAGAATTATAGTAATTATACTCTGTCTTATAAGGAGGCAGAAATACAATTTTAATAGAAAGGAGAGGAACTTACTCCAACCCAACCAAATGATTTTTTTAAATACCACAAATCCCATAAGCAGAACAAAACATTATACTACTGCACACTACTCTATACATACTCATGTTTATGACTGAAATTCTCTTACTCAGCTGTTTTGAATGTTTACTACTAATTTCAAAATTTAATTCAGTCGTCCAGTTTATTCTTTACTTTTATGGTTTGGAGAGTTTTTTTTTTTTTCTTTTTTGCTCTTCAAAATTTAAATCATTCAAATTTCTCTAATCATTTTCCTGTTTTCTTGGACCATTCTATCACTCTTCTCTCTCATTCATTTTTATTCTCCTGGTTAACATTCTAAAATTGTAACTTTAGGTCAATTTGTTATGTGCCTATGTTAAAGTTTTAATTAAAGTTTGTAAGGAAATTAGGTTAAATAGCCAGTTGAAATATTTTTTCTTGATAAAGACACTTTCAAAGTAAAAAGATTGGCTAGATAATCGTTACTTTTTAGCTATGAAGAGAGGGAGGGAGGGAGGGAAAAACATAGACACCCAACTAATAATCAATGAGTGGCAAGTTAATTTCAGAAGAAGCCTTAGCATTTGTTTATTAGAAATTGCTTGAGCATTTTATCAGCATTGCAGATTTCTTCCTAGAGAAGGATGTGAGTTTCTATACTCAATAAACCTTCATCCCTGACTAGATTTGGGACAACTTTTCTTTATTAATTGCTACAGATAAAAGAGATTTGTCTTCAAAGAGAATATCAGACAAAACATCATACCTATAGCTCATTTTTAAAAAATATCCTTTATTAAGTTACAACAGACATGTAATAAACTGTACATATTTAAAGTGTACATTTTTATGTTCTGACACATGCATCTACCCATGAAACCATCACTGCAGTCAAAATAATGAATATTCATAACCCACAAAAGTTTTCTTTTGTGTCTTTTAAATTTCTCTTTCCAGTTTCCTCTCTCCATTCTCAGGCAAACATTTGACTGTTTTCCGTACCATAACTATTTTGAATTTTTATTTTCTAGCATTTTCTGGGTTCTTCCATACAGCACAATTATTTTGTGATTCATCAATCTGTATGACAATAATGCACCCTGTCACTGTGGGTAGAATGCTATGGCATCATAGCAAACAGCAACCTCCAACTCTTGGGTTCAGGCAATTCTCTTGCCTCAGTTTTTTCTGTGTTAGTAGAAATGGGGTCTCGCATTTGCTCAGGCTGGTCTCAAACTCATGACCTCAAGCATTCCACCTGCCTCACCCTCCCAGAGTTCTAGGATTACAGGTGTTAGCCACCTCGCCCAGCCAACATGTGAATTTTAGAATCAGTTGTATGTTCTATTAAAAAATTATGGTTGAGGGCGGTGCCTGTGGCTTAAATGAGTGGGGTGCCAGCCCCATATGCCAGAGGTAGCGGGCTCAAATCCAGCCCTGGCCCAAAACTGAAAAACAACAAAAAAAATTATGGTTGAGTTGTGATTGTATTAAATGTACGGATCAGTTTGAGGAAAATAAACAGCTCAACAATAATGAGTTTTCTGATCTGTGAATGCAATATATCTCTACATTCATTTAGGTCTTATTTAATCTCACTCAGCAATGTTTTATAGTTGTCAGTGTACAGGGCATGTACATATTTTGTGCAAGATTTATCCCTAAGTATTTCCTTTAATTTTTTATTGTTGTAAGTGACTTTGCAGATTTGTTTTTTATAAATTTTAATGCCAAGTATTTTGTAGCTAGAATATATAAATACAACTGACCTTTATATGGAGCTCTTTTTTTAACCTCTTATTTCATCTTTTAAACTTTTGATTCTTAATTATTATGGATACATAATCATTAAATATATATATTTATAGAATATATGTTATGTTTTGAAATAGGCATTAATGTGCATTAATCAAATCAGGTTAGTTGGGATCTCTGTCACCTCAGGCAGTCATCATTTCTTTGTATTAGGAGAATTCCAGTTTCGCTCTTCTTATTATTTTACAGTTTACTCTAACTTATCATTGATGATAGTCACTTTGTTGTGTTTTCAATTGTTTTTCATTCTTTCTAATTAACTATATTTTTAAACCCATTAGCAATATATTTAGTTATTGTATTCTTCAACCTTGCTAAATTCACGTATTAATCAGTTCTGATACTTTTTGTGTAAATTGCACTGAATTTTCTTAGGCAATCATGTTATCTACAAATAAAGACAGTTTTAATCTCTTCCTTCCTAATTTAGATGACTTTTATTTCTTGCCATATTGAACTGCCTAGACTCTCCACTACAATGTTGAATGGAGGTGGCGGGAACTGACATTATTGCCTTTGCTAATCTTAAGAGAAAAGTCCTCAGTCTTTTAACATGGAGTATAATGTTAACTACAGGTTCTGTAGATGTCCTTGATTAAGTTGAAGTTCCTTTCTTTTCCTAGCTTGCTTAAAGTTTTTATGAAGAATGGGGTGTTGGACTTTGTCAAATGTTTTTTCTGTGCTTGTTGAGATGATTATATTTTTTTCTTTTTTAGTTTATTAGTGTTTTATTATTTAGTTTATTAGTTAATATGGTTGTATTGACTGCTTTCTAAATGTTAAATCAATCTTGAATTTTTGAGCTAAACCCCATTTGGTCATTATTTATATTATCCTTTTACACATTGTTGAATTTGATTTGCCATAATATTGGATGTGGATTACATTACCTAAAATGTTCTTCCTCTGGCTGAGCTGGGAATAATTTTTCCTATTATCTACTTTAGCTTTTATGTTATGAAATGTCACAGTTATTCTCTGGGGATTTTTTTTTTTTTGGTAATTTTTTAGATATGTGAAAACCTTTCTCTTTCTCTCATACCCATTTCTCTCTCTCTCTCTCCTCCTCCCCCAATAACTCCAACTCTTTATTTTATCTTATGCAACTATTATCATGTATTTATTACTTCCTAGGTAGTATCAGTCTCACGCCCAACTCTGTGAACATCACACAGAGTCCTTGACATAAAAGAGGCCTATGATCTTCTACATGTGTGTGTGGAGGGGTGATGGACTCCTTTATAAATAATTCAGATTCAACATGATAATTTAGTAGGAAAAGGTACTACAAGAATCCTTCCCTTTAACCAAAGATGTGACTCTAGAACTAAGACAAGTTTGCTAGATAAACAAAATAAGGAAATTTTTTGCAATCTGAGGAAAGAGGGCCTATCAAGGGCAGATAACCAAGGAACAGCATGTTATGTTTGGAACTGACTAGGGAATGGCAGATGGGAAGCCCATAAAAGTGTCCACATTTCATAAGATAAAAGGCACTGTGTCATAGCCAAGGAATTCTTATTTTATCTTACTGGTGATGTTGGTCAGATTTATATTTCAGAACTATTTCTCTGACTAAAGTGGAAAGTATTAGTTAATGGGGGTGCACTCTAGACTAGAAAATCATTTGGAAGATGTTTTAACAGTCCAAAAGACAAGGGGATAAATTCTCAAGACTTTTAAGAGTTAGAGTGAACACGACCGGGTGCCAACTGAATATTAGGATGAGAAAGAATAAAAGATAACTTTCCTTTGTGTGTATTTTTTTAATGTTGTCAATTTTTTTCTTAACCTCTTTTGTTGGTTTCTGTGTCTCTGTGGATGGTGACACTATTTGCTGACCTAAGAAAAGGTAGAAAGAAGGAAAGAGATTTCGTAAAGGAAGTTTTTAGTTTAATTGTGATTTGCCTGAGGCTGAGGTGCCTGTCTGACAGCCAGGTAGCATGAAGCAAGGTAGTCAGAGGTAAAAGTTGGAAGCCCAGAAGAGATGGACAGTCTAGGTTACAGATTAGTTAGTTACAGTTGTTTATATCCAAGTTTGAAGAGTCCTTACATTGCTTTAGATCCTACAACAAATATATTTGCTTCACACAGCACCAGAGATCTGAATTTATACCCAAGTGGAAGCTATATTTGCAACAAAGAGGTGCATTGTCCACTTGGACAAGTTTAGAAATAGAGTGATTAATCTCTCCCTGTGAGCTGAATGTTAAAAACTGCTGCATGGCAGCAATTATCAACAATTGGTAGCATATGGATACAGATCTTGCAGATCTTTTGTGTAGGATGACAAATGCAGATAAGCCTTAGAATTTCATAGAGAAGATAACCCTTTTTAATAATTAACTTTATAGAAATGACATTTTTCCTTTTATGTAGGAACCAAAACTAAGTAGAAAGATGCCAGGAAAAAAAAGTACATTTAAAAAGTCATAATGTAGGTCATTTGTTTGAACTCAAATTGTAAAAGTGGTTTGTCAAAGGAAGATTATTTTTTAAATAAAATATTTCACACTGGGGTCAAGGGCTCACACCTATAATCCTAGCACTTGGGAGGCAACAGTGTTTGGATTGCCTGAGCTTACAGGTTTAAAACCAGACTAAGCCAAAATGAGACTTCATCTCTAAAAATAGCCAGGCGTTGTGGCAGGCCCATGTAGCCCCAGCTACTTGGGAGGCTAAGGCAAGAGAATTGCTTAAGCCCAGGAGTTTGAGGTGGCTGTGAGCTATGGACCATGGCACTCTACCAAGGGCAACAAGTGAGACTCTGTCTCTAGAAAAAAAAAAAAAAATTCAAATGAACATAAAAATGTAGAGGATAGTAACATACCTCCCATGGACCCACCTTATTTAGATTTAACAAATGTTGGCATTTTGACATACCTTCCTTCAGATTGGTTTTTATTTTTGTTACTAAAAAAAAAAAAAAAACTTTATGGATAAAACTGACTCTTTCCCTGCAATGGTTTGTGGGAAAGCATTGTGTAACTTTCATAATTTTCACAATATAAATTTAAAAGAAAAATAAGTCTTCTGGGATTATGTTTGTATTGTATTTAATTTAGAAATCAAGTGTAAAAGTCTTAATATCTTTAAAAAAATTGATTTTCCAATCCATAGACATGGTACATCTTACCACTTATTTAAGTTCTCTTTAATTTTTCTATTATACTTTGTTGTTTTCAGCATAGAGTCCTTTTTAATTTTATTAGTTTTTTATCCATATTTAACACATTGCCACAAATTTACTGGCTTAAAACAATGCTCAGTCATTATTTTACTGTTTCATAAGTTGAAGTCCAGGAAGGTAAAGCTAAATTCTCTGCTCAGAGTCTAATGAGGCTGACTTCAAGGTGTCAGATACGTTTGAGATCCCCTCAGAACCTCAGAGTCTTTTTCCAAATTCACATGGCTGTTGACAGCATTATTTTCTTAGGCTATAAAAATCATGGAGGCTGTGCCTTCAATGTCAGCAAGAGGTCACCTCTCTTAAATTTCACTTCTTTAAAAGGCTCACCAGGTTAATCTTCCTTTTGTTTAATTCAGTGTCAACTGATTAGTAATGATCAGTGTGATGCACTATCATATTCACTTATCTCTCACACACTGAAAAGGCGAGCATGTACACCATGGGGAATAGATCTCAGGGTTAAGGTTAGAATTCTGCCTTCTACACATATCTTTTGATGAATTTATAAAAGATATTCCATATTTTTTAAATTTTATTTTCCAAATCTTTGCTGCTGGCAAATAGAGAAACAATTCATTTTTTGCATGTTGACATTGAATTCTGTGACCTTGCTAAGTAGATCTACTAAAGTCCATAAGATTTTCTGCATTCTACATCTGAGATCATAATCTAAATGTCTTTCTTTCTTTTTTTTTCTTATATTATTGAACTGATTAGAACTTCCAAAACAATATTGAATAGAACCAGTAACAGACAATATATTTGACATACCCTGATTTTAGGGGAGAACGCTCAATGCTTTACTCTTGAATATGATGATAACCTTTGAGGTGGATGTCCCTGATCTGATTTGAGCAACACTTATTCTGTTCCTAGTTTGCTGACAGTTTTATCATAAATCTGTATTAAACTTTATGAAATGACTTTTCTGCATTGAGATGAACTCATAGTGAATGACAGATATTAAGAAAACTTTCTTTTCAGGGAAAACCCCCTTTTAACCAGGCTATATTATTCTATATATTTATTGTAGAATTTGATTACTAATATGTTAGTTGATTTTGCATCTACATTTATGAGAGATGTTGGTGTGTAATTTTTTTTTCTTAAAATATATTTGTTAGGTTTTGATATTAGGGAAGATTTATTTTGAACTTATAAAATGTGTTGAGAAATGTTTCTTCCTCTTTGAGTTTTTAAAATAATTTGAGAAAGAATAGAGTTATATCCTCCTTAAATGATTGGGAGAGTTCATTATTAAAACTATCTGAGTTTAGAGTTTTCTTTGTGGTAAGATTTCTTTATTATGAATTGAATTTCTTTATTAAGCATAACTAATTTTCTTAGTTGTGTTTTCAAGGAATTTAAAAATGTGTTTCATAAGGAAACTGTCAAATTCCTATAAATTTATTGCATAAAGTTATTCACAATATTCCTTTATTATCTTTTCAATGTCTTTAAGGTCTGTAGTTAAACCCTTTCTTTAATTACAGATATTTGTAATGTTCATATTCTGTTTTTATTATGTTTTATTATATATTCATCAATTTTATTTTTACATTTCAAAGAAACGACTTTTGGCTTTGTTAATCTCTATTTTTATTGTAAATTTTTGCTCATATCTTTGTTATTTTCTTCCTTTCATTCAGGCTTAATTAGCTTACCTTTTTTAAGTTTCTTTTGGTGGAAACCTTGTTTTTATATTTGAGATCTTCTTTTCTATTTTTTTTTTATTAAATCATAGCTGTGTACATTAATACAATCATGAAGTACAAAGTGCTAGTTTTACACACAGTCTGAAATGCTTTCATCAAACTGGTTAACATAGCCTTCATGGCATTTTCTTAGTTATTGTGTAAGACATTTATATTCTACACTTAGTAAGTTTCACATGTACCCTTGTAAGGTGCACTGTAGGTGTGGTCCCAGAACTTCTTTTCTAAATGTAAGTTTTTAGAATTATAAGTATAATTTTAAACATTGACTAAGCTGTATGCTATGAATTGTGATGTTTCATATTTTTTTTCTCATTCACATAAAATTATTGTCTTATTTCCTAAAGAGTTATGTCAAATCCCCTTTAACACTTTAGGGGTCCTTCCTCTGTAGGTTCCTCTTCAGGTACCTTGCCCAGTAGATTTGAGTTTCTTTAATGTTGTGGAGCTTCTATATCTGCCTCCTTGTATCAATGTGTCACTACCTTCCTTGGGTGCCACCTGCATCCTCGGTATCAGAAATGTGCCACCATGGAAAAAAGACAGGCAACTGTGGGATAATCCAGGGTTTACCTCATATGTTTCCTTTCAGATCACTAGCCTATTCTGCCCATTGGGTGACTAAAAACTATTGCCTTATTTATTTTTAGTGGTTTCATAGTTTATTTTTGGTGGCAGGGTAAGGCCAATACAGTTAGCTAATTTGTGACCATTTTGCCTACTTCCAATTTTCGACTACCATAAACAATACTTAGATGTCCATCTTGTACATGAACACTCATCGGTCAGAACTTCCTTTCTCACCCACTCTATCTCTGCAATCCTACCTGTTGCATTACCATCTTTTTTATTTGCCACAACACCTATTACTTTCTTAAATCATCTTATTCATTTTTACCATCTGCCTTTCTCCACTGGAAAGTGAACTCCATGAAAGTAAGAACATTTGATTGTCATGTTCTCTGTTTTAATAGAACAAAATCCCGAAATTAAGTGGTAATTATGAACATTTATTGAATGTGGTAAGAAATGAATGAATTTAAAACACCTTTTTAAAAAATCAAACCAAATAAAAGCCACTTAACAAATACGTAAGCTCTATAAGGCTCAGAACAGTATGTGTATTGTTTACCATTTTATCCCAGAACCTGGCCTGGTTCCTGGATTATAGTAATAATATAGTAAATATATTTTAAATGAATGAATAAATGGTTAATATGACTGCTTCCATTTTCATTCCCAAAAAAATCTCAGCTTTTTCAAAGTCTAAATAATTGTCTGTCTATTGAATAAGTTCTAGATGAGGTAGAAAATAAAAGAACATAATGAAAAGAAATTCTAGTAGTTGCTCTCAAAATGGCAGGGAGAAGTAGGACAGAAAAGTGGCAATCAGGTCCACAAATGTACTGCCCTGGATGCTATGTGGCCTTATGCCAATAACCACTTGTTTCAGAATTTAAAAAGTGTCAGCCAGATTCATGTCATTTGAACCAGATTTTAAGTATTAGGGAGCCCCCATTTTAAGGGACGTGTTTGTGTGTGTGTGTGCATGTGTGTGTGTAGAAAGCAAATCACTTTCAAGGTAATGTATCTTTATTGTAAAATTGTTCTAGTCATTCCGTCATATCTGGAAATCATTCTCAACATTCTTTCTAAAATGTTGACAAGTGGGATCACGCCTATGGTTCATCCTATAAGGGTACATGTGAATCTCTCTAAATGTAGAATATAAGTGTCTTAACACAATAACTAAGAAAAAGATATGAAGGCTATGTTAACCAGTTGGATGAAACTATTTCAAATTCTTCACAGAAACAGTATACTGTACTCCATGATAGTATTAATGTACACTGCTATGATTTGATTAAAAAAAAACATAAAATGTTGATAAGTAATACAATCAAGACATTTGCTAACATAATTGTTAATGACTTTCTAGTTCATGGGTAACTTAGTTATATAACTAGGGCCTCATAACTTTAGCTACAGTTTCTCTATTCAAACTTTGTTTTTCATGTTTTTTTTTTTTTTTCCTTTTTCTTGTCCTCTTTGATATATTCCATTTTACTTTCAATCAGTCTCCTAGCTCCATCCTAGTATATATTTTTCTGGAATTGTTTGTTAGTTTCTAATATAGTTGAACACAGATATAACCTAAAATCTAGAAAGTTTACTTTTAGGTATTTATCTAAGAGAAATGAAAATATATATCCACAAAAAAGCATAAAAATGTTCACAGTAACTTTATAATAGCCTTAACTGGAAATAGGGCGGTGCTCATCAACATGAGAATTATTAAACAAAATATAACATATTTCTATGATGGAAGACTAAGAATCAATAAAAAAGAATGAACTTTGGATAAATGCATCAACATGCACGCATCTCAGAAATGGTATATTGTGTGGGAGAGAAAAAGACACAAAGAGGACATAGTACGTAATTCCATTTATATAAAGTTAAAGAACAGGCAAAACTAATCTGTTAAAAACAGAATACTAATAGCCTAGAAAAAGCGGGTGTCTGCAGGAAGGGGTATAAGGGAGCTTTCTGGGGTGGTAGAAGTAGTTTGGGAGTGTTGCTTTTAGGGATTTAGAGACTTCTTAATACTCATCCAATTGTGTAAAGTCATATGTTTCATTTTATGTAAATTGTACCACAATTAACTATACACACATATATATATGTATATAATTATATACTTATCTTCCAGAAGAAGTATATAGCTATATATACTCATACATATAATAAAAAGTTTTGAATGTTTTAAAAATAAAAATTCTATATTAGACACGATTTTCAGTTATAAGTATTAGAAAATAACTTTGGCTTTCTTAAGCAGAAAAAATTTAGCAGAAGGATATTCATGCTTAAAAAGTAAGCATATGGACAGCAATGAAAAGATTGTGAAACTAGGTCATAATGCAGAAAATCTAGCATAAGTAACCTAGAGAACCATCCTCTTCAGAATTCCCCATTTCAGGCCAAGTGTGGTGGTGTACACCTATAATCCTAAGTCTCTGGAAGACCAAGGCAGGTGGATTGCCTGAGCTCCCAAGTTCAAGACCAGCCTGAGCAACTGCAAGATCCTGTGTCTAAAAAATAGACGGGCATTGTGGTGGGCACCTGTAGTCCCAGCGATTTGGGAGGCTGAGACAACAGAATCACTTGAGGCCAAGAGTTTGAAGTTGCTGTGAGTTATGACACCATGGCACTCTACCCAGGGTGACAAAGTGAGATTCTGTCTCAAAAGAAAGAAAGAAAGAAAAGAAAAGAAAAGAAGAAATAGAAATCCCCCATTTCATTCCAGAAATGATAATTCATGAATTCTGGGTCATGGCCCAAGAACCCAGAGTTAGTTTATTTATTTATTTATTTTTGAAATGGAGTCTTTCTCTGTTACCTCAACTGCAGTGCAGTGTTATCATTACAACTCACTGTAACCTCACACTTCCAGGCTCAAGTGATCCTGCTTCAGCCTCCCAAGTATCTGAGATAAAGTTGAGTGTCACCATGTCTGGTTAATTTTTTTTATTTTTAGTAGAGACATGCTCTTGCTCTTGCTCATTTTGGCCTCAGACTCCTGAGCTCAAGTAATCCTCCTGCCTTGGCCTCTCAGAGTGCTAGGATTATAGGTGTGGCCCACCATGCCCTGCATAAGAACACACGTTAATAACACTGGTGATTTTGAAAGTTAATTGAGAGAATATATCCCACACATGCACTAGAAAGGATTCTCAGGGAGAAAGTTTTACCTGCCATGGATTTTACCAAAAAGGCATTGTGGTGGGACCAATACTACAGGTAGATAGCAGCAGCAAGTGACTTTTCAATGTAAAACAAGCTCTAAACTGGTGACCAAGGACCAAACTCAGCCCACAAATGTATTCTATCTAGGAAAATCCTGTTCCCAAAGTTATTTGTGATGTCCTTAGGCTAAGCATACTTTCTTCAGTTCACCAGTGGCATCTGTGACCTTTTCAAATATTATGGTCAACCAAGCTGAATCCCTAGTTAAGAGATACACCTGACCCTGGGGCATTTCAGTTTATGACCTTTAAGAACTTGAACAATCTCCCTCTAAATCCTAGAAAACTCAGAGTATGTGAAGTATTTGGAAGCTGCCTGGTGATGATCAAATTTTGTTTGTAAGTTGACCAGGCCAAGCCAAACCACTCCAAATCAAATTATGAACTGTTGTTCTACCCAATGTTGACATATTCTGAAGGGGTCAATGAGGGTTGACTCCTTGGTGTTCTTCAATGATATGCTGGTTCACTTCCCTGTTCTTGTGACTAGACAGTAAGTGGCAGCACTGCACAGGAACTGAGTCAGTGTATTTGCCTTGTCCTCAGAGACCAGCATTTTACAAAGAAACTAACTGATGTTTAAATGTCTGTTAAAATGAAAAAGGTGAAAAGGAGAGGACTAAAGGGAAGATGGAAGGAAAAAAAAGGACAATGGAAGGCCAGTACCTATGGGTCAAGGAGGAGGGCGCTATCCCCATATACCGAGGGTGGTAGGTCAAGCTTGGCCCCAACCAAAAAAAAAAGACAATGGAGGAAAGAAAGAAGGAGAGAAGAAGGGACAGAGGTTAGAAGGGTAAAAGTACTCAGGAAGAAAAAGAAGAAGGATGGAGACAAGTTTTGGTTGTGGACAATTTGGGAATATGACTAATTGATGTCTTATTTTAACAAAATGCAAACAAGAATGCGGCCTATGTTAATTAGCAGCATTTCTAGATCATAATCAAATTCAGAATTACACATCTTTGAGTGAAAATGGAAACAAGGAGTACTGTTTGAGTATCAGGTAATGGACTCTCAGTGATTGATAGAATTACCCTTGCTTTATGTCCCTTAAAGGGCCTCCTGCTGGGCTTCGAAATGAAAATAATAGCAAATGAATATTTTGGAAGATTATTTCAAGCTTATGATTACTAATAATGTAGCTAAACATATGAAATGGGCATCAGCAAAACACCAATGTACTATTTATATTTTATCATTTGTCACAGTCATCAACTCAGTTTTCTCTTTGTGTTTATAATTTTTTCATTGGGGAAAAAAATGACTTTTGAGAGAGAAGTCATCTGTTGCTTTCCAAAAAAATAAACTCATTTAAAATTGTGCGCTCAGAAATGCTTTCATTTTGTTTGTTGGCTTTAGATCTTCTTTCTGAAATAAAAACTTACAAAAACATGATTCCCTAAAATCAAGTGAATAGGAAATCTATAAGGTTGTTTAGATACCGTGCTGAGTAAGCTGGGTTAGAGTGGTGTGTGGGAGAGACAGCAGCATCACAGGTCTGTTGTTGAAACCCAAATGCCCTCTGCTGTGTCACTTTACTTCCCTGAGATGAAGTTTTCCATTTGTAAATTGAGAGAGTCTCTTAAATTAAACCTCTAGGAATTTATTAATTGGCAATACAGCGCTATCCATTAAAGACATCAGAATTTCAGCTCTGTTTTTCAAAGGCTCTATGTCTTTGGGCAAGTAACTGAAACTCTCTGATCCTTACTGATTTCATCACAGAGTGGGCATTATGGCACTTCACACAGTTTGGGGGAAAATAGAATTAGAAATTCCATGTAAAACAAGTAACAACTGACACTTAGAAGTGGTAGTGGTGGTTGTGCTAATCTCTGCTGAAAAGGTATCTGTGATCTTTTCACATGACTAAATGAAGAAAACAAAAACATAGAATTTTGAATTCTATGAATTTGGAATCATAATTTTCTGAAAATAAAACAGGTGTCCCATCCTCTTCCAAAAAAATCTCTGATCAAAAAGGAAAGATTGAAATAACTAAGGAAGAAAGCCTCAAACCCGATTCATTGATAATTTACCTAGGTCCTTGATGATTATATGTATTTTTTTTATTAAATCATAGTTGTGTACATTAATGCAATTGTGGGGTACAATGTGCTGGGTTTTTATACAAATTGAAATATTTTTTATGTTTGTGGGTGCTAATGAATGACATACACAAGGCTGGCAGTAAGCACCAAGACCAAGCATTCATTTAGCAACCACATGGAGTGCTCAGAATGCTGAGTGCTCTTCTAGTCCTGTGGGCTACCCAGAGGGCTCTGCAACACGCTTCCATGGGGAAGATGAAATGCATCCCTGAGATAACGTTCAAAGAGCAACATGTCAACAAGCACAAATCAATCGCCTATAAAATGAGTGCTTAAGTGCTGAGGGGATCCTTTGGCAAGCTTTCTTCAAAGCACCAAGATAAACGAAAAGGGTAGTAGCAGTGTGCATAAGCAAAGGCAAAGAATACCAAAATTCAATCACAAAGCTCTTAAGGCCAGGCCAAGAAACTAGAATGAGGGGTTTGTACATGTTTGAATTTCTTCTCCCCTTTTGCAGACTTTGTCTTGTTTAGTTTTAAACTCACGTATAGCAGTATCTTTCTGATAGCTTCTATGTACCGTGTTCCTCTCTGGCACATCTTTGAACACTGTCAAAAATTCACTTTAGAGCATCTAAATTGATGCTATTGAGGTGTCATTTACATATAATAAAACATGCTCATTCAGAATTCATTTTTAAATAATAGAAGTTTCTCAAAGAAAAAGAACAGCATTTAAAAAAATAGTTTGTGTTCGTGCTGCTCATCCCATGAACAGCAAGGGCTTACCAAATATCATAAAATGAGAAATTAGAAGAAAATGAAACTCTTTGGAAACCACATTGATTTAAGGAAAAGCCACTTAATTTCTTAGAGTAGTTTTAGTAATAATTGAAACCTCAAAATATTCTTACCTTTTGTTTTTATTGCCCTGTTGCTCAGAGAATATTATGGGCAGAGTAAGGAAAATACTTAGAGTACCCCTATCCCCAGTGGTTACCTACATAAAGGAGGAAAAACGACATACTTTACACATAAGATTTTTTCTGTGCAAATGGACATTAAGCACACCTACAAGTTTAGACACCATATTTACTCATGTGTGAATTTTCATATCAATAATGATTTTTAATACCGATAGCTTAAGTAGATCAATAATAACATGACGAGGAGCAGGCACTTTGCAAAAACATCTTCTATAGCTCACAGAAGATGTTTATGGTTAGGAGCATCTTGAGAGGCATTTATAACCCCTCACACACTCCTTTCTGATTCCCTTATTGATTAAGCTGTGATGCCTCCTGGACCTAGGTCATGGTTCACTATTTTTCAATTAAAATGAAGAAATCTCTTGTTTGTTTCAGGTTCGTTTCCAGCAGTTGGCTTGTGGGGCTCTGAGACATGCTGCTGCCCATGACATGTTGGAATTATCATGATCAACTACCCAGTTTGGATTTCACCCCGTGGCCAAGAGCTTTGCGGAGTAGACGGCAAAGGTTGGATTTTTAAAAAGAGCAAACCAGGTAAGGTTCAAGAGACACACCTGATCATTTATCACTTGTTCTAAAGGCGTGAGTGTGCTGCCAAGATAACCTGAATAATGTATGGCTTTTCTATTTGTTTCCTAAGTCCTCCATGCCACTTGTTGAAGAATGGATTCCGGAGAATATATACTGTGTATAGTAATAATTAAGTCCCTTTTCTCTCAAGAAAAAGGTGGAGCTATTTTAAGATACACATAAAGCTAGGGCAAGAATACTACAGATGCTAGTTTAATGCAGTGGTCAAAAATTACAAGCTATAGAGACATTGTCTTTGAATAATTGCTCTGAACTCCAATGCCATGAAAAGTTGTACTTTTGAAGGTGCAATAGAGAAAATGTTGCCTTTTAAGTATTTATATTTTATACTATACGGAAATGTGAATGTAAGTTTGTGGCATGTAATCTTATAAATATGATGCTTCAGTTACTCCCATTCAGAAGATTATAATGTTATTCTGCCTTTTATTTCTTTGAATATATTTATCATTCTAAGTTCTCTTCACGTATTATTTGAGTTGGTGGTGATACAGTGATATTATTATTCTTGCAGCTTTGAGAATTTAACTATTGCACTTTCATTCAAGTACTTTTTCATATCCCTTTTCTATTTAATTCTGAAAACTCTTCTCAACATCTATCCATATTTTGGTCAGATCTTTTTATCATTTTTTTAACTCTCCTCCTTCCTAAAAATATAATTTAAGTTTCTCAACAATTGCCTGGGTAAAACACAAGTTATTCTTCTACTGTGACTTTAAGAACTTTGAGAACTTCGTTGAATCTTTTGCATCACAAAGCAAGATTGTTTTTTAAATTCAAGTATAGAAAGAGAGAAAATATAAAGAAAAATTTATTAATTTAGAAAGCAATGCAGGCAAATTGTTCTATTTCACTAATGCTTGATCTCTGAAAGCTTTTTACCACCACAGCTTTCTTACTTTTTGAAAATAAACGACAGGGTGTCCCAAAGGTTGCCCATAAATTCACCATACATAGGGAAAATGGGAAATTGTCACTAAATATTCCTTTATTTACAAAACAGCCCATACACAATTGTACAAAGAGGTTGCAACCCATGGAGAATATTTTTATAATTTTGTAATGTGTGTGTTATAAATAAAGAAACATTTAGCAATACTTTCCCATTTTCCCTGTGTATGACATCTTTACAAGCAATCTCTGGGACACCTTGGAAAAGAACTCAGTCAATAAATCCTAACATAAGTGTTTGGATAGAAATGAGGACTTCTAAAGTATTTGAAAATAATTGATTTTTAAAGTTGAATAAACATTCTCTTTTATTTCCCTAGTGCCATATTTGTATGTAAGATGATATCAGGAGAGTATAAATTCAAATAGTTTATTTTGAAGGTAAACAATTATCTAATATACAATTAGTAATTATCTTGTCAGGAAGAAAGAACACGCCTCTATTTGTGAGACATATATTTTCATTCCTTTAGAATATTTTATCTTTCTGAATCATATAAGTCATCAATATGAGGAAAATGTATAAAGTAATTTGATATGGGTATTATAAAGAAACATAACTTCTCTTCACACAGTTCTTTGAAGTAGATCTTGTAAACAGGATGTACAGAGACCGTTCATTCCACTGTTCCATATAAAAGCATATGATTTAGAAGTGTCCTCTGGAACATAAAAAAATTGACATTGAATTCATGTGGTTTTACAAGTAAAAGTTTACTCTTAAGTGAACAGAAAATTAATGCATTGTAGTTTTAGGTTTATATTCATTTTAAATTCATTTTTGTTCTCTGTTGTATAAATAGCAGTTGCATTTTTTTATGTTGATGTATACTAGCTTCTCTGTAAAGTAAAAAGAGTGTCAAGGCTTCCCAATTCTGTTCCTCAGAAGTTCATAACAAAGCCATAAATTCTGTACCATTCCTGAGCTTAGAAGCCGTGTTTCTTTTTAAAGCATTTTTAAAGTAAAGATCTGCCTAGCTCAGGGTCATGTTACTATATTATCATATGTAGAAGCAATATTAAGCTATAAAGATAGGGTATAAAAGGTAAGATTTTCCAAAGCATTTCTGATAGTAGTATGCCCATGTAATGGGATATACTATATCTAAGTTAGTTCAAGAAAAACATGAAAATAGCACCTGTGTCCCTAATATATCCCTTACTCTCTGCAAGGAGCAATGGACATTCTCATCTGTGCAATGCTTAGTAATCGAAGGTCTTCTGAAGTAAAATCTTTAGAATTTAGTGCGATAGCTGATTCCATCATGAAAAGTCTCGTATGAATCTTAAATATTTTCTGGCTGCAAATTTATTTGTTCTCTCAACATTTTCTTTAAGTGCCCAACACATGTAAAACAGTGTGTGGCCAAAAACAAAGTAGAGACTCTTCCCTACCATGTCCTCATGTAGCTCACACCTACAGGGGAAAACAAAACCTAAGAAATAAAACCCTCACATATGTGAACAGCTCATTCCAGGAAAAATGAATTCAAAACTCTAATGATGTGTTTGGAGCAAATTTTAATTGATGGGAAATCAGTCTGAAGGTTTTAGAAGCTAGGGGTACAGTATGACAAAGTCACCATGGTGTAAAAGTAAGTGTTACGTTTGACGAATGGTGAGATTGATCCTGGGTTATCAGGAGAGACGTAAGAAGAGGCAGGACAGGTAGGTAGTGGCTGAAGTGTTTTGCATACACAGCTATGGTGGGTATAAATACAAAGGTGATGTAATCTAATCTATATATTTTTTAAAATGATTCTGGCAAAGGGTGGCATGGGAACAGGGAAGGTATGTGCAGAGAGAAAGATAAGTTAAAAGCATCCAGTGCCACAAATGCAGAAATGTTTTGGGGTGTCTTGGCTTCTCCATCACCAAGTACCTAGAACAGTACCTGCCCACCATGGATTCTGTTATCCCTGCTTAAGGCTGACTAAAGTAATGTCGTCCAGGTATGATCAGGACACTTGTACGTAGGCAAAGTTTTTCTTTTTACAAAACAGGTTAAAAATTCTTCATCCAAAAGATGAAAAGAATTGAGCTGAAGTGTTTTCATCACACTCATGCACACGCACATACTCACACTAAAGCCTCTCTCCGTGTGTGCTTGAAATTAAAGCTCAAATCCTGTTCCTGAAATTTATGCTTCAATTAAGATGAGGGCAGCTGCTACCCTACTTTATTTCTCTTCTGAGACTTTTTTCCTCTCAGGCTTTATCCTTCCTTTCATCACTTTATCATCACATCAATCACTGTTTCCTCCTCAGGAGCGCGGATGCATGGCAGGCACATTTTTCTGGTGAGGAAGCAAACCCAGCCTACTGGGCACGGCGGCTTCCTTAAACCTAATTAAGTAATTCTGCTGAAAGTATCACGTCCTTTCCATTACAATGCACACATGGTCAAAGTAAGAGGGAACACTTTAAGGCTGCGGAAAATAACTAGGGAAGGGAGCCTGAAGAAGATGCAAAATAAGAAAACGTGAACTTTAGCTCAGCTTTCTTGGATATAGTCCTCTAATGAGCCAGGGCACATTAACACCTCTGGTAGAGAAATCTCCTAACTCACAGCATCCTTTTCACTCTAGTTATCTTATTGGAAGTTTGCATTGTTGTAAGGCTCCCTCCCCAGTAGATACCAGAGTCAGTCTATTTTATGTGACCAATCATCCATTTTCTGAGAAGTTATCTACAGTCTGAGAAACAATCTAAGAATTTCTTTCTAAATATGCAGATTAGAGAAAGGTAGATAGAGATATTAGTCACTGCAGTTATTATTCTTGAGGCCATGATCTTTGTTTTTCTTTTTAAAGACCTAACTCCAGAGCCCCGTACATACTCAATAAATATGTCTGATGATTGACTGAATGATTAAGTATTTATCTTTAACAGTAGGATGCAAACCTCTCTCTTGTCAACAGGACCAGTTAGTTTTGGTTCACCTGTTCCTTGTTAGCTAAGGATCATCATATCCTCCCATCGTTATCAATACTGCCATTGTTTAGCACCATGTCATAGAATAGTACCCATATATGATGATATGGAGGATTTAACCCCAAAAAAGTTAAAAAAAAAAGAAAGGTATTTATTACATGTTATCTTTATGAATAAGGTATGGTTCTCTTCTGCAAGCTTTCACAAACTTTATGTTTTTACTTTTTACATGTCTCAAATGCTTGAGAGAAAGGTTTGCCCTTTTTTAGTTGTTGGGTATATACATTACTCCGTACAGAATTTACTAGAATGCTGCCATCACAGGGAACTTTGCTTTTCTTTTTTTGAGGAGACAGTTTGTAGTAAGTTGTGATTGATATATAAGCTACCAAGTACATAGGTTTGGCTTTAATAAGGTCTGTGTTTGAATCTAAGCTCTGACACAAATCATGTGATCATCAGTTCCCAGCCAATAATATGGAGATACTAGTAGTGGCCTCCTGGTGTAGTTGGGAGGATTAAATGAGAACATTGACATGAAACACTTAGCAGAGTGTCTGATACATTATAAATAAGTTATTATCAGCGGGATGATGGAAACTCTACATATGTAGCAGGTCTCTATAGAAGTTCATTTGTTATTGTTGCGTTTTGGCTAGGGCTGGGTTTAAACCCACCACCCTTGGAATATGGGACCGGCACCCTACTCACTGAGCCACAGGTGCCACCCTGTAAAAGATCATTTGTTTAAAGCCAAATGTCAGAGTATCTTATCCTTGTTCTAAAAAGTACATGAGATAATTTAAGGAAAGCACTTAGAACGCCTGATGCCTCATAAGCACTAAGTGAGTGCTAGTTGTTGTGGGATTAGTATTCATTTTAATAAGCATTTTTCTTCTTCGGGCTCTCTGAGGAAATCTTGGTCAAATCTATTTTTTTCTTTTTAAACATTATTAGGGGTACATAATAGTTGTATATCTTTATGGGGTACATGTGATGTTTTAATACAGACATCCAATGTGAATTAATTAAATCAGGGTAATCGAAGTATCCATCACCTCAGGCATTCATTATTTCTTTGTGTAAGGAACATTCCAATTCCTCTTTATTTTAACTTACACCGGAACTTGTTGATTGTGGACAATTTATTGCATTATCAGATACTGTTCATTCTATCTATCGAGCTATATGTCTGCATACACTGACCATGCTCACTTTAGTTTAGCTTGCTGTGATCCCATTTGTCCAGTTTTTCTTGGTTGCCTGTGCTGTAAGGATATTACTAAAAAGGTCCTTGCCGAGACCAATGTCCTGAAGTATTTCCCCAAAGTTTCTTTTTTGTGGTTTCATGGTTTCAAGTGTAGGAATTAAGTTTTTAATCCATTTTGATTTGATTTTTGTATGTGGCAGGAAATAAGTTTCATTCTTTTGCATATGGACATCCAGTTTTCCTATCCCCATTTATTGAGGAGACTGGCCTTTCACTGTATGTTCTTGGCACCTTTGTCGATGATAAGTTCACTACAGATGTGTGGATTTGTTTCTGATTCCCTATTCCAGCCTAATCTATTTCTATCAACAATTTCCCTCTTAGGACAATGGAAGTCTGTGAGTTACAGTTAGTATTGTGATGTTGAGATAATGCTCTTCTTTAACAATCCATTATAATTCCTATTATGGCCATTCTGGAGGCTTTGATATTGAGATAACAACCAAAGATTTTTCTTAACAACCAAAGATTACCAGAATTGTTTTCCTCACCAAACTACAGACTTTGGAATCAATGAAATACATTGAAATAATGTATTATCCACTAAATGAAATAATAACATATATCTTAGAGTAGCAAACAAATCATCCTGATCTGTCAACATAATTCCCTAATTTGGAAATACTACTCTACTGTACACTCATAGAGACTGTTGCTGACATTAATCAACCAATATCTATAATTATCCCTTTAACCTTTTCTCATTACATGTATTTTATTTAAAAGACTGTCATTAATGTTGAAAAGTTAGAATTAAAACTGTATTTAACTTGGTAAAATAATACTTAAGAAATAACATAATTTAAAACATCCTATCCAAAGCCATATTAGAAAAATAGGGATAAATCAAAAGTGCTTTTAAGAGTACTGGCCAAGTGCTTGTAAATGGTTGGTGGGGTGGGTTCAGTCTTCTCAGAGAAGACAGAATCGCGATCATCAGCAGAGATGTAAGGGAAGGGAGTATGGACTAGAAAACTGTAGTGAGAGGCGGGAAGTGAACTAAGCAGTGCTGAGTGATAGGATGTCAAGACTCGGAAAAGTGGGCATCTGCAACAAGCCAGGACTGGAAAGCAGCTCATCTCCCTCGGCCGCTTGCTGCTGCCCTCAGTGAGGGGCTGAGGGAGCAGAATGTGAAAAAGTAACGCACGGTGGTTGGGAAGGTGGCACCACAGTGAAAGACTATGGAGTTGAATGGAAAGCGGAGCAAAATCATGCCAGGGACTAACCGTGTGATAAAATGTGAGCAAGAGGATTTGAATGGAGTGATTAGAAAATCCCCAAGTGGGCAATGGAACAATTCATTAGAAAGGATTTATTCATTCTGGCGATAAGGTTTAGCATGAAATTAAGATACTGCTAGAGATAATCTTTACAAAGTCTCTTCTGCAGAAATAGGTAAGGAAGAATAACCAATACCTGAATATATCATATTTCTGTCTATTAACTCCAACATGACAATAGCTATAAAATAATAATTATAACCACTCTAAATTAAATATCAGGCTCCACGCAGGTCTTTTATGCCAGAGTGTGTGTACCCTGCAGTATAGATATAGTCCTGCGCACATGAGAGGAAGACGCTCACACATCGGTGAGCACTTTACCCGGCTCGTTCGGCTAATATTTTTTCAGAAGTTTTTCTCCCGAGACCTTCTCTTTATAGAACCTGAGTTTTTTCATTATATTAATCTCTTTTTCATGTCAAAGTAATAATTCAATGTCTATGCAATTACACTTGTGAAATTTGCTGTATTATATAATGATTTTTTATTATATTGTATAATTTACTTCTTGTGTCATGTATGTTTTCACTTTTTTATGAATTTAAAAATACCTTAAAAGTTAGAGCCCCTGGTGTTTCTTTTTAGGAATGGTTCGTTGCTACTAGTGCTACTATAGGCCCTGATTCATAGCAAATGTTTGCTGGTTTCTCCTTTCATCACACAGCAGAACACTTCTGTTCACACACTTCACATATAATCCTTGACACAATCTTATATGTATATTTATATACCTATGACTTATAGAATATTTGCTAAAAAGGCCAAATTAAAAATCATTTGAATAGTGCTTTGTTATTTGTCTAAATAGGATTGCTTTTCCTTTAAAGAAAGTCCTGGAGCAATTTAGTGGATTAATTTCCAACATATGTCTGATGGAACACTGGAGCTAAATGTTCCATCCACAAAAGGTTTTATAGCCAAATCCATTTTGCTGGAATGTTAATTTATGATAAAGACTGTTACTGAGAAAGGACTCAGAGAAAGAGTTTAGGTTTGCCTGGCACACAGGCCCACTTCTTTCTTGGAATAGCTAGAAGATTGTTGGTCATCAGAGGCAAGTGAATGGCTTTGAGCTATCTTTTATAATACAACAGATTACAGCTTTGGTGTTAAGCCTCGGTCAAATGCACTCTCATTCTCTTTTCTTCTGTCTCCCCTTCTTTCCCCTCCTCCCACCTTCCTCTCCTCTCTCCTTTCCCACCCCAACACCAAAGTCATCCTTCCCTTTTCTCCCTCTCCTCCTCAGCCTATGAGCATGCTAACATTTTTTCTTTGGCCTTCCTGTAGTCAAATCATCAGAGCTCAACCTTAAACTCCTGGGCTCAAGCAGTCCTCCCACCTGAGCCTTCTGAGTAGCTGGGATTATAGGTATGCTCCACCATGCCCAGCTTTCTGGAGTAATCTTCTAATAAATCTCTCTGACTTAATTTTTGTCTCCCACCCATTCAAAACCTACACCAAAAACAATATTCAATATGTTGTGCCCAAATCCTTAAGGATAAAGAAGCTCTATGCCGTAGCATATCCTGGGAAGGTCATGATCTTCTATTTGTCTCTGGAGATTCATACTTCCTATGTCTGCACCTTCTCGTTTGCTTCTTTGCTATCCCACTGTGTTTGTCCTCCCCTGCCATGTCAATCTGACTCAGATTTGCCCCTTTTGGCCTCTGAACATATTTCAACATCTGCTTATCAACTAGAATGTGTGTTCAGTGGGGTGGGGACGAGTTCTTTTTCATCTTGGTGCTCATGGAATATTTGTATTTGACAGAGCTGGCACGTATACAGGCACATAGGCCTTTTCTTCTCAATTATACCAGGACTAACATCACATAATTCTTTATCAATTCTGATGACTGGAAAGCAAACCCTGCACCCCTCTTTGCCTTCATTTAGCTGAAATGCCAATATGGGATATGAGAAAGGAACAAGAAGTTCTAGCAAGTTTCATAAAAATGTTGTGGGCTGGCTAATATAATGGAAATTATCAGGATTGAAAACAAAAATTCTATCTCCAACACTAGAAATATTGCAGATGGTGTTCAAGTGTGACTCAAAAATGTAATTTCATCAAAATAATAGTATCTATGCGAGCAAGTCTAAGTAGATTGAAAACTAATTCTGCTAGGAAAGTTTCGAGAGTTTAAATGCCTTCATGGGAATTTAACTAGACTATAAAAATCAGTGAATTCTCTCTACAATATTTCCTCCTTATGTTGAACATAATCAATGAATATCACATATAGACCAGCTGTGTCTAGACCTCTAACCTAAAAATTCCTGACAAAAATTTAAAACTAGCCCCCAACAATATTAGATGTGCCTGTGAAAGAGTTTGTTTCCATTATTTTATGACTTAAGTAAAGTGTACCTAGGCTTTTGCATTTCAACTTTCCTCTTCTCTGCCATATATCCTTCTTATTTCTGCAACTCAAGTACAAAAAGATAGTAAAAATATTACAGTTGTTACAGACAACAATCCACGTGTGGTAATTAAGGTGTAAGTGACTACATTTTGTCAGTTCCTGGCGTTTAGATAGTGTTGAAAATGATACATGCAGCCTTATGGTTATGCAAGAAGTAAAAGTAAAATCATTGTATATAGATTTTTAGAGGTGGTTACAAGCAACTCTGAAGCTCCTAAAGAGGCATCAAAGAATTTCCTAGCCCAGGATCCCAACTTTTCCTCCTTCTCAAATCCATAACTGACATGAAGTCTCCTACCCCAGTCTTAAAAATCTTTAGGACACAGTTGATGCAAATGTGATTATCAAATCATATCTGTTGTAAGTCAAAAGAGCACAGTTATTATAGTGTAGCACAGGATCTAAGCTAACTTTTAATGCTTTTTATTTGAAAAATAATGGTTTTTCCTGGTGTGAACTTGCAGCAGAATGAAAACATGTTTCACAAGCCGAAAGGGTAGTGTTTTCACCATCTGATCTTTCATCAAATAGAATTCTTAAACCAGAACCTTCTGAAATACATGATTTGGAGACAGTCCAAAAAAAAAAAAACCTGCCTGAAAGAGATGGTAAACTACAGTGTGATCTCATTTCTCCTGAATTTTGTATATTATTCACCTGTGATTTACAGTTGCCTCACCCCTCTGAGATGTGCCCCATAACTCGTGCTAGTCAAGTAGGTGCATTTAATACTGAAAGATTTGTATCGAGGAAATGACTTAACTGTTTCCAACTGTGGTCTCTAATTAATCAGAAGGCAATTGTATGAAGTATCTTTCTACTTGCCAGGTCTAATCAAATTCCACCCAGGTGAGTCTGCATCTGGTCTCTGCATCTGGTATGCTTTGTGAGATTTAATCAGGGGCATGATTTAAAAACAGAACTCCAGGACTGGACATTGAAGTTCCCCCAAATGTTTGTGTTATGAAGATCATTAGCAAATTCAGACTTCTTTTTACCACATGGAATCTTGTTTTGTATTTGGAAACAATTAGGAGTTTAAGGAAGCGTTTCCACCAGCAGAAACCCACTAAACTAGTGTTTGAATATACCACGAAAGCATGTACAGTTTTAGGCTAGAAGCAAGTCTTTCGTAAATAAGAATCACATAGGCCACATCCCATAGAAATGTATGTCACTATCTGTCACATCAGCCTTAGCACAGTGTGATTCAGTCAGTAACCAAGTGTATTTATGATGTCACTGCCCCTTGTATTAATTGATTGCTGTCTACGTCTCTTTTTCTCTTCCCCAGCAGACTAAAAACATTTTCAGGTCAGGCACTGTTTTTGTTTTTTTTTTTTCTTTCTCCCTTTGTAGTAGTCTTCGTTTCTAAAACAGAGATTGACAAATGTTAGCTATTGATAATTCAATGAATAAAAAATGCCTGGTACCTAGTAGTTCCTTTGTATGTAGTTACTAGTAAGTAAATTAATGAATTGATAAAATAACAAATATGCATATGAATGTATTACAGTGGAAATGTTTTAATAGTCAGTTGAGGCATTTAATGGTTAAAGAAGGATATGCACTGAAAATTCAAATTTGAATATTACATTAAAACATTGGCAGAAGCTTCCTTGCCAGTATTCCCAAATTACATGTTTTATTAATTTGTTTTAAATAAAGCTATCTTCCTGGCAGTAAGGAATGACATTTGTAGCATGTCTGCGATGTCTGCGAGTTTCACCATGTCTGCATGGACCTTCTCCTCCACCTGACCTTCTTTATCAGTAACTCTCCACATGTTTGAAAAGGAATTAAAGCAGCTACTTTTCAGAGTTTACAGCTCAGACTAAACTTTCTTTTATTTGAATGAAATTCTTAAAAAAGGAGTAACATAAGTAATTATAATAAATATATTTTTTCTGTTACTGTTCATAATGAGAAAAAGGAAGCACTGGGTTGTTGTTCCATAAGAAAATAATCACTGGGTATTAACATTCTGATCCGAGTCAATTCAGGTTCTGACTATGCTGGAGAAGAATCAGGCCATGGCCAAGTGGCTTTTAAGAGAATTTATATGGTTTGCCCTTGTCTGATAGAAAAGGCACTGACGAAAACTAGGCACTGGCCTGGCACGTCGCATTTGCCCACCTCACTGCAGGGAGAATAACTCAGATATTTCATTATTTAGTTAATAGCACATTACAGAAACCTACATATTTACTACTCCATACATAGGACATTTGTTCCAGATGCATTACCAGTCATTCAGATATACACATTCAGATCATGCTGATATCGAAATAACTTCCAAATGTTTTACCCCCTCCCCAAATTGTAGATACTGAAAAAGAATAAAGACATACTTTTTTACTTGGAACAAACTTGAAAGTAGGGAAATCACCCAAAGGTGACCTTTAGGTGATCAAATAACTTCATTAGTAGTTTATTTTCAACCTTCTAATATTATTCTTTGCATGTTTACATTCCCACATTATACTAAATTTGTATTTGTTATAGTACAGAGGGCAATAATTGTACTTTTGAACATACTTAACTCTCTTATTACACTGAGAGCTCCTTTGTGGCCGCTGGTGTATCTCGATGACAGTGAAGTCCAGGGCCTAATGAAACGTGAGTAGCTCCTCAAAACAAACGTTTTCTGAGTTAATAAATGAAAGTTTTCTGCACTCTACTTTTGCGTCATTCATCTTCAAATATCCATTCCTTGCTTTTCATGCACCTCTTGCAATAACTGTGAAATCTACTTATTACTCCATTTACCAGTCTCTCAAAAAATAAGTCAGAAGATATTTATAAACATCTACCATGCACACCATTGTGCTTTGCTTCTCGGAGCTTGTTGTACTCCCTTGAATTTCCTGAAAGAACTCAGTACCTAGAGGCAGAGACAAGAAATAAACACATAAAAGACTAAATTATAAAAAAGAAGAAATAATTAAAAGGAACACAATAACCGATAGGACTATAGTGTGTTCTAAGACTATACCTACATCATTGGAGAAGATTGTTTCTGAAAAACCCTGGGGCTTTTTGTTGGAAGATGCCAGAGTTTACAGTTGTGAAAAACTGGGTGCCTCCTGGGAGAACACAACACAAGACGTGCCTTGTAGATATTGCGTGTTTGGTTCCAAACCACCATAAGAAAGCAAATATCTCAGCAAAACAACTCACAGTTTTTAATTTCCCAGTGAATATAAAACTCATGTTTACATAACATTATAGTTTATTAAGTATACAGTAACATTATATCTTGAGAAAGTATATCTTAATTTAAAAATGCTTTACTGCTGAAAAGTCCTAATGATCCGCTGAGCCATGAACAAGACATTATCTTTTTTGCTGGCAGAGACCGGTACCTCAATGTTGATGGCTATTGACTAATCCAAGTGGTGGTTTCTGAAGGTTGGGGTGGCTGTGACAAGTTCTTAAAATAATACAGTGAAGTTTGCACATTAATTGACTCTCCCTTTCACAAAAGATTTCCCTCCTGAGCATTCCATGTTATTTGCTAGCATTTCACCCCATAGAATTTATTTCAAAATTGAAATCAATCCTCTCAAACACTGCTGCTGCTTTCTTAGCTACGTTTATTTAATATTCTAAGTCCTTTGCTGTCATTTCAACAAATTTTGTAGCATCCTTTAGAGAAATAGATTCCATGTCAAGAAACCAATTTCTTTGTTCATCCAGAGGAAGCAACTCTTCACCCATTAAAAATTGATCATGAGATTATAGCAACTCCATTACATCATCAAGCTATCTTAGATCTTGTGCTGTTTCCAACACATCTGCAGTTACTTTCTCCAGTGAAGTCTTGAATCCCTTAAAGTCATCATGGGGATTGGAATCAACTTTATCCAAACTCCTATTAGAGGGTGAATCATTTCCAGAAGCTTTTCAATTTGCTTTGCTTTGGTGGCTATAATCTTATAAAATTTATTTCTTAAATAAGAAGACTCAAAATCAAAATGACTTCTTGATCCATGTGCTGCAGACAAGATGTTGTGTTACCAGGCACACCAACATTATTCTTCTCGTATATCTTTATCAGAATTCTTAGGTGACTGGGTGCATTGTCAATGAATAGTAAAATATTGAAATCATTTTTTTAATGAGTAGTAGGTCTCAACAGTGGGCTTAAAATATTCAGTAAATCATTCTGTAAATAGATATGTTTTTTATCTAGGCTTTGTTGTTCCAGTTATAGAGTTCAGATTTACCATAAACTCTTAAGGGCCCAAGGACTTTAGAAATGGTAAAGTGGAAGCATTGGCTTCAACTTAAAGTCACCAGCTGAATTAACCCCAACAAGAGACTCAGCCTGTTCTTTGAAGATTTGAAACCAGGCTTTAACTTCTCCTGGCTAGCTATGAAAGACCTCGATTGTATCTTCTTTCAATATAACGCTATTCTGTCTACATTGATAATCTGTTTTTTAATGTATCTACCTTAATCAATTATCTCAGCTAGATCTTCTGGATAACTTGCTGCAGCTTCTACATTAGGACTTGCTGCTTCACTTTTCACTTTTATGTTATAGAGATGGCTTCTGTCCTTAAGACTCATGAGCCAATCTCTACAGCTTCTTCTGTAGCTTCCTCACATGTTGGACTTCATAGAATTGAAGAGAGTTAGACAGTTGCTCTGAGTTAGACTTTGGCTTAAGGGAATGTGATGGCTGACTTGATCTATCTTGACCATTATAATTTTCTTCACATCAGCAATTAGGCTGCTTTCTTAGTATTTGTGTGTTCCCTGGAGTATTACTTTTCATTTCCTTTAAGAACTGTTCTTTTGCATTTGCAACTTGGCTAACTGGTGAAAGGAGCTTAGATTACAGGCAATCAGTGTTTGACATGCCTTCTGCACTGAACTTACATTTCTAGCTTTTGATTTAGAGAGATGTATTCACTTGAATACTTAGAGGCTCATGTAGGATTATTTACTGAGATAACTTCAATATTGTTGTATCTCTGGGAATAGAGATACTCAAAGAGAGGATGAGAGATAAATTGTTTGTAGATGGAGTAGTAAACACTCACATTGCATTCACCATTTTATATGGACACGATTTATGGTGCCCCAAACAATTACAATAATAATATCAAGGATCCCTGATCCTGGATCACCATAACAGATATAATAACAATAGAAAAGTTGAAAATATTGTGTGAATTACCAACATGAAATGAAAATATTGTGTGGTTACCAACATGAAATTACCAACATAGAAACGTGAAATGAGAACACACTGTTCACTATTTCCAATAGCAAGAAAGCAAAGCAAAATAAAATGAGATATGTCTGCACAAAGAAGAGAATCAACAGATAAACCTGACCCAATAACTAACCCTTAATCATCAGGGGGAAGAGTAATATGATGAGCTGCTTGGACTTTCTCCCCAACATAGCACCTCCTTTCATTACTGATTCATATCAGAATTTCAAGGAGAAAGAAGGAAATATGACATAAAATTAAAATTACTATTTAAGATACTGCTGAGATAGGCATATATCTGAAAGACATTGGGCACAAAGATTTTATCTTTCAAAGGACAAAAAGGGATGAGGCATTGTATCCCATGCTAGCTCAATGATATTGTCTCGCTTTGGGAACTGGAAGATACAATTAATCACTGGATAATATGATACTCAGACAAGTAGTTTCTGGAAGAATCATAGATACCATGCAATGGCATAAGTGCCCATAAGGTATAGTAGTACCCAACTAAAATATTAGTGTTACCCAAAAGAGACTGTTTCCATCAGAAGGAAGGGAAAACAGACTATAAAGTGGCTGACATATTTTTCAGTCCATGCCAGCCCCTTTTGGAGAGATGTATCCAAATACTTGAAGCAAGACTTGGGAAAGGGAGAGTATAGGCAAGTGGCAGGTTACATACATAGTAGATACTTTGAGGACGGTGAGGTAACTGAGCCATGAAGCAAGGAGGAAAAGCTCCCTGACGCAGGAGGAAGTGGATCTAGATCCATAGAATGAGGGTTGTAAGAAAGGTTTGTATGAAAGGTAAAGAAGTGTGAAGATTGTAATGGCAGGATAAAGATGTGTGAAGACAAAGAAGAAATACCTGTGAAATACATCTGTATGGTATACCATGAGCATAGCATTGTGACTGACTGTCGTGCTGTGTGCATTAAGAGAGGATGGTGAACAACCATGTGAGAAATGTACAAGACCAAAAATTAAAGAAGCTTATCACCTCAAACATCCATGAATATAAATAAGGCTTATGATATGAATATGTCAGAATTTCTCAGAGAGTAAAACCCTCTTGTTTCGTAGCCATGCAGTAGATATGTTGCACCTTTTAACTTTAATTTTTGAAAGCTCTATGAGATAAGCAATATTATGTTAATTTTGTATAATTTAAAATTGAGGCTCAGAGTGGCAGTTCAAGGGTTGAGCCAGGATTCCAGATCCAATGTGTTTGATTTCGCAGACAATACAACATGCTGCCACCCTTTTCTCATTTTGTGCCACTAAACTCCCTGCACACAATAGGAGCAGGTGGCAGGCTTGAATATTCTCTACCTTGTTTTATTTGCTTGGATAAATTAAAGGCGATCACATATTACATGAAGATAGAAAAAAAAAATAATAGTTGATCTCTCACTTCTTGAAATTGGCTTCTAACATGATATTTACCTTACCTCATATTTCTTGCATGCATTACCCTTGAGTTTTCAACTTTTTTTTTTTTTTTTTGGTGTCTTGTGATAAATATTGAACATTGCATATACTTGGATGGTTTATCTGGTATGTTAATGCTGTGGGAGATAATTTGCCTGGTATTTTAGCAGGAGAGATCTTCCTGTGCCCTTGGTGACTTGTTTGGGGGAGGGGATAATTTAAGACTTAAAGGAAATAAGAAATGAGAAAGGAAATGGTTTTAAAAAGGAAGATGAGGCCAGCAAAAGAAATGTTTGAGCTGAACATCTATGACACTGGGATTAAAAGCTAGGTGAGGGTGAAGTGATTACGTTTGATTGTTATACTTACAAAATAGAGTTCAGAGTGAATAAGACCAGCATTCTGGACTGGAAATAGGAATGACTTAGGTACTGGAGATGAAGATACTCACAATGACAGGAAATCAATAAAGGCTTGCTCTGCTGCTAAATATCTGTAAGCATCTAACTTAATTAGTTACAGAGACCATATTAAAGCTGCTTTGAATACACTTGAGTATGTCCAAGGGCATAAGCTAGTTTTGTGATGGCCCACCTTGAGGAAAGATATGAGTAGTAACTGAGATATCTTGTTTCTGAACTTGGTTAGAAAAAAGAAGCACACACCCATGCCAGGCATTGGTAGAAGGAGTGCTTAGGAGGGAGCAAGCTATTCTCCCTCATTTAGGAGGCTGCAAGCTATTCTGCTGCCTCTTCTTACTGCTTTGTGGACAACTTATCTAACCACACTTCATCTTACCAGTCAGTTTGACTTACTAAGAAGAGCCTACAGTGACATCACACTCTACTAAAATTGAGTGTGAATTGGTCTTGGAAGGTTTGAAATAATTAGTAGATAAATTTTAAAAGGTAAATGAAAGAAAAGCTTCACTTTGCACAGCTCACATAGCATTGGGTATGACATGTTTGTCTCCTAATTTAAAATGGGGAAAATTTCCAAGTTATTTATGAACACAATGGAAAATAACTGCAACATGCTATTAAATATATGTTGGTGTCAGTTAAACCCAAACATTAGTCACACGTCTTAAATTTCCAGAAGGATAAAATATATACTCCTCAGTAGGTTTTGGTTACTTTTTAAAATTTACTCCTAGAAACAGCCACACTTATAACATTGACTCAATTTGTACAAAAGCAAAGAATGTAACAAAACATATATATCCCCTAATATGCTGAAATTTTTTTAAAAATGGGCCTTGGAATCATACAATTGAGATTAGTAATAGGCACCATGGTAGAACAAAGAAGAGAATAGTTAAAGACAATTTTGTCACCAGGAAATATTATTTTGATACCTATAGTTGGAACTAATTTTGTGTGCTTAGGTTATTGAGGTATTATAATAACATATATTCAAAAATATGTTCCTGTATGTCATCATCTGCAGTAAATAATAATTATAACTCCATTTTAGCTCTCAAATATAAGCCCCATCCTCTCCACTCCTGAATTGATATAATGTAACGGCCTCTTAACTATTCCCCCTGGCTTGAGTCTGGCCTCACTCAGTCTCTTTGCCATTAGATGAGGCTTTGTGTCTGGAGGAAAGTGGAGCTCTCTTTTGTCCTTTTCTCTCTAGGAAGCGGGATAATAGCTATGCCTGGCACCTTTACTGAGGAAATTAGCTCAAGCCCTGGGATCTGGCTTTTGCTGGACTGATGTGTTAGAAGATCACAGGGCTTCCTTCATGCTTCCTCTCTGAATAAAGATACCAGGAATCACTCATTTAGGTCAAGCAACTGCTAAGGGATTTGGTGTTTGCATATTCTCCTTTCTCTGAACCTTACACCACCCTTGGTTGCTCAAAGTCATAGTAACAGTCCTACCACCTCTAATAGAGAAGTAGTTGATTAGATGAAATAGTAAACAGCAGAGAAAAATGGGTACAACATGCACGGCAGAACTCAAGCAAGCGTTCTCCTTCCTCTGACTGGTAGCTTGACATTTTCTTATGCAGTTTTTCAGTGACCTGCCACACAGCTGTCCTGGGCCCTGGGCTATTTGAGGGCTTTTATAATAGTGCTCACTACCAGGGGTTTGGCTACCAAAATACCAAGAAACCATTTTTACTGACTGAAATCCTCCAGAGAATTTTTGTGGCTTTCTTTTTGAAGTGTTGGTAAATTTTAACCCACTCTCATTTGTCTGTACCTAAGGCCACTGTGCCTTTGTCATTAGCAGGATTAGGTGATCATGAAGGCCATAACTCGATTTAAATAGGACAATAAAAAACTTCATTTATTGTGGCTGCATTTGAGAACAAGATCACTCCAGCTATGAAATAGTTTCTTCCAAGGAGCAAGGAAGACATGTGGTCAGTCCACCTGATGGGCAAGAACCAGTCATGCTGGATATTAGGAACAACATGGTTTCCCTTTTAAAAAGAAATCAGCCTACAAACATTTATTGAGTACCTACCATGGGAGAGGCATTATTCTAATTTCTGGTGATGGTGGTCAATTGGAAAGATTGATTCTGAAAATAAGGACTACTAAAAAACACATTCTAATGGAGAGAGGCAGATAATAAGTGATCTCCAAAGATAACAATGTAAGTTACTTGAAAGCAGTTAAAGTTTGTTTGGTTGATGTGCATTGGAAGAACCTGAAGACTGAGCAACTCTCCAAATTGGCAGAGGGGTAAAATTGTACAAGTAAGGAGATAAGAGGGGCACTTGTCCATGTGGATTGGCTCACAGTTAACAATTTTAAACTTTAGCTGCTATAAAACTTACTTTAGAATGACTGGAAATCATTTTTTTTTTGCTGGCCTACTGCTAAGGATCATTGTTACCATACCGTCCCAATAACTCTCAGAATAGTTCTTCTGAAAATGTTTTTATAAGTTTTTGTAGTTTGTTGGTTAGTCAAGATTAAGAAGCAGAAGGAGGGGGGGAAGGGAGAAAAAGTAATTTTAAATAAGAGGCAATTGTCAAAGATACTTCTAGTTGTTTTACAGAAAGTATACAATTAAATAAAATAAAATCTTTGGGTAATTTATAAATTGAATAAAGAAAGAAAATTCTGGGAAATGTGGCAGAGAATCAGTAGGGAGCTAAGGAGATGACCTTCAAGTTAAAACCTGACTGTTGAAGAAGGAGAAAGCCAGAGACGATGTGGGGGGTTAAGCAACTCCAAGTGCTTGGCAGCAGGAATAAAGTCATCATGTTCAAGCAGAGATATGTGAGACCCAGGTACAGCTGGAGAGTTCATACGTCATGCCCTAATATTCGATTTTATGGTAAGTACAAAGAGAAGGCCTGAAGTATTTTCAGCACGGGAGGGACAAGATCTGTTCTCCCCATTGGCAGGATTCCTCTGGCTGCTGTGGAGTGTGGACAGCTTGGAGTCTATAGGGAAGGGGAGAGAACAATTAGAAAGCTGCTACAATAGCCCATATGAAAGGGGAGGGAAGTTTTTACTAAGGCTGCAGCAGTGAAAATGGTGAGTGGATGGTGGCGTAGGGGAAGAACGTGAAGAAGGATTCAGGAAAGGTCATTCTTGACTGCATTTGGTTTGAGCTGACATTTCTTTCCACGTTTGGCAAAAGTTTACGCATAACAGACTTTGATGGGGGTGTCAGGGTAGTGGTTCTCAAACCTTAATGTACTTAGAAATCATTTGGGCCTTGTGTTACAATGTAGATTCTATACAGAAGGCCTGAGAACTGTTATTCTACTTTCTAACAAATTGTTGTATCATACTGGATGATGCTGACCAAAGAGCACACCCTGGGCCCCTGTGGGGCTTCTCCATCCTCTCCATCTCCCCCATATCTAAAGGGTTGACACTGGTACAGCTATATTTCGCTTTCTTATTCCCCATTCAAAACACCACATGAATGCTTTTCTTTGGTCTATTTTTATTAGCCTATAAAAAACCACTGTGATCTCCTCAGAAGGCTGGTTAGATTTCCAATTCAAATTAAAAAATGGTAGAAGCTACTTAAATCACTTTCCTTCCAGGTGTCTTTAATCTAATATTTTGGGATTATTGTATCATACGCTATTTCAAAATTCTGTGTTGTTTCCAAGAAACAGTAAACATAGTTAAATAAAAAATATCTAATTTTTCACTTCTTATTTATTTACAGAGGTATACTTTCCTTCATTGGGCATCCTTAGGCTGGGTAGTACAGACCTTGTCCTTCTATAATTATGGGAATGTCTTTTTAACCTATGTTAAGTAACTTAAAACCAATGCCTTAGTGGGAAGAACC
The DNA here is from genome assembly GCF_000181295.1 of Otolemur garnettii. Lineage (NCBI taxonomy): Eukaryota > Metazoa > Chordata > Mammalia > Primates > Galagidae > Otolemur > Otolemur garnettii. The sequence continues at coordinate 620,542 of NW_003852401.1, forward strand.
GTGTTCATAAATGCATGTATACAAAGGTAATTATTTTATTAAAACATTACCTAGACAAACTCGGAGCTATAAGAAAAATTATTTTCTATTCTTTGATTAACTAATATAGAAGTCCTAAGCATATTTTATTCTTTTCCACAGAGAGCGAGGGAGAAATGACTCTAGAGCAAAAGAACTATGTTCTTGAATTGCAAGAATAGCATCACAACAATTTATGGATTGCTTAGTAACTGATCAGAGAAAAGCATGCTTCTGAGGAGCTTACATTAATATTTTCTTTTAATTTTAGGGAAGTATTTTGTTTAAGAGCAATAGTCTTAAGATGCTAATAGACATAGGCTATGCTCCATACTACGGTTATGAACTTTAGCAAATTATTTGGCCTTTCTGAGCCTCAGTGGCCTCATCTGTCAAGTCTGGATTAGAGAAGCAATGCCTGAGGTTGGTAACAATTAAACATGATATGCCTGTAAATTTTAAGCATGGTGTTTGGTACACAGTAATGCTTCAATAGATATTAGATATTAATATTAGTAGTATGATTACTAATGCTTATTTTCCCAACAAGAACAAAGCTGATTCAGGAAGAACTGGTTGGCAGAGCTTTCAAAACATATTCGTTCGTGATCTGAAGCTCATATACCAGCTGCTAATTTGCTTGTTTATTTCATTTGGTTTTCTTTGGTTGCACATAAGGGAAGTGGGTGGCAGGAGCTTAATTTATTTGTCCCTTTTTTTGAAAATGTGGGTTTTGGCTCTCACACTATTTTGAGGCATGGCCTGGTGGTGGCTTTAGGGATACGCACACTTTAGGGAGGTGGGAGGACTGTGTAGCTCTCCTGGTGGCTTCAGCGTCTTTCTTTCCCCAAGTGATCATCATAGGTGCTAGATTGCTGGTGCTGCCAGCCAAAGGCCTCTCCTCCCACAGATCTGGAAACACATGAAAAGAGCCATGACTCACGGGCCACAACTTTCTCAGCTGCTTGATACAAGCACTGATAGGTTCAGCTCCCATGTTTTCATCACCCCACAGGCTGGCTGAAGGGGAAAGGGCTCTGTGGTTTTCAAATAAAGTGCTTCCCGACAATAATTGAGAACGACTGAGAGACACCGTGGAAAGGGTAGGACACTGTTCCCGTCCCTTTGCTGAAGTCAGTGGCGAGGATGATCTGGGGTAATGCCAGGGTATCTTCAGATCCTTAGAGGTATGGCATTTGAAAAATTTTCAAATATTTCTTTACAAACTATCAGAGAATCCCTGCTTTCCTGCTTTTCTTTCATCCATCGCACCTTACACCTTTCTCTGGTGGCACTTAACTCATTGTGTGCTCTTTTGTGGTGGCTGCTGGTAATGCCCTGCCTGTCCTGTGGACTGTGTGCTCAAGGGAGGGCCAGTCCCCTGCCTTTTCATCTGTATATCTCCAACCTTGAGCTCGGTGCCTGGTAGACAGGAAGATCTGAAAATAAAATTTTTCTCTACCTGAATGCATGGATTGGTGAGTGTCTGGATGAATGAATGAAGGGCTAAGCTGATGAAACTTCAGGAATGGAAGGAACTCTGCGTGGTGGATTGTGGCAGGTGTGGGAACACTTTTTGATTAGCAGATAAACACTGAATGGGAAAAATTGTTGATTAAAAGGATAGTTCTGAACTTCAGAAAACTTACCTTGCTGTCCAACTTAAGGTACTTTGACCATAAAACCCCCAAATAATTTTGGAAAGAATTTCAAATGAAAGAAGACAATGTTCTCAAAAGTAGAATTGGATGTCTGTGACAGACATGATATTTGAGTAAAAATTAAAACAATTTAGGTAATGTAAAAGTAAAATATAGTGAATCTATAGGTGACTTATATGGACAGAAAGCTTAAGGTTTCATGAGGAAAAAAATAATACAGGTTCACCTAGGTGCTGGGCACAGTGGCTCAAGCCTATAATCCTAGCACCCTGGGAGGCCAAAGAGGGGGGATTTCTTGAGTTCGGGAGTTCAAGAGAAGCCTGAGCAAGAGTAAGACCCTGTCTCTATTAAAAATAGATAAACTAGAGGAGTAGGGCGCCGGCCCCATATGCCAAAGGTGGTGGGTTCAAACCCAGCTCCAGCCAAAAACCACAAAAAAAAAAAGAAAAAAAAATTAGATAAACTAGGCGGGCATTGTAGCTGGTGCCTATAGATAGCCCCAGCTACTTAGGAGGCTCAGGCAAGAAGATAGCTTGAGCCCAAGAGTTCAAGGTTGCTGTGAGCTATGACATCATGGCATTCTACCCGGGGCAAGAAAAAGTTCGCCTAGGAACTCACTGAATAAGTGTTTATTAAAAACCTACATTGTACTGGATACAATGGACTGAGAGATGAATTAATCCACATCTTTGTCCTCTGAGGTGTCATCATTAAATCAATAAGAAGATGTGTAAATAAGTAATTGTAGTAGTAGGAAAATAGAGGTATAATTATGGTACTATGGGAACAAGAAATGGACTTGTTTAACCCCTCTCAGAAAAATCTAGAAACAGGGGAAAAGTGACGTCAGTCCAGGAATTTGGAGGACGTGTAGGACAGGAGACAAGAAGAGGTTGTGTATGTGCAAAGGAGAGGCCAGGATGAACCGGGGCCTCCCAGGAAGTGCCAGCTCGTTAGCATGCCCACTACCAAATGAGCAGATGCAATCAGGAAAGCAAGCAGAGAAAAATTAGTCAGGGCTTGAATACTAAACTACGGGTTCCTAATTTATGCCTCTGGGTAGGTGATACATAATTGAAGAATGAAGTAGTCTATTAATTGCTTTTCGAATATTGCAGTATATTGTGTAATAAAGGGATTGTATTGTCTACAGTGTACTGTACTTCCAAATTAACAGGTGGGAAATGCATGTGCACTGGTAGCGCAACACTGACCTCATGTACATTTAATTTTTTTTGGTAAAGGCAAGTGATTAAAAACATAGCAATGTGATTTAATTTTGCACCCTTGTGTCAATTTGATATATACTATTTTACAAATTGGAAATATGTCCTAGAAAAAATATCCATATGGTTTTAGGAAATTTGGAGAATTGTCTTATTCTCAAATAGACTCATTGACAAGATCAAGAATATAAAGTAGGACCCCTGGTTTCCTACACATTGACATTTTTATAAGACCACCAGATCTATAAATTCAATTACATGCAAACCTGGAAGGAAATATTTTATTTTCTTTGCTATACCTTGCATATTCTGTTCTAGGGTTCATGCCACCTTGTTCTACCGCATAATTTTTAGTACCTGACATATAAGATTTCCTATTCTTTACCTCAGATAAAAAGGTAGATTATGATCTTCTTATACTTTAGTTCAAAACTTGTTGTCTTTGGTCAAAAAAATGATCAATCAGATTTCATCTTTTCAAAGATTTATTAGTGCATTAGAGAAATTGCTGTGGAAAATTAGGAGCACATTTTCAAAAGCTATCTGGATTAATCTGATACTTATTTGATTTACATTTTTAGAGTGCCTCTATACAAAGGACTGTGTGTTTATGTGGGGGAGAGTGTGTGCGGTCAGAAAAGTAAGCAGAGAAAGTCCACTTGAGACTTGTATACCAAACTATACATAATAACACTAATTTTGGCAAACACATGGTGGATGCTATGTTTCAAGGCTTTAGTCTAAGTGCTTTTTTACAATAATAATTCTCTTAATCCTCATGTATAAGATGGACACCTTTTAAAATCCCCATTTTATAGATGAGAAAACTGAGGCTCAGGGAGATTAGAAGTAAGTTGTTCAGGTCATTATCTAAGAAATAGAGGAGCCAAGAATTGAACTTGTGTGATTTGGTCCTAGAGCTCATTCTCTTGGACACTTTGCTAGACTCTGTGCCATGGAAGGAAACTGGGATCTCCAGGAGCCCACGGTGGAAGGACGAGTCATGTAGCCATGTGGGAACTACCCTGGGAATCTAGAGTAGGAAGACAGTCCTTGTTTGAGATGATTGTGAAGATTTCATAAAAGAGGAAACACTAAATTGAAGCTGGGCCTAAAGATTGGTGGGATTTTGCCAGGTGGAGATCAAGGAGACTTCCAGGCTAGGAATTAACATCAGCAAAGGCACCAAGGTGGACGAGCATACAAGGCTTTATTTGGAAGACAACCCTTGTCAGGAATTGGGTGAAGTTGATGTAAAAATGCAGGAGGAAAGTTGTTAGAAGAGTTAACTGTAGCAAACAAGAGAAACTTACATCTCGGACAAAAGAATCTAAAACTCACTCTGAATGTGACTATTTTGATTAGAAGTTTTATCTGATTTTTGTCTGATTTTGTTCTAAGCCTAGGGTTAAGATAAGGAAAGATGAATTTGGCAGCTATATGTAAGATTGACTAAATGGAGAATTTGGAACAATTTGAAAGGCAAATGAGAGGAAAATATTGGTATTATCATGATCTATGTACAACAAAAACAATACTAAAAAGAGTAGAAACTCTTGAAGTATCTTAACTCTGAAATAGAAACTGAGGCCATCTCGGAGCTGCAGTGCTACAGCAGAGAAGGTGCAGTTACTAAGATAGTCTTTCTTGTCTTGCTCTTCCTGCACAAACAGGACTTTTTACACACCCTGGAAATCTGGAGAAAGAATCCGTTCTTTAGCTTTTCCCTACACTCTAGAGCTATGAGTAGCAAAGTTCTTTAACTTTTTCTCTGTATTTTGGTGACAGGTTTGTCCAAGATAGATGTACAGAGGAGCACAGTTAGTACATTATTTTCAGATAGCCACAGCTATCCTGTGGTGTGGAATAGTGATCTACGTGCTACCTTGAGATGAGCTTTAATAATGATCACAGCTTACTCAGGGAACAAAGGGCCAGGAATGCTTGAATGAGGAGATTTGCCAGCAGGAACATTCTTACCTAAGCCTCTGTAGTTTCTGAAGAGTCGCAGAGCAAGAATGTGAACCTAATTTGGGTTTCGATTTTCTAGTTGAACTGCCTTTGCCTCATGATGTCCAGATATGAAGGAGAACATCCAGATATTAAGAAAAGACAAGAGAGAATCTGTGAGGTATCATCCAAAGAGAAGGACTCAAATATAGAAAAGGGAAAAGGCAAATCCCTGTCAATTTCATGTCAATTGGACTGAAAATTATAGCACCTAAACAAATACATGTTTCCTTGGAAGTTGAATTTAGAGAGAGATCTAGAGAGATCATGGAAACGGCAGGATCAGAGTGAACTTTTTCCATTAGAAGGTCACAATTACTTATATCAGAGAAAATGACAGGAAGGTTTATTTGGAGATACTAATCTTTGTAGTAAACCTCATTCTTTGTGAGTAAAGTTCATTCTTTGTAAAACATTTCATTGTTCATTCTTTGTGAAACTTTTCATTGTTCAAGCTATATGCTGCATTTAGATGACTACCTCCTTACAGTGTCCCAGAGGAGGTGGCTCTCCGTGGGGGTTTCATCAAATGGGATCTTTCCGATCATCTTGATGTCTCCTTCAACTAAAGAGAAAGCTTTAACAAGCTAGAACTTAGGAATGCTGAGTATAATAAAGAAATGATGAATAGAATGAAGAAAAAGCAGACCTAGTTCAAGTGTTCTTAAATGACATCCATTTTAAAAGCTAATATTAAATCATTCAAATGTGAAGGTAAGCTTTCTGTCACTGGCATAATTATCCATAATCCAGTGGTGCAAGAATTACTGGGTTTCCCTGTATCTTCAAGCCCCATTCAGATATCTCAGGTTGTAACCCACTTTGTGATTGTTGGACAGGCATGTCCATGATCTTCAAACCTAACCCAGGTATACAGCAAGTTAGTTCAGGTGCCTTGAGAGTGGTGCTATTAAGATCAAGGCTTTGGTTTAGGCTCATTTATGCCATTTTATTTTTTCTTTTGCTTTTTATTAACTTTACATTTTGAAACAGTTTTAAAGATACAGAAAAGTCATATGAATAGTAAAAAAAAAATAAAAAAACTGCAACCTCTTTACTCAGAATCAACAGTTGTTAATATTTTATATTTGATTTCTATTTCCCAATTTACTATATATTTTTTCAGAATCATTTGAGAGTAGGTTATGCCACCTTAATTTTTAATACTTTAGTGTAATTTACAAAAAGCAAGAGTACAGTGCATTAACTAAATTCTATCTTATCTGATTTTATCCAATCTATAGTCAATTCTGGACTTTGTCAATTGTCCCAATCATATTATTTCTAGCACAGGTACCCAATCTGGTCTAGGAGCATGGATTCCATTTACTATATTAGAACATTGGCTAAAAGAAAGGGCTATAGGGAGATAATTTTCAGAAAGCATTTAGAAAAGGATCATGGAAGAAATCTAATTTATTGAATGTCTTTTAATCCTCAGAAGAGTTATTCCAGTGAGGTGTCTGTCAGGGTTCTCTAGAGAAATAGAACCAATCATATATATATATATATATATATATACACACCCATATTTGTATACACACACATATAACATATGTGTGTGTATATATATATGTGCGAGTGTGTGTGAGAGAGATATACATATAAAGAGATTTGTTTTAAGGAACTAGGCTCTGACAGTTATGGAAGCTGGCAATTCAAAGCCTACAGGGCAGACTGGCAGCTGGAAACTTTGCTGGGAGTTGATACTGGAGTCTGGAGTCTGAAGTATGAAATCCATAGATCAGGCCATCAGGCTGGAAACTCAGCAAGGGTGGATGCTATAGTCTTAAGCCAAGATTTCTTTTCCAGAAAACCTGCTTTTTCTCTTAAGGACTTTAAATTGATTGGATAAGACACTCTTATATTATCAAGGGAGATATTCTTAAAGTTAACTGATTGTAGATATAAACCACATATATAAAATACATTTATAAAATACAATGACACTTAGACTAGTATTTAATTAAGTAACTGGCCTAGCCCAGTTGACACATAAATAGTCACAGGTAAAGATCATTGCCCACAGGTTAGGAGTCTAAGACTTAGCATCACTGCTTTTACTAAGGGCATTCACTGTGTGTCTCTGAGATAAAGTACAAATCCAACGTGTCACACTCCAAAATCCTATGCATCTTCCATGCTACCCCCTGTTGTCCAATTTTAGCACAGGATGATTTGTGCTGAAGTGGTGAGTTCTAGTCACTGACACTATGTAAACATGGGCAGAATGACCAGCTAATAGGAATGTTCTAGAAATGATTCAAGATTGAATAAAAGCTTATGACAGATGGCTTTTAAAATTCCATTTGCCTTTATGAATTTATATTATGTTTTGGAGTCATTGTTTTTCTTTTATTAAAATATAACACGTAGCTGAGTGTGGCAGTGCGCCTCTGTAATCCCAGCACTTTGCTAGGCCAAGGTGAGAAGATTGTTAGAGGCCAGGAATTTGAGACCAACCTGCACAATAGGGAGACCTTCCAACAATAAAGCAACAACAAAACAGAGAAATTAACTTGGCATAGTGGTGCACTATCTATAGTCCCAGCTACTTGGGAGCCTGAGGGAGGAGATTACTTGAGCATTTGAGCACAGAATTTAGAGGATATAATGAGCTATGATGGTGTCACACACTCTAGTCTGGGTGACAGAGAAAAACTCTGTCTAAAAATAAATAAATAAAAACAGGGTGGTGCCTGTGGCTCAAGGAGTAGGGCGCCAGCCCCATGTAACAGGTGTGGTGGGTTCAAGCCTGGACCCACCCAAAAAAACTGCCAAAAAATAAATAAATAAACAAATAAAAATACATAATTATAAATTATGTTCATGTACAGATGCCTTTGCATTAATTACTAATCAGAATATATAGGTTTATTGTACCCATTTTTTCCCATAACCTACATACTTATAGTTTTCAAGTCACTATTCAACTATAGTTTTTCAAGTAACTAAATAGTTTTCAAGTAACTATTAAAAAAAAAAAAAGCAGATGCAGAGAGATTATATCACCCTAAAAGGAAAATCCTGCTCAGATTCTATGTTGGGGAATATTTTGTTTTCTTATTTGTGCTTGGTATCTCAACATAACTAGGTTTATTTAATAAACCTTATTTCAAATTTTCCTTTGAAAATCTGTGTTCTTTTTTAATAGATGATATAGGAAAGTAATTAAGTGCCTTGTCCTCAGTCACCAGTGAGATAGTTGCCAAATTAGAAAATTAATTTATGACCTTTTAACACCAAGTCCAAAGTTTGCCCGTTAAACTACAAACTCTAATAATAAAACCCACTGTTATGACAGTTTAACATATGAAATTCTCCATTGCTTGGCAAATATTAATTTTCTATATTGCACTCTGTAATTACCATCACTGGGCAATTGCATGGTTCTTTGCTTGAATAACATGTTGTCACCTAATTTTGAGGCTGCTTTTTTTTTCCTTACAGAATTGTAGGAATGTGCACATCTGTCTCTGGGGGTATTTGTCACCTAATAAAGAAGAAAACACAACTTTTCAGTTTGATTTGAAAATCTGAAATGTAATTCCTAATGTGTCTTATTAGGAATATGGAAAGGACTATGTGTCAGGTTTTTTGTTTTTCTTCTAGAGATTTTATTATAGTGAGATTTTGTAAATACAAACCTGCATTTTTACAAAAGATAGATGACTTTACAAAATGCATTTTTACAAAAGATAGATGGCTTTCCTTATGACAATTGTCATTGTGATCAAGTACAATTCTCAGTTTCGAAATTAGTATGTTACATAGGAATTTAATTGTATGAAATTATTATTTTACAGAATAACATAATCTCATATAGTTCTAGAATTGTTCAGTAATGAAGCATTAAAAGAGTGTCCAGTAATAATTAAACAACAGTACTTCCAGGGTTTCTACTTACGTGATTTACATGTATCCTACTAATACTGGTACATTAAATCGTTAAACAGCCAGAACAAGATTATTAATGGTAACACAGGATTTTGATGATGCCACAAGGGGTTACTAAATTCTGCTCATATAGCATTCAATGTGGAAGTTGTTCTCATACCAATGAACATGCATTTCTTTTATTAAACTCCATCCATCAGCCACATTCAGAGAAAGCAGCATTAAGGGAGAAGCAAAAATAAGGTAAGTCATTTAATTGGCTAATTTAATTTTAGAAGATTCATTATAGGTGAGAAACTAAAGAAATAAATCCATTTGTTCCAGAGCTTATAGATATCGAGCTGGCTAGGTATGTAGGACTCTCTGGTGCAAAGTTGTTTGAATCGGTTTCTGCCAGTAAGATTTAAACCTGTGAGGTTCTGACAGGTCCACATTCTGAAATACTGGAACATAATTACTAGTGTCAGCAAAGCATTTCAGCTTTCAAAGAGTTTATCTCACAAGTCTGAAAGTTCATGTTCAACTGTGATGGAGGTGCTGTCCTTAAGGTAGATTTATAAGGTATGACAACTAAGTTTATGAACTCATCCTAGAAAAAAAAAGTGCTATGTAACTTATTGCTAAACATTATTATGGTCACCTTTGAAGTACTCCTTTTGGGAAGCTATGCGCCTAGTCCATCCTTCAAAGCAATTTTGGAACTTTTTCTAGAATGGCCATCAGAGCTGTCATCATACTACCCTTGATGTCTTGAATAGCATCAAAATATCTTCCTTTCACTATTTCCTTTATCTATGTGTAAAGAAAAATGTCGTTGTGGGCCAGATGAGATGAGTGGGGCTGGTGTTCTAATACAGTTGGTTATTGACTGTATAAAAACTCCTTCACAGATAGTGCCATGTGAGCTGGCCATTGTCATGATGCAACAGCCATGAGTTGTAGGCAAAAAGTTCAGGTTGTTGTCTAATGTTTTCGAGCAGACTTTTCAGTACTTCTAAATAGTAAACTTGGTTCACTGTCCAGTTAAGTTAGTAATGAATAATCCCTTTGATATATATATATAAAAGGTTAGTAACATCATTCAGACTCTTAATTTGTACTGATGGAACTTTTTTGGTCATGGAGAATTGGCTGATTTCCATTGTGCACTTTGATGCTTTGTTTCAGGGTTAGATTAGTGCATCCATTTTTTCATCACCAGTGATACACATCCCAAAACACCATCTTGCCTCTCTAAAAGGATTTGGTAAACTGACTCTTTTTTACATTAGTTCATCAGTCAACTCCTTCAGGACTGTTTTTTTACACATCTTTCTGGTGCCAAGATTTTCAGTTAAGATTGTCCTTTTTCTCTATTAATGTTATTCTGGTCTGCTATGTTTCCCACAGTCAGCTGATGATTTTGATGTACCATTTAACAGTTTTTTGCAATGTTTTCATCAGTTCAGCTTATTATCATATCACCCTGACCTCTCTTGATCAGTGATGTCTTCTCTCCCCTCAGTAAAATGTTCGATCTGTTCATACACTGCCATTTTCTTTATGGCATCATCTCCATAGACTTGGACTAACGTGTCCCTGATGTTACTTCTATTCTGGCTAAGTTTAACAAGAAATTAAATGTTTATTCATTGCTCTAATTCAAGCTCCAGTGTTCTCATAATAGCACATAAAAAAACACAGCAACAATAATGAAGGCTGCTCAATAAGACATCACCACATGTTGCAATAAACAGAGCTATGACTCCATAGTATACCAAGGTCCTGAAACTTACAGAGTTCTTTGTACAGTGCTGCCAGCCTAAGCACACCAGCAAGTGTGAACATATTTTTAAAACCTTGTAAATATCTTAGAGGCTAAGAAATCTCTAAATTCAAATTAATAGTTCTACATCCCTATTCTGGTGCAGATAATGTTTGGAATAATGTGGACCCAAAAATATTTGGTGGTATGGAGAAGTTTTCAAGGATGAAACATTAGTTTTCTTGGCAGTTCCACCTAAAATTTTCCTAGTTGAAAAAAAACATTGAAAGTTATGATTTAATTTATTCTGAGTAGTATATATGACTTTGTATATATGGTTATATGTACCTTCACTCTTTAGGACAATTGACATAATTATTACTTGTTGGGGTTATCACCATCTACTCTCTGAATCTATAAAGCCTGATGTTTTTCTAGTTCAGGTCTATCCCACCTCTAATACAAATGTGGAAACCCACAGGTTATTCTTGCTCCTACAGGTGTCTGAGGTTTCTTAAAAATAGGATGTTTACAGGGGACAATATTGCTCACCTCCTACTAAAATTTGTAGGAAAAATGGTTGTCATTCTTGCTGGGAGGTCAATGTATAAAAAGTTAGTTGCTGGTACAGATGAGCGGCTCAGCTGGCCAAGGAATTAGGAATTTGGAAATTAGGAAAGAAAGGCTTTATTCAGGGCTAGTGTTTGGTACATAAATTTTCAGCTGCCATTTAGCTTCCAGACCTTCAGATAATCTATTTTCAATGTTCCATTTTGAATTTCTTTCACTAGTCTTTTCCTTCTTGAACAATTTCCTTAGGAAATTCACAAGTGGTTTATTTCCTCTCCCACTCATCTACCTCTACTGGTCTCTTTTTATTTATGTTATTTTTTTTATTTGTTTTTTATTAGACATGAATGACTTCATGGAACAAACAAAAGAGAAAGGGGAGGGGAGTGGGAGGATGGGTGAAGAGAATGATACTGGTCTCTTTTTAATCTGAGGAAAGCCTTTCTCTTTTGTTTGTTCCATGAAGTCATTCCTCTCTCTCTCATCCCCTCTTTGTCTTCCCTCATTATCTCTTTCTCCCTTTATTTCAGTGGTTCTCAACCTTCCTACTGCCATGACCCTTTAATACAATTCCTCATGTTATGGTAACCCCCAATTATAAAATTATTATTGTATGACATGAAAATTTTTCATACAAAAATAATTTTATGGTTGGGGGTCACCACAACATGAGGAACTGTATTAAAGGGTCGCGGCATTAGGAAGGTTGAGAACTACTGCTCTATTCTCTTTCCTTCTTCAAAAACCTCTGCTTCCTCTGTGTGCTTTGTATGGCTCACCAACTCAGACTCAGAAGTTTTACCAAGCAAAATCAATAGTTCTTCTCTCATAGAGCTGGGAAAATTTAATCTCTAAATCTTTTCAGGATGTAAAAGAAACTATTTCTTTTTTTTTTTATTTTATTTTATTTTTTTTTTTGAGACAGAGCCTCAAGCTGTCCCCCTGGGTAGAGTGCTGTGGCATCACAGCTCACAGCAACCTCCAACTCCTGGGCTCAAGCGAGCTTCCTGACTCTGCCTCCCAAGTAGCTGGGACCACAAGTGCCTGCCACAACACCTGGCTATTTTTTTTAGTTGCAGCCATCATTGTTGTTTTGCAGGCCTGGGCTGGATTCGAACCCACCACCTTAGGTGTATGCGACTAGCACCTTAGCCACTTGAGCCACAGGTGCCAGGCCAGGGAAACTATTTCTATGTCCTTCTTCCAGTACCTCATAGAAAAAAAGAAAAATAAAATAATTAGGCTTTCAATTAAAATACCCTGACTGTATATATCCTATATTTTTATTTTATGAAATCCTAAATTTAAAAAATCTCTGTGATTCCTAAAACTACCAAACAGAAGATAAATTGTGTATATTCTAACTCACAGATTGAGTCACGACCCCAGCACCAAGACACGGGTGATCGGATAAACAGTACTCCTTATGTAAAGACACCCAAACAAAGCCTTTTCTCATCAAGATCTGTGATGCATTGCATGTGCATGCAGACTAATTCTGGAGAGGGTAAAAATTTTAAATTACAGAATAAAAATAAAACTCATACAACTACTCAAAATACAAATAAAGTTGATATGGGACCGATCCTTCTGCGATTTTCTTGCTTTAAAACTTCAGTTTCTTAACTTATAAAATATTCACAGCTTTGTTAAAAAATCAAAATCATGCATGCCGAGGCTTCCAGACTTCAGAAGAAAAAACAATTCCTCTCGGATATAACTTATACACATTGTATAAACTTTGGTATGGTTGGCAAGCCAGTGAACATACAGATAAGAAGGGAAAAAAATAATACCCCAATGTCTGTAAAAGCTTTTCCTTGTTGTAGTTCACAGCTTTCATTGAGCTGTGGAATTCAGATTTATTTCTAACCTCTCTGAAAAGGCTCTCTGGTGAGATATCTGTTAATCTGAACAGACTGGGAAAAAATTCCTAGAAGATATTTTTAATGAGGCATACATAAGAAGCCTAAGCTGAACAGAATATTAAAAGAACGGCATAATTCTAATGATCTTGGGGCATGTGGGTGTGTTTTCTATAATTTTCAGGCCAGTAAAGTTTCCTGTAGTGGTCTTTTAATATCTCCATTTCGACAAGTAAGTATATGATTTAATTTTAGGTGCTTTTTATTTATTTCAGGACCCATACATTTACTCAGTCAAATAAGGGAAAAATTAAGGGAAGGGACCGAGAGGTAGTTCTGCTCTTACTACAGGTGACCCTAAGAAATATACTTTTCGGCTCGGCGCCTGTGGCTCAAGCTGCTAAGGTGCCAGCCACATACACCTAAGGTGGCAGGTTCGAATCCCCAGCCCGGGCCCGCCAAACAACAATGATGGCTGCAACCAAAAAATGGCCAGGCGTTGTGGCGGATGCCTGTAGTCCCAGCTACTTGGGAGGCTGAGGCAGGAGACTCGCGTGAGCCCAGGAGTTGGAGGTTGCTGTGAGCTATGATGCCATGGCACTCTACCCAGGGGGATAGCTTGAGGCTCCGTCTAAAAAAAAAAAGCAATATACTTTTCAGGAAACATTTTTACTCCAATGAACCAGAAGTCTTAGTCAATATTTTTATAACCTTTGTATTCGTGAAGTGCATTAAAATTACCTTGATTAGTTACTTGTTTCATCATCTAAGAAGCCTTTTCTCATCAAGATCTGTGATGAGAGATCCACTGATGAAGAGAACCATTCTCAGTTGAGAGATAACATAGCTGCATCATCATACAGGTGCATTTATTAGCAAATAGGTGAAGTTGTCTGATCAGGTTGGTCTTCTAGGGCAGTGGAAGACCAGGGAATAACTCTGGTCATTCTGTAGTGTATTGACTCAGTTGCCTGCTTCTGTGACTCTGTTTTATACATGAATCAACACCATAATTATTAGAAATGACAATTGCTGATCAATAACTAATTCTCTATTATAAGTGCATAAAAGGATTAATGTTACATAGACTTTAAAGTACAAAGAAGGAAAGGTCATTAAATGATGTATTGGAACAACCAACAAATTAAACCCAACAGAAAAGATCAGCATGTGTTGGATAAATCTAAAAAAATCTTATGGTTTATTGATATTCCTCCTCTACTGGGTAGAAATGGCTCTAGGATAAGACAACAAGTAAGCACATGGATCAAAGGGAATTGCTGAAACACAGGTGGAGATCAAGGTGGCCTTGAGTAAAGCTGTAAGCACAGGTTTTGAGAGATCCATCTTTGTCAACATGTTATCTTACTTTTGGAATTATTTTCTATAGCTGAACTGTAAAGAAACAAAGTGTTTTGTTTTTTTTTTTCTTTTTGAACTCTGATCAGTGACTTCCGGTAATCATGATTTTAGTGAGTCTCGGGGAAGCCGTTTTATTAAAGATATCTTTTTACTCACAGAGAGTTCTTTCTCCTTTAATGATTGCTCTCCTATAGACTAGAATGGTCTTCTGTCTTGATTAATTCTTTTAAAATACCTGTGGACATATAAATATGTAAACACATAACCTATGAACACAAAATTGTAGATTAAAAAGGCTCTTTAAAGATTTTGTTTTACACTGAATGTATATTGAGCATAGTAAGTCTAAGAAAGGGTTTATACTAACTGGACATTTAAAATCAAAAGGAATTCTGCCAGCTATCTGATTCGAAGGACTATTTAAAGATAATAATGACATTTCCATAAAAATATTGATTACAGCATTTATGTTAGAGAAAAAATAATTAAAAGACCAACATGAATTTGATTACCTAAAAAGTGATACTTTTGTTTCATGGAATAATATGAAGCCATTAGCATTTATGTTTGTTAATAAGTATAGTGACCCCAGAAGATACTCCTCACAATAGATTAAGTCAAAGTAAAAAGCAGAACAAACATTGTACATGGCGGCATCTTATATACCTTTCCATATATTTAAAAATTCTGGGAGGAAATATACCAAAATACCAAAATTGCTAAAAGATTTTGTGTGAATTTTTAATTTTCTTTTCATATTTCTCTGTGTGCTTCAAATTTTTCACAGTAAGAATAATGTTGTTTTAATTAGCCTAAAACAATGATGTTTTTACCATGTTGCTATTTTAATGGATCGTTTTAGTGTCTCAGGCACGTGATGCTTGTTCTTCAGTGCTTAACGCCCTGTGCCTGGAAAGTTATTTTCCCTCTGCAAGGGCTGGACGCTTTATATCATTTTACGTATCTGCTCAAACATCACTTTGGCAGTGAAACTTTCCAAAAACACCCCATTCATTGTGCCCAGCCCATCATTATTATCTTATTATATTGTTTCTTTTTTTTCATGGTATTATCAGAAATTATATTATTAACCTATTATTTAATCTAATTATCTATTTGATGTCTGTCTTTTGCATTAGAAAGCCAGTCTGTGAGAGTAGCAGGAAAATTGCCAAGCTTGTTTATGACTCTCAGCCCCTGGGACCTAGAATTATGTCTGGCAAAAAGGGGGCCCTAGATTCATGTTTATTCAATAAAAAGTGGTGCTCTTAAAAAAAAATCAATATTTTATCATGTGTATGTAATTGTAAGGTGTATTGAGAAGAAAGAAAAGGATCTAACGTTGAGGAAACACCTGCTGTGTTTTGGCGTTGGTAAAGTGAACTGCATTTTAATTTTAAAGGGGAATATAAGCATTAAGAAACTAGAAATAGGCTCAGAGCCCACTGCTCAGTGCTTAGAGAGCCGACCACATACACTGAGGCAGGACCTGGTCCAGGCCAGCTAACCAACAATGACAACTGCAACAAAAAAATAGCTGGGCATTGTGGTGGGTGCCTGTAGTCCCAGCTACTTGGGAGGCTGAGGCAAAAGAATCACTTAAGTCTAAGAGTTAGAGGTTGGTATGAGCTGTGATGTCACTGCACTCTACTGAGGGCGACATAGTGAGACTCAAAAAAAAAAGAAAAAGAAAAAAAGAAAGAAAAAAGAAACTAGAAATAGAAAAATGAAACAAGAGATCAGGACAGCTTATAAAACAAATGCCAAAAAGTCCTATTCAGCTGCTGAACTTAAGTCACAAATATCTCTAAGTCAGCGGTCCATCTTTTTGTCTTAGGTCTTTGAAGATCTAATAAAAGTTCTGAAATATTCCCTCAGAAAAATACCCAAGCATTTCTGGGTATATACATGAAGCTTTGCTAACAGTTTATGCAGTCACAGACCATCAGAAGGATGCATTAATTCCACAATAAAAACTATTTCTCTGCTCTGTGTGGTGTTCATAAGGTTTAAGATCTATTGAGTTAAAAATCTTCCCCCAAGAAAATAAATTTGTGTCTAAGAAAGAAGCAGAAGTTTCACTTTAGCCACTCATAGAAAAAGCACTTTGTATATATATATATTCACAGTTAGTTATTATTACCAAAGACGAGGAAATAGATTTGCAAAGTTTGGAAACTTGCCAAAACCATCATTGAATTTCATGTCAAGTCAAAAGTAAATGTTCTTTCCACTATAACAGGTTAGTAAAAGTTTCATGAAAGGCATGGTATCTGAGCTGTATCTTGAAGAATAATCATTATAATAAAAATATTGATAATAGCTAGTATTTATTGATCACTTTACAGAGGTAGGTAGTCTACTAAGTGCTTTATACATCTTATTATTTAAAATCCTCCAATATGTAAAGTTTTAGAAAAAGTGAGACTTAGAGATGTTCAGTAACTTGCACCAGTGTAATTATCTAACAAGGGGTAGAGAAGGGTTTTCACCTTAGCAAGTCTGGTGCAGTGGTTTTTTTTGGGTTTTTTTTTTTTTTTTTTTTTTTTTTTGACATTTTACAGTGTTACTTTCCAGGGGGATAAGATTTGAATCATTAGAGAAGAGATCAGAAGTGGAAAATCATCCCCAGTAGGGGCTACTATAACACCTGTACAGATGTTACTACATGTGGAAAAATAGCTAAATAATTTTAAGTGCTAGGAACAGAAAACCAAAACAATTATTATTTTTATCTTGATTACTTTGAAATTGAGAGGAGAAAGTATCAGTTTCTGTGATAAGCAAAGGAAGAACTCTAGTAAATGAGGACTTTATTAAATTTAAGTTTTACATGGATTTATGTATTAGATTTGGTTGCTTATAAAATGTTTGGTTGAGTGACAGCCTTCACAGAACTTTATCTTCTAGTCAAAAGTAAAATTTTCTTTCAGTCAAAGGACAGATTTCCTGGCACCTTTATACATAAGTAAAAGATGGATATGAAGGAAGTGAACTTTCTCATGGGATTTAAAGTGACTCTAAAAGCTATCAATTGCTACAACCTGTAAGATTTTTCTTCATTGAGTGTCATGATGATATATTCTTTGAACCAGATGTGAAATAAATACATATGTGTCCATCTTCCATCTAGGCAGATAAATCAAGTGCCCTAAAAGTGGTTTCTTCTTCTGAAAAATTATATATAGTGTATTAAGACATAGTTGAAAGAGAGTGGTTAGGGGCAACCTTCATGCATAATGTAATTACAATTTTAATGTCATTTCATTGCTATATTTCAGCAACACAGTGGAAATAGCACCCAACTATAAATGTTCTTTCAGATATTCTGACAAATTTTAAAACTAATAATATTAATATTAATGTTAACGTTTGCTAACTATTATTGATGCACTAGTATATAGTAGGAAGTACGTCAACCACTTAAATATATTCTAATCTAAATGACACAATTATGTTATGAGGCCAGCCTAGTATGATCTCCACTTCACAAATGAAACTGAGATCTGAGACCAGGAGGGAATGTTAGATCCCCTGGGCCACAGGTTAGAGTGGTAAGAATGGCATTTAGCCCAAATAAGCCTACTTCCAGAACCTTGATTTTTAACTCCTACCATCTTAGCATTGCCATTCAAATTTGAGAAAAGACTTTCTTCATTTAACGTGCATTTAAATTCCAGGAGGAGACTATAAAGATATGGTTATAAAAATATAATGCAAGAGGAACCGTTTAGCTTACTGCTGAGAGTACCTAGGAATGTATTTACCTATTGATTGAGTGAAGGAAGTAAGAATTTTTTTCTTACTCATCTAAAATAACAGATTATCATAAATTGTAAAATAATTGGTATGCAGCAGCCTTTGTTTTTAATTTCCACAAAGTCAAGAGTCATGCTTCCATTTCTCGTTGACGTCTCATTGTGTGCAGTACACTGCCCTGCAGAGGTAAGTGGTCAGTAACTACTTGTTGACAGACTTTCCCATTGGGCACCTGTCAATAATATACAGTGTACTTTTAAGGCTTAATGAAATTGTACTCTCATATAATACAAGAAATGTGCATCTGTTCTAATATCACATAAAAATCAATATATGTACTGTAATGCCTTGAAAACATCCATTAATTTTTCTCTGCCTTATTTTTTCCACCTGTTTATTGAAGAAAATAATCATTTTTTTGGCAAGATGAAACATGAAGGAGTGTATGTTTGATAATTGCTCTGAAAATGCTTACTTGGTGCTTACCTTTCAGCAATTATATAGCTTATAAAACCTTTATTATATTCTCTAGATTCTAGTTTTTTTTTTAAATATTTTAAATATGGAGACATTAAGGCTGTCCATTAAAGTTGCTCTGTATATTAATGGATAACCTACATTATGGTTTGACCGTGCTCATGATAGCTTCCAGGTAGGCATAATTCAGTCCGGGAGACCTGGATTCCCCTATCCTGTGCTGTGTTAGTACTCTTTCTGTAACTCAAACTCTCTGTCCTTAATTTCCTCACTGAGATAATGTAGAAGTAGAAGTTGAAGGAAATCATTTCTAAGGTTCTTCATAGACTCATATTCTCTAATACTATTACATATTATATACTATATATATGCTATATTATTACATATAGTAAATATACTCTATATTTTCACAGTATTGCTCTGATTTGAATTCCTTTTTACTATGGTCCCCCCTTTAAAATAATTTGTGTATTCATTTGCAAATTTGGGGTTCAGTAGCAGAGGTATAATTTAGTCTGCTGTAAGGGACACGTCAAACATAGGATGCCATCTCCAGAGAAAGATGTTTTCAATATGATTTGTTTTAAAACTTATTACCTATGGTTTATATTGTCCATCTTGTTTATATAATTATTTCTGGATACATCATTACAAAATTCTTTCAGAAGTCAAAGAATCTATTTTATGAAGTATCATAAATATTTGTGCTTGTTCAGAAATTTTTTCAATTTCCAGAACATACTAAATTATATAATTTCAGAAAGATCTACAGTTTTAGAGTGGAAAGAAACTTGTGGATCACCTAAATCCATGTTTTATAGGAAGTAGAGAAATTGAGGCTTAAGGAAATTATCAAATTGGCCAAGGTCACACATAGGTGTTCACTAATACAACATGTAAGAATCGAGATCTGCTAATTCTTGGTCAAGTATTCCTTCTTCCACTTTTCCAGTGAAGCCAACTCCAGATATATAATAATGCTCATGATTTGCAGCCCTGGTACATACACGTTTAGGATTACTATGACTTCTTGAAGGATTGACCTTTATAGCACTACAGAATGTCCTTCCTGGTCTCTAAGTGTTGGTATTTTTTTACTCTGAACTCTTGTCTAATATTAATATGGCTGTTTATGTTTGTCCTTGAAATAGTTGGGAAACATAAATGAAAATAAAATGTCCTAATAGTGCAGAAAATCTCTCTATGAAGATAAAAAAGAAATAAAAGAGTTTTATTATTGAATAAGCATTAAACCAGAATACAATGCCCAAAACAGGCAATCTGCTAAAGAAATTGTAAACAGAAAAAGAAATTCTACTCTTTTGTATAGCCAGACAGATAGGATCCATTACTAAATGTTTTTAGGATACATGATAAGTAATCCTCAGATAAAAGGACTTGATGTGTGTCACACAGTTCATCTTAAATTTAGCTGAAAATTGGGATAACAATCTGTATTTACTAACTGCCTTTATCCAAAGGAAAAATCAACTTCTCATGTCTTTACTAAGGGAGGCAGTATTTGCAACCCCTCTGAGGAAATTAGGCTCCTACCCTTTCAAGGAAACTGAGAGATAAGGGAGGCTATCTTCTTTTAGTTCACATGTAAGATAGGTGGCTTCCAGTTCCTTGAGAAATTAGTTTCCTGATTTTTAAACATGGCAAGAGGCCTATTCACTTTGAAAAGATTTACAGAGGCCAGTCTTGCAGTGGTTCATTTCTATAATCCTAGCACTCTGGGAGGCGAAGGCAGGTGGATTGCTTGAGCTCAGGAGTTCTAGACCAGCCTGATCAGGAGAAAGATGCCATCTGTACTAAAAATAGAAAAATCAGCTAGACATTGTGGCTGGTGCCTTTAGTCTTACCTACTTGAGAGGCTGAGGCAAGGGGATTGCTTGAGCCCAAGAGTTTGAGCTTGCTGCAAGCTAAGACATGACAGCACTCTATCTAGGGTGACAGAGTGAGACTCTGCCTCAATAAACAAACAAATAAATAAATAAATAAAACATTCATTTATTTCAGCTCCAAGGGGAAGAGAAAGAATTCGCAATCTTGTTTTCTAAAGTAAATTCTCTAAGGGCAAAAAAGTCCATTTCCCTTTTCACATTAAGGAAAGTTCACTCTTTACTGTTTAAAATTTTGATTTGTCCTTATAGAATAGGTGAAAACACCCTATTTCTGCCAGATAAAGGTCAAGTCCAGGTTCCCTACTTACACTACTTTAATACCCAATGGGGAGAGTTCCTCCTTACTACTGAAGCTGGGGTTATTTATTGCTTCCCATCTGGTGGGTAGGTGGTGTGGAGGTGAGGGTGGCCTTGTTACCCCTGAGTAATTGGGAAAGACCATCTGCTAGGCCTCCTCTGGCACTGCCTGAATGGGGAGCAGAAGAGGTGCTACAGCACTGCCAGTTAGGAGCATAAGTGAAGCAGCCTGTGTGGCTGGCAGGGAATTGACATCTCACTCCCAGCTTGGTCTTCTATAGCATAACTGGTGGGAGGTTGTGGTGCTTTATGACAGTTTCTTGAAGGTAGAAGCCTAGACTGCCCATTGCCTCTGATGGCATGAGGAGGGATGGGGTACACAGGTATATCTGTGGTATTTGACTAGAGTACGGCAGTTATTGTCTAAGCATTGTCTGCCCTACAAAGCTACCCCCTTACACTAGGAAACAAAACTGTTAGGGCTCTTTTGTCTGTACCTGTTGGGTTCCAGGATTACTTGCTTCTTCAGGTCCAAATTGGGATATATGAGGCCAAAATAAAATACCCAGAGAACTCACCACTGTGTTAAGATTCCTGGCCAGTCCGCCTGCTCACCACCTTTTGGAATCTTGTTTGTTTTGTATACACGGTGTAGGATTTTTAATTGTATTTGGGAGAAGTATGGAAAAGTGCATATGTCTACTTTATCCTCTAAGAGAAGTCTCTGTTGCCTGTTCTGAAAAAGGTGACGTGGAGGTCACTGTTTGACATGAGAACTTGAGCAACATTCCTAACATCCACAAATCCCGAAGCCACTTTTTCTAATCTCTCAGTTGTGAGGTCCATGAGGACAAGGGATGGAAATTTTATAGACTTTTAGGCAATTTTCAGTCCTTTGGTGTTGGTGAGAAAGCAAAATATTTTCTTGTCTTTATAGTCCAGATTTGCATTTCGGAGAATGAGAGCAAAAGTAAGCGATGGTAACGGTGGCACCCAGATGTTACCCCTCCCATCAGAATATGTGCAGCACGCTGGCAGAAAACTGAAGATAATTATTTGATCAAAGACAAAATGCCCCCTTTTGTTTGATTAAAATTGCCTATACCTTCTGTCACTTCAAGGAAGAATTTTAATGGATTTCTTTTTTAAAATAGAAAACGTCAAGTTGATGGGGAAGAATTTTTACTTCTAACTAAAAGAATGATAACTCATTTCTTTTCTTTAATGAGAAGAGTAAGTAAAAATAATTATTCATGCATACTTGCCATCTCATTAAGCATTGATATAAAATTTTCTGCAATAAAACTCAAGTGGTTTTCTTTCTTTCTTTTTTTTTTTTGCAAGGTTGGGCATTAGGAGGTTTATTATTTCCATTAGGCTGTGGAATTTGATTATTCAATCAACCCACTTCAGTCCAGAAAAATTTCTTAGGGCCCATTAATTTAAGGAAACTTCTTTGTAAAGTGCATGATTGTAAAAAGAAAAGAAAAAATTTAAAGACTGTTCTGATTGCTTTCCTTCTACTAGTTTTATTCTATATTTTAAATAATACTTGTTGCAATTCACTTGCCATAAGCACATTATGTATAATTCCAGCTATGATTATTCTAGAAACTTGAATAATAAAGATTAATATGCTGATCCAAACTCAATTAGTAGTCAGAAGATATAAAATAAATTTCCTTTTCAGCATATAAAAGTATATTTTCATCAGAAGAAGTGTACAGTTCTAGATTTAATTACTTTGGGTTTTGGGTAAAACTCTTACAATTTTCTCATAAAAATAGCCACATGAACCAAAATGAATTTAGGAATATGTAATACGTATATTGAATGTTATATGCTAAAAAAAGATTTTCCAGGGTAAAAATAGCACTTTATTTCCTATTTTTTTAATTAAATTATAGCATAGCTGTGTACATTAATGCAATCATGGGGTACAGTGTGCTATTTTCATATACATTTTGAAATACTCTCATCAAACTAGTGAATGTAGCCTTCATGTCATTTTCTTAGTTATTGTGTTAAGACATTCATACTCTGCTTTTAGAAAGATTCACTTGTACCCTTGTAAGATAAACCATAGAGGTGACCCCATCAATCACCCTCCCTCCACCCATCCACCGCCCTCCCCTCTCCTCATATTCTAAGGCTATAATTAGGTTACAGCTTTCCTATGAAAGCTATACATTAGTCATAATAGGGCTGAGTACATTGGATACTTTTCCTTTCATTCTTGAGATGCTTTGCTAAGAAGAACATTTTCCAGCTCCATTGGATTTTTTCCTTGCCAGGTGTGGTTACTCACATCTGTAATCCTAGCTCTCTGGGAGGCCAAGGTTGGAGGATCCCTTCAGTTCAGGAGTTCTAGAGCAGCCTAAGAAGAGTGAGACCCCATTTCTACTAAAATAGAAAAAAAATAGCCCAGTGTTATGGAGGGTGCCATTAGTCCCTGCTACTTGGTATGCTGAGGTAGGAGGATCCCTTGAACCCAGGAGTTGGAGGATTCTATGAGCTAGGCTGACACCATAACCCTCTAGCCTGGGCAAGAGAATGAGACTTTGTCTCAAAAAATAGAAAAAAAAAGAAAAATTTTTTCCCATAAATCATGTAGCTAAATATATAACTATACACACTTCTCTGTGTGCCCATGGAGAGGGTAAGAGAATATTGTTCTAAAGGGAGCATATTTTTTAGTAGCTCGAGAAAGCCCACTGGTCCTTTCACAGATGGCTGAGATTAGTAATAACTTCAAGTTTCAGATTCCAAAAGTTGATTGAGGCCTGATCTCTCATTTCAGTTCATTTATAAACTTTGCTATTTCTTAACACTTGCAAAGTTAAATGAGAAACCTACCTTAAAAAACTACTTGATAAATCAACACAGGAAATTTTAATAAGCACTAAATGGAAATGGTTCTGCAGATCAATCTCATACGTATTCTACTGTTTGTAATAATAACTATCATTCAATCTTTCCTTCTTAATCAAGGCAGGTTTTTGCATGTGTGCAGATTAAATGACTGCCCATAGGATTCCATATTTGGAAGTGCCATTTCTTTTCTCCCAGATATCTCCCTAAAGGCAGTGATACCATGCTAGATGTACATAAGTTTCTGACAATTTGACTTAAAACTGTAATGGCCTTTGTAATGTTACAGATTTCTCAGATAGAAAAGGAATAATATATTTAGCTTCCCTAACTGACTGTAGCTTCAATTCATACAGTTAATTTATCTATCACTTATTAGAGGGAACAGGATAGATACAGTGATCTTAGGATGATATACATCTTATTCATATCGATGAAAATATAACACTTATGTGTTTTATAATTTCATATTGTCTCTTATGAGAAGGCTAAGCCCTTAATTTAGATCTTGATGGTGGACTTGTGGAAGACTAAAAAGGCTAAAAGACTAAAAAGATTATCCAGGTTTGGATAATCATCAGGTATTATTTCCTGTATCTTGAGTGACTAGTTAATCGTCACATTTGTCTGCTTATGGTCAGCTTTATAATTTTATGTGAAGTTGTTAAATGACTTGTTTTTGTATTATTACTTTACCCATTTTAGTACATTTTTCTTGTTGATTTATAAGAATGCTTTAAGTATAAAAGGTATTTGTTATTTTGTTCTTCATAAACATTAAAATATTTTCTCAGTCTTTCAATCTACTTGTTCTGTTAGTGTGCTTTATTTCACCATTTAGAAATTTTAATTTTCACTTCATTTATAACTATGTGTTTTCTTTTAGATTACCATTGCTTTGAACATATATTGTAATTTGAGGAAATTGATATCTTTAAATATGTTTTTAAATATTCAGCCTTATTTACATAGGAACATAATGTGTCACTATAATTATTATTATTTTTAATAATATTGTATATGCTTTAATAATATTAGCTGAATTAATACATAGTTATATCACTTTTTCTTATTCTTTTCATTCTCTGCTTGCCTTTCCTTCTCCTTTTTCAGCTCCACAAATATGGACCTTCAAAAACTTCCATATTTAATACATTTTGATTTGATTTTTGTATATGGAAAGAAGAGTCTACTTTCATTCTTCTCCATATGTGTAGTGAGTTTTCCCAGCATTATTTACTGCAGAAACTATCCCCAATGTATGCCTTGGTGCCTTTGTCAGAAAGGAGTTGGCTATAAATGTGTGGATGTATTTCTGAATCCTCCTGTCTTTTCTGTTGGTCTATATGTAGCCAGTACCATACTGTTTGGGTGACTATAGCTTTGTAGTAAATTTTGAAGTCAGGTAGTGTGATGCTTCCAGTTTTGTTTTTATTTCCAGGATTTGCTTTTGTGATTTCATGCACATTTTAGGGTTTTTTGTTTGTTTGTTTTCTATTTCTGTGAAGAATATTGCAGATATATTGATAGGGATTAAAAAGTAGACCTCATGAGATAGAGAGTAGATTAGTGGCCAGCAAGGGTAGCAGGGATAGGAGGATGGGGAGAGGTTGATTAATAAGTGCAAAAATATGCATAGAAGAAGTAAGGCTAAGTTTTAATGTTCAATATGGTGACTATGAATAACGATAACATTGTATATTATAAAATTGCTAGAAGAGAATTTGCATGTTTTCAGCATAAATAAAAGATAAATGTTTGAGGTGATGAATATCCCAATCACCTTGAATTTGATTATTGTACATTATATGAATTCATGAAAATAGCATGTGTACCCCCATGCATCAATAAAAAATTAAACTTCTGTCTTTGGTTTCTTATAATCTGTGGGATTGTCCTGCCTCATCTTTCCTGGAAATTATAGGAATCACCTGATTGTAGATGAGTTCCACATTTACACATTGACCCAGGTGCTATAATTACTTGGGCTTTCTCTATCAGACATCTTGGCACTCCAAACTCAAAATATGTGGGACCAAACTTATCTTATTTCCAACAAAAATTCAAACTCTCGACTTCCACATTTTGGGTGTGGTATTACGACATGCATCTAAATTCAGAAATTAGGACCAGCTTTGTTTTTTCTCTTCTTTACATATGCAATCTCCAGCAATGTCTTAAAGCATTAAGCTTTATGAAGATTCCCAGATCCATCCCCTTGTCCTCACCTTCTTGATTTCACAGCCACCACTACAGTCTGTGATCTCCTAACCTCTTATCTAGATTATTTCATTGGCTTTTAAACCAGTCATCTTGTTTCCATCATTTGCCTTATATCCTAATCAGCCTGATAACCATATTATTAACCTTTCTGCCAGTGAACACTGATTCAGTGTTATGATTTGAACGTGTCTGCTCCAAACTTCAACCATTGAAACTTAACTGACCATGTGATGGTATTAAGAGGTGAGGCCTTTAAGGGGTGATTACATCATGAGGACACCTCCTCTTGTGAAGAGGAGTAAGGATCTTATAAAAAAAAGGCTTCACGCAGGGTGTGGCTGTCTTTCTCTTCTTGCTTTTCTGCCATGTGAGGCTACAGAGTTACTCCCCTCAGAGGATTCAATACAGCATCATCTGGAAGCAGAAGAATGTCTTCCCTGGACCACTTCACCTGCTGAAGCCTTCATCTTGGATTTCTCAGCCTCCAGAACTGTGTGAAAACACATTTTTGGGGTTTTTTTTTTTTTTTTGATAAATTACACAATATCAAATACTTTTTTATAGCAGCACAAATGGATTAGATCATTTCATATCTCCTCTACTCACAAACCTTCAATAATCTATAATGGTCATATGCCTGACTGAGCACAAGTTCTTCAATTTAGAAGGCAAAACGCTCTTGCTCCAATTTCCTTTCCATCTTTTTCAGGTGATTCTCCTTTTCAAGTCATGACACTGCTGCAGTAGGACTATTCTTGTTGTCTAGGAATATCTGGTAATTTTATTCCTCTGTCCAGCTTGGTCGTACTCCAGCTGTTGTCTAGAGTACCACCTTTGCCACCTGTGCATTGTGACGCAAACCTTCATTAAAGCTGTATGCTGTTTGCTTTCACATACCCGAATATCATGGTATGATTTGAATATAAAGCTGTTTATATACTTAACTTATCTCCATTTCTAGGCTTTGCAGCTCCTTAAAGGCTGAAATTGATCTTACTTATCTCTTTGTGTATTTTGTGCACATTGGGAGTTATCTAAATATTTATTAAAACACATTAAATAGATTCAGTTATCCCAGGAATAGCCTGAGGTTCAGACTAAGAAACAAATGCCCAATATTGATTGGATTCAAAAGGTGACTTGGTTAAAATAAGACCCAAGGTAATGTTGATTTCTTCATTTTTCCCTTACCATACTCAAGTTTTAATTTAAGGTGAGCAGCTGGGAACCTCTGATTATAAAATGCTGCATGCCC
>NW_003852401.1:647703-657943 GCF_000181295.1 Otolemur garnettii
CATGATGATTTGAAGCATATAGGATTAAATCTAGCTAAGTAACAAAAACATCACCTTACCTAGTCATCATTCTGGTAAGAACACTTAACCTTCACTAATTTTGCTTTTTTTTTGAAAGAGAGTCTTAGTCTGTCACCCTGGTTTGAGTATCATGGTGTCATAAGCTAACAGCAAACTCAAACTCCTGAGCTCAAGCAATTCTCTTGCCACAGCCTCCCAAGTATCTGGGACTACGGACTACAGGCATGTGCCAACATGCCTGAATAGTTTTTCTATTTTTAGTAGAGACAGGTCTCAGTCTTGCTCAGGTCTGGAGCTCCTGACCTCAAGTTAACCCCTGGGTTTTATATAGTTATATGAGTTATTTGTTAGAAATGCATTAGTACACCTAGGTATTTGATTCAAAAGCTGTGATTTATGAGTTAGACTGGAATTTTTATAGGAACAATGTCATATAATACCTGAAAATGTCATTTATTTTCATGCACTATTGAAATTACACTTATACCAAGTTACAGCAATATTTAAAAAGTAATATTCTGCGCTTCCTCACATTTGCCACATTTTTATCACAGCAGAATTGAATTCAAATTTACTGAATGGGAAACATTTCTTCCGCAAAATGTTACAGTTGAATAATTAATCAAATGAGAAAAATGTTCAGGTATATATTTTTGTCTTCTTTTATTCTATAAATTTCATTTTTATTTCTAAAATGAACATATTAATACCCCCAGGTTTTCCCTTTTGAGTGGGATTCATAACATCTCAAAACTAAACAAAAAGTAATATAGATGCAATTTTCTGATCAATGTTGGGGGGCTGTTTTCCAAAATTGATTTAGACTGGAATAATCAAAGGTAGAAGTGCTTAAATTAAGAAGGAAATCTGAAGAAAGCTTTAGTATAATCTGTAGTAAGAGAACAATATACAGCTTAAAATAGTAGTGGATAACTGGGTATTTTGGTGAATGTTAAATATTATAAAATTGAACTGGCTCAGCGCCTGTGGCTCAAGTGGCTAATGTGCCAGCCACATACACCTAAGGTGGCGGGTTCGAATGCAGCCCGGGCCCGCCAAATAACAATGATGGAACCAAAAAATAGACAGGCATTGTGGCGGGCACCTGTGGTCCCAGCTACATGGGAGGCAGAGGCAGGAGACTTGCTTGAGCCCAGGAGTTGGAGGTTGCTATGAGCTGTGATGCCATGGCACTCTACCCAGGGGAACAGCTTGAGGCTCTGTCTCAAAAAAAGAAAAAAAATTGAACTGAAGAAAGCACCTCTTAACTCTGTAGGAATGATCAGGGATTTATTTGTGACATTATCTTTATTTTTTATATGTTGTAAAAGTAAGACTTAATAATCCACTAAGCGTTGACTATCTCAGTTCCATCCTTTGTCAGGAAATAGCTGCAACACACATTATTTGCCTTTTTAAATTCAGATTAATAATTGAAAATTTTAAGATATCCCTTCATTGCTAGTAATTTTTTAAATTGCCTGATTATTTTTAATGATTACAAACCACAGTATCATGTGCTTTCTTCCAGTGTGAGATCTGACCCTCACACTTCTCCCCCCCTCCCAATTAGTATTAGCAAATGTATTGTTTATTATGTATTTATCATGTGCACCATGATGATTTGAAGCATATAGGATTAAATCTAGCTAAGTAACAAAAACATCACCTTACCTAGTCATCATTCTGGTAAGAACACTTAACCTTCACTAATTTTGCTTTTTTTTTGAAAGAGAGTCTTAGTCTGTCACCCTGGTTTGAGTATCATGGTGTCATAAGCTAACAGCAAACTCAAACTCCTGAGCTCAAGCAATTCTCTTGCCACAGCCTCCCAAGTATCTGGGACTACGGACTACAGGCATGTGCCAACATGCCTGGATAGTTTTTCTATTTTTAGTAGAGACAGGTCTCAGTCTTGCTCAGGTCTGGAGCTCCTGACCTCAAGTAATCCACCCACCTCTGCCTCCCAGATTGCTAAGATTATAGGTATGAGCCACTGTGCCTGGCCATTTTTGCATTTTTCAAGAACACAGTATACTGTCACTAACTATAGTCACCATACTGTACAACAGATCTCTTGAGTTTATTCCTCCTAACTGTACTTATATATCCTTTGACCAACATCTCCATTTGATTCTGGATTGTTGTTTGTTTGTTTCACTTTGGGGGTGTAGGTGTTACATGCTCACTTTGCTTGCTTGTTTTGCAATAGAGGTGTATCTCTGGCATGGAGTCAGGGATATCTACACCTCAACTTCCCTGGAAGCCAATGGTAGGCATTTATGAGGCGCCTGGGGATTTTATAAGTCAGAGCTCTGGGTTTTAGGTTTCTTATAGAATTGAACAATGTGAACTGCCCTACATGACAAATGAACTGATAACCAACAAACCAAAGGAGTAAATTCATAGTAAAGGATCCTTTTTTAGTTGATCTGAAAAATCTGAAAAGTTCAACTCTTTTTAAGCCATATTCAGAGCCTTTAGTCAAAGATATTTCTGAATAAATCTAAATAACAATAGTTATTTTTAACGATAGATTAAAAAAACCCATGTGGCATTTTATTCATTTTTTTGAACATACATATATGAGTTCTTGGTACCCAAGAGGTTTTTAGGGGTTTTATTGTTTGTTTTTCTTTGTTTCCACAAAACAAACTAACTTTTATGTGATGGTACATAAATAGGGGGATAGCAAATGGAAATCTTGAAAACCAGTATTATACTTTTTAAAGAGATTTCTAGTTATTGAAGTTAGAAAATGTTTTTTTATACAAAGTCTAGTTTCTTTCCTAAGAAACTCTCTCTTGGTATTTACAGGGTGATTTGTTCCAGGTCTCCCTGCAGATCCTATACTCTCAGATACTCTGGTCCCTTATGTAACATGTGTCCTCCCATGCACATACCCCCATCTACTTTAATAATCCCTGTACTACTTATAATACCCAATAAAATGCAAATGATATATAAATAGTTGTTATAATGTATTGATTGCTTAGGGAATAATGATAAGCAAAATAAGTCTAGACATGTTCAGGATGCACACAACCATGGTAGACCTAACATATGCAGGGGTCCTCATACTTTTTAAACAGGGGGCCAGTTCACTGTCCCTCAGACCATTGGAGGACTGGACTGCAGGCCCTGGGATGAGTCAGCTGCTAAGCAGGACAGGCAACGGTGGCAAAAACACCCGGCAGGCCGGATAAATGTCCTAGGCGGGCGCGTGTGGCCCACGGGTCATAGTTTGAGGACGCCTGATACATAGTATATATCTGAAACAAACTAACATTTTCTGGATTTATTTTTCCAAATGTTTTTGATCTTCAGTAGATGCATAATCCTCAGGTATGGAAACGATAGATACGGAGGACCATCAATACTTAGAATTTTTAATATTTCAATCATCATTATGAATCTCCAAGAGAAAAATATAGGTTGTGGCATTTTATAATCTCATTAGTCTATGAAAATCTCTTTGCACAGACTATATAGCAGCTCCAGTGTTCTGTAGAGCATGTTTTGTAGAATGCTAGTCTACAACGTGCATAATTAACCATGAGAATTGACTAGAAAAGCCACATATCTAGACTGTGTTTCATGATAGCTTTATGAAGGAAGTTAAATTGATTTGCCAAAACAGAACCTTAATATAATCTTGATAAAAGATCTATGTGACAGACATTGTGTAGGAAAATTATAATTTAAGGAATACGTATTCACATTGCCTCCAACCAGAGAAATAAATATATTGACAATTTGACGGCAATAATATGAAATTTTACTTGGCATTATTCTTGCTATTTATGAGACCTTAAAAAAGAACCTCAAAATAAGGAATAAGGCAGGCATATCTATCATTTTGAAATATGAGGCGGGGTAACTGAACAAGGAGACCCAAATTAAACACTAGTTTTTACACAGGCTAAAGAAAAAGCAAGAAAGGAGAAAGCGGCTGGTGCTTCTGAATGGAAACCTTCTTGAAAGCGAAGATTATTTCTTTCTAGTTCCTTCTATCTGCTGAAGCCCTGCAAGGGTGTCTGCCACATAAAGATATCCATACAGTGTTTCTGAACTACTTGGTAGAATTTGGAGAATTGCCAGGGACTAGTTAATAGAATAGGTCTGCTAGGGAATCAGTAGCCCTTGGATCACATCCTCCTAGCTCCCTCTGCAGAAGCTAGTCTTTGGGAAGTAAGGACATTAGAAGATGATTCTGAGGAAAATGTTTTAGGAAAGAAAATTTCAAAGACTTTTAAAATAGTGACTTTTGCATGTTGATGTTTGTTCATACAGAAAGAAAAAAACATGAAAAGTAATCTGTGCATTAGGGTATGAACAAGACTACTATGATTAGAAATTTTTCGTACAAACGTACCAAAATCTTTTTGTTTGTTTGTTTGTTTATTTGAACCCTGTTTTTGTGTTTCTTTTTTCAACCTGAAAACTTCTTTTAAGATTCCTTAACAGTATATTACCTCAGAGGCTCAGGAGCTATTTCATTTATATTTGGCATCTGTTAACTTAAAGAAATTACCTAATTAATTTTAGTGGGATGTCTTATTTCAGAAGTTCACTCTAAGCAAGTATTGTGATTTTTTTTTTTAAAAAGGCCTATACAAAAAATATACTATTCCATCAAATTATATACAGTATACATAATAAACAATATATATACCAGAGATGCCAAAATCATATACACATTTTAAGAGATCTTGTTGGAAGTAAAATTAATCATTCCCTGTACAAATTTCAGGTAAAATGGATAGGTGTAGCATGTGTAGGTACACTTGACCTTCAGTTCACTTTCAAAAAGTAATACATAGATAACATCTCTTAAACTGTGTGTATGTATTTTTGGCACCCTCTGTAGTATATATGCACTTTATATAAATGTATACGTCATAAATTTAGTGACATTAGAACTTATGATTTGTGTAACTGTATTAATCAATGTCTATTCCTTGCCCTCTTATTTATCTAAAAACAGCATATTGTAGTTTTTTATATAATTTTTTCTTTGGATAATGTGAAGCATATCAGAATAAAAATTGAAATTCTCTATACACAAGATAATAAAGTTTAACATATCTGAGTACAAAAAAAATCTTTTTTCTTTCATATTGTGAGAAAAACTTAATTTATTGATCCATTTATTTGAATAAATGGTGTTTTTTAAAAGTGACAAACTATAAAATGCAATGATTTCAGTAACGAACTAAAGTGAGCCATTTTAGTTTTAAGAAACATTGCTGCCAGTGGGAGTCCTTGCTGTGTTTTATTATAGTAAAGTAAATGAAAATGAAAATTAAAATATCCCTGGCAGCACCTGTGGCTCAAAGGAGTGGGGCGCCAGACCCATATGCCGAAGGTGGTGAGTTCAAACCTGGCCCCGGCCAAAAACTGCAAAAAAAAAAAAAATCCCATAGATAATGTACAAATTCTATGAAGATAACTATTTAACTTTATTTAATTTTTAGTTAATTAATTAATTTATTTAATTTTTATTTAATTTTTAAATATTTAACTTTATTTAATTTTTAGAATTTTTAATTTAACTCTATGAAGATAAATATTTAACTTTAATTTTTAGTTGACAATCTGAGTTCACATAATTGTGCTTCCTCTGCAGTTTCTGGTCGGTAAAAATTCATCTGTAGTGATGTTTATGTTGTCAATACGACAATACAACTAAAGAAAGACATTTTCCAAGGCAATCAGCATTGCAATTACCGTTTCTGTAGTGATGGATATCTAAGTGAGTTATGTTACATGTTCTTTATTCCACCCTTTTGTTATTTAAGTACAGTAGAACCTCTGTAAGTTGACGACTCAATGGACTGTAACAAACTGGTCAACACACGGAGGTGGTCAACATAAGGAATTTTCATTGAGTACATGTGGTAGTAGTCTGGTCTATGAAAGGAGGTCAGCTATGGATGTACTACTGTATCTTATAGCACTTCTTTACTGACAAACCCTTCTTCCATATCATGAAAACTGAAGACTTCAGAAATCCCCAGCAAAATTCCAAATTTTGTTTATTAAGCTTCAAAATGTCATATTCATAGAAAATGTCATCTGCAGAATCCTGAATTAGAAAATCTACCTATGGGTTATGGACTATGGGGCCACATTTATTTATTTTGACTATTATGGATGGAATAAATCATTCTAAAATAAAGTTGGCATTTTTGCATTCTGCTCACCTGGCAGTTTAACAGCCTGCCTTGTGTACTGCTACTTGAGTTAAGGATTTGCTATCACATTTTCCAGCTTAGTTCTCCCAATCTTAACACAACAGACAGCAGTAATGTCAACTGCAGAAGTGCGAAAAGAGAAAAAGATAAGTAATGTATTCATTTTTATGGGCGGTTTTAAACACCATGCCATTGAGCACATCTCTCTGAATGGCTCTCACAGATTCTAGTGTTCGCTTCTTTTCTCTTTCTTGGCATTACATGAAGCCTTTTTGCTTCACGTATGGCTTTCGGTTTGATTTAATCCTGCTTTTTCTGCCTCCTGACAGATGCACAGAATGCATTAACAAGAGAGATATCATAATTGAAATCAATACCATGCCTATGAAGAGTGTTTGTATGATGAGTTCTGATCCTGTGTATTTTATACACTGCCATAACCATGTGGACATAACGGATTAGACACCTCCAGCAATTCAATTCACATATGTGCACATACATGCAAGCCAACGCTAGACTAACATTGCTTATATATTGAATTTATTGGGTAGCTCTTTGGCTGACCACTTGTTTGATTAAATTGAACACTTCAATACATAAAAAGAAGATATTGACTTGTTCTTCCTGGTCAAAAGATGTGATTCAAGCACGTTCTAACTTTCACGTACGTAGAAGCATACATTTCAAACTAAAACTGCTATTTGCATAGTATTTTTACATCTGTTAATAATTATTGATTCTTGAAATTTCTATGGTCATCATCACCTGCCATATTTTCCTACACTAATTCATAGGACAAGCTTTTCCCAATACTTTTTCCCTCTACCAAGTACTAATCTTTGAAGTACAAAGTCTGAAGTCATACAGTGTGGGGTAAAGAGGGAAGATGACCTCTCTGTGGTTTATTTTCCTGTATAAAATGTGGGATTCTGAGAGAGTGCTTTATTATTGGATACCGCAGTGATATAACCTACCTCTGAAATTGTTTTCTGGCTTATGGGAATATCCTCATCTTCTAGCATCCTGGCCCTGATAACAGACAAGTAGCAATATCAGCCACAGTGAGGATATTACTGTGTTGCTTGCAGCTAAGAAACCATGAAGAGAATTCTGATCTTTCCTATAGCAGCAAGGATTAAAATTCCCCCTATCATTGAAAACACAGAAGGGCTGTGCAGAACATGCCATTCAATCCCTCTGGTGCTCACATTTAAACTCACATTTCAGAGTCTTGGAGTATATCCTTCCTGTGTGGTTATAATTAAATTACATTTTACAGAAAGGTTGGGAGAATAAGCTGATTTGTTTTCATTTTGAGATAAGTATGTTTCCCACTGGAGCTCTGGATTCCCCAAACAGAGTGGAGGATGCTCATGCCATTGGCCCTACAGAAGACGAATGTGTTTTCACATGTATTTAAACAATTATAACCTATAGTCTTTTTGTTTACTTTGCATATAAAAGAGCTACATTAATGCCTGACATCCTTGTATTAGTACTCCCCAAAGACCTCATTCTACAGTTGCACCTCTCTGGGTTCATAGTAAATTCTATGGGCTGATGCGAAAGGAAATGAAGAAATGGGCCAAACAGACCTCTGGTACCACCTTCTTACTATCTCAGATGCAGTGGGAAGGCACCCAGGGGACTTTTCTGAGACAAGCTCTAAGATTTTCTCTGGAGAAAATGGAGTTCAATAGTGAGGATGAAACAAATTTTCTTTGAGTAGGTGAAAGAATCCTTGATGTATTTTCAAGTGTAGACATGACTTTACAGATTGATACAAGATCCTTGGGAATAGAGACAGGTATTTACAAATGTCTGGAAATGACTGCCTTGGGTATCTGCACAATGTCAACCATGGTCAGCCGTCAGGAGAGTGGATATCCAGATAAAGAATGTCATGGTCCACCAGAAAGTTTAATTTCATTGCTTTTATGCATACAACTATAAAGGATTTCTTATTCAAAGGTTTATGCTACTTACTGTCAAAGATGCTGACATACTTAAAAAGATTCTTTCATTAGCGTTTAGTCTCTTTATAACCTAATATTAAAATTGCACCCTCCTATCTAATATCTCAAAGTTCTTTTGAAGTTAAGAAAAATAATTTATTTTTTATTCAATTTTCTCATATTACCTAAGATACAATGTCAAACACAGTCTTTCTAATTTTCATAAGCACATTTTACATGTTGCCTAAAAGTAAAACTGTATCCATTCTTTTTCTTTATAGACATTAAGGGTTGAATTAAGGCATATTACATGCTTAGTAAGTGACTGATAGTTGAAAACAATGCAAGAAAGAGGACAGTTATTTACTTTTCATTAAAAAAATTCACCCCACTGTGTTGATAGTAAGTTTCCAAAAACTGTTTACCTCTGTTTCCTAGAGGTAAATGAATCTCACACTAACATAAAATGTTTAAAATAAATGTATAATTTAGAGAATATTTACAATATGTAGTGATTCCTAGAGTGTTTTTTTTGACTTAGTATTTCATAAGTGGCTAATTATAAACTGAGTTAGGTAATAATTTTACCTTTATTGACTGATAGAAGAGAAAAATTGCTGTTTATTACACAAATGGCCTCTGCTTCCTTAACCCAACACTAACAAAAGCATGACCCATGAAGAAAAGAATGTATGTGTTTCTTAATAAGTCTCTATTCTATTCCTACTTACTATATAGATACTCAGAAAGCCAAGCAAAAGAAAGGCATGCTGATTTATTTCATTTTTTGTGCTTATCTGTTTATTTTCCTGAAATTGTTTGATCACTCTGGCTTTTCATTTTCCATAGCTTTGTGGCTGCATGAACTATTTCTAAAGATTGGCTCAATATATCAGAATGCCATCTCTCCTGCCTTGTTAAATTTCTTCTAGAAAAACACAGGAGTTCCTAAATAACTATACTTGCTTCCTCCTTTATTGAAGCTTCTCCAACAAATTGAACTCCCTAGGAACTTTCAAATAATGAGGATGACTAATGTTTATGTAGGTTTGAAGGCCTTCATATATTTTGAAGTGTCCAAGATTAGAATCTGTTGAAGTGGGTAATAACAAAAACATGCGGGCTGTGCTTTGCTTAAGAATGTTACTGCAAAAGACAGAGCTTTGCATACAGTTCAGATTCAGGGCAACCATGAAAGAAAAATATTATGGAATGAATTTTAATCCGCTGTATATTTGCTTTGCATAATTGTGAGTGTCTAACTGCATGTGTATGTGTGTGTGTTAGGATCGACTATGAAATAGGGAGGGGAAGGGAGAAAGGGAGAAAAGAATAAAATAAGCAAGAAAGGAAAGAATTCTCTTTGAATTAATATTTGCTCAATTTGCTCATTTCTAAGAGGATAGGAGAATGGATGGGAGAGAACAAGAGAGAGAATATGAATCACATGAATACGAATGGCCTATCCTGAGGATTCAACCCTCTCTGACTTCTTTAAAGAAGAAGAAAAGAGATTGCAGAATATGGTTCTAATGTTGTAGAAAACGTAGCTCCCATAACTCTTTGTCAATCATTATCTCAAGCATAGATGAATCAAATTAACAACTGCTTGGTGTTGTGGTGAAGAGTGAAGAGAAAAGCCTAGTCACAAGAGAAACAAACAAATTTCCTCCCTCAGGTTTGACAATTCCATAAAGACCTTGGAAATATTCCTTCACAATTATTGTATATATTTCACTCCCTGAGTGATAAACCCTTTGAGAGGTGCTCTAGAGGTAAGAGTGATTTATATTCAAACTCAATAGCTGGGGAAAAATTGCCTTTAAACTCAAAAACCAGGGATAGGATTGACATTTTTCTTGGTAAATCCAAGTAATCCAGGACATGATTACTAACCAATAAATAACTGACCCTGATGGACTGTAGCAATAATTGCAACAGCTTGAGTAAGGCTTATGATTGAAGTCTGAATATCTTGCACTCATTTTCATTTTTTAAAAAAGTTTATAGATGGCTTTTGATCAAGGAGATAGAGGTTTGTTTAAAACAGGAAATTCAGAATGCTTA
>NW_003852401.1:659245-665094 GCF_000181295.1 Otolemur garnettii
ACTCTTTAAACATAGGAAATTTATTAACTATATATTTGCAGGGGCCAAGACCCGTGGAGTCCTGAAGGTTAGTGGAAAATCACTGACATGAGGAAGAGAGATTAATAGGAGAAAAGGCATACAAATTTATTTCACATGTATACACAGGAGCCTTCAGAATGAGGACCCAAAGATACAGGAAAATTGTCCATTTTTAAGCTTAGGTTCAAAAAAGTATGAACAGTTATATGGAAATATTATTAGAGAAAAAGGATATGATCTAATGCTAATAGACTGAGCAGAGAAACCCAGAATACTTGTCTATCTACAGCGTCTTGATCTCTCTGAGTGTGCATCCTTTCCTTCTGGGTGTGGGGCAGAAGCCTTTCTGGATGAGGGTCTCATGACTTATGATCAAATAATGTAGACCAGATCATTTCTTTGTGGTCCATTTTTACAAATAATATTTTTTTAAGTTGTATAGGTAGATTTGGATTCTATGATCTGCCTTGAGGAAGAGGAATTCTAGTTTCTATGGCTAGGCTTGGGAACAATGGAACAAAAAAACAGGACAGCAGAAGGTCAGAGAAAAACTTTCACTTGTGTGGCTGCTTCTTAGGCCTTTATTTTGGGGTAACGTTTTCTGAGCCCCAACATACTTACACTTGAATTTCCTCAAAGACAGAGATAGTTTTATCTTTTCGACCTACCTTAAGGTTGACCCAGAGTTCAAAATGTTTTTATTAAATTGAACCATTACTAAAGGTGAGTTTATTTTTATACTTTGGTTAAAACAAATCCATGCATCAGAAAACAAAAATTCTTTTTAAGGCCATTAGACAATAGATCCTTATTTTTTATTTCAGGAAATATAGCTAGAGAGGAAATATAGCTAGGGTCCTGAGACCAATTGCAGCATGAACAGAAATTCCCAAAGGAAACGAAAGCAAGGAGCTAGTGAGACATGTAGTTAAGATTTATGTGTGCAGGGCAGATGAAAACGACAGAGGCAGAAAGAATGGTGACGGGAATGTGCAAGTCTAACAGAAGGTTCTTAGCACCTAACCTAGGTATCACTCCAGTTATTCAATATATGTTTTATGTATGAAAACATCTAATATATTAAAACTACAGCCAATGTCATTAAAAAATGTTTACAGTGAATACATAAAATCATAAGAATATGCTATAAGAAAAATCAGGATAGAACATGGGAGATTGGCAGCACAATTTTATAACTGCTTCCAAGAGTATACGTGTATAAGCTTCTGACAAGTATTTTTTCTGTCTGTGATAAATAGAATAGGAAGAAATATGGCATATGGAACACAGGTGTTTATCTTTACTCTCTCCTGAAACTTCCTTAAATTGGCTATACAGGAACAGACCCAGAGAGGACAAAAAGGAGAGAGTTAAATGTGAGCAGAAAAGAGATGTCAATAAAACTATAGGGAATGGAGAGCAGATGGCCAAGTGGTAAGGGCCTCTCAGAGCAGAGAAATGGGAAGTCTAAAGGCCTGTAGAAGGTGAAACACGTGTGCGGTGAGATCCGTAAACCTGTACATCCCCAAATGCTCAGAAATTAGAATATCGCACGCTTGAGGTCTGATAAGCAGTTATAGTCCCAGGAGTCTTAAGCCAACCAAAATTGTTACAAGAGGTTTATTTTCTATAGAAATTAAATGAGGAAAGCTCTGTACTCCTGGGAACCAGATACAATAAAATGTAGGTATCATCTTGAACTCAGGGAAAGAGAATGAATAGGGAGTCTTCCCACCCCAATATGCAACTCTCTTCCCCGAGTTAGCAGGACCCACACCCCAATTTTGCATGAGGCTTATAATTACATTTTTCTTAATTATCAGAGTGAAGAATTACTACTGCCTGAAGAAACAGACACAATGAATTAAAAATATGCACCATAAGATATATCATCATGGAATATTTTAAACAAATTTAACAAAATATTAGGATTTGTATCAATATATTAAGTTGCATATGATTCCCCCTTTGGGGAGAGGTTGGAGAATATTGTTATTGCCCCTAAGGCTCATGGTGCTTTTTAAAGTCAAAATTGAACATTGTAAATATGAAAGTCTCCTTTAATTGTATTTGAAATATAAACCAGCAATTGTATATTTATAAAATCTACATGTCGTTAGGAACAATTGTAAGGATTCTACATTAGTTTTTACAAAAAGCAAATGAGCAGCAAAATAATGGACACTGGTCCAGTACTTGCATAAAAGCAGCTGTATTCTAAGATGGGCTTGGAAATTAAGTTCAGTTGGTCATATTCACATCAGCCAAAAACCAGATTTCAAATTTCCAATCTACTTATTCATACATGCATAGAAATATTACTTGAGCCCTGGGAGGACATAGGGAACAGCCAAGTTTTGTTAAAAAAAAAAAAAAAAACCCTTAAGTTTCCCATTCAGTTCTTAAAATATTGGCAGACACTGAAATCTATTTTTGGATTTAAGCATAGCTAATTATTTCTAGGCATAGCACCAAAAGCTTATGTCTTCAGATTCAGCAGTTCCCAAAACTTGTTTCTGGACTTTTCTCTTGGGCTGTTATAAGTCATAGTGTAGTGCTGAAAAACACAATCTAAACTTCTGATAGGGGTACCTCTTTTAGCTTTTAATGAATCAGGATAGGTAGTGGAGAAAGAGGAAGATTATTCAAAAACAGGAGAATACTTTTGTTATTAGGTATCAGAAGTGATAGGAGAAAGGTTTTTTTCTCCTATGAGGAATTTATTGATTAGTATTGGATTTTATTTTCAAGATCAATGCCTTGTCACTGTATCAAACAGGTCCTTAAGAAACAAAATTTGAGGAAAGATTTCTAAAGGCTTCGATTAGCCTATCTAGCAATCCTTGCAAATCTGTTGTTTAGGTTAAGTAACTGAAAATTGTGAAATTGGTATTTTTAGACTCCTCAATGATATTAAACAATCTTAATCTTCTTAACAGACTGGGATTACCCCCAGCTGGTGGTATTTACAACTGGAAAATGTATTCCATTTGACTTGAACTCCAGAGACAACCTGAAAGCACTTTTACTTTGAATAGCAATTATTTACAGAAGATCATATTAAAAATAACCATATTTAAAGTGAAAAATAATCACAGGAGTACTATCAATAAAAACAAATGCATAATACATGGAACCAAATCAGATTCTATGATTAAACATTTACTTTTCTGTAGTATCATTTTTCACTATTTTACACCTTTAATAGTAGAAGTGAGGAAATTGGAGAAATGTAATAATCTGCACCCCAAAAGGTACACACAGCCAAAGTTGATTAATATCCGTGGTCAAAAATGGAATCAAATCTTAATATGAGTAAAAACTGTCCAAATGTATAGAAACAGTTTGTGATAACTATGTTGGCAGAAATGAATAATTAAGCCATTGATTCATTCAGTTATAATCTGTAAGGTATTTCAACTAGAAAATATAGGACACCTTGCAAGAAGTTTTTAGAAGGTATTAGGTTGCATCCTTATGATGCTTCATAATAGAGAATAATTCTCTAGTGACTAGAACAGTGGTTCTCAACCTTCCTAATGCCGCGGCCCTTTAACACAGTTCCTGTGGGTTGTGGCCCACAGGTTGAGAACTGCTGGACTAGAATATTCCTGTTATGAAGATGGATGATTATCTACCTGGTCAGCGTTGGATAAATAACTGCCACTTTTCCTCTATGTTTCTCTTCTAGTTGAACAATTTTCATTTACTACTTAGGTACTGAGTGTCTACATGTGATGTTCAAGGTAGGCAAGGCTGTTGTCTTAAAATAGTGAACATTCTTGTTAGAAATGGTAGAAAACTGAAGTGGTAATAGACTGAGTAGGTTTGTTCCATGTGGTGATGAATGTTAGGAAGGAATACATTTGCTGCTGCTGATAATATGATCAAGAGTAATGGACTGGGGTAGGTTAAGAAAGGCATCTCTGTAGATGTGACATTTGGGCTAACATCTGGGGGACAGGAGGAGCTAGATGTGACTATGTAGAGAAAGGAATTCTAGGTTAAGGAAACAGCAAACACAGGTACACGTTGGAAAAGTAAACATTTGGGTGAGAACATACATTCTGGAATCTCCAAATGACATTATCAGGCTAAGTCAAACTGCACTGGAACAGAAATGTTTCTGAATGTCTGCTGTTGAGTTAAGGTGCCTAAATGTGATGTCAGCCCCTGAAGTTTACAGACGGGGTCTCAGTCATTTTTATATCCTTCAGTTCCTAGAATAGGGGCTAGTGTAGATTTTGGATATGGAACTCAACACATGTTGTTGAATTCACATGAACAGTCACGTATCAAGACTGTTTTTTGTCTGTTTGTTTATTTGTTTTATAATTCAGCAGTGATATCCTTTCATAAAATCGTGCAGACACAGTCTTAGTGAGCCCATCCTACGTTTGGCTGGTACCTGGTTTTAACATTAACTAATACACATCCTTCAAACTCAAGAAGAAAAATTTCACTTTTATTAAACCTAGACCCCACTTAATTTGATGTCTAGTGGAAGAGAGAATTGATTCTCTTCATGGAACATAGTACCTACCTGTCACCTGAAACAATTCTTCAGAATTTCTAAAGACATTCCTCTTGCCAATTCTAACAGCCTCTTCTCTGTTTCAGGTAAACAATGAGTTCCTTGGTATAATTTACAAATTAACAGTTAAAGCCACATGTATACATATGCATGAAAAAAGGAGTTAATATTAAAACATAAATTATCCTAGGAAGAATTACATTTTAAGTAAGCAACTAGTCCAAATAATACTTGGATGAAGCAAATTTTGATCCAGGTTCTGGAACCGAGGGGAAGCCACTCAATGTCACTCCGATATGCTGGCCATGTGCAAGATGTGCCTAGGGCATTGCTTTGACCCACTACTATGTGATGAGAAATGTAGCTTACAAGTCACTTAGCATGACTAGAATAAGTAACCATGGAATAATAATGGAAAAGACGATACAAAATCAGTGGAAGAGTATACAGATGCAGTGTGAGAAAGAGCATCACTATCTCACAATTTAACTGGGCAGGTCATTCTGTTACCTACCTGAAATATAAAAATAATACATATTTAACAAGATAACTAATAATTACATCTTTCCACAAAGATGGAAAGATGGATTACATCTTTTCCACAAAAACCTACAGAATTTTCAAAGTGATTCACAAGGAATTCATAAAATAAAATAATATTGTGTGTATGTGTACACACATGCATACATATGCGTACATGCATAAAGAGAGGTTCTGATGTGGAGACAAATATAAATGATGCCTGCAAAAACAAAACTCAGTGGAAAATATTTCTTATGGTGACATTATAATCTGGCTTTGAGTATCCTGGAAGCCAGTATTGAACAGTATTCTTCACAACACTGGCCCCTTTTATGAAATTTAGTAAAGATAATATTCAATGTCAAAGAAGTTTTAAAAAGATTATATATACTGTGACTTTTTCTTCTGAGATTCAGAATGTACAGTAGAATAGTAAAGTCTCTGAGGAACCACAGGAAAATAATTTTGTGTTTGTTTTTTAGCCCATTTTTCCCAAGCATATTGACCATTCATTTATTTTTATTTGTTTATATGCATTAAATCCCCATGAAACACTGTTCTACTGAACACCCTGGGACCCTGAAGCTTAATATTTTCAGATTTCAGGAAGCTCATAACAAGTGCTATGTTCTAATTGTAACATTTTGTGATGCCTATATACATATATTTGTTATTCCATGTTAATACTTTATATTATATGGCATTTTTTCTTGATTTGTTAATTATTTTATTATTGTCTTTTTTTTTTTTTTTTTTTTTTAGACAGAGTCTT
>NW_003852401.1:665265-676950 GCF_000181295.1 Otolemur garnettii
TTATATGAGGCCAGTGCCCTACCCACTGAGCCACAGGTGCCGCCCAATTATTGTCTTATTTTCATAATACATATTTTCTGTGAGTCCATTCCCATTCTTTATGGAAAATTCGGCAAGCTATTAATTAATAAAGTAACACTAATCACAATTCAGCAAGGACTCTTTGGTTTTCAGAGTACTTCCAAGTATCATTCTAAGCGCCTCATCTGTAAGTGTCCCCCTCCTGCGGAGCCTAAACTCAGAAGAGATCCTGCTCTTTGTAATGGCCTGACAGAGGAGGCACCACAGTTATTACTTTCACACTTCTTAGCTGGACTCTATTTTTATGCTTCCAAACCAAATGGATGCTTCTTCCCTTGACTCAGCAAATTCTCTCTATAGAATTTATCACAAGAAAATAATACTTAGCAACAATATCAAAGCATTGTTTAGAAAAGTGAACATTAGGAATAAACTGAAAGTATTCATGATGCCTGAACACATTTAAATACTATGCTATCCTATAAAATAATCATGTACAAGAATATTAATGTCACATAATTTAGTGTGCACTGCGTAGTATTATTTAAAATATAGCCTCAATGCTAATAGGTGGAAAACTGCCCATTTTATTATAATTTTGGAGTAGAATTACATCCTGCCTTTTGTTTCTCTAGTTATCTGTCGAATTTATTTAATGTTTAACTATTGAGTACAGACAAGGTTCTAAGTCAGCGGTTCTCAACCTGGGTGGGTCATGCACCCTTTGGGGGTTGCCTGCATATCAGATATTTACATTACGATTCATAACAGTAGCAAAATTACAGTTATGAAGTAGCAACGGAAATAATTTTATGGTTGGGGGTCACCACAATATGAGGAACTGTATTAAAGGGTCACGGCATTGGGAAGGTTGAAAACCGCTGTTCTAAGTGCTGAAGTATGCACTGAGGTTATAGCACTGAGCAAAGCAAAGCCTTACAGAATTTATATTTTA
The DNA here is from genome assembly GCF_000181295.1 of Otolemur garnettii. Taxonomy (NCBI): domain Eukaryota; kingdom Metazoa; phylum Chordata; class Mammalia; order Primates; family Galagidae; genus Otolemur; species Otolemur garnettii. The sequence continues at coordinate 666,242 of NW_003852401.1, forward strand.
TATACAAAAAGAATACACTATTTTTTCCAATAAAAATTGATTAGGAATTATTTTTAATGCATCCTACTGTCTGTTTACTGGAATCTGGATGTAAAATATAGTCAATTTGTGCCATGACTCAAGATGTACAGAACATGATAGCATTTACCAAGCACTTACTTTGTGCTAGTTGCATTCCCTATGTCCCTCCCAGCCTAGTGAGACAGATAAGCCTATTTTATATTTGTGAAAATAAAGACTTCCAAAGTTTAGATAACTTGTTCAAAATTATACATTAATGAACAGTGAAGTCACCAGAGGAGGAATGGCACCAGAGTTCTTCTGCATTGAAAAACCCTCTTTAGTATAGTTTAATTTGGGTTTTCTTTTTTCCTATACAATATATGTGACTATCCAGGAAATGTTAATGTACAGCCTTTTTGGTGGGAAAATAAAGAAGCAGTGCAACCACTTCCCAGAAAGAATTTCCACTCTGAAAATTAATATGGAAGCTTTTGCTTCCAAGTCTTTACAGTAGTTCTTAACAATGAGTTAACTAATAACCTCTGCATCAAAATTTCCAGGTGTGTTTGTTAAAAATGCAGTCTGCTGGTTGTCACTGATTCAGACTTAAGGGAGTGTTATGGATTGAATTGTTTCTACTCAGAAATTCATACCTTGAAGTACTCCCAGTTCCCTGAAATGTGACCTTACTGAGAAATAGGATCATCACAAATATAATTAGTTAAGCCGAGATACAGCTTAACTGATACTGGAATATAGGCCTCAATGACCATGACCAGTGTCCTATACAAAGGGGAAGTTTGAACACACACACACGGGAAGAAGGTCACATGTACATGAAGGCTGACATCTCCAAACCCAGCAACACCCCCAGATTGCCTGCAAACCTCCAAACCAAGGGAAGCATGGAACAGATTCTTTCTCATGGTCCTCAGAAGGACTCAACCCTGCCAATGCCTTGATTTTTGTTAGTGTCCGGTATTGTGAGATAATAAATTTCTGTCACTTAAGCCGTTTATGGTACCTTGTTACCACAGCCTGATCAAACTGATACAGACAGAAATCTGCATCTTAAGCCAAGATTCTTGATGATTATGGTGAACTCTAATGAACGAGAAGCAACTCATGAAATGCAGGATAGCAGGCATAGCACTAACTGCTGGAGCAGTGGGCACCTTTAGTATAAGACCTTCTGTTAAGGTAATAGGGGAGGAACCAAAGAGACTAGAGACAAAGGAGCTCAGCAACCAAAGGCAACCTGGCTCAAACGGCACCATTTTCTCCTTAGAAAAGGAAAAAGGGCCTCAGAGTTTTCATCTCAAAGCAGTATGATTTTGAATCAAAGAAACAATAGGGGGAAAAAAAGTAGGGAAAAAAAAAAGCTAGTCTCCCAGCCTAGTTGCTAAAGTTAGTAAGCAAATCTGGGTTCTTGCATAGTTATTTATTTTTTTAATTTAAAAAAAGTGATTTCTTTGTAGAGTCACATTAGTATTTAAATACATAGAAATTGGTCCATTGTTTTTTAACCAAAGTCACTTTGAATAGCTTTGGCTTTATTTTCCAGCATTTCATCGCTGGATTTTAAAAATGCTGGTATTATTCTGTGTGTAGAAATGTACAGTAGAAAATAGATGCTTAGAGGGTACTTATTTATGTATCATGTCTTTATATATAAAATAGCCCTAGTGCTATTAAAACATTAAATGCACATAAAGATTTCTATCAAGAATGTCTTATATAACATGAGTCATATCTTTGCAACCAATACATCCTGATTAAATATTAAATTTTCAGAAGTAATTTAGAAGTATGTTTTAAACTGTATGAAAATGGTTGGTATGTCTTTGGAAGAACTATCTCCACTTTGGTAAAACCATTACTCTATCCTATATGACCTAGTTTTCTTTTTATGCAATAAGGATGCTGCCTCAGATAAAGACTATGTGATCTATCTTAAAAACATGAAGTCTTGTTTTAACTCCCAAATTTAGAGGCCTTTTTTCCCACTTAAAAGGAATAGAATGATAAAGCTGGGGGGGGGGGAGAGTTTGAGAAGTTGTTAAGCCCAACTCAAACCTAGGCACCTACACTGTCTTTTGCTTAAAATAACTCTACATGGAAAGTTGCTTTTCTCAGTCACTCTACTGCAGTTAGAACCATTATTGACAGGCACTCCATTAGCTTAAACATTGATTGCATTGTAAATCCCATACTAGCTCATACTAGTGCTACCTGTGAGCTTGGAGTTGCTTTTTCTTTCACAAATTCCCTTTTGTGAAGAGAGGGTTTTGTTGTTGTTGTTTGTATGTTTATTTTTAAAATTAGCTTTCATTATACAAAGAATAATTTTTTAACTGATATTTTAAAATCAAATTTCAGCTCATGGAAAATAACCATGAAGTTTTTTGGTTGTCTTTACGACCTTAGTTTTGGAGCCCTATCCTACTCCTATAAAAGATTGTCATCCCACGGTAATATGCATTTATTCTGGTGAACTGATCTTTGCATGTATTTATCAATATATCATAATATTGGATCATAATATTGGATTCACTAGGGAAATATGTCCTACTTTCTTAATAATTGATATGGCATCACAGTTTCAGAATAGGAAGGTAGAGGTGAAGAAATACTAATTTAGAGTAGCAGAAACAGACATTGACTGGGGGGAAAGGCTTTCCTTTAAAATACGAAAATCAAGCTGAGCTACCTCAAAATGAAGAAGAGGCCCATAACTTCCCAAATTGTGGAACATATTGGAAGAAATGACCCTTGGTTAATGAAATGCATGCCTTCCTCACAAAGCATTTATTAATTACCTACTATGTGCCAGACAATGTGCTAGTAGGCAGTGGGAATGAAGATATGTAACAATCCAGGGGACAATCATAAATAAGGAGAAGGCTGCAGCGCTCTGTAGTAAGACCCATGGTTACATATAGCACAGGAGGAGTACTCTACCAAAATCAGGCTGCACACAGAAGCAGCATTACAGATGGTGACTTTTTCAAAACCTACGTGAAAAAATTATCTAGGAAATCTGTATCATAACATTCTGAGCAAAGCTTTCTATAATGTTTTTACTTTAATTACAATGAAGAGAATTGCCAAGCATTCCCATATTTCAACAGAAGCCAAGCATTTGGCAGGAAATTATTAAAAGCCAGCAACAGGTGGGACATTTAAGGTCCATTTTGATTCTGAGATACCGTGTTTATGTAAGATTGTAGGTAGATACAATGGCAAACTTGCCCTAAACTTTAAAAGCAATTGAAAAGTCATTAAAAAGTATGGTCATCATTTTTCTTAGCTGCTATCAACCAAGAGTGTGAAGTGTCTTCTTGGAAGTTTTTCTCAAAAATAAGAAACCCAAAAAGCATAAGAGGGGGGGAGGGATTATTGTCAAGGATGGTTTGGACCTCTCCACAGCTGGAAGTTCCTCAAGACATTTCCATTTTTTAAACACAGTTGGCAAGTTGTAAAAGGAAAGGAAAAAAATGGCAAAATGAGTTGAAAATGGCAATATTTTTGCGTAGGTATTCATTTACAAAGGAAGAAGTTTGAAAAGCAAAGATGGAAAGTAAATTCACTTCTGTCACCCTTCTCACTCTTTTCTAGAAGCAAACTCTGTTACCAGTTTCTAAGGAAGTATACTATAGGTCTATCCAGAGATATCGCTGGTATCCAAGATTGTGGTGTATATAGGTACGCGCACACATATACACATTATACAAATGGTAAAATACTAGACACACTGACACACCGTTCTGAAATATGCTTTCAGAATTTTTTCATATTTATGCATAGAGAACTAGCAGATTATTTTTTAACAAAACATCTTAATTTACTTTGAGATACTCACTCTACTTGATATTTAGATTATTTCTAATATTTCTTTATATTATTACTCAAATATGTATCTGTAGGATAAAGTCCTAGAAGTAAAATGTTTGAGTCAAAGGGCCATTTTGATAGCTATGTCTGATTGCTCCATACACAGAGTTTTAACCAATTTTCCCTCCCATTTATATATCTACCCACATATTTATCAGCATGGTACATTTTTAAAGTTTTCTCATTTTTCCCAATCTGTTAGTCAAAAAATAGCATCTTCCTGGGGTTGCATTTTACATTTCTCTTATAATGAGTGAGGATGATTGTCTTTTGTGTTTTCAGCAAAGTATCTATTTCTTGTTGATTTGCTGAGAGCTTTTCAAAGTAATTCATCCTTTGTGATATAAATTGCAATATTTTTTTGTTTGCCCTTTATCTTTTGACTTGATAATTTTTATGCCATGCAAATTTTCTTGAATTTTTATAAATTTAAACACTTTCATTTAAATTCTTCCAAAGAAATACTCAGAAAAACCTTTATAACTCTGAAATGAAAATTGACACAGGTTCCCTTCCAATTTTTCTGCCTTTTTTATATTAAATCTTTGAAGCATCTGGAATTTATATTAATGAAAAGTGTGAGGAAGAAATAGAACTTTATTATTTTTCCAGATTACTGTGTACTATTAGCATTATATTGAACAATCCATGTTTCCCCTGGTGAACTGAAAGGCCATATTTATTATATTCACTTTATTATATACTAAATTTCACTTCTTTTAGTCTGTAATATACCTGTTTTAGTAATTTTGGCTTTATAACATATTTTAATGTTGTGCATACTAGTTTTCCTTATTCTACTCTTTCTCCACAAGTTTTTTTCAAAAGTCCTTAATTCTCTTCTTCTACGTAAACTATGGATTTTTTTTTTTTTTTTTTTGAGACAGAGCCTCAAGCTGTCCCCCTGGGTAGAATGCCGTGGCATCACAGCTCACAGCAACCTCCAACTCCTGGGCTCAAGCGAGTCTACTGTCTCAGCCTCCCAAGTAGCTGGGACTACAGGCGCCCGCCACAATGCCTGGCTATTTTTTGGTTGCAGCCATCATTGTTGTTTGGCGGGCCCGGGCTTTGAACCCACCACCTTAGGTGTATGTGGCTGGCGCCTTAGCCGCTTGAGCCACAGGCACCGAGCCGTAAACTATGGATTTAACCTGTGTGAATTTTTCAAAAATAACCTATGGGTATTTTTATAGCCCTTTTTTTTTTTTTAGATTAACTTAAGATGATTTGACCCCTTATGGAGTTTAACTAACAAATGGCGTACTTTTGCAGTTGTTTAAATCTTTTATTTTTTGTTAAATAAAATATACATTCTTATATTTACTCTTAGTAAAAATCAAGAGTTTAACCCATTTCAATTTTTTATATTTTTGTAAATTGTTTTCCTAAATTTACAATTTTTGATTTCCATTGTAGATGGTTTCTTTTTTCCCCTCTGATTTACCTAGTCAATGGCTATTGTTTGTATATAAGTCTATTCAGGGATGCTAATTTTGAAGAAGGACCTTGCAAAAGTCTCTTATCCTTTTCCAGAGTGTTAATTGATACTCTGGGTTGTTCCAGGTATCGTTTTGGGACGATAAGTGACATTCTCACTTTAATCTTCTATTTAATGTGTTTCATTGTTAAGTATAAAGATGGATATGTGCATTTCGGTATTTTGAAGTATTCATGTATTTCCATTCTATAAAGAATTTTTATCAAAAAAATATGTTAACATTTATATATTTATCACATACCTATCTTAGTAAAAATAATCAAATAATTTTATATTTATGTTAAGCTAAAGCATTCTCATCATATTCCTGGAATATGCCATAGTTTTCCGTGAGTCATTATTATTATATTTTGTTGTGCTGGTAAATTTGGTCTGCTGATCATTTATTTAGGAACTTTACATTGACACATACTAAAAATAAGAATGTTGTGTAATTTTGTATGTGTGTGCATATTTTTACAATAAAATTACAGTCCTCTTCTCTGAAAGATGTAGAATTTTTCTTTTACTATGAGGCAACTTGGAATGTTTGGTTTCTGAAACAAAGTATAAGTTTTCTTAAAACTATCTTTGTCATAAAACTATTTATAAATAAATAAGCCTCATTTATTTATTAATTGATGGATGGAGATGGTGAAAGTTTTTTTAGACCATTTCTGTTTATTTAATGGGTTCTGGTAATATACCGTCTTAAGAAATCATCTATTTTATCCAAGTTTTCAAATTTTTCAAATTTACTTATATAAAAAACAGTCTTCTAGGTATTTCTGAATATTTTGTGTTGCTAATGTCATTTTCCATTATCATTTCATATGTTGTGTGATTACACATTTTTATATTTTCCGATGTTAAATCAGCTAATGGTTTTTCTGTTTACTGCTCATAACGTTGTTCTCCAAAGGCCCATTTTTTAATTCTTTTACTAGTTTCAAGATGGACAAAAATATGAATCAGAATAGAGAAGACCTAACCCCAGGTTTGTTACATTTTTTTTTCTGATAATGTGAAAGGTTTGGTAGATTGTTTTCCAGAGATGGCCACAATAAATAGCCTACGTTTTATAGGGTCTTCTTTGATGATCCTTCTTTAGGGAAGGTCAAGGTTATGTCTCCTCCCTCTGAAACTGGACTGGCCTTTGTGACTGCCTTGATAAATAGATTAAGGTAGAGGAGATGCTATGTGACTTCCAAGGCAAATCATAAAGCTGCCACACACTTTTCTTTCTCGGCTGCTCACTCTAGAACAAGCCAGCTGCCGTGTAAGCAGTCTGACTGCCCAGAGACCTCCATGCTGTAAGGAAGGACCAAACTAGCCTACAGAGACATCTGGGGAGCCTCTTAAGAATACACAGAGCAGGACCCCTGGACAGATCCTAGTTGCTCTCCCCCGATTGTTTCCACTCCAGTCTTCACACAGCTGGACTCATGTAAGGGACTCTGAATAAGAACAGCTGGAAGTCGTCTTTGAGTTTTGAATGCACAGGTCAGGTACGGTAGTACGATAATTATTGCTGTTGTTAGCTACTGAGTTTTCGGGTGATTTATTATATAACAGATAACCAAAACAAAAGGTCTGTATCTTTGTTCTAGTAGTTACATTTGCATCAATAGGTTTGTAGAATAGGTTTAAAATTATATTTTCTGAGAAAGTATCTACTGGCTCCTTATGATTCTTGATGCAGTTAGGATATTTCCACTTTATCCCTCCCTTTATTATCCAATTTTAGTACACAATAAATTTTTACTTTGTGCTTACTTTTATGCATTTCTTTAAACTTTTCTTATTTGATATTTTCTTAAATATTTCTTAACCCTAATTATACCACTTGTAAGAATGTGAAGCCAATCTTTCTTGGTAAATCATTGTTCTTTAGAAACTTGTTCACTGCCTATATATGCCTCATTAATATACCACCTCACTGCTGAAAGTAGTTGAAAATTGGTGAGCTCTTAAGTGGTTTTCAAAAAGAACATTTCTGCTGATAGCAGTCAACATTAATGGCTCAGAAATGTCTATTTAAAATGAATTTTGAGTATCATTTAAGTGATTGTATCTCTTATTTCCATGTATATGTTTTTAATCATTAATAAATCATAGGAAACATTATTTTACTTTAATAAAATAAAGAGCAATATATGTATGAGTTTCAACTAGAAATTCCTAATTGTGTTTTGCAGAAATAAACATGGAAAATGAAAGCCGCCTTGGTAAATGTGTGTCTAGCTCTTAGATCTAAAAAGGACTGGGACTATTCTGAAAAGTAAAGCATTGGAGTTGAACTTGTATTTATAATAATATCATTAGTTGTAGCATGAAAAATTTTTCACAAACCATTTGAATTTTCAGCATAAATTTTTGAGAGCATCGGGGTAATCTATCTTTTTATCTTGATTCCTCTAGGAATAAATTAAATTTGTACTATGTCAGTAACCATCAAATGTGAACTATTCAGCAGTGTATGTTATGACATACTAGTTAAGTCCCTCTAAGTCTGCCCAATTATCTCTTGTTCTTAATGTTTGTAGTATGTGACTCAGTGGGTACTGTTGGGATTGCTTTTTCTTCCCTTATGCCCCCTGAGAAGGAAGCAGCAGCTTTAAAGATAAAATTTTAACATAGAAAAATGTATTTTCAAAAATAAAGACTAATGCATATACTAAATATGATTGTTTTTGTGTACATATATACAGAGGGTGCGATAATGCTAAAAAAATGTATACACATTTTATGAAAGGAAAAAGCTGTATTTAAATTGTAATACTCAAGTTACATTTGACCTTTGCAATTATAAGATATATGCTATATAAGATAACAAATGTTATTGTTATATTACTACAATTTTAATAGTTTTTTTCCTTTCTTAAAACATGTGTATACATATATATATATAAATATTTGGTACCCTATGTGTATACATAAAAGCAGGTGTACTTGTGCAGTGTGCCCATTAGATGTGAATTTACCCATCCCCTCCCCCTCTTGAATTCTGTTGAGTTTTGCTTCTATATGAGCGCACAGTGCTAATCAACTAGTTCTAATTGTGGTATTCAATATACGTGGTGTTTGTTCCCCCATTTTTGTGATACTTCACTTAAGAGAATGGTCTCCAATTCCATTCCGATTGTTAAAAAAGATAATAGTTCACTATTTTTTATAGCTGAATGGTATTCCATAGAATGCATATACTACAATTTATCCATTCATGTATTGATAGGCACCTGGGTTGTTTCCACAATGTTGTGGTACAATAAACGTTCGAGTGCAAGTGTCTGTTTTATAAAATGTATTTTTTGCCTTGGGTAAATACCTAGGCAGGGAGATTGAAGGATCAAATGTTAGCTCTACTTTTAGTTCTTTGTGGAATCTCCATACTACTTTCCATAAAGGATATACTAGTTTTGCAGTCCCACCAACAGTGTATAAGTGTTCTTTGTCCCCACATCCATGCCAGCATCTGTTGCTTTGGGATTTTATAATATGAACTATTCTTACTGGGGTTAAGTGATATCTCAGTGTGGTTTTGATTTGCATTTCCCTGATAATTAGAGACTTTAAGAATTTTTTCATTCTAAAGAAAATTGCTTATGCTACCTACTTATTCATTAATTAATTCAATGAGCATTTTCTGGATTCCTATTTTACATACTTGAAGAATTTGAAAGACCAGTAAAAATACTAGCTCTATTGATTTATATATTAATGTCTATGTGTATATATATATGTATATGAGCAATGTATAAATGTACATACACATTTGAGAGAGATGACTCATGTTTTGGTCTGAGCAGTGGGAAAATGGTGGCCCTACTTGTTGAGATGGAGCAGAGTGAGAAAGAGGCAGGAAGAGTTTAGATTTGTCCATCTTAAGAAGTGTGGAGTTGGATACACAAATCTGGTTCTCAGCAGAGAGGCCAAAGATGGATATAAAAATTGGGGAGTCAACAACGTGGAGTTTAAAGCTACAGGGCTAGAGGAAATGACTAGGCGGCAAAGGGCACACACTAGGCAGTTAAGGAAGGAGAGAAGACCCAGCAAAGTAGATTGGAAAGTAGCCAGTGAATCAGAAGGAAACCAGGAGACTGCAATTTTCCTCAAGTTAGGAAAAGGTAATGTTTCAAGAAAGAGAGATTAAATCTTCAGGTCCTGCTGAAAAGTCCAAGAAAATTGAGGATGGCCACATTATCCTTTGATTCATCACTGAGGTTATTGGTAACATTTGCTCACTTCATATGCTTCTCTGAGTACATAGCATGTTCCGGTTTTGAGTGTGTCCCTGATATGTGCTCATTAAATATTTGTGGACAGGAAGGAAAGAAAGGAGGTTGAAAGAAAAGGAGGGAGGGAAGGAGGAAGGAATGAAGAAGGAAAAGAAAGAAGGAATAGCTGGATAAATGAGCTGAGTGATTTTATTTTATTTTCCTGTCTAGATAAAAGTAGATATTTGATTGTGTGAGTGATGAGAGAATGAACTCCCATGCAGCAGGCGTAGGATCCAGACTCTCAGCAGCAGCTTTACGGGATCCCAGGTCACAGGTAGAGCCATACTTCACCTTTATGAACTGTGTATAATGGAATAGTTTTATACAGCCCTCCCATAAAAGTCAAACATCAAGGGAAAAGTAGAAGTCTAAAAACTTGATTATAGAATACTTTCTTCCTGTTACCAGGATTTATTTCACTTATTTATCTATTTTTACACAGAAATGTCTCTTGTCAGAAAGCCCAGCTTGCCTGCCTAGGGCAAATTTAGCCATGTACCTGCCTTTGCTTTCTCTTAAATTCTGTCAAGGGGGTAAGATTTGAAACTGGTCATTCATTTTAATTTTTATTATTAATTTTTTTTAAGACAGAGCCTCAGGCTGTTGCCCTGGGTAGAATGCTGTGGCATCACAGCTCACAGCAACCTCTAACTCCTGGGCTCAAGCAATTCTCCCAAGTAGTGCCCGCCACAACACCCAGCTATTTTTTGGTTGCACCCATCATTGTTGTTTGACAGGCCCTGGGCTGGATTGATCGCGTCTCCAGCTCCTCGTTCTCCCAGGAGCATCAGGCACTGGCAAATCACCGAGCATTTAATCATGTTTCAAATCTTATTTCTTTACCTCCTGACTAATATGGAAAAAATAGTCCCTGCTTTAGCTACCTTTATTTTCACTTGTGAGTGGTTTGGGTAGGTTCTGAACTTGCAGGACAGCCTGTACCCGATACAAAAGTTGACCTCAGCCTGGGTACTTCTAGTACAAATCTTCTAATATTTTCCCACATTCTCTTCTTAACTGATGCAAACACTTAGACCTATCTTCTATTTTTTTTT
>NW_003852401.1:678071-679481 GCF_000181295.1 Otolemur garnettii
CACTGCAAACTTTGATAAGCAGTTCTCAACAATTATTTGTTATTATTAAAGATTAACATTATAAAATTAACAAAAATAATATAAAACTCATATCCTGGCAAAATAGCCACATGGCAGTGTTGGGACCAGAATTGCTGCTGAGAGACCACTATACACATGTAAAAACAAAAAGTGCTTTATTTTGCAAGCATATGCCTGGGTCATTCTTCCCTTCAGCGTGGCTGGAGGAAGGGCAACCCCCTAGTGAAGTGAGCTGAGGTTTTTAAAGCACATAGAGGAATTTCATTGGTGTTTTGTCAGGGAGGGCTGCTATTGGCTGAGCTGTTTATGATTAGGGGCCCACTGGGGTGGGGGGCGCTACTTGTTTGTTCCAGACAGTTTGGCTCTTTCTGAGCTAATTGTCCTTGCCTAGAAGTGAGGGAGGGAGCCAATCTCCTTCCGATACCTATTCCACCTCAGTGACCTTGCCCAGGAGAGGAGTAGGGAGTTTACATTAGCCTTTTCATTTCCAAATGAAGTTACATTAACCTCTTCATTCCCAAATGGAGTTACATTAACCTTTTCAGCAGCGCCGTATATTCCCTTCCTATTCTCCCACCATTCCCTGGCTTGTTGTGCATTCTTTCTAAAAATCGAGACTTTTTTAAAACACCGTGGGACATGGGACAAATTATTAAAAATTGGGACTGTCCTACCAAAAGTGACCAGAGACATCTGGTCACCTTAGCCTAGGAGACCTCTTTGAGTCATCACAGTGAGAATAGCATTATTTATAAACTCTGAGTTTATAACAACAGGTGCAACCATGTCTGTACTTTCCCTAGCTTATCCCCATATTCCAAACAGTGTACACAGAAACCATTAAAATGTCCCAAAAAATTCCTGCTATCTTTCTTCTTGTAATATCCAAAGGTGGTAGAAAAACTTATTTTCCCAAGTTTTGATTATAGAGAAAATAATACTAAATTTTCTTTTGCCAAACCAGGGATTTTTCCCAGGAAAAATTGCTAACCTCAGGTCTCTTCCCATACACTATGGCCTTGTCATCCCAGGCATTTCAGTGATTGTACAATAAGGTAGCCACTAAAAATGGGGGCCACTTATAAACTTGATGTTGACAGATCAAAAGCTGCTGTATCTGAGAGAAGAAAGCAACTTAGCCTTTTACTTTGTTTTATTTCAAAATATTAACTGGAGGGGGGGTGCATACATTTTAGTTCCATAATTTGCTTTAGTACATTCCAAGTCAAAGTTACAAGTTTGGCTCTTTTTTAAAAAATGCTGTATTTTATTTGTTATCAAAAGGAATTATTTGAACTATTAAAGGTACAGGTAGTCCAAGGTAATGTTCATTCACACAGAAGAAGCCCCAAGTGAATAAATAGAAATTAACTATGAATTAGACTGAGA
>NW_003852401.1:680654-684611 GCF_000181295.1 Otolemur garnettii
TGCCTATGTGACTCTCACTTTCACTTTTATCTTATTCTTTACTCATATCTTCCTGGGGTGCCCTATATAAAATTTGTACCCCATACCCCCCTTATCTCTAATGTTCCCTACTCATTTTCCATGCATCATATTTCACCAGAGAATTTACCTTTATACAACCAATCATGTATTTAATACTTTTCTTGTTTACTTTGCTCAGTGTCTGCCTCATCTATCTAGAACATAATCTCTATGAAAACAATCTTTGCTCTTTTGATCACTACTGAATCTCCAGGGACCTGGGATAGTACCTGGCCCCAGTGGGCCTTTCATGACTATCCACTGAATTAAGCAGATCCCCTCTCGTTTATGACTGAGTTAAGCTGCACAGACCCTGAGACAATAGCTTTACTTTTTGCACCTAAGGTACGATATGACCCTTCTTTATTTAAAGAAATAATCCAGTTTGTGTAGGCATCTACCTCTCTCCAGACTTCTCCAATCTCACTATTAGATAATGCCAAGGTGAGCACAGAGACCAGGAAGAAAGGGAAGAATGCATGAAGGAGACATAAACTTCAGGATTCACAGCCCCTCTCCTGGTTATCTTCTGATCCAGCATCTCAGATGCAGCGAAGTCATATTTGTCCCTTCTGTCCCTCTGGAGGAAGCACAAAAAGAAGACTGAGCCTGCTCCATACATCCAACCTGAGAACAGAATGTGAGTCCTAGAGGCTGCATGGAAGGAAGGAGATGCACTTGTGATCAGGGGGCAGGGATAGGGATTAGATGTGCTTCTGTCGGAAGTCAAATTACCCGGTAAGGTAAAAAAGGCAAAAACTTGAAGCTGGGTCAGAATAAGATGACAGGACCAGGAATCACAGGGTGAGGAGAAGCTTTGGCCAGATAAGTGGAGGATGGAAGAAGATAGGAGGGTAATAACAAGTCCCAAAGGACCGAACATCTCTGAGAATAATTCTCTGTTCTCTGGTTTTATCAAATCCACCTAGACAAGCTCCTTTAGTGATCAAACCTTGGGCTTCCTAAAAGCAGAAGCCTTTTATCCTCTTTCTATGTCAAAGTATAGTTTTAGAAATGACTTATATAAATCATTTGACAGACTATAAAATATAAAACATGCAGACTTCTGACTATTCCCTAGAATAGCTGGTTCAGGATAATGTCAACTGTGTCAGGGGTGGGATGGGGGGGGGTGTTTTAAGACACTAACTTCCATGGGAGTTGTATTTAACTCACGCTAGTTTTGAGCCTAGGGCCTCATGAAGCACATAGTGGATAGGCGGGAAGGTTCATAGCATGCTGGCATGCCGTGAAACCTCTGCTCATTCTCTCACTGTCAATCACACATCCCCTCCACCTCCTGTCGCCTGCTCCAACCAGCCTGCCAAAGCACTCCACACAAGCTGGACTGTGTTCTTCTATTACCATAACTTCCAATTGCCCATTTTCCTTTGAATCGTTGCCTGGAAACTCTTTGAACAAAATTAATAGGATGGTTTGCTGTGACCTTGACACTGTTGGACATACTTAGTCATGTGATATGATTCAGAAGCCATCATCCAGAACCTTCCAAGGTACCCTCCAGCTACAATTAAATACTTGTGGAATGACAAAAGACTCAATTTTCAAAAACAAATTCAGTATGTCTTGAGTCACATACAACACACAAGGCAGGCAGTGAGAATGAACCTAGTGCCATGTGGGTTGAATATAACTCACAGAAAACAATAAAAAATGACAAATTTTTCAGTAAGTTAGAAAGGATTGTTTTTGAATATTTTCTTTTATTTTTGTATTAAAACAAGGTGGCCTCAAGGAAAGAATTCTTTTTTTTTTCTAGTGCAGCAGTCAATGTATTCAGCTTCCAGATAATCCTATGGACTATAAAGTGCTAGAGTGTCTTTAGCCATCAAAGTTTCAAATGTGAACAACAACAACAACTATATATATATATATGAAGAGAAAGAGGTGCTGCAGAGAATTATATTAGTCCAATCCTATTTCTAAACTTGTGCCCTAGTCTTCTAAAGAATACTAATAGGGATGAGAACATAATTCAGAAAGCATATAGATATTTATATAATTTTTATAATTTATTTATAAAATTGTTTAAATAACATTACTTTCAGAGCTATTTTGACTTGCTTTAAGTGTGATACATCATAAAAGAGATAAAATAGGCCATATATCTTAAACTGATTTTTTTTTTTTTACCATTTTTACCTATTAATCAAAGAGAATTATGCAGAATGAGTATTCTGGGAAACAGATTTGATTAATACTGGCATAGCGTCATGGTATTTAGAAGAGAGAATTTATTACAGTAGTAAAGTCACATATGGGTGCTTCAAACTCCTTGTATTCGGTATAAAAAAATGAAAAAATTAAAATTTATGTGGCAAAACATTGCTCACCTTTGATGTTTACACACTGGTGAATTATAATTGAATGTGTTTTTATTACCAAATTTATTTATCTGTAAAAGGATAGCCAATGAAGGCAATGCTTAGACTAAAGGAATAATTCTCAAAAGCTACTGTTTAGGGAAAGCTGGTACCTAGGATGGTAACAATTTCAGAGTAGCTGGGCCTTCCTAGCAATTCTCAAAGCAGACATCTACTTCATCTACCCATAAATTTGGGCCTGTTCCTTGTCTCTTCCAAATTTTAAAGTGCTTTTTGTTTAATTTCTCCGATCTTTTATCTGCTCTCCAGAAAACGAGAAATTTGTACATGAATATTTGCCTCCTGGGTCAAACAAAGCAGTGGATGTTTTCTTGCAGTATGTGTAGGGAAACAATTATTTTAGACCTTTCCCAACTTCTTTTCTTCCTGAAATTTTTATGTTAAAGTATTTTTGTTGTTATTTACTTCTCCTTTTAGAACAAACAACTATACCCTTTCTGAATTATGTCTTCAGCCTGCCTTTCTCTGCCTTTCTTGGCCTCTTTGACTGACTCAAAGTCAGTCTCTCCCATTCATGCATTCTTTCTCTCTTTATGTCTTTCCTCCTCCTTTCCATCTTTCTTACCCTGCTCTCTTTCTTCTTAATTTTTTCTTTTTTTTTTTTTTGGTGACACAGTCTCACTCTGTCACCCTGGGTAGGGCCCTGTGGCATCACAGCTCATAGCAATCTCAAACTCTTGGGCTCACAAAATCCTCTTGCCTCGGCCTCCCAGGTAGTGGGATCACAGGTGCCTGCCACAACACCTGGCTAATTGTATTTTAGTAGAGATGGAATCTTGCTCTTGCTCAGGCTGGTCTCCTGAACTCCAGCAATCCACCAGACTCTGCCTCCCAAAGTGCCAGGATTATAGCCCTGAGCCATTGTAACTAGCCCCTTCTGCCTTCATTTATATAAACCTTACTGTGTAATAGGCTTTTAGGTTGAACCTTAAGAAGTTCTCTTTCAAAAGTAAAATCTAGGAATAGTGCCACCTTAGTCAAAACAGTGTAGTTCACAAGAGGAAGCAGAAAAATATGGCCTTTAGTGTTATACCAGAGGTGCCTCATAGCACCACTGTGGTCTGTGTTTCCTCCAATAAGTTACTTACAAGCCGTAGGTACCATTTCTTTATGTTAAGAATAAACAAGAGGGTGGTAAATATGAACATACCTGGAATTTTCTTTTATTTCCCATCTATCTCTTCTTTTCTTTTTAAGACCTCTCCTTCCAGACTTCCGTCCTCAGTCCCAATATAAGTTTGGAAGGTTGCAGCATATGGATTTTCCAATCCTATTCCAAACCTGTTTCTTCCCTTTCCTTTCCCAACAAAATTATACTACTCTGACCCCATCTCCTTGGGCTTTTCCTGCGACCTTCCAAAATTGCATATTTTTACATGAACTCATTCCTAAGAAGATACAAGTTTCGGCTGATGGCATCTTGTATAATTCCTTTCATGGAGACTTACACATATATAGGTTAGATATAAACATAGGAGGAAATTTTTATGCA
>NW_003852401.1:686696-736369 GCF_000181295.1 Otolemur garnettii
CCCAGTGATGAGGGATGAAAAATGGACTCTGCTTTTCTTTCCTAGACCTATCTTGAAATGCCTGCCATAGTTTACAGAAACGTTCTCTGGTTTTATTCCCCCAGTGCTCACTGGAGCACCTGCAGACCTCTCCTTGCCCAAGGTCACATAGTGAGTGACAGATCAGTAAAGGGATAGATAATAGATAATACAGATATGAAGGCTAATGTCATTATAGACTTTTTAGGTTAGCAGTTACCTATGTTGTGCTTATAATATTTATTCAAAAACTAAAATAAATAATTCATTCCAAAGGTTTATTTTATGAATTATTTTATTTTCTCTCATTTAATATATGAAATATTAACAGTTTTAGCCACAAAAGTCTATTAATATTCATTCTTAGAAACCATATTTGTCTTTTGGTAAGAAAAAAATTAAGAAAGAGAACCCAAAATGAGCAAGGTACTATAAATCTAGAATTCTGTATGTTTCTGTAAGTGATTTTTTAAGGAAACATATTGCATATATATTTATAGAATTAAAGAAAATAAGATAAAACTCAATGCTTCCACACACATTGGACCAGTTCTCAGAGATTCTATTGGGCATGCTATAAACCCTTTCAAGGATCAGTTTCCAATAAAATAAGGGAGGAACTTTAAATAAATGGATCTAGGAGACACCAAATGTATATATTTATAAAAAAAGTTTGACACTTATGTCCGGTTGCTATTCAATTCATTTAAGTGGGTTTCATCAAGTCTTCAAAAACTATATTATGCTTTGAATCTCATTTTTTCTCCCTCCAAATCTATCTGGCTGATGTTATAGGTGAAACCTGATATAATACATGGATTATGGATTAAGAAAAATTGCAAACAGGGTATGTATCATCTCCAATTTTGAAAGAAGCCAGTAGAAGTTATTTTTGCTGTACTACACTATTCACTTGACTTTTCTTTCCCAGTGGAAAGTTTCTCAGATTGGAAGCCTTCCAGCTGATATGCATTTGACTAGAATCAATTATATTGTAATTGCCAGAATAAAAACATAAGAATCCAGCTTTGAAAAGAGCACATTTTTGAAAGAAAATACACAGTCTAAAGAAAACATAACTTTCAGTGTCAACTTTCACTTGTGAAGATGGAGAGCAAAATGTTCCCTGAACATTGAGAAGATAATTTCCTGTTATCACCAAGGCTTTGTCCATGTTCCTTCTCTCGTTATCAAATCTTACTTTTGTAATGAATATTAATGCGTGTAGTACTCTGAAGCCAAAACCCCTCTGGTGTCTAAATTAACTCCTATCTTTTATCCATATTCAATTCTTAGACAGTTTTTGCAGAAGCATTCATTGCCATTTGGTATATATTTTGAATACTTATTCCATTCATAAGGCATTTCATGTTCTGAGTTTACCGAGATTATAAACTGCAGTTTCATGTTTCCTCTTACTATAGGTGAGAGCCAGGCATTTAAATATAATATATACATTGCCTTCTCTACGTTGTAATTTAAATTTTATCACAACACTGCGGGGGCTGCTAGTGTCTGCAGCTTGATTTCAACCCATGGTTTATGCCCTGAAGTGTCAAGCAGATAGACAAGGCTGTGCCAATAGGTTTTGGCCTGTTACAACTCAGGGGGCAAGGCAAAGATAAAGTGATGGAAGGTTGATAGTAGATGATGATTTACAAGTAGGCTTCATAACTGCCAGGAATTCAGGATCTATCTAGAGGCAGTAAAAGAAAAGAGACATTTCCTTTTGCATAAATTCTTACATGAATTCAGAACAACTGTTAGAGACCATTGATTGGAAAGTCTAAAGTAGATGCCCTTTTTAAAGAATAATGAAAAAGTAAAGAATAAGGGACAGGCTGTAGAATAATAAATTATTGGCAGTTTCGCCTGTGGGAGGTAATAGTGCATGAATGAGCCTTCCAAACCATCCACTATTTGGGTCAGAGTTTCCTCATCTATGAAGTGTGGATACTATTGAAACATTGTGTGGAATTTTTGTTATGAGGTGAAATGCCCAGCAGGGTGTCTAATTTCTGGAGTTCTGAATCCATTCTCCTTCCTTTTTTAACGGCTGGGCTGCAAAGAGGAGAATCTTTTAGAACTTTGGCCTGCTCCAATTCAGAACTTTTTTGTAAATTCCATTTCAACAAGCTAGTAATATCCCAAACTTTTTAGCCTGCTTCTATTTATAGCTATACTCAAAGAAACCACCCTTTACAAAGGTCATCTGTAATATTCCCTAAATACACAACAAAGGAAAATTCTATCAGAATATAACAGAAGAGCTCCTTCAAGTTGAAATAAGAAATCTACATTCTGGACATGCACCCTTATGTTTCCAGAATAGCATTTGCATTTATACTGCCTGAAATTTTGAGGGATGCCTAAGACTTGGAAAATACTTTCTCAATCAAGTAGAGTCAAGGAAATTCAACAAATGTTTAAGGGTCATGGTGCTAATTTAATAGGAAAAGTGTCCAAGGTGGTGTCAGAGCCACATCTTAGGGCATGTTTGTGGAGGAAGTTGCCAGGAAAGGTTGAAAATGTGGTTCTTGGTTTATAAATGATTGAATAGCAATGTGCGATGCAGGCTGCTAACACCAGGCTAGGAAAGGACGACTGCATGTGTTCATGTGTCCTGTGAAGGGAAAGAGCTGAGGTCAACTGTCTACATCAAACCATCAATCAAGAAGAATTTATCATGAGTCTTTGTGTGCTAAGCAGATCCTAAATATTCTTAAGCTTTCATTTTCTTATCTGCAATATAGTAATAATAAAAAAATCTGCCTCACTAGCTTGTTATAAGGATCGAGTAAAAGAATGTCTGTGAAAGCATTTTGTGAACTATAAGGCATTATATAAATGTCAGATATTTTATTAAATTCAGACCATTAAACCCTTATTGAACATAATCTACTTGGTGATGGGAATCTAAATACTGACGTGTAGGTTATTTTGCCCTCACTGATGTCACTCTAATGGAGAGGATATATGAATGGCATAAACAATTAAAATTCCACATGGAAACTGCTGCTACTGATGTGTAGACAAAGTATCCTGGTGCTGCAGAAGTAAGGAGCACAATTAATCCAGGGCAAAAAGGTCCTTCGTTAGAGATGTTTCAGGTGAAAGTGAAATTGAACTGTCTCTCAAAGCTGAAATGGAATTTTTTCAGGAAGAAACATTTTAGGTTAAAAACACCCCAGATGGAAAGGATTGTGTGAACATCAGTACAAAAGGAGAACAAAGTAGCCTCTTGTGCTGGACTCTCAAAGGTACATGAGGAACTAGCAGGAGGCACCCTAATAAGGCAGTTTGAAGGATGTGTGTGAATAGTTCTGAACACAATATTTAAAAGTTGGAATTTTATCCCCCAAGTAAGAGAAGCCATGGAAGTATTTTCAGCAGGGAGCAACACAGACTTTTGTGTAAAGGAGCAAGTAAGATAAAGATGATAATCATTCCTTTCTTCAGGTACTTTTTTTCTGACTGAGGAGGTCATATCAATATACACATACGCACATTGCCTCCTTGACCTTCACCATCAGGACCAGCATATAGGCCATCACCAGAGCAGGAGCTTCACCCTGGGCAGACTAGGGTTATTAGAGCTAATACAGATGATTTGGAGACCAAACATCAAAGAGGGCTAGAGAGGGGTACTAGAACCAACAGTTTAACAAGAGTGAACTATCAGGAATCTAGTGGATCCCATCCTGGAACAGTAGCCAGCAAGGGAGACAGTGCTGAGGAAAGCATGAACCTTACACCAAACTTAGTGCATAAAAGCGGAAGCCTGTAAGGGTATACACTGTTTCATGTGCCTGGTGGCAGCATGAGAACAGTGCAGCACCTGTCCTGTTTCCTAGAGTCTTTTAATTGGTTACATAACAGAGTATATGTGCAAGGATGCACAGCAGTCAGTAGTCAACAGTCAAAGTCAAAAATGGGAGAGGGGAGATTACAGCCCCCAGGAAGGTTGGGTAAAGTGTAAACAGGTAAACAGGGTAATGGAACATCTGAAGAGGCCAGATAATCATGCAAGCAGGAGAAGGAGAGGGGAGACCAGTTCTCAGCTTCTCAAACAGACATCTCAGCTTCTCTAGCCAAAGCTACTAATTGATGGTCTCAGCTGCCTGCACTGCTGATTTCCCCATGCAGGGATAGTCATGCAGACATTCCTCTGATTGGGCACCTTACCCTGAGTTGGAAGGTCTGTAATGAATTCAGCCTGTCTGCCTCCCACAGTGAACAGGACTTGCAATCATCCCTATCTAGCAGACCAATTCATTTTTTGCCCAAAAAACTCACCACATGTGGTCCAGAAACACATCCCTGAATTGGGGTACCATCAAGACTGTTTGTATGCAGAGGGTCATATCTCCTAGTATTACATTCTAGAACAGAGTTCCAAATATTTGCTTTATGATTTATATTACATGATCAATAACAAAATTTCTCTAAAAATGAAATGCCACTCATGCAGTTGATAGTGTCTCCTTGGGGATATTGGATTGGATTGTCAGAATCACAGAGAGAGGTTACACCCACATTTTTGAGAGCCTCATTCTGTGTCAGTATCAACAGTGAGAGGAATTTGTGAAAGCTTTGGAAGGAGGGAGAGAAAGAAGGGGCTGGTTTTGTCTGGAAGCAAATTGCAGTCACACATAATGGGCAAGTGTGGAGTTTGAAATGCCTCTTGATTACCTGCTAATGAAGATTAGGCTGCAGGCTCAGAAAGTTGGCGAATGTTTCCAGAGGTCCTTTAGATTCACAGTGACTTGGGTGAGGTACTGCACAGTTTTGTTGTTGCTGGCCAAGATTTGGGGTGGCAGATTTTCTCAGCTTTGTTTGCCTCATACTTGTGTGAGCTTCCAGTTCCTATGTTAAAACCTGCTATACATGGAATGGATCAACTAGATTGAATTTTTTTTTTTTTTACTAAGCTCTAAACCTGACTGTTGTAGGTGTAGGCAGACATACAATGCTTGGCTGATAGAAAGCATCCTGCTAATAGGTCTCAGTAATGTGTGTGTGTGTGTGTATGTGTGTTCACGCACACACAGCCCTCTGATTAAGAAATCAACTTCTATGAATTTTCTATGAATTTTCCCCAAGGATATAGGGAGATATTTATGCAAAAGCATATATGAAAAGTTACTTGCATCATAGCAATAAGTGTTGCCTTTGTGTCCAGTGCTGTGTTAGCTTCTTGAGACAAAGAGATGAATTAGACCCATTTGGTGCCCTCAAGGATCTGAAATGCCAATAGGAAGTAATTTACTCCTCTTCAAAGTTAATCAACCATGCTTAGCTTTGGAGGTCTCCACTACCAAACCCCACACTCAATCTCAAACTCCATTCCCCATCCCCTTACAGTTGTAAAGAGTTCACTCACTCACTATCTCCGTGGTTTAATTTCTACTTCCCATACCCTCTCTCATCCTGTTCCCCTACCTGGAATTAGATCTCTGCATCTTACCATCAGACAAAATCATTTTAAACCTCAACAGATCCATGAAGTCTTACATGATGACCATTGTCTTTGTCCACTGTCTTTATTCTCTACTATTTTATTGCACTTTTACTCAGTATCACTTAGCGATCTTCAGAGTGTGTCCTTGATTGGGTTATAAATTCCTTTGTGGCAGAACCACAGTCTGTAGTGTTCTGAGAATTTACACAAGACTTTGGAACACTAGAGAATATTTACCATAATATTTTTTTGAATTTTTATCTTTAATTTTTTTTACAGGGATAAATTTAGATCTACCACAAAGTTACAGAGGTAGTACAGAAAACTCCAGAATGGTCTTCATGCAATTTCAGTGTGCCCTAAAGTTACCATCTTACGTTACTGTGGAATATTTTTTAAAATTAAGAAATCATCAGTGGCTCATTACCATAAACTAAACTCCAGTTTTTTGTTTTTTGTTTTTTTCTTTTTACCAGTTTTTTCATTATGTTCTTTTTTCTGTGTTATGATCAAATCCAGAATAAAGTTTTGCTCTTAAGGTTTGAAAATCAGATTACAAGTATAGGCTCAGTGCTCATAGCCCAGTAAGTAGGGCGCCAGCCACATACACCAAGGCTGGTGGGTTTAAGCCCTGCCCAGACCTGTAAATAACAATGACAACTGCAACCAAAAATAGCTGGGCATTATCATGGGTGCCGATAGTCCCAGTTACTCAGGAGGCTGAGACATGAGAATAACTTAAGCCCGAGAGTTTGAGGTTGCTGTGAGCTATGACACCACAGCACTCTACTGCGGGTGACATAGTGACACTCTTAAAAAAAAAAAAAATTGCCATATACGTTGGATCATCTTGATGACCAAATGATAGCAAATAGCAAAGTCTTGGTGTTTGGTTTGGACGATCATGTTTGAGTTTACAATAATGCCAAATATTACTTATGTTATTGTCAGGAGCTATTGAATAAAGAACAGAAGCTTACTGAGTTGGACAATAAAGCATTATCACTAAGTAAAAGCCAAATGATGTTTCTGCTGGCTGCACAGAAATTTAAATAGAGGAAAACAGTCATAAAATGTATTTCTTTATTAATCGCACAAGTTTTAGTGAGCACTTACCATACGTGGGCATGTTTTTAGGTAGGCATTGAGGATAGAGCAAATAACACAGGGTATCTTTCTTCTCTTCTCTCTATCATTCTTTTCTCCTAAGAATCTGCCCTAGAAGTGACTTCTGTGTTAAAGTTCAAAATCATGATTTTGCTTTTAAAAAAATTATAATTAATTCTGTTAATTCTAATTTTATGGGATTTCAGGTCTTATTTACATTTAATTTCTAAACTTATTTTTATTTCATTGTTTTATAAGAGGCATGTTTAAAAGGATTAATAATTCATCTCTGGCTAAGTAATAGCATAAATATTATAAATGGGAATGATTTAGGTAGCTCAACTTAAATAATATTTTTTTCTTTAAAAAGGATCATCCTTATTTTGAGAAATACTATCTAATACATTGTATATATTCCTTGGGTGGCATAATTGAGATTGGGTGTATTCTATGCTCCATAAAAACCTTTTAGATTCCTAACAATGATAGGAAATTTAGGAAAACTAGCAAATTCATATATCCTATTTTTTTTTAACCATTCTAAAGCTTCTATTTAGAGGGCTTCTGCTTTATTCACCTGTTAATATAAAATTCAAATGACATGATAAGACAGAGGATTGCTTTACTAGAATGACGAACTGACCACCCAGACAGACATCATAGGAAATGTTTGTATGAATTCACCCTAGTTTAGGGGTCTGGTGCTCTGATTTGCAAACCCAGGGATTTGATTCATAAGTACATGGAGAGTAAGAAATGGAGCAATCTCCTATCCAAATGCCCTTCAGTTAATTTATAATTAGAAGTTTGCTTTAAATGCCTGGACCCAGATCCAAAAGAGTTTATTATATGATTCAAATGTCCAGTGACATCAGCCTTGGATAATCTGACACATCTATTTCAATCATGAGCACCCATCCTCTGGAAGAACCAAAAAGACTGAAGCTTTGGTAAGGGCACCGTTTCTCCTAGAGGCAATTTAAAATGTTGCTACTACCCTTTGCCTTTGTGACAGTCACCTCTCTTTATCTCAGTTCACTGACATTTTATGTCATCAAATACATTCATCCATTGAATAAGTTTTATCATAGACAAGTCATTCTGTAAAGTTTTTTCATTGATGCATTAATTTAATAAACATTTTTCACAGAGAAAACACTGAGCTAGATGTAAAATATATGTGGTTCTCCTCTCAGAGTTTACGGTCTACTGGGAGATACAAACAAGTGTTCCGGCAATCATCGTACAGTGTGATGTTTATCATGGTGGTAGGACAGGGTGCACCGAGGGAAGCTGAGAGAAGCTCATAACAGCGACCTGAATCAGGGTCACGTCCCTGCATGACTTTATGTCTGAACTGAAATGTGAAGGCTGAGCAAGCATTAGTTGGAAGACGTGCAAAAGCTTGTGGAGAATGTGTGTGTGTGTTTGTGTGTATCTGTCAGTGTGAGACAGAGAAGGAAGAAGAGACAGAGATTGGGGAGGAGCAAGGGCCTGGTGAAGAGAGGAGGAGGAAACAGCCTGTACAAAGACTCCTGAACAAGTAGCCTTTTGTAAACTGAAAGCAAATGGCTTTACTTAGCAATGTTCTGACCCATTATAATTTTCATTCCACGTTTACTTCTCTGTTCCAAAGAGGGAACTTTTCTTTTCTTTTACCTTTGCAATTAATGCAGAAATGCACACTTATAGTTCTGAGTGGATTCTTGTTTTAGAAATGTCACAGCTCACACCAAGCAGCTGTCATCTACACTGAGCCAAATCCTCTACTGAGCAGTCTTTGGAATAGCGTAACAGAAACAAGGTGCATTTTTATTTTCACTGTTGTGTTCTTCTGCAAAAGCTTGGTGTATCCATGTTGATACCTGAGGAAACATTTCTTTGATAGCCCTTTATTTTAAGTGAGACAATGCCAGCATTTTATGATATAGATTTCCTTAATTTGGGGATACTTTCTTTGAACTTGGTAGACTATGAAGAATGAATTAATTTTTTAAGCGGAGTTGGAAGTGATCAGCTACTTTTAATCTTGTATCGAAGTAAAGTTTTCTGAATTAAATGAATAATTTATACTCCAAAAGTTACAGAAAATTACCCATGGCTAAATGGCTAACCAAGATAAAACCCAAAAGGCATAGTGCAGATCAGACCCTTCCTGTACACATACTATGCTAAACTATTTAATGAAAAGTCATTCCTCACTAATGATATACACAGTGAAACAAACATTCTTACAACATTTGTGGTCAAAAAGCAAGTATGGACCAGACAGTGTCTCACCCCCGTAATCCTAGTACTTTGGGAGGCTGAGGTAGAGGATTGTTTCGAGGCTGGGAGTTTGAGACCAGCCTGAGCCAAAGTGAGACCCTGTCTTTCAAAAATAGAAATATAAGGCAAGTGTCGTGGCATGTGCCTTGGCTCCTGGGAAGGCTGTGGCAAGAGGATCTTTTGAGCCCAGGAGTTTAAGGTTGCAGTGACCTGTGATGACACCATTGTACTGTAGCACAGGTGACAGAGCAATACCCTATCTCAAAAAAAGCCAGTGTAGCTGAGCACTTATAATGCATGGAATTTTTGATGCAGACTGATGATCCATGCCTCTCTATATAGAGTACCTACTAAAAGTTAAAATGGCAGTGGTCCCATTCCATTGTGACACGTCTCCCTTGAAGTTTACCTTCTCCTTTACCTGGTGGTAGATAACTTGCTCATCTTCTGGTCTCTTAGTCGCTATATATAACCCAGAAAATTGGTCCTATCCCTTTAAGCCTCAGTGAAAAGAAGGGTTTTTATTCTCTTATTTTTTTTCGAACTTTCCAATTTTCCACTCCCTTAGAGTTCAGCTATCTGCCTCACAGTATCAAGTCCTGGAATATAAGAGAGAAAATAGCAGATATAAATGCATTTTAGGGAGCGTGAGCTGCCAGGTCTTTCTGGAATTCACAACGAAGAATATGAGGAAAATGAAGCAGAAATTTAGGCAGGGTATTATTGGATGCTTAATTATTGCTTTCCACTTCTAATACACTGATAAGCTCCAGTAATCCTAAAGTGTATCATTTTATATATACAAAAAAGAAACCCTAAAATCTTTAAGCTATCTTTATAACTACAATCATTGAGAGTATTTTGAAGGGGAAACTGCCTCTACCGAATTGGGGGCTGTAGACAACACAATTTTAAAACAGTTAAGCACCTGGGGGTTGAATCTAACAGTTACAGTCAAAGAGAATAGTTGCAACAAGTTCATAACTACAGATGTTAGACTCCAGGAAGTTGGCATCCCAGGCTTGCTCCGGTCTGTGCAAGCTGGGGAGATGAGAGTTGTGCATACCTGCGGGCAGTAGGCCATAAGCTAAGGCAATATTTCACCCGGTATTTTTTTCCTTAACATTCATTTGTAGAAAATGAAAAAGCAAAAGAGTCTGCAAAGCAGATGAACCAAAAAAGGAGTTAAGGAGTTAGAGCAAGAAAAAAGTGCATCAGAAAAAAATCGAGGAAATTATGCCTACAGACAATGAACTGAGGCATCACCACACAGCCTCCGCACTAACTCCTAAACTCCTTTCCTCACCCTCCCTGAAATTTTTTCCTTTAAAGCTGCTTGTTCATAGGTAACTTTATGGGTGTGATTATGGATTTATTATTCATAGATCAACGTGTTTTGAATCACCACAATATCCAACACTTAAGTCAAGAGTACCCTAGTTTTGAGATGTTTAAAAGATACTCTTCTTTGCCAGGTGCTTATATGGATTTATTGAGATAATGCATGGGGAGTGCTCGAGCTGAGTGCAGGTAGAATTCTCAGTTGTGACCTTAAGCATCAGCAGTAGCTCCTATACTAGGAGATGCTGTTTCTACTGTGTTTCAACCAAGATCTAAAGCCTACATTTTTTAGTCAGCATACAAGGTCTACATGTTGGAATTTGGGTGAAAAAAGGAGATAAATTATTGGGCAGCAATAGCCCCAGTGCATATTTGCATTGTATATAACTTCTACTGTCCTGGATTTGGGGACTTCTGTCCATGCCCTAGAGACACTTCATCTTTTCAGTGTTCTTAAGAGCCTCCCAAGTCCTCTGTGACACCTATAACAACCTCTATCCACAATTCGATTGGGTTTTAGTATTGGGGAAGACCGTGCAAGTGGCCTTTTCAGGGACAACCCATGCCTTGACCAAGCATGGCTCTGCCTAAAACCGTTCCAGTTGCCAGGAGAAGGCCTTTGAAAGCTGGACTTGGTAATGTATAGACCGTAAGTGAGGAGTCGCCAAAGCTCTCCTTCCCTCTGTAAGTTTGTTCCATGCTGCTCCCTGCAGACCGGGGTTTCTTAGTTTCTTCACATTCTGTATTCTCGCCTTCTTTCTGATTTCAGGTTGCACTTGATTTGGGTTTTGATTTACTGTGGTGAGGATTATGGCCATGCTGCTATGAGAACATTCAATTCACTGTACCACAGCTATCACCAGCGCCTCAATGACCAAATAGCACATTTTTGGAAAACAAAGATGATTGGCCCATTTTAGACTGAATCTACAACTGCTATATTTTAAATACAATTAAAATGAAACTTTTCCTATAAAAACTATTATCATTTTCCTACTTTCCCTAACTCTACAAATTTTTAAAAATATTTCAATTTTAGCCAAAAAAAATGCATCTGGATAATGATTGGAGTTTGGTCAGATGTTTCTTTGTATTCTGTGTGCTGCTCTCTCAACAATGTGGAAGAGTGAATCGAGCTGTCAAACTGTGCAAATTGAAAATAAGAAGAACAAAGCGTTTTCATACTCTTTACACAATAGCTGCCAAGTGTTTAGCACATACATGAATCAGAGAATTGATTTTTGCTTTGGAATTTGTTTGTTTGTTTGTTTTGTTTTGTTTTGTTTTTGCCTATTAAAGACTGAAAGAATTGAATTCATGGGGACAGGTGTTTGCCTCATGTATAAATTGGAGGAGGCATATCAAGGTATATTAAGCAGTCCGCACGGTACCGGAGCCTGTGGGCTGTTCAGTAAATGATTGCCATTCAGTCAGACACGTTTCATTCATCAGGTTCTTCAAAGAGGTGGGAAGGGACGCTGGCTGGGAAAACCACTCATAGTCATGTAGTGTCCTTTGGGAGGACACCTCCCACTGTGTGGAAGTGGAGTGACAACTTCATTTAATGACTACTCCTGTGTGTTGTGATTACTTTAATACAATTTAGGTCCCACCAATCTTTAGGCCCTGGCATTAGCCATTCATGTAATCATTTATGCACACATCCAGAGCAATGTGCGTTATATGTGTGTTCCGTATGCATGGCTCTGCGTGTATGTGAATTATCCATTTTGGAGCCTGACTTATAGTCACTGAAAAGCAAGTAAGTGCATTTGAAAAGAAATGCATAAGCAGTGCAAATTAAGAAGAAAAGAAACAATAGTGCCACTTGTGAGCTACCTTAACAACAAACACAGAAATATGTGCTCTTAGAGACTTTGACTCTAGAGATTGGAAGGCCAAGTATATCGTTTTTTTATAGTTTCTAGATTATTTTTCTGAAGAGGCCTCCCAGTTGCTATTTTCACTCTACCCAAAATGGATGTAGGATTTTAGCCCTACTGTAGGTATCAGGATTTCATGATTCTTGCGAGAAAGCAAATTCATGCTCCAATTAATACAAACAAAATAAAATCTAAACTTAAGCAGAAATAAAATTCATTGGCTAATGGACCTGAAATATTCAAAGGTAGATCTGTCTTTAGGCTCAAAAAAGAGTCAAGTAAGGCCAGGCATGGTGGTTCATGCCTGTAATCCTAGCACTCTGGGAGGCTGAGGTAGATGGATTGCCTGAGCTCAGGAGTTCCAGCCTGAGGAAGAGTGAGACCCTGTCTCTAAAAAGAGTGAGACCCTGTTGTGGCAGGCTCCTGTAGTCCCAGCTACTCAGGAGACTGAGGCAAGAGAATCACTTGAGCCCAGGAGTTTGAGGTTGTTGTGAGCTGTGACACCATGGCACTTTACCAAGGGCAATAAAGTGAGACTGTGACTCCCAAAAAAAAGAGTTGGGTAACAAGTGATGTTATCAAGACATTTCCCAAACTCACTGCACACAGATTCTCCTCCAGAAGACAAAAATCCCAGCATATGTCTAACAATCACGTCATTGTGGCCATAGAATTGCTATTTTAGGGGCTGAAGTTGTATGCATATAGCCTCCCAGAGGAAAATGTGGCATGATTAGCAGTAGAAGATAAAGGGATACAGGCTGATAAAACCAGACCTCCTCACTCCTATGAAGACGCCTCCCAGTGCAGAAGCTGTAGGGAAGGAGATGACTTCTGTGCCCAGTCTAATTGTTTGCAAACCTGGTTTGTACTAGAATCACCTGGGGAGCTTTTTAATCCACAGGGTGACAATTTAAGCAACTTCTGCTTCAGCCATTACTGTGTAAACCAGAACAAGAGTTATTTTCCCACAATAATCGATGAGAAAACTAGATAAATTTATAAAACAACTGTTTTCAAAAATTTAGACAGCAGTCAGAGAGAGACTGTGCTGCCTCAGAGAAGGGAGGCAAACGAGGTAAACTCAAAAATCACACAGAATTTATGCCTAGAGGCACTTTATAGATAATGGTGCAGAACTGGAAATCCCTACCAGAGCACCGGAGTCTTAAAAAACTGAGAAGAAGGGTATCAGAGGTTGAGGAAGCTGAGATGTCTGCACATTTGCAGAATTTGCAGGACAAGAGATCAGAGAAGAAGGAGCTACATTGAGAAAAAGATCCAGAACCCTTGAGCCTCTTCCTTAACAATAAACCATATACACATAGGTTGATATTCTGCAGGCTGGAAAATTGCCACTAGGAATATTTATGCCTAACAATTCCAAGAGACACACAGAACTGAGAGAAGGTTGACTTCTGGCTGTGCACAAAGGAGAGTCCACATAGACCATCTGTGACACTTCATTAGGGACCCCAGAAGAGTCACACCTTAGTAGGTCAGTAAAATAGCACAGAGTAGTGGGAGTATAAGTAACAGGAGAAATTTTCAATTTCCTAAGAAATATGAGGAACTGACAGAATCCAAAAGTTCACTTGTGAAACAAAGGCAGCATTTTTATTTTGACACTTGGGTGCAAGTGGGCTAAGATCTAAAGGATGTTAGCCAGGGTTTAGGGAGGGAGGCTGGTCTTCTATATCTGGCTGAGAGAGCTGGACTACCAAACTATTGTTCTCATCAGGATGTTGAAGATGTTATCTCATTATAAGAACTTTCCTGGCAGGTTCTTCTTATCAGCATGTAAGCATATTTCTCTCAGATGGGTCTGTAACTGGGCAAGTGCAAGTATGAGCCTCCAGCATGCCTCTCATATTTGAGTTATGTCCACCTCTAACAGAGTCTCACTGAATGGCTTCTCAAGATGGGATTAGTTTAGCCAACCTAACATTCCATTTTTTTAGTTTAAAAAAAAAGGTAATTTTGGTTTTTTTTTTTTAGAGATGGGGCCTCACTATGTTGCCCAGCAGGCTGGTCTTGAACTCAGGACACCCAGCAATGTTCTTTCACTTTTTATAAAATCTTTTTATATATTCAATTTGTATACTCCCTTTCCTTTCCTATTTCAATAAACTAGAATGATATTCTTCCTTGACTTTAATAAATGCCATAAACCATTCCTGAGTGTCCTTTTAAAATCAAACAAAAATGATCACCCTCCTATTAACCATCTTATTTGAAAATCTCATGATTTCCAAACTTTTGTGAGTGCATACAGGAGTGTCCTACTTTCATAAATCAATAGTCATTCACAACAATAGATCGTATTTCTTGGTCACTGTGAGACAATTACTACACTAAACCCCTGCATACCTTAGCTCATTTAACTTTAACTACAAACACACATGGGGTAGGTACTTTTATTAACCCTTCTTTTTCCACTGAGGAAACTTGAAACTAATAAGTGCCAAGGCCTCGAGTTGAACACAAGCAATCTGGCTCCAGAAAACAAGTTCTTCAGCAACACTGCCTATGACTTATGATATATTGTATGCGTTTTACCTCTTCTTATTGATTAGAACTTCTCTGCAGACAAAGGTTGTGTCTGTTCCATCTTTACATGACCTTGTAACAAAGTATTTTCCCCATACAGGTACTTGGTTTTTGGCAAATGTTTATGGAATAAATAAATGCATGCATGCATGAAAATTACCTTTTGAAAGGTGATTATATTATAAGCCATACCCAGGTAGTAATGATGTATACGGGATCAGGAGTATACTGTTGATGTGTTTCGCAGGTTTGTGTTGGGTGAATAATAGTTTTGCTGAATTCTTTTTCATTTTTTTGTTGTTGCTCCCCTATTCCCCTTGCTTTTTTCCCCCATTTTGCTAGGACTCTGGAGCAAAATATACTTCTTGATATATAAAACAGACTGTTTTCCGAGCTGGAAAATATAATAATCAATATTCTAATCATTAAATATGAAATTCATTTAGTAAGGTAAGATTTGGTAAATTCAGAGGGGAAAATAACTAAACACATTGAATAGAAGCCTTGCTCAGCTTCTCTAGAGGGAAATACAGCAGTTCAAAAGGAATAAAGAAAAAAAGGAAAATAATTTTTGGCAAAAGTATATACAGGCTTGATGATTTTTTTTTTATTTCAGAATTCATTTTCTCACATTTATTTTTACTTCCATTGAAACTAACAGTGAATGGGGAATGGCATGGTAATAACGAATTTGAGATTGTGATGTACTGAGACCTTTTTTATTTTTTTCACTTAAGCTACTATATGGTTTAAACAAAGAAAACCAGGCATCTTTTGAGAAGGGCAGTGGTGAATTGCCTGTTCTTCTTTTTTTCTTTACTTACCCCTAGTCCAGCCTAGTCCTAGTTGCGACCCACAGGAACTGCATTAAAGGGTTGTGGCATTAGGAAGGTTGAGAACCACTACTAGTCAGACTCCTTAATCTCAAATATTAGGACTTGGGGGTCCCCAGCCTGTCATAGCGTCAGTGAGGTGAAGTACAGTGAAGTAACAAATTCAGTCTACCATTAACAAAGGTTTAGCATGAAAAAGACTAAAGCACAATACTGATTCACTTACGGTTTGAACCGATGATGCATAAAGAAACATGGTTCTTTAAAGGTATTGTAAATTTCATGACTGCATTTGTCCTTATTTTAGGAATCTGGGTTTGCACCAAAAATGTCTTTCCCAAAATTAGAAACACTAACAGTGAAAAATTAAGAGTCTGTATGTCTAGTTTTCTGTCCTAGAATTAATTGGCAAGATTAGCCCAATCCATGTATTGCCCAGAAATGGCACTGATGCTTCACTGCATCAAACAGCCCAGCTGACTTGAGGAGAAGCTTGCCCGAGGGCCCTGTGGGCATCATACTCAAGTGGAGTGGAAAAGCCCAAAGTTTTAGTGGAGGAGCAGTATCTGGCAATCATCTAATGTGATAAGTGGGAGTCCTTTATAAAAACACAACAAATGAGACAGGAGGCAAAAGAGATGTGGAACAGGTCAGGAGGAGGGGGCAAGTGGGTTGAGGGAGTACCTCAATGTTTGGGTCTGGAGCTAACTGGAAGATGCCCAGAGATTACCCTGGTGGCACAGTGCCAGCCACATAGAGGGGTGGACCAGCCAGCTCAAAGGCATAAAACAATTCAACACGCAAATGTCACCTTCCGTGATGACTTTTCAGATTGCCTAATGCTACGGTGACTTTTGCTTCCTTTGTACTTCCAGGAGAATAGCTCTGTACTGCTCCTACATAATTCATTATTTTTCTTCCTTTACCATAGATGGACTCTGGGAACAGAATACCTGGACCCAAATCTCAGCTTCAGTAGTTTATAGTTATATAGTCTGTAACTTTGCAAAATATTCTTTACATGTTGGCCGCCTCTTTGTAAAGTCTTGTAATGAATACGTTGTAAATAAAGGTACAGTTAGCTATAATTTTCCGTTTTCCTTATATATGGCAACTTTAGGGGCAACTTTGGGGACACCCTGAATTATACAGCTAGTGGACTATGAATATATTTATGTTCATTACATTTAAGCAAAAAATAATTTCCAATATTTAGAGAAAGTATCTTCCCTGTTCCATTTGATAAGTTTGACTTTAGATAAAAATATAGGCAAAAATCATTTCCTGAAGAAATGTAAACTGACCTCGTTACAATTTGATCAGTGTTACAGGCCAGGGCCCAAAGACAGCTTATGTCTAGGCTGCGGCAGAAGAGTTGTGGTTATGGCAGGAAATCAAATCATTTGACCAATTGTTATAAGAGTTTTACCTAAGTCCAGTGAACTGTGATTAGGCAAGTTAGATCTTGTTTAGGCAGAAAATTGGGTTGTAGTAATGGGGGTTGGCGATTATTGAATCAGACAGATTCTAGTTCAGAAATAAGGAAAAGTAACTTGACATCATGATTTGTACTCACGATTTTGTTGGAAAGTCTCTGAATATCTATTTCTATTTTTATTTATTTTTAATCTTTAAGAACAACTAAAAAAGTCATTGAAAAAAGCAGTGTATGTGTCATCACGCATGACTCCTAGGCCGTGTGGCACAGTTCTTCCAAACCAGACTTCCCGTCTGAAATGTACAGATTATTTTTGCATATGTTTTAGAACTTTTTGTCCTTTGAAAATTTTAAAGCATTGTATTATTCAATGATCTTTAAGGTGTGCTAAGCAAAGAACAGGAACACTTCGCATTCACATTTCTCTCAGGTTACCAGAAAGTGTTTTCTAATTATCAGCCTATTGGCATGATGTTTATACAAGTAACTCACATTCAAAATCTTTCTGACCTTTGGCTATTCCCTGTCTCTTAACTCCCACTTAACTCCAGATTATAATTCTGCTTCTTTTTCAATGCTGTCTCCTCAAATTAAAAACATAACCCTTTCGTCTGAAGTATTTATAGTAGACTTACAAAATTATTTTCTGCCTCTGGTTTCTTGCCCCTCTAATTGACCTTACACACTTCTGGCAGAGTTGTTTTCTGAAATGTAAATATGAATATAACCCTCTCTAGCTTTAAATTTTCTAATGCCTCTCCTTTGCCAAAGGATAAAGGCTACACTTGCAGTGTGTTGCTGAGTGTCCCAGCACTTGCCTTCCTGCAGACAACTCTCCCTGCTTCGTTCTCAGCAGGGCATTCTCACCGTGTTTGAACAGTGCACAGGAAAAGGGAGCCTCACTCCCCTCTTCCTTTCCTCAAGTCTGTTTGACCATTTCGTGCCCTACGTATCTCCACATCAGTCTTTACTATGCTATGCCATATTTTTGTTCAACTAACATGAACGAACACATGTAATGAAGTTAAAACCCATATAAGTAATAACTTTTACAGCCAGATACTGGGATTCTATAACTCCACCAAGTCTATTTTACCTTTACCGTCTGGTCCTCTCCAGTATATGGAGTAGTTCACAAGGAAATACAAATAATCGTGAAAAATATAAAATATCTTGTTGAAGCACAAGTTTATCCCATAGTTAATAGAATATTCCATTTCACAGTAAACAGTGTAGTACAGTAGCCTGTGCTGGGTGTTTGATCTACCAGCATCTTTCCCTTCCTAGGGGAAAGGCATATTCCTCCTCTATTGACACCATGCGGTTCTGAGAGGGATCCAACGGTCCACCAGCTCTCTGCCTTTTCAGCTGTAGTTGGCTGATATAGTGCTAATCCAATCCAGGCCAGGTATATAAAATCTTTTTTTTATGAGTTTTCAACCAGACTCTGGCATGAAAAACTAACTTATTTATGCCTGAGACAGGTTATGTGAGACATGGAAACTAATAGTTATGTGAGTAACCAAACAGAAGAGACTGAATGAAGCTTTATTGGACTTAACAGAGAGCAGAGATAGAGTTTGGGGCCTAGTCAGCAAGAGAAAAGGAAAGACAGATTTAATATTATTCAAGTCCTTGGAGAAATGACTACTGACTCATTGGTTCATTTGTAGGAATTTTCTCTTAAGTTTCTCCCTTTCCGTTTCCCTGAATTAATTTGGAATTGCTTTCTGCCATTTCCAATAGAGACAGTGCAGAAACATTCACATATAAGGATATATTATAAAATTTAATTCAAGTTGTACTTATCTCTATAGGATATGAAATAAAACTTAAAAGAATTTTTGAATTCACTGCAAAACATTTATTTCTTCCTGGACAGCTCAGAGTACGACTGATACTTTTCTATAGAAATGTGTTAGTAAAACATTTTGAGGAGCATTATCTTAAGATATTTTGAAAATTTGTTAATATTTCTTATTGGCCAGACATTAGCTAGAAGAATTCATTGCTGGGATTATTAAATAATTTAGAAAGTGCTGAGTAAGTTAGTTTTTACAAGGATGAAAGGAAATGGTGAAAAGAAGGTGAAATGTTCTGAAGCAAGATTTGAGAATGTCCTCATAGAATCTGCTTAAGATACTAGATCACAGGTGACTGAATTCCGCATTTCATTGGATAATGAAAGGTATACCAAATAGTAGTTGGCTTTTACCATACACAATTCTAAGTGGAAATCCTTCTCATTCTAAGTGGAAATGGAGAATGGTAGTAATTAATTTCCTTTTTACCTATAAGACCCCCACTCAGCTTCTGTATCCTATTTTTCCCTTCTAGAAAAAAAATGATGCTAATACTATCTTTTAGCTTACACTGGCTATAAATAATTTTTAGTAAGTTTGTGTTTAAAATATGTAGTTATTTTACATGTTACTGAATAAAAAATTAAAGTTATATAATTGGCGCTTTAATTATCAAAATAACTATGAATGGCAGTACTAAAAGTTTATTGTCAATAATTTTTTCTTCTTATATTTTTATAATGGTACATCCAAATGCCTTTACTTCCTCCTTATTATAGGCCTCACTTTTCACCTAAGTGGTTCTAAGGGCCTAGGACACAGCTGTGTTTTATTTATTTGTTTGTTATTATTTGTGTATATGTGAGAGACAGTCTCTTTCTGTTACCCTGGGTAGGGTACCATCGCATCATAGCTCATAGCAACCTCAAACTCTTGGGCTTCAGCAATCCTCTTGCCTAAGCCTTGCAGGTAGCCAGGACTACAGACATGTACTCCTACGCTTGGCTAGTTTTTCTCTCCTTCTTTCTTTTCTTTTTCTTTTCTTTCTTTTCTTTTCTTTTTTTTTTTTAATAGAGATGGGGTAGTCTCAAACTCCTAAGGACAAGCAATCCACTGGCCTCAGCCTCCCACAGTGCTAGGATTACGAGTGTGAGCCACCGTGCCCAGCCACGACTGTATTTTTTGAGAAATCTTATTGACATTGGTTTCAACAAATAAGAACAATTAATGTATATAATTTAAAGTTTATTAGAAATGATTTTATTCTATAAATACATTATGTGTTTGTACTATTCTCTGAAATGTGGCCTCCATGCCCTTCAACCTTTGGGTGAGACACTGATCTAGTTGTCAATGCAATGGGCAGGGGCTGATTTGGGAGGTACCCACTAGAAACCACAGAAAAAAGTCAAAATGGAAGATATGATACCGATCAGGAATATGAATGTTCCAAGTTCTAGGGAGTAAATCAGGGGAATAGTGAAATCTCAGTGAGCAAAAACAGCTAATACAATTGGGATATGGTGCCAAGAGCCAGAAATCAGTATGGTGCCTGGACACTCAGGCCATTCATTTATCCAAGAGCTATTTATGATCTGATACTGTCAGGTAACTGTTTCAACCACTGAGGATAGAATTTTAAAAATGGAAAAATGTTGCCTCTTTTTAGAAGAATATAATTAAATATTCACTAAATGTACCAAATAGATGTAGAAGAATAAATTAAGTAACAATGTTCATTTTACAGTTTTCAATTACAGAGACTGAAGAATATGAGCAGAAGGAGGGTTAAGGGAAGAGCAAAATGTTCTGAGATTCTGAATTTTTTCCCTAATGGGACACTCTGGACTTGTGAGTTGATGGGTATGGACTGATATAAAAGGAACAGAAAGGTAGAAGAACCTTAAGATGAAATTTTGCCTATATTGGTGCATATATGTGTGACAATAAATAACGTGACAGCTAGAACTTCTCTTTTCAGTTTCTCTCTTTCCTTTTAGTTAATTTTTTTTAATAGGATAGGTCCAAGGGTCATCATTCCATTATTGAGTGGGCCCCTTCACAGAAATCACTGTAAACCAGAACTGTTTCTGCATATGTCACACAAGATAGGCATTATTTCCACTGGAGGCCAGTTGGTTCCTATCAGAACAAGAGATGTACTTGCCTGCTCAGTTCAGCAGCTCTCCCACCTCATAGAACATTGGACAGTGCCTATATTAACCTTAATATTCCAGAGCCACTGCTTTCTTTTCACAGTTGCTGTAGATTCTCTTTTATAAGGCAGCACATCCCCAGAGAACTGTATTTACAAACAGTTCGGTAGTCATCCTTTCAGGGACGGAAGGAAGGAAGGTCTCAAGTTTAATGAGTCTAGGTTAGGAGCTCTAAGTCAGTTATTTCTGCTGAACAGTCATGTGTCACCTGTTTTTAAGTTAAAAAGGTCTCAGTTACGCCACACTCATACCTTGTAAGAAAAGGCAAAGGAAATAGATTCAATCATAAAAAAAGTTACCTGAATTGTATTTGAAATAATGTTCCTTGTCTATAGTTGGCTACACAATCCGACACAACAGGAAATGTGCCATGGGGTTCTTGTTTATCAAAATTCCCAACAATCCCAGGATATGAAAAGGTGATGAAGAAATTTAAAATTTCATTGGGAATTTCTTCCCCAATAGTCAAATATGAAAAATCAACAAAATTTAGTAACCAGAAAACTGATTTGTAAAGCAATTATCTAAGAAAAGAAGGATGTGTTAATTAGCTTGACTAAATCAATCTACATTCCAAACATGTTTCAAAACTTCACATTGTGCTCTATAAATATATACATTTATTATTTGTTAATTAAATAAAATTCTTTTTAAAACAAAATTATACATGTTTATTAAATGGTTAAAAAAAGAGAAGAAGAAAATCTGCACATATGCCCATTAAAACTTGTTTCAAACCCAGAACTAGTTGTATTTTTTTAGCTAAGAGGACTTTAAAATATGCCATAATAGTTTCACCATTTTAATCCTACTCTGGTAATTCACTTTAGACTTTTATAATAATGGAAAAATATTATACGGATCACTTTTTAAAATAATTCATAAAACCAAATTGAAATATAAACAAATATTTATAATCTCCATTTTTATACATGTATAAAGCTGTCTCTGATTCACCCAAATCAAGCATGACCATGGTAAAATGTCTAAGAATGTAGCAGTTATTCAGATCTGTCCTTCTTGTATGGATGTCTGTGTGTAACTTCCTTTAACTTTATTTTATTATTCTACTCTTAATTCTCTTTGCTTTGAAGCCAAATAAAAGAATGAAGAATAACCTAAGTAAATAAAGGTATGTTTTCTTAGCCCTTTATAAACGTGTACAATAACAAGAAAGATTTGAACTGACCAATTCCTCCTTGACGCATACTTTGTGAAGGACAGTTCCTTAGGTGTGTTGTAAATGCAGTCAGGTTCCTCCCCTGTGAAACTCATCCTCTGGGTACCCTGGGAACCGCTGCGCACCCATGCAGAGGCACTCTGAGTGGAAATAGCAGCTGGAAAGACAACCTCCTCCTGTCTGTGCCAGGCGGTCCTTCCCTGCTCCCCCCGGGGATATCATAATACAAGCCCTCCTCCTGCCCACAGCCTGGTCTATTAGATGTGCTCCACTGAACCCTGATGTAGTTTTAATCCAATTTTGAAAGACAGAGGGGAGGGGGGAAAGCTGAAGGAGAGACATGTGAGATGCTTAGGAAGGAAAAGGCTGGGGAGAATTGAAGCCTGTTTTTCCTGTCTTCAGACTCCCTACCCAACTTTAAGAGCCCTCCTTTCTCTGACCTTCCTTAAGTACTTTCTCTTAGCAGAGAACTTCATTGGCACTTTAGAGTTTGGGGTTGATAATATAAAAATCCCCTCTGAGGAAATTCCTGTTGATGAACTTGGTAGATAGGTGGGGCACTTTATTAGAAGGCTTTCACGAAGTGTCTGGAGGGTGTGACAAGACCGTTGTGTTTACAAACTGCTACAATTTTTAAAAAGAGACTACCTGAGTGGCTAGGTCTTGCATACATACAAAATCTGTCTGTTTCCCAATTTTACAATCTCAGAAATTTGATTTGTATTTACTCCCACAGTAAGACAACTTTCAGACACTGAGTCTCAAAAACAAAACTTACTGCAGGTGTTTAGTGAACTAAAAAGGCCTCAGAAGAAATTAGACTCTTATCTCATACCATATTCAAAAATCAAATCAAAACAGATTAAAGAAAATGTAAGACCTGAAAACGTGAAACCGCAAGAAGAAAACAGAGGGAAAGCTCCATGACACTGGTCTGGACAGTGAGGTTTTGGATATGGCACCAAAAGCAAAAATGGGATTATTTCAAACTATGGGACTTCTGCAAACAAAATGGTCAACAGTGAAGAGACCATCTACAGATCATAGAATATATCTGCCACATATTTTTATCTACATGTGATAAAAATATGTACATGTAATATCTAAAATGTGTAAGGAATTTAATTCAATAGCAGGGGAAAAATAACCTCATTAAAAATGGGCAAAGAATCTGAATATATATTTTCAAAAGGAAACCTACAATGGTCACAGGTAAACGAAAAAATACTCAACATTGCTAATCATCAGGGAAATGCAAATTACACCCACAATGAGCTATCACCTCACACCTGTTCAAGGAGCTATTGCTAAACAGACGGAAGACATGAGGTGGGGGGTGGGATGTTGGGAAAAGAAACCTTAGAGCACTGTTGGGGGATGTAAATCCCTGAGCCATTATGGAAAACAGTATGGAGGTTCCTCAAAACATTAAAAACAGAGCTACCAGATGATCTAGAAGCCCCACTACTGTTAAATATCTAAAGAAAATGAAGTCAGTATGTTAAAGAGATAACTACAGTCTTGTGTTTCCTGTAGCAGTATCCATTACAGCCAAAATATCCATTCAACCTCAGTGTCCTTCAGTGAATGAACAGGTAAAGAAACAAAACGGAATAACATTCAGTCATAAATAGAAGAAAGTTATGTCATTTGAAACAACACAGATGGACCTAGAGGACATCATGCTGAGTGAAATAAGCCAGCCATAGAAAAGCAAATATTGCATGATCTCACTCACATGTAAAATCTAAAAAAGTTGATCTCATAGAAGTAGAGATTGGAACGGTGGTTACCAGGGGCTGGGGTGTCTGATGAAAGGATTGAGAGGGAAGAATTAGAGGGATATTGGTCAAAGGACATAAAATTTCAGTTAGATAGGAGGACTGAGTTTAAGGGATCTGTTGTACAATGTGGTGACTATAATTAACACTATATTGTACAATGTGGTGAACTCTTGAAAAAAGCTGAGAGTGGTTGTAAAGTGTTCTTACTACAAAAATCACTTTACAAAGTAATGTATGTGTTAGTCAGCTGCATTTAGGCATTGTCCAATGTACACACATTCTCAAACATCATGGTATACATGATAAATACACACAATTATTTTTGTCAATTTAAAAATAAATACACAAAAATTAAAAGGCCACTGCATTATGTACAATTGATACCAGAATTTCGTCTTCAGTAGGTTCTTAATCTCAGTAATTCAAAGAATGAATCCACAGACCACAGATCAGTGGTAAGAGGGGATTTATTTACAGAAAAGAATACGAACATCAAAGCTCCTGGCAGAGAGAACCCAGGTCAGGGAAAAAAGTTCTCTCTCTCCGGGCTCTTTGTCCAGGGGCTCTATATTCACATGGGTTCCCTGCAGTTACATGAGGCCAGGATTTCATAACAAATGAATGGATACAGTCCTTTCTGCTCCAGCAAGAAGAATGAATGTATTAATGAATGGACATAGTCCATTCATGGAACTGAGGCCCAGGAAACCTTCCCATGCCTAGGAAATGGGGGTTCCTCATTCAGCCATAAATACAAGGGGAAGAAGACACTACGGTGCTAGTGTGTCCCCAGAAGTTGTCCGGCCCCTCTGGCTACTGGAGCCACTGGCAGGGGAGACCCATTTCCCCCATCCCCCCGACCCCTGTACCTACCTCCAGCCCATTCGTTCCTCTGCCAGCTGCCACCACACCAACACCTCCAAGGTGGAGGCGGCAGGTCCACCCCTCAGCTCCACCTGTCCTATATCACAATGAGGA
The DNA here is from genome assembly GCF_000181295.1 of Otolemur garnettii. Classification (NCBI taxonomy): domain Eukaryota; kingdom Metazoa; phylum Chordata; class Mammalia; order Primates; family Galagidae; genus Otolemur; species Otolemur garnettii. The sequence continues at coordinate 711,556 of NW_003852401.1, forward strand.
TGACCACCTTCAAAGAGCTCGAATAGTCATTATTTTCTACAGTATCTAGACCAGGACTTAGAAAAACAAATATATATAACCAGGAGGTCATTGAATGAGCATGGAATTATAGAAGGACCAGAATATGGGGCATTTGGACATTTGTTGACACTATATATATCAGAGGCAAAGGACATAAGGTTGGAATCACAAGAACTTTAATTAATATTTTGTGTTTATTTTAAAAAATTCTTTAAGCTCTGGTTTTTTTCATCTAAAAACATAAATAATACTCCCCTTACAGTGTTGTAAAATTTGAATAAGATAATTCATAGAACATACTTAGCCCAATGTTTGATTCATCCAGAGTGCTCAGCAAGTTACAACATCAGCTAGCATCATCATCATCATCATCATTGTTATATCCAGGCAGCCCAAAGCTACATCATTGCTGAGTTAAATGAGCTATATCATTAAAGAGTTATATTAATGAGCTACATCATTAAAGAGTTCAGTTATTGGCAGTTGGTATGCTCTAGTCCACCCGATAAAGGGACTGATGCAGTGACTCTTTCTGGGTATTATTGACTAAATAATGAAAAATTGTATCTGTCTGATTTTCATTTTTCTAGGTTCAGTGCAAATCAGCAATTCCCTTTATGATATCACAGAAGAAGTTACATTAATTAATATTTTGATCTACCTGAGATTTGAGAAACATCTTACTTTCCCTGGGCAATTTTTAGTTTCTCATGTTCATTTGAAAAATTGAAATAAAAATGCCTATGTCATAAGATTGGATGTGGATAGTCAATGATAGAATAAGAGAACATGCTTAAAGATTTCTAGCTCTCCAACTGGTGCACAGTATTAATAGTTTCTTTAACAATACTGATTTGATCTGCGTTTTTGTAAACTGTTCCTAAGAGTGGTTACTTGTGCTGAATCATTAGTATTGTTTCTGGTGAAGAAAGTCATATTTCCTGACCTTATCCCAGTTTGGGGAGGATACTCTGGACCTTGAAGCCACCCATGTCTGTTGCTATCATTAGCAAAATATAATTAAGTGTACTTAAGAGGAAATGAGAAACAAAATCATAAATATCTAGAAACAAGGATAGAACCCCCAAACCTCCTTAGATGCTTGTCTCAATAATGATCTTTTCTATTATAGTGAACAATTCATTAGAAAAACTAGATTAAAAGCAGTAGTAATTAGTTGTTTTAGTCTTTTTAGGATACAAGACAAAATTCTATGGACTGAGTGGCTTACAAACAACAGAAATTTATTTCTCACAATTCTGAAAACTGAGAAGTCCACGCTGGAGAGGACTGCAGGTGCAGTGTCTAGTGAGGGCCTGTTTCCTGGGTCACACATGGTGCCTTCTCTCTGTGTCCTCATGTGGGTCTGTTTAACAAGGGCATCGATCCCATTCATGAGGGCTCTGCCTTCATAACTTTATCACTTCCTAGATGCATTCACCTCCCTCCCCAATTCCACCACCTTGAGAGTTAGGATTTTAACAAATGAAATTTGCAAAGATATATTTAATCTGTAGCATTAGTCTTGTGCCATCTATTTCCTGAAATCCAGTGCTGATTGGGTCCTATAATTGGAAATAATTACCTGATGAGAGAGAGAGAGAGATGACGGAGAGATGATAACTAGGTATCAGTATGTGATTTAGTGTTTATTCTACCATATTTATGGAGTAAATTTTACCCAAGTAATACATTTCCATAAATATATATTAGACATGTCTTATGTGCAAAAGTCTCAGGCAGGGAGTATTATGTGCAGTTTGGGGCTTTAAAAAGATCATTGTGACTGTTGTGTGGGTGGAGAATGTAGAGGAACATAGGAGTAGACACAAGACAGTATGGTCTCGGGCTAGTGTTAAGAAAAGTCTTAGAGACCTTAAATGAAAGCATGTCTACTCTCCTGTGGGCGTGACTTTTCATAACTGAGCCTTTTGTATAACATGTGCCTTCTTGGAGACCTCATGTCTCATAACTTCTGGCTTTCTGTTTTTTCCCCAGAGTTGTTGAATCTGCTGGAAATCTAAGCATAGAAAAATTGGGTTCTATTATCAAGAAAAACATTTCCCCAAAGCTTTAAACCATTATGTGTCAATTGCTTACATATTTTTCTTATCATTTCTTTAATGAGTCTTAATGCTCTCAGAGAGATCTCTATACTAATAAATAAACTACCAGGAGATAAAGTACCAGGGATAAGAATTTCTGACTGGAATTCACAGAGGAAAATTAAAATTCATAGCAGTTGCAATTTGCAAAAGTTTTTCACTGGCTTCTAATAGCTAGGGATTCGTGATTAAAAAACAATGCAAATTATTTCTGAAACTCCTACTGAAAGTAAGAAGTAAAAAAAGTTTCGTGTTTTAAGGAAAGTTTTTTTCACTAGAGAAAAATACATCTCATCCCATCCTGACATTGTGTTCTTCCTTGTAATCCAATATTAGCACATTATTAGGATGAGATTGTTATCTCTGTAAGTATAGTAGCAGCACATATTGAAAGTCTGTAGGTGTTTGAAAAGAGAGTGCTTCAAAGTGGAAATTCATAACCTCTGATTATAAATTGCACACTATCATTCATTAGAATACGAAGATCTTCTTTTCATTATGGAAACACCGAAATTTAACACAGGTAGAAAGTAATTTTGATGCCCAGAAATACTAGACCCTATAAATAAAGCCTCATTTCTGCCCTAAGAGGAAAATAATATACAATCTGTCCTCTGTCTTTACCAATAAAAACCCACTGCTAGGCATGTGTCCAAGCTGACCAAGCAGTACAGAAACAGAAATACCATGGTTATTTTCATTTGGATCAGCATGTCTTCATCTTTGATTTATAACCTTTTCAGTTGAAATCTGGCCCCACAGAGAAGCAGGTAAAACTTCTTTTGAGAAGAAAAATACTACCTTAATAATACAAATCAAAGTCTCAATTTTTCTTCCTGGGTGAAAAAATATTATAAGTAAACAAAATGCCATGGTAATAAATAGTATAGCATCATTCTATTTTAAATGAAAATTTGGATTTCCTCATCCAACCCCCTTCCTTCCCCTCTGTCTTTCCCATCTCCTCAGTTAGAGGCACTTGCTATACAATACACTGTGGTCGTCATAGTGATAACAAATGAATGAAGTAATTAAAGCAAGTTTCAGTCTCGAGTCTCCATCAATAATGAAGAGCCCTTTACTCTTCCTTCGTATTACTCATCTCATCTCTAGATGCTTATAATAATATGAGCATTAAATGAATGTGCATGTGAAAGTGCTACGTAAACCTCAACTCAGGAAGTTGAGGTAAGTCTTATCTCAATTTATTTGCTTTATTTCATGACGATTCCTTAATCATGTTCATCTTTTTTTGCTTCTAAGGAGCACTACTGCCTTGTTTGTACTGTAATATTCTACTACCTAATTATTACTTTAATCACAAAGAATGCAAGTTTAGGTGACACTAAATAGCATGGCTCCGGTATAAAGAAATAAGAGGAGGGTTCTCATTCTGTTTCAGTATTTTAATCTCATATAAGTGCATGTTTATTATAAAAATACAAAACTATAGAAACTGACAAATTAGAAAATAAAAATTGTGATGAAAATACTACTGGAAACACTTTGGTCACATGTTAAAAAAATTTTAGAAATATGTAATTGTATATCACATACTACTTTACAATTTACTTTTGACATACAATAAAATATAATCTGTTCATCCAACATGCAAAAATTTATTAAATATCAGCAAGTTCCAGGTAATCTTCTAAGCTCTAGGCTGTAGCAGTAAATAATCTAGATTAGCTCTGGATATGTTAGAATTATTTTTATAGCCACATGTAGAGATCTACCCACATATATAGCAGATATACTGTAACATATATGTGCAAACCTCACTAATGGGCATTCAGGCTATTTCCAATGCTTCACAATTAGACCAAAAAAAAAAAAAGGAGCAAGGTATTATCAGTATATGCATCTTTCTACATTTATTTAAATGCTAATTAAGAAAAATTGATAAGGTAAAATTATTGATACTCATTTTACTAGATATTGCCAAATTGCCATTGGGAAGTAGTATAAATTTAAATTCCCGGGAATCTAATTTTATCATATAAATGTCTTATAATACAAGCATTTTGCTTCTCTGATAGGTAAATAGTGAACTCGTAGCTTAAATTTTTTAAACTTTATTAATAATATTGAGCATTGGGGGTTATTTTTCCTCCTTGGTATTTAGGAATTTTGTATATCCTGGATTTTAGTTCTTCAGTTTCTAGTTATATTGAATTATTTTCTTTTGACATTGTTGCCTGTTTATGTTGTTTAAGGAATACTGTTAGGTGATTTTGATTTTGATTATTTAAATAAATCAGTGAATCAGTGATTTCCTTTGTGGCTTTCAGATTTGTCATGTTTCAAGCACTTCCGACACCACATTACAAAAATATCCATTACATTTTCTCCAGTATGTTTGCCTTGTCATTGTTTTACATTTAAATATTTGGTTCACTTCAAATTTGAGTAAGGGGTAAAGTAAGGCTCTAGCTTTACTTGTTTCAAACAGCTTCTAATTGTCCAACTGACATTTAGTTAGTTAATAGCTAATTCACTTTTCTACTAATTCTAAATGCCATCTTAATACATATGGCATTCTCATACATACTTGGGTTTATTTGGAGGCTGTCTCTTTTGTTCCATCGTCTAAGTTCATCTGTGTTGCTCATAAAGGAATACCTGGGCCTGAGTAATTTATAAAGAAAAGAGGTTAATTTGGCTCACAGTTCTGCTATACAGGAAGCATAGCATCCTCGACTGCATTTGTTGAGGAACTCAGAGTGTTTCCACTTATGATGTAAAGTGAAGGGGAGCCAGAATATGTAGAGCTCACCAAGATCACATGGCAAGAAAAGGAGGGGATGGAGGTCGCCTAATTATGGAAGTCAGGCTCTTTATAACAACCAGTTCTCTGAGCAATTGATAAACCCTGCCCCTCCAACCCCACAACACCCAGAGAGTGCATTGATTTATTCTTGAGGGACCTGCCCAATGACCCAAACACTAGACCCTACCTCCAATATTGGAGATCAAACTTCAACATGATGTTTTGACAGTCACATATCCAAACTATGGCATACATTAATCTGCTTACTATGGCATACATTAATCTGCTTATTCTTTTGCCAGTACCATGCTCTATTAAATCACTATCACTCTACATCTTATGTTTGGTATGGTTATTAAGCCCTTGTTACTCTTAAGATGTATCTAATCCAATACTATATATTTGTTCCCCTAAATCAATTTTAAAATAATTTTGCTGGAATTTTATGAGGGGAGATTTCATTCCAATGTTAATGTAGGGAACATTGATATATTTATGATGTTCAATCATCTGGTCCAAGAATGAAATGTATCGATATATTCATTTCATTGTTTTGAGTTTTCTAATTATAAAATCCTATCAACTTCAAATGACAATAGTATTTTCTTCTTTATTTAAACAGTCATAACATGTTGTCTAATTATATTTGTTAGCACAACCAGAATAATGTTAATTAATATTATTATTGGTAAAAAAAATAAAAAATAGCCTTAAGTCAACCTTAACTTTATTATTAGACCTTCTAGAATATGACCGTTAAGTCAAAACTTCTTATTGACTTTTGGCATTTTTTTTTATCTTTTGATGTATATACATAATGTATATATATGTGTGTATATGTATAAACATAAATTCCTATTTAGCTAAGAAAGTATTAAATGGTCCTTATTTATTAAAGATTTTTATTAGAAAAGAATGTTGAATTTTTATCAAATGCCTTTTATACATATGTTAAAAGGATTATGTGGTTCTTTTCTATTATTACAAAACTGAATAATAGTTATTGATATCCTAATATTGAAATATCTTTACTATTAAAGAATAAACTGCTGTTGATCACAATAAATTGTTCATGTGATATAGTGATGGATTTTATTTAGAGTTTTTCATTCATCATAGTAAATGAAATTATTATACAATTTTCTCAGAATCTTTGCTTTCTCAGAACTTTGTATAGGTGTTACTATGGCTTTTTAAATAATCAGAACTTGTCCTTTATTTTGTTCTATTATGAAATATATAAAATAACATTAGATTAAGTGTTCCTTTAAGGATAAAATATTTTAATTTGAAACTAAGTTTGGCAATATTTTAGGATAGTGCTCTCAGGGGGTCCTCTTTATCAAACCACAGTCAGTATTTATACATTCTCTGTCTTTTGCTAGGTTAGGCTAGCTAGTATAAATTTATTCTATTACTGTCTTTTAAAGTATAAACGCTTTAGTTTTTATTCCTAATTTATTTTTGTTTTAAATTTTTTTTAAATTTTTATACATTTAATTTTGGGTTTTGTTCCCTCCTCTTTTTTTCTCCAAGTCTTTGGTAGAGAGCCCTTATTTTGTATTAGTAATAGATGGAGTAACAGTGGGCAGAAAGCAGGGTAAGCTCTAGGGTTGCTTGTTGCTTTCGTAGAGTTGCTATTTTATCTATATTGAAGGAAAACGAATTGTAGGGAGAATTTTCTAGAGGTGAGTGTAATCCTCCTAGTTACTATAGCCCTGCCAGAACAATGCCATCAGTGTGCTTTTTCAGAATTTTAGCCCCTACCTTCGTATCAATCCAATTAGACTCTTGATGTCTAAAGTCTTTTTTCAATTTTGACCCTAACCTGACATTTTCAGGAGTGAATAAAATATAGACATCGAAAACAAAAAATATTCCATTGTCATACTTTGAAGATCTTGTAACAATCCCTACGACTATATTAATTTGATTTTATTTATATTGCTTATCTTAAAATCAAATATCCCAGTTATCTTTGGGGGAAGAGCTAATTTTCTTTTCCACTATCTTTGTGACCTTGCACAGTTCATCTGCCTTCTTTATAACTATTCCCTCTACTGTATGGTGGAGATAATGATGGTATCTATCTTATAAGTTTATAAGGAGTGCACTAGGTGAATTAGTGTTGGTTAAAGTCCTATGTGAGTGCTGTGCATGTAATTTGGCACATAGCGAGAACTCTTGACATGTCCATTTCAGAAAACATGGTGATCACTGTGGTAATGTGGCGATGTCAGGAAGATAAAATGACTATGAGGAAATTGTGGCTGGTTCTTCTGTGCAGTTCTGACACATCCTGAAAGCAGGGATTCGTGGGCCAGAGACAGCATCCAGTTGGTTGAGAATCCAGGCAGAGCTGAAGACTGACTGCTTGCTCTTGCCCTGCGGGTGGTTGCATTGGAAGGGGGCTCATTGTAGAAAGCTGGCAGTTCATGACTGAGGGCCCCATGCTTCACTCCTGCAGTGACTGGCACCACTCAGTGCTGAGTAGGAACAGACTTGCTCTCCAGAGTCTACTTAAAAATTGAAAATAGAACTTTATTAAATCATTTTTGACAATGCCATACAACTGTGTCCCTTCCCATCTGTCTACTCAACACAGACACAGAGATTGGAGTTAACCTTAGCGCTGAGAAAATCAGCCAGAGAGCCTCAGGCCTGTATAGCCGGGGAAAGAGAAAGAGTCTTATTAGGAAGAATTCTGATCAAGGAATCCTGGGATATTGAGTCTGGGAGAGAATAAAGTAATTTCTGCCACTTTTGCTGAAGCTGTTTGTGAAAGAAATAAAAAGGAAATCATTTTTAAAATTGAGAACTATATAAAAATCATTTAAAAAATGGATAAGACAGGGAGCATAGTGAGCTTAGGTTTAAATGTCATGTTCAGTGAAATGAGAGAGAAGGAATGAGAGAATGGAAGGGGGAAGGGAAAGAAAAAGAGGGAAAAAGAATTAACATACGTTTTGCTCAGATATGGAGCAGATGTTTTCCAAGTGTTCACAAAAATAGGTCAAAGCACATCTCAGAACTCAATTAGCGTGCAGACATTCAGGCCTGACTCTAATTAGAAATCAAAAATTCATCTTTTAAATAGATATGCTAATGTGGTGGTCTTGATAAAGTAATTTGATGTTCTTAGAAACTCCTATATAAACATCTTATTTTATAGAGTACTTCACACTCTGCAGTGTTAGAGAACTGCTTAAAATACCCAAAGTATGCAAATCCATACCTCATAATTTGAACTACAAATTATCCAGTACATTGGGATCTCCCTGAAGTTACCCCTGCGCCCTCTCACTCTCCCTCAACCTTTGTCTCCCTCCCACACACCCTAAATATTCTCGACTTCTAGTAACCACTGGGTTTCTCAAATGACCTAACTATCTGTGTAATCCTGGTTCAGCTAACACTGAAATAACACAGTGAAGGATGGCAAAAAAAGAAGAGGTGACATATTGCTCTGCTTGGACGCTTTCTTTAATGGCATGACAGCATCTCATGCTTATTCCCACCTCTATTCTTTTTTGTGTTCCTTTATTTCAGAGAAATTAATTCTGAGTCTTGCTATCTCATCTTTCAAAGATTTGTATTGCTCTATTCTCCCTGCTGGACAAGATGAACTATAGGAGTCCATCTATTTTTTTTATTTCCCATTTTATGTTATTATTTGTATTGTTTCAGATTCCTTGAGGATACGAAGAATTAGGTTAAACTGTTTGTATTTGGTAGGTAAAGTCCCTATTATAATTGGCCCTGCCCTCAAGAAGTGTGTCATTCCACCTCATTACAAGTGTGAGGTGGAATACAGGGTACACAAGCACCATGATAAATTGTGCTAGAACATACGTGCCATGATCAAAAAATGGTACATAAGTCCCTTCCAGAGGGACGTGGTCTACTGAACTAGGGGGAGAACATTTGGTCATTCTTTTAGTTTGCATAAAAGCGGGATGTAGAGAATGGGCTGCTCAGGGGGTCCTGGGTATGCTCTGTGCTGAGATGTTGCTTATCTTGACTTCTCTGGACAAACAGGTGGTATAAGTCTTTGTAGTTATCTTGTGGCTGCAATGAGATTCCACCATTTCTGAGGAAGAAACTCAAAAGGAATGGTTAATACAACAGAAACTTACAAAGTTTGGGTCAGCAAATTTGAGTCTGCTAGGCTTATCTTTTCTGCCCCCTCTGAAACTGCAGCTGCTTAAGTTACTGGTGTTGCGATAAAACTCACCCTGTGGCGCCAGCAATTCAAGGCCACTTACAGCAGCCAGCTCTAGCCACAGTGTGAACACTGAAAACTCATTTGAAACATAAGGGAAGTAAAAACACTATTTAAAAAATTGTTCTCGCTTATAGAGCTGGTTACATTACTGCCTTCTCTTACTCTATCACCACCCTCCAGCACTTAGCCCAGGCCTCCACCTAGGCTGTAGACTTTTAACCATTTGTGGGGAACTGAACTGTTGAGATAAAGTATACCATTTATTGTCCCAATTTTTTTAAAGACTAAAATTGACTCTTAGAAAAAATTTTACATATTGAAACTCTTATTTTTGGAATTATGGATGACGTTAAGCTATGTCCTGAAACCATGAGAATCTCAGAAGTGCTTTTTAAAACTTTCTATTCTCCGGCTCTGCCCCTGAAAGATTTTGAGTCGATAGTTTGGCATAGATCCTGGGAATTTGTGTCTTTAACAACCATCCAAGGGGATTGTAGTTTGTAGCCTAGTTTGAGAAGCACTGTAGTAGGCAAGATAAGCCTGTATCTGGAAAGTCCTGGGGGAAAAAAGTATTCTTCCCGTTTAAAATTATAATGCATTTCATTCCCAAGGTCGAGGAAATAGTAGACACTTACATAACATACAACATTTCCGTAACATAAATGCCTTTATGTAATTATTGAAAGACTTTAAAGATCAGAGGGTTATAAGCTAACTTTAACTATTTCCCTCTCTATTCAACCCTCCATGCATCTCCATCCATTTACTTCTCTGCCTACCTACCTACCTCTCTCTTTATCTACTGTCTGATGTATCTATTATGAAGCTTTTGGCAAAAAGATTTAAAGCATTTCTGCACAAATAGTTTCTGCTTTCTAAGTTTTAAGCACATGCTACAGCAGAAAGACACAACCAAAACTTTTATAAAAACTAATAGGAGCTGGACAGTTGAAGAATCACCTCTATTTCACTGAGTTTTTTCTTTGGATTTAAAAATTTCTTGGGATCTAAATTGTTTGCTTCCTTTTCTTATGAGCAATTTAAGTCACCTAATAGGCAGTTCTTATAATAGAAAAATGTACTTGATATTGATGCCGAGGCCTCATTTTCTCATTTTCATCACTAGGTCTTCCATTTATGTGCTTCTGTTCTGTGTTAAATATTTCCTCTTTTGTTTATCTCTTGGTGCTTATCTTTGGCACATAAAACGCAACTGAAAACCTTCTCATTCATTACTCAGTCCATATTGAAAATGTCAAGCAATTTGATTCACTAGTTCATCCCTCTATTTCCTTAACTAATTTAAGCCTATTTGCTCATTTGCCTGCTCCTTCCAATTTATTTTACAGCTCTGATCCTCTGCTACTTAAAACTGAAGAGATGTGATTTTATTAGACTTCCATATAAAAGGGATTATCAGTTTCAAGATGTGAGTTATCTGGGCAAATCCAAAATAGCACTTAGCCTTTCTCCATCTAAAACATGACTGGCTCTTCATTTTCCAGTCATTAGACTTACCAATTTTGCTTTCTTTGACTCCCTAGGACTATTCAATAAATGCAGCAACTTTAAATAGCTGTAACTATTCCATTAGGAAACAAAGCTAAAAATGTGGGTCTAGTGTCGATGTTAAGTTCTGAAATTGCCCCACAACTGCTGGTTGTTGTAGGTTTAGAGACCTAGAGAGATTTTTGAATAGAACTAGCTTGCCGCCTATGTTGGGCCTCCCCAAGGTGAGGAGGACAGATAGCTAATTACCTCAACAGATAGCTAATTAAGAGGCTCCCCCTTAGCTTTGCAGTTCCAGAAATTTAATTTCTGCCAATGCATCTGGAATGGACAAGACCGCAATCTACTGGAATAAAGTTTTGAATAACAAACTCCTCATAAACCACGTTAGAAAGTTATTAATTCATAATGAGAATTGACTACCAGCTGAACCAATTTTTAAGTTATCTGATAAGTATTTCCATTCCAGGTAGGGAAAGGAGAACGAAAAGGGTAAAATGTATATATTAATAGTAGAAGTTTAGTACCAGGCAGAGAGCAAGATCAGTAGGAGTATTGGGATGAAAAGGGCTAGTGTCCCCAAACTATCAGATGGAATCATCAACAGTTAAGTGCAGTCCTGCCAGTCAACCCAAAATCCTTAGGATAAGAGAATCAGAGATCTCTCTCCTTAAGTCAATTCTCACTACTCACAAATAAACTGAGATTCCATTTCCCGCCTCTTGTTAGCCTAGTCTGTCTTCAGGTATGGAAATACTATTGGTAAGATAATTACTTTCTCTGACATAAATCATCTTATATACCATGTTTCTGAGCCATACCCTTTACTATGGACATGAAACATATGAAATCATTATATAAAATTTTTGTAGAAAAGTAGAGTCAGGAAGAAATTCACTCAAGGCCGTACAGCTTACAGCTAGGATTCAAATCCAAATCCATCAATAACAAAATCCGTGACAGTTTTTTCTCTACTTAAAATACTTTAAGAAAACAATACACACAACTAATTTCATGAATTGGTTTGATTCCTTTCACTCTTAGAGGATAAACTTATCAGGAAATTCTGTAAGTGCCTTTGTCATTTCCCATATATGTTAGTAATACGTTCTAACTTTAATTGCTTTACAGGAGGTAAACTGCATCATTTCCAAAGGAAACGATTGGTCTTTGTGAGGTATACAAGAAAAGAGAGGAAGTTTGCCAACAAATATGCTATTAGTCCATGAAATTCTTCTTGGTTGCTTGGCAACCTAGAAATGTGCTAAAGTAACATATGTTTTTTTCCCTACATTTTCCAATAAGGGCTTCACTTGGTAACAACTCTAGCTAAGAATCATGCTTAACCATGAAATATCATTACGTGCATACACTAATATGAGGAGATTGTGATGTTTTCTCTTTGTACCCTCATATCAATCTGAATTTTTTTAAGAGTGCTATTGAAAAATTCAGGGGGTAGGGATAACTCTGTCTGTGGGTTTACAAAGAGCTTCACAGAAGACATTTTGAGTATGGTTTTAAGGTATGAGTAGTAGTTTGCCAAATGGAAATGGCCTTCAGTAAAAGAAAACTTCATGGGCAAATGTACAGAAGTTTTAATTACTGAGGCTGGAATAGAAAGAAAAGATAGGAGACTTAAATAATGTGTGTATACTCAAAGGAGCATGTGATAAGAAGTATGGCTTCTGTCTTCTGGGAAATAAGATGTCCTATGAGAATTTTTAGGTGATAGTGAAAAGTGATTTCATTATTTTGCAAACAAAAACACCTCTGAGTTTGTGTTGCAGATTAAACTTTTCATGTAATTGAAATAGGGGTGGGTGGGACAAGTGTTTCTGGTTTCCACTGGCAGAATATCCCCATGCCTCAACATCCATAGAGAACATTAAAGAGCTTGTTATAATAACTCAGATATTTCCTTTTCTTTTGACTTGTCTGCTGGTTTTTAAGTCTATTTAGGTCTTTATGATTTACATTATCTTCAGTGGGTTATTAAGGTTTTATTTATCCTGAGGGACCAAGATTACCTTGGAATTGTTGTATATGTCTACATGTACATTGTTCTTATAGAAAAATAATTTTGGCTTTTAAGGGACTTAAAAAATATAAGAGGAGTGCTTATACATGAATTGGATGGTATAGCATAAACATTTTCAATTAATGATCACAACACTAAATGTTATCCAAGAGGATTAATAAATGAGCTCAATAGTCCTTTTTGATAGTTCAGAATGACCTTAATTTTGCCCCTTTTTCCTTAAAACCAAAATGTGAATTTCTCTCTCCTTATACTTGTAGTGTTCACTTATTTTTTCTTATTTTTTTCATTTTTTTATACTTTTTAAACATTCAATATACACATCTCAAAGTACTTTATAAGCAATTTCTGTAAACCTTTCCGGCAGTAAAATTTCTTTATATTTTAAATTAAATCTCACAGTAGGAAGAAATAAATTCAATGAAAAGGGCCAACTGAAAAACCTAAGCATTTCTATTGTTAACCATGGAAAATGCTTCACTTTCTTCTCTTTAATTAAAATCTACATTTCTCTTATCAGTTTTGCTTTCTACATTTGTGCCCCAGTGAATATCCAGGAATGTAGCTGATATACCAGGCTGTTGTCATCATTGGATGAATAGAAGAAAGGAATAAATTAAAATGAAAGCTATATTCCACCCACAGAAATTGAGTTAAGGGTTCTTTATTCTATATGCGTATGTGTCCACCATGTGTATACACTATATAAATAGTGTATGGAAACTGGGCTTTAACCAGCTCTAGAAAGTTGCTGGAAGCTAAGGTTTCTTTTTTTGCAAAGAGCAGATTGCCAATGGCCAACAGTACGTCTCTGGTGACTTTTTTAGTATTAACTGAGGTGCCAGCAGAGTCCTCAGTAAGGTCCCGACCCTGGTATTCTCTGCATCGCTTAGTTGCACAATTGTGGCTGTCAGTCTACAGTGGCAGATAATGATGCACTCAGCAGGGCTGTGCTAAGTTTTTTGATACTTAACTAACCTGAAAAATTGCTTCAGGCATGATGGAACAGACCACTCCCTCCTGGAAGCCAGGCCTTTTCAAGGATCAGAAATAGTGAAGGGACAGACTCTCAGTGAAACTGACCATAACAGAAAAATAAGCCGTGCTTTTCTGGGACAAATAATAGTCCCTTACATAACGCAGATGGGGTTGATATTTTTCTCACCTTATTTATCCCTTGGTTTTTTTATGTAACTCCAGTCTTGTGCAGAATTGTTGATACATATATTCATTGAAAATAACCATGAACATATTAGTCTATATAAATTCTTTAGGATTGGTTATTACAATGCTTGTTTTATATGCTTATTAATATTAACATTATTAAGCTTTTATATGATATTCTTAAAAGAGTCCCAAGGACATAAGTTTCACTACAAAAGGAAGTAGAATAAAGTTTATGATTATTTTAATGAGTCACTGAAAAAATGCCTTCTTTTCAAAGCAAGGCTGTAATTCTTTAATCAAAGACTGGGGGCAATGAAAGAAAATCACATTATCTCACTGCATCACTTATAGTGGAGTCAAACGTGAAAATGGCCTCACAGAGAAAGATGCATCAGTTCTGCATTTGATGAGACGGACAGAATTAAATCTCTTAATTCCCAGATTCATCACAGACTAGTTCTTTTGGAAAGGCAGCTTTCTTTGTCTCCCTTATTGCATACATGTAGACAAAGCACATTTTATAATTTCCAGTTATGTCTGTTAATAGAGATGGGTATTTGTCAGGTATTTCAGTTTCTTTTGAAATAAAAGCAAAAGAAAAGTATCAGTAGAGTCCAGAGAGAGACACTGAGCAGTGTTTTAGGGTAATTGAAGATTGATTTGTCTTTAATCGTTCGAGAAGTCAGATACTGCAGACCAGAGTCTTAAGTTAGAGTGGGCTAAGATCAAATCTTGGTCACTGGTTACTTGTAAGTGTCAAGGTAAACTTGAGCAAATTTATTTACTGTTCTCAGGGATGGTTTTATTTTTTATCTATAAAATATTGGTATCTACTTTCTAGACTTTTTGTAGGGATGAATTCTCGATAATGCATGTAAAGCATTTAGTAACAAAGAGCTTGGCACCCAGTTATTAATAGTAACTATATATCTTAGAGGAATTTTATTCTATTTCCTAAATGTAACACTTTCATATTTGTTTCCTGAAACAAACTAAAACATACTCTCTTATTGAGTTTCATATGTTGAGCTTGATTAATTATTTAGGGATAAGCGATTTTATTCACATAAATTCTCAGGAAAACCTTCTCTAAGCTCATGGAAACCAAGGAATAGAGAATATTTTTTAAAGTAATAGTAATATACTAGTTTTATCATTAAATAAAGTTTTAATTTTTTTTTTCTTTTAGAGACAGAGTCTCACTTTGTTGCCGTTGGTCGAGTGCTGTGCCATCACAGCTCACAGCAACCTCCAGCTCTTGGTGATTCTCCATCCAACTTAGGTGATTCTCTTGCCTCAGCCTCCAAAGTAGCTGGGGCTACAGGTGCACAACACAACACCCAGTTCTTTTTTTGTTGCAGTCTGGCCAGGGCCAGGTTCAAACCTGCTACCCTCGATACATGGGGCCAGCACTCTACTCACTGAGCCACAGACACTGTCTAAGTTTTACTATTTCTTTATTTAAATGATCCAAATCTTAAAAGGTCAAAAACCTAGCTTTTCATTTTATGAAGAGAGCAAATGAGCAAATTAGAATTGAAAAAAAGTTTCTGTAAAGTATATATTGGCTTTTCCATGTTAAAAAATCTAATAAAAATACCAAGAAAACAGTATATAAAATGATTAAAAGGTCCTTGCTCCTAGGAAATTTCTAGAACTGACTCCTTTAAACTCAGTATTCTAGAGCAGACACTGAATATGAGTGAGCAGGACATGAAAACAACAATAAACCAGCTTTCCAGGTTAATTCTGGAGGCCCAGCTTTTCTTGATTAATTTCTATAAGAGCAGTGTTACTAAGAAGATGTGCAGGATCATTTTAACTCTCAAGCACTCTTATCCCACAAAAATGTTTAACATCTTTTTTAACTTAAAATAGTTAAACATATGTCTACTTAGATATTATAACTTGTGCTCAAATTGTATACAATTATACTATTAAATTGTGTTAAATGTGTGTTAGTCAAGGTTCTTAAGAGAAACAATCAGCTCTGTGCATGTGTTCATTATATGTTTGTGAATATATAAAGGTATTTATTATAAGGTTAGCTCACAAGATTTGGAAGGCTTGGACATCCCAAGATCTACAGCTGGCAAACTGAACACCCAGTATAGCTTCAGTCCAAGACCTGAAACCTAGGAGAGATGGTCGTGTAAGTTCTGGTTTAAGTCCAAGTCTAAAGGCAGCTTAGAGATAGGCAGAGAGCATATTCTCCCTTACTCAGCCTTTCTGTTCCATTCAGGCCATCCGCAGATGGAATAAAGCCCTCTCACACTGGGGAGAGCAGTCTTCTTTACTCAGTCCGCCAGTGCAAATGTTAATCTCATCCAAAACACCCTCAGAGACACACCAGAATAATGTTTAGCCAATGTTTATCTGGGCACCCCATAGCCCAGTCACATTGACACATAAAATTAACCAGTACCATATGGGATAAGGTACATTCTAATGAGATTATTGAAGGTCATTCTAATGAGATCTGAAGGACCTTTCAGAGAAGGACCTCAGAAATTGAGAGAACTTAAAGTCTCTGAGGATTTTAAAACAACAGCAGAACAGTTGTCTCTAAGGATCACCCTAGACAGGCCATGTTGACATTCATCAGAGTAAAAAAGTCCTGATTAGAGTGGGAAAGCAGAGGGTGATCCTGGGATCCTGGTGTCCCTGCCAAGCAGCACTGACAATTCTATGACTCTTAACTGGGAGAAGCAGAGTGATTCTCAATCTAGCTTGATACACAGATTTGTCTTAACAGCTAAAGACCCAGTGTGGAAATCTGGAGAGGGTGGTACTGGAAGTACCCTATACAGAGACCAGGTGAGGCTGCTGGGCTGTAGGAAAAAGGAAGAAATGCCTTTTTCTGTTTCATGCAATATCCATCTGAGCCAGCAGTAGTCCTGTTACTGATATCATACACCAGGACCCATCACCTACTGTTACAGGTCCTGTTATTATACACCAAGACCCATCATCCTCACAATAGCTTTTATAAAATATCCTGTAATATTGTAATTAACTAGCATGATAAGTCAAGGTATACCCAGACCTAAAATTTGTCACATGTTCCTGGTGGAATCCATCATACTATACAAAGTAAAGTTACAAAGTAGTTCATAGTACATTAGAAGAAACCTTAGAAATAAGTTATTTTATCTTCCTCTAGCCCTCAAACTTTATTGCTTAACTTCTAGGTGCTGGATGGGCCTCTGTTCTTATGGAGCTTACCTTGCAGTAAAGGGAAAAAAGACAATATTTTAGTAAACTTTGTAAATAATGAGATAATTGTAGTTATGACAAGAGCTATAAAGAAACGGGAAAATGGAAGAGAAAATCACTGGTACAAGCCTTAGATTTGGGGAGGGAGGGTCTTTTTAGGACAGTAGGTTGAGATGTAGCTGCAGCTGAGGGAAGTTCTGGGGACCACATCTGAATCTGAGAGGGAAGGGCAGTATCATAAAAAAAGATCAACGCATGAGAAAGGAACCAGGTCTGAAACTGGTCAGGGAGGGGAAGCCAAGAATGTGGAATGGACCATGTTGTAAGGTTTGAATTTCATTCTAAAATTCATCAGAGACCACTAAAGGGATTGAAGAATGGAAGGGAAATACTCAGATTTTCATTTTTTGTTCTGAATTTTATTATTGAATAGATACTAGAGCAGCAGTGTTCATGAATAAAACAATAAAAAATTGGCTTTTGTTAACTTTTGCCATTTCTGTCCTCTGAGTCTGTTTCCATGTTTGTTCATGGCTGTTCCCCCATGTGCTTCCTTTAATCTTCTTTCTTTAATCATTTTATTTTTTCCTTCTGTCTCTTCTTTGAATTCCATTAGCTTGCTTTGTCTCTTCTCTTTTCTTTGTCCAAATGTCTCTCTCTTGAATTCTTGTATTTCCTCTTTAGCATCATCTTCGATGGCATTTACTTCATATGTTTATTTACACCTAGGTGAAATGTTTGGTTATAATTTCGTATGCTCCATTGTAATTTTTTCTCGAGAGTATTTTTTATGTATTGGTATGTTTTGATCCTTTTACCTCCTTATTTATAGAGTATCTTTGTAACAAAACTGTGTCCATTACTGTTTTGTTACTTGTGGTTGAACATGTAAGATTTTGCTGGAATAGCTATTTGGAAAAAGCCTTTGGTTGTGAGTATAGGTGGACTTCTGCTCCAGGGTTCCCTCTTAACCTTTTAGATATAGATTGTTTCCTTTCTGTATAGAGCTTCTAAGTATATCTGTGTAGTTGTAGTTAGCTTTCTTTTGTCCCCCTAAATCTAATCTATGCAGTCATTTCTCCTGTTAACCTTGTAAGCCCTGTTCTCTGTTCCTCTACCATGACTGTCATGAAGGGAAACAGCCCTGTTGTCCAAGACAATCTTTTAAATAGATTTATTTTTTGTTCCATGGTCTTTGATTTTCCTCTGCTATTATACCCATTACCTATTCAACTGCTGTCCTTAGAACTCAGCCCTTTTCACTACAACTCCAGCATCAACATTAGCTTTCACATTGCAAGGGGTTCCTTGCTCTTAAGAAGTGTTATCTGCGCTGTGTTTTCTGAAATCCTCTACCACTGGGTCTCCATACACTTCCCACTAGTTACCCTTCCTCCAGGGTGGCTCTACCTACATCTTAATAGCGTTTGGTAGCAATAAAGTATCTTTTGGTATTGCAGCTACTTTCTATTTCCTAATGTTTCTGGAAATTGAAATTAAGCATTTACTGTCATTTTGTGTTTGTTTTTCTTCATGTGTAATAGTTTCTAAGTGGAGAGGTAGGATGTTTTAGGATAATGATAACCATATAAGAGAACTACAGTCATGTGCACCTCTCTCTCTCTTGATTACTGCAACTACTAAACTGCTAAGTGAAAAATGGGTTATTGGGAAATAAGAATAGATATAAGGAGAAGCTGAAGCAGCACCAGTAGTCCAGACTACAATGACTGCAATAAGACTTCAGTATGGCAGAAGAGAAGATGAGTCAATGGATTTGAGATACATTTCAAACACAGAGTGTGTAGGACTTGGTGAGTTGAGAGTGGTATATAAGGGAGAAAAAACAATCCGGGAATGGTCCTGGGTTTTTAGATTTGGGGGAATAGGGTAGACAGTGGTGTTATTTGTTGTTAAGTTGTTTTTGGACATGTCATATTAAACAGTAGATAATATTGTAAGACATCTAAGAGGAAATAAAATTAGTGATGGCTCTGGGTTAGAGATATAAATTTGGACATTAACAAATTATACATGGCATTTTAAACATGGAGTTAGATGAAATCACATTTGGAGAGAGTTTAATGAAAATAAAGATCTCAAGATCAAACCCTAAAGGATACTAACATTTAAAATAAAGGGAACTAGAGAGGGAAAAAGAGGAGATAGAACAGGGTTGACACAGTGGTAGATAAAAAGCCTCATGTTGCTTAAAACACATTTAAATTCCATGACCCCTGCCTCTAAGCTGCCCATCCGTGCTTTCTGAGCTTGTCTCTTAACATACTGCTCTTCAGCTCATGAGCTAAGATAACTAACACCAAAAATTCACTCTGAGGCTGGACTCAGTGGCTCACACATATAGTTCTAGCCCTCTGGGAGGCTGAGGGAAGAGGATCCCTTGAGCTCAAGAGTTTGAGACCAGCATGCAGCCTGAGCAAGAGTGAATCCCCCATCTACAAAAAGAGAAAAAAATACAAAATAAAAAAATAGCAAGGCCTGGTTGTGTATGCCTATAGTGCTAGCTACTCAGGAGGCCAAAGCAGGAAGATTTCTTCAACCTGGAGTTTCAGGTTGCTGTGAGCTACACTGATGCCATGGCACTCTAGCCTACGGCAACAGAGTAAGACTCTGTCTCAAAAAAATAAAATGAAATCAAAGAAAATTTACTCTTAGTGTATGAATATACCTGGAAAGTGATATTTGTAATATTTTAGGTGTAATTTTATGTACTATCTGTACATTTTTAACTATAGTTTTTTTATCTCTGATCCAGACCTTGCCTTTAGAGCTCACATATCATTCCTCCCATGATAGATCTATATTAACATGAATTATATGATGTTTTCTATTTTCTGATGACAAACTATAGCAATAGATCACCATAAAAGTTTAAATATGTAAATAATCATAATTGCATAATGTATGATTAATATATCTGGCACTTAATAATATATATTTTCAAGAAAAGTAACATAATTTTTGATATTTTACATCTTTTCTTGTTCTTTTATCTTCTTAATCTATTCAAAGGTTACTGGTGAATAGGACAATCTCTGCTTTCTTGTGCAATTTTGTTCAAATAATCCTCTTCTTAAGAAATGTCAGCCGCTTTGTGGCTTGACATAATGAGGCAAAGGCTTTTTCAACCTTCTTCTGTATTTTTGTGACATTTAACTTGCTTATTCTTAGGGTATTTATGTTAAAAAATGTATGGGCTGAAAGTCTTACCCACAGCTCACTGAGTTTTCTTCATGAATGTGGAGATTACCTTTCCATGAACAAGGCAGTCTGCTCACATTGATGTGATGTCTCAGTTTAGGACACAGGGACTGCTGTTGCTATTCCCATAAGTGCCCACTGAAAGAAAACAGGTCAAGGTCAGCTTTGTTTTCCCTTTGAAAAGTGTAGCACCCAAAGGAAGGGCAAAGAGTGCTCTGGGACCTTAATGACGTAAAGTATGTTCCACTTCATGGAACAACAGACTAAAATGGAGTTTCCGTCAAGTCAGAATAAGAAAACCAAGAGCAGCTATAGTTTTGTTACATGTGAATCTAATTTATAAAAGTGATGGAATCTGACTTAAAGGAGTAAAAATGGATAAAGCAGTTACAGAATAATTTTCTTTAAATTCTACCTAAATTTTTTTACCTATCAAACCATGTAATGTCAGGAAATCTAAAGAGCTGACCATAGAGATAAAAATTGTCTAGCTGAAGTCCCTGCAATGGTTGTAACTTTGACTGCTGAAACCCTTGGCATTGGCTGTCTTGCCTTAGAAAGTCTCTCTGAGTCCTTCTTTTGGTTGAAAATATAATAGGGCTGGAAGAAACCAGATTTTTTTCTACATTGTGCCATTACATCCTTCAATAGCTATACAAATAAATGTGTATAGCTCAATTCATACCTTTATAGCCCATTCTATTTACACAGAAATTTAGAGGTAGCTTTTAATAATTCAGTCAATATAATAAACTAGGGTGAAAAAGCCAAGATCAGGAAACATAGGTAACATAAAGTACAAGATGGGAGAAGATTACATGCATATAATGAAGCATTACATGTCAATAAATGTACTAAATTAGCCTGCATATTGAGTTTTGACCTTTTTGGAATTAAGTATAATTATAACTCCTTTACAAAAGAAGAGATTGAAGTTCAGAGAAGTTGCTTAATCTTCCCAAGAACACAGCGGTGAAGTGGTAGACCTGAGATCTGCCTTGAGTGTCAAACCTTGATCCCCAGAAATCTATGTTATTTCTACCACAATGTGCTGCACAGTTTTCATCAATTTTTAAACTCATGTTTAACCCTAGGTATATCATTTCTTATTTGTTTAACCCCTTTCTTCTCTCAAAATGTAAATTTCACTGTAAGCTCTTTAGAGAGGTGATGCATTAACAGATTTTTTGCCTTTGATTCTTCCCAGCCAAAGAACTCAATGCCTAGGTGATGGGGCAGCAACCCACTATTATTGAAATGTGAGAATGAGAGTATATAGAAGCCCTTGACCCTGAAACATCTGATTGTTATGGGAATAAAACTAATATACATGGAATTATTGTAGAATAATTAGCAGCTAAACTCTATTATTCAAATGTCTATAATCTGTGTGCAGTTTACTTTTTCAGCCATAGATCCCTCTTCTTCCTTGCATTATATTCAATTCATGAAATATTTATTAAGCATATACTTATTATGTGAGGGTTTGGGGGAGATAAAAAAGATGAGTGAGATACATTTTTTACTGTTAAGGAGCTTACATTTATTGCCAGTGATAAGCCAAGTGCAAGCATAAGGTAGAGTAAGTTAAGTGACATAAAAGAAACAGAAAATGCACTGGGGATATTAAGGAGTAGGAGAACATCTGATTAAGAAGAACCTGAAGATCTTTATGACTCAGCTGGATAATTTTGCTAGGTCTTGAATGACATTGGCAACATACATAGCATTTGTACCACACCTCCCAAACACACACCTGGCTCAGTGTCACTGACCACTGAGAATTTGTTTTTGGAAGCTGAAAGTGACTTTAAAATCTTTCCCCACACATTACACCCAAGAAAAATTTCCAGTTTATCAGAGTTGGCAACAGAGACCAAAACTTTGTTTTCATTTTTATTATGAGGAGATACAGGAAGAGAAGGTAGGAAAATAGTAGAAGTTGAAGAAGAAAGCTCAGCAGAAGCAGAAATGGGAGAGCACGGACATGTTTGGGCAATTCCAAGTATTCCCGTTGGCTATGATGCAGGCTATATAAGGAGAGAGAGAACTGAAGCAAATATAGACGTGTGCCCTATTTCAGAAAGCCCCAAATGTATATTCATAAATTTCCTTCTATAGCCAAACTAGGCAACTTCTCAGAATCTAAACTTTTTCCATCTCTGCACATTTGGCCTAGAATATCTGTTAATAGGAATAATGTCCTGATTTCCGCTGTTACCT
Source organism: Otolemur garnettii (assembly GCF_000181295.1). Taxonomy (NCBI): domain Eukaryota; kingdom Metazoa; phylum Chordata; class Mammalia; order Primates; family Galagidae; genus Otolemur; species Otolemur garnettii. The sequence continues at coordinate 734,055 of NW_003852401.1, forward strand.
CAAATTCTGGTTGTCTTAGCCTTAAGATAACTCTCCCACCATCTAATTTCCAAACAATAGCACAGACTGACTGTTATTACATTTATTAATGACTTTTATGATGTGCTTTCTGATATCACTGGTTATATCCAGACATGTATGTGCCGGGTTTATCCAGCTAGATTGTAAACTCCTTAGGGATGTCCTATTTTTACATCTATTTCTAAAAGAGATTAAATGATTGTTTGCAGCCTAATTTTACATAGAGATTATATGATTGTTTCATGAATCTCTATATGATCAGAGGTTCACAGAAACTTAAATTAAAATAAGGAGAAAAAAGAACTTAAATTTAGCAAGTCTGGCACTGCCTGTCAACATACTCCTCTCCCTGGGAAAGTTTAAATACCTTCTCCAGCCTCATAGCTGGAAGGAGAGTTGAACAGCAGACTTAATGGTGCCTGACCTTCTTGAATCCAAAAGTAATACACTCGTAGCAGAACAAATACACTTGAATCAGAAAATAAGCAGCAAGTTTCAAAAATCTGATGAGGAGTCTTAAGATCTATTTTAGAGGGTCTAGAGTTCAAACTAGTGGTTAAAATTGAGGCACAACTCTAAATCTAGAAAAGTCCTCTATTGCCCGTAGGAATCAATGTCAGAACTGGCAAAATCCCCAAGAGTTTATCTAAAGATCAGTAAATGTATTCATGAGACCATGAAGCATGTGGAGTAGTCTGAAGAGGTTACTGTGTAGATTCTTGCATTTCAAGGGGGGAAGTCAACTAAAAAAGAGGTCTGCTGGAACCTAAGTTATTATACCACCACGAGTCACACATCCTGGGTCAAATCGTAGATCTGTGATTGTTTTTTTCCCATTCTATACAAAGAAAAGCATATTTTGTCCCCTATGTGCTTTTGTTAATTTTCTAAGTGTTATACTATGGTTATTTTTAATTTTAATGAACTCAGGAAATTTTAATTTAAAAACAAATGCTTATAACTAGACTTTTTATTCAATCACCAGGAATATCTGTAAATATATTTATATTTACATATACCAAACATCTGTAATGTCTGTAAATTTGATCAATAGCGTTTTCAAATTTACAATTGGTCTGCTACTAACCAATTAGCTTTTTTCAAGTTTTCCTTTTTTCCCTCTCATTGCCTTAGTTTAGACAAGTGATGATTCATGGCTACTTACAGAAAGACAGGTCAAGTGAGTTGGGAATAGTCAGGGAGGTAATCCCACATCTATCCACTTAAGCAGTGTAGCCTAGTTGGAGTGCTTATGGAGAGGTCTGATCAGATAGGCTGTTTCTGTCATGATACCTTCAGGCCAACTAGAGTCTACACTTAGGAGTCTTTCACTGGGTGGCAAGTGCCCAGATGCCATGCTAGAAAAGGGCGGCAGGGCTTCAGCTTCTCAGGAGCTATAGGAGTATTCAGTTACATAAACAAACAAGAACCAAAAACATGGAGAACAAAGGGAGTTCTGTCATCTGGTTTGTCTTACAAGGGCTGTACCTCACCTCACCAGGATGTTGTCAGCACTGCCCCAGGTCAGAGTAGTAAAAAAGCCAAGTTCAACAGTCTCATTGTCAGCTTTGGAGCACCACAGCTAGGGAGAAGTAATTGCTTCTAAAAAGCCCACTTTCAACTTTGGATAAGAAGTCATAAATATTTTCTCTGTAAATCATGTCTGGTCTTACAACTATGTGCTATAATGACTGGGGAAAAAATAAACAAAAAGAACAGAAATAGAGGCAGGAGAATTTAGATGGGGTTAATATGTATTCTTATATACATAAGAAAAATGCTAGGAAGTTGATTTATTTGGTATTTTTATGACTGTTTCTAATCTGGGCATGATAGCTATTACTATTGCCAACTAGGGCCATTTCTACTTGTGTTTTCTTCACCCAGAAGAAAATTTCATTTTAGATGGAAAGATACCAAGAAACTGCTTCTGGTGCTCTTTCTGTTACTCACAAGCAAGGTCTCTTTGTACACGTCACTTTCCTTCTCTGGATCTTTCTTTACCTATAAAATAAAGGGGTGGAACTAGATGATCTCTATGGGTACTTTTAAAATTTATCGTCTCGTGGTTTTATTAAGCAAGCCAGACATCTAATCAGAGTTTTCCAGAGCATATACGTCTGCAGTGCCTAATGGATTCTACATGTGGAAATTTGAACAGTAGAAATCTGATTCTATTTTATGAATAGAAATGCTTGATGAAAAGACTGTGTGAATGAATCTGTCTCTTAAATTTTAAGGAGTCAGACTTTGCTCATTTCTTCGTGTTATTATATATTGCCTTCTCTATATTT
>NW_003852401.1:736788-753326 GCF_000181295.1 Otolemur garnettii
AACTCCCTTTTATGGAGAGCTGACTCTGTCTATGTATTGTGATATGTGTGCAGACACAGTCCTACGTGATCTCATTTAATCATCATAAGAACCCCAGGGGTTAGACATTGTTGTTTCTATTTTGTGAATATAAATCAGGGAAGAGAGAGAAAGGAATGTTCTAAGCTCCTGAAGTTTGTAAGTGGCAAGCCATTACTCAAACCCAAGTCTTCCTGACATCAAACTACGTATTGAATCAGAAAAATCATAGCAAAAGAGGCATCAAGAGTGAACATGCCACTTTTATTTTCATACCAGGGAATTTTTTTTTTTTGATATGGTGAAGGACATGGGAAGAGCCTCCTAATATAGAGAGAGGGCACTTCACCACATGCCAGGCCTTGCGTTCCCTATTAAAAGGCGTCTTGTCTGATGCCATATAAAGCATCCTTTATGTCCCCATCCCATCTCTGTGGTATTCCAGGAAAGACGTACTAGTGCATATACTACTAGTATAGATATAGTATAAACTGCTAGATGTACTAGTTCATCTACCCTCCAAAGAAAGCTCTGTAGGGTAGTATACTATCCAGCTCTGGGAAAATCAAGAATTATAGTTTTCCATTGTACAAGTAGAATTCCTATCACAACTACTTGTGTCAGTTGACCAGATTCAAATATCAGTGACAAGAAAGTCCAGGTAATATTGCTGAGGAATCTGGCCACCTGGTTTTAGCCTAGATCCACAACTTTCTAGCTGCCAACTATTTAACATATCTGTACCTTACTCTCTCTCTTCACCTGTCATACACAGACAAAATGTCTAACTTACAGGGCTGAAGTACTCAATGTACTTTGGCTTAAATAAAAAGAACCCTTAGAATTGCTCTTTACCATTGACATGTAATAAGTGCCTCTCCAATGCAACCAAACGTCTCCTTGCCAAATTAATAGTTAAAGAAGTGAGGATAACCAGGGGTGCTGGGTCTGGGAATCATTTTTCAGTCATCTATTCCTGCATAACAAACCTCTCCAAAATGTAATGGCTCAGAAAAATAATGGCAATTAATTGCCCGCAATTTGGCCACTTGGGCAGGACTTAATGGAAATAGCTCATCTCTGCTCCAAGTGATGTTGGAAGGGCATCTTGACTGAGGCTGGTATGGTCTCTCCTCCTCCAGGACCCCTCTCTCTTCCACAGTGTGGTTGTACTTTACATACTGGTTAATTTCTGAGAGTGAAAGCCCACACTGTGAAACCGTGAAACAATCACAAGACTATCCCAGGTTCAAGGGAAGGTACATCAGTCTCCATTTCCAAATGAAAGGAGTTAGCACACACATACAGGGAAGGAAGGCACTGCTAATGGCCAAATTTATAGGCAGAATCAGAAAGACCTGCGCTCCAATTTCTTTTACCTGATACCTAAAGCACTTCTGCAGATCTCAATTTCCTCATCTCTAAAATGGCTCATTTTAAGACTGTGAGAATTAATATAAAATAGTGCATATAACATGTCGAGCAAGAAGCCTCATTCATAGACACTGTTAAGTACATATTTCTTTCCTTTTCTTTTCCCTTCATGCCCTCCTGCAGAAGAAATCAAAGTACAGGTAGAGAATGTTTCTATGAAGGAGAGCAATATCTTATTGCTCACCACTGAGCATCCCCAGTTGAAGAGCTATTAACCACACAAAAAAGTGTAACACCTGCAGAAAGGGGTGCCATTGCTATTAGCTTTTGACTTATCACATATTTAATATTGGTGGTTGTTTGCTATACAGCTTGTTAGTGCTTATGGAAAGTCTCTGCCAACTCAGAGTCACAAGCCCCAGGGTACCCCAAAGTAAACTTCATCTTTGCCTAATAGCCGGTGGTCACGCCATCTCAAACATGTCATTCACATTTGGGAATAGCGTGCAGCAGTTTTCCCATGGGTATCACAATAAAGGGACAGGATCACCATTTAGGGAGGTTCACAATCAGATGATAGAGCCCCATCAACAACTCTGTGATTCCCTGCATTAGTTCAGTCTGAGTGGCCAGTCAGGATGGTTTTCTTTCCCTTCCATTAAATCCGTAATTTTTTATTCTTCTTCTGAATGAACTTCTCCTCCAAATACCTGTGCAAATAGGATTATTCAGTAGTTAGCCCAGGTTTCATAATTTTGTAGTAGCCAAAGCCCATAAAATACAGTGATCTGAAGTTTTGATCTGTCAGAAATGAAATTTTACGGTAAGTCACATCTGCAAACAACAGTGTAGAATACAATATTAAACACTTTGGCTGTAAAAATGACTAGAAGAATTAACATCACAAACTTTCAAGGAAGGGTAATTCTCTGACCTTTCATCAACATTTTTCTTTTTAACATGACCGAACTGCTTAATATTTAAGGATCTTTCATTTAAATCTCCATGTTACGTTTAATTTGATTTGAATTTGAGATCCTGTTGGTATGGAGTACACAGGTGCAGTTTGGTTGCTACTCAGTTTTCACTGGAGAGTGTTTATCACAAATGATGGGATAAATCTGCTGGCAATTAGAGACATTTGGGAAATACAGAAACTGAACTTCTGGAATTGGATTTGAAAGTTACTACTCGGTTCTCACTGACCGGTCAGCCTCAGGCAGTATTATAGTCTTGCATTAATGTCACCAGTGTCATGGATATGGCCCACACTTTTTGTTTCTACAGAAAAGAGGGTTACTCAATTTCTTTTCCTAGACTTCTTTTCTTATTTATCTTGAGTTCTGGTCTGGGGCATCTAAGTGTACCTTCCTGATCTGAAACTGAGACCTCTCTTGCCTCAGGGATGAGAATCTCAGAAGGCCCTGTAGTCAATGGCATATGGTCTTCAGGTTGGGCCTAATGTGGCTCTAAAAAAATTACTAGGGAAACCATAAAAATCCAGCTTCAGCATTTGGCCAGACATTCCTACCGTATTCTATTTCCAGAATGCCACTAAAACATTCCACATATTAGTGTGCTAAAAGAAGATTTTAAATGTTACATATGAGCAGTTCTGATTTTAGCACCCTCTGAAACAAATACATTTATAAATATAGACTGCTGGAAGACGCACACCTACAAGATGTCTTAGATCAATGGTGATCTTTAATTATGGAAGAAACCACATGTCCCTTATTTCTCTTTAAGCCACTGGATTATCATGCTGCTTGGGCTTTTGAAAGGTCTTAAGAAATATATTGCCCCAGTTTCCCTCTGGTACTGAGAAGCTGAAATAGCCAAATAGCCCAAGCGCACACATTTTCCTTCTGCCTTCTAGTTTCTCCAGTGTTTTTCCTGCGGAATATACACAGGGTGCCAAAAAATGTATGCACATTTTAAGAAAGGAAAAAACTGTATTACATGGTAATACTCAATATACACCAATAATGTTTGTTATCTTGTATGTTTGTATAGTATCTTATATGCACATATTATATTTTGTATCTCTTGTAAATGCAGAAGTCAAACGTGACTTGAGTATCACAATTTTAATAGAGTTTTTTTTTTCCTTTTTTATTTTGTTTAATGTGTATACATTTCTTGGCACCCTCTGTATATGTTCTTGACCTTGTATTCCCTGGCCCCAAAGTTCTAGATGTCCTACCAGAAGCACAATTCCTTCTGACACTAAGAAATCTGAAATGGCATTTAGGATACTGCTAGATGCCAGCCTTCTTCTTATATATTTATCACATGCTACATACTTAGTGTGAATAACATACAGCTCCGTTTTATAACACATGTGTCTCTCAAACACTCCTGCCTTATAGTTTTGCTCTTAATATTCATGTTTAGGTACTACAGATTGCTTGAATTGAATGGAAGGCTGGGGCAAGGACCGTACAAGAAAGCATGAGTTCTCCTTTTGTTCCTCTTTTTCATTCCCTATATTTTCTTTGTCTCTCTCCAACAGTTTGTCTGTGTCCCAAAACATTGCTAATGAATGCAAGCAGCTGCCTCTGTAGTGATCCCATTTCTCAGCTAACCAATGGTGTATTACCAATGAGAGCCATATTTTAATTCGCTAGGTGAAATAAGTTCAATCACTGTTTACTCAGAAGTAAATAAAAATTATATCTGGACTTTATGTATAAAAACTATTCAAAAAAAGATGGAAAGAACAAGATAAATATGCTTTGTCCCTGAGGCCCTCTCTTGTCTTTTCATAGGAGTGTGCAGATGGTATAATATGCATCATTATAAATGCAACATGTCTGTGATCAAGAAAAATTTCCTATCTCTACACCTGTTTGACTTTGAAATTGCTTGTTATGGAAAACAATTGAAATGTAATCTTCTGTTCTTATAAAGAGAAGTAGACTCATTCACTCAAAGTCTTATCTTAGACCTTGTGCCTAAATCAAGTGCATAATTTTGACAGGTTAACTTTAAACATACTTCTTAAGGTAATCGGGTAGAGTCAGATTTCTGGAATCCAGATGGGATTAGAACTCTAAATTGTGACTGTGGTCTATAGCAGCTAAGCCATATGGAATCTTTAAGACTCCAACGAAGCAAATGCTTCCATGAATAGATCACTTGTTCTTAAAGCCATGCCTGGAGAGAATTCAGTCATATGGCAGCTCCCAGTAACATCTCCATTATTGTGGTAATTGTATTTCTATCTCTAAAAATAAGCTAAAATAAAAGGCCTGGTATATCTCATATAGTTGCTGGACTTTTTCCATACCAATAATTGAATTTTTTAAATGTCAATGTGGGAGCACCCTCTTTTAGAGAGGGGCTAACATTTTGTTTAATTATAGTCAGAAGATCAATCACAAAAGCACATTCAAATGCCAAATATGTATCAGACACTATTCTCTGCGCTGTGAGGACTAGATTGAACTGTCTACTCTTCACTAAAGCCAGGCCCCCTCTGTCTGGAGAAGCTGTCCTTCATTCCTGAGAGGGCAGCTTTGGGAAGGTCACACCTGCAGCTGAAGGAAAGGGAAGAAAAAGAAAGACACTGCTGACCAGGCAGATTAATGGAACTGATAATGAATTCAAATCTGAATCGCCCTTACACATTACCTAGCCAAGTAAATCTAAGTATATAGCTCATTTTTTAGGCTTTTCCTTCTCATATTTTGTTAATTAAATTTATTTATTTATTAAGCTAAGAGATCACCTAGAAACTAGGAGAAATAGGATTATTCTGAGTTTTATTTTTAAAAAGCCTTGAAAGTATGAAATAGCCCCTATTGTTTATTCAGCATTATACAAGTCTTTCAAATATATGGTTTGACATGGTCCCAACAAGAAATAGGTGAGTACAAGAATGAAAAGAAAACTTCATATTTTTTAAATGTTTAGATTTGATCCAAAGATTAATAATAATAAAACTTAAATAGAAAAGAGATTCTTTACCTGTCATACATATATGTGTATTCTGATAGATGGGATATTTCTAACCTAAAATCAAAAAATAGACAGTAAGAAAACAGGCAGTATGGCTTGGCGCCTGTAGCTCAGCAACTAGGGCTCCAGCCACATACACTGAAGTTGGCGGGTTCAAGCCCAGGCCGGGCCTGCCAAACAGCAATGACAACTACAACCAAAAAGTAGCTGGGTGTTGTGGCAGGCGTCTATAGCCCCAGTTACTTGGGAGCCTGATGCAAGAGAATTGCTTAAGCCCTAGAGTTTGAGGTTGCTGTGAGCTGTGACGCTACAGCACTCTACTGAGGGAAACAAAGTGAGATGCTGTATTAAAAATAAATAAATAAATAAAAGAAAACTGGCAACAGTTACTTGTTGCCTACAGTGACAACACTACCTCCTCCCAATAAATTTCACAGGAGTAAAGAATTACAGTAGTTAGACAGAGAATAGAACTCTTAAATTATCTCAGTGTGATAGAACTCTTATGTGAAATAAGGTACATGAACTAGAAAATATAACTTGTGGTTCTGTTGATGCTACAATGGTGGTTTGGATACGTAAAAGTCAAGAACAAGTCTAAGGTCAGTGTAATTCTGGGATGGCTTACTTTTTAAGTCCCAGAGGGGAAATGATTGTATAATATAATGAAACCCACAAAGCTACTCTCCTCTGTAATATGGGAAGGAAATAAGGATTAGGAATCAAATATTTCAGGTACCAATTCCATTTGGACCTCTGTGACTTTGGACAGGTTAGCAACATTTTCTGATTCTTTGCTTTCTTATATGTGTACGCAAAACAATACATACATAATACTTGATAGCTAGTCCACAGGATATGAGCTTCAGTGAAATTTTGTATTTCTCTGGCAAATAGTGAGCAACTAAGGACTTGTTATTTTCCTTTCTCTAATCCCTGTTTGTGTACAAAGTCTGACAATTAAGTTCATGAACTTGTCCTAGAAAAAGTGCTACATAAGTCATTGCTGAGTATCACTATAGTCACCTTCAAAGTACACCCCTTTGGAAGCTATGAACTGACACCAGTGCTCAGTCCTCCCTTTAAAGAAATTTTGGGACTCTTTTTCTGGAATGGCCCTCAAAACTATTGTTTGTGTTACCCTTAATGTCCTGAATGTCATCAAAATGCCTTCTTTTCAATATTTCCTTTATCTTTGGGCAAAGAAAAAAGTCACTGGGGGCTGGCTAGATCAGGTGAGTATAGACGGTGTTCCAATACAGTTACTTGTTTACTGGCTAAAAGCTCCCTCACAGACAGTGCCACGTGAGCTGGTACATGGTTGTGATGCAAGAGCCATGTGTTATTGGCCAAGATTTTCAATGAAGATTTTCCTATTTCTCTATCAATCTTTATTTCCCCTGCTACATTTCTAACAGTCAGCTGATGATTTTGACATATAATTTGGCAAATTTTTCCAATATTTTCCTCAGTCCTGCTCATTATTGGCTGCTCTAACTTCTCTTCATCAGTGAAGCTTTCTCTCCCTTCAGAAAAACATTTAATCCATTTTTACACTGCCATTTTTGTTACAGCATTAGCCCATTAAATTTGGACCAAACATCCCTGATTTCACTTCCACTCTTGCCACATTTAACAAGAAATTTACAAATGTTTATTCATTGTTCTAATTCAAGCTCTAACAAAGCAAAAAAAAAAAAAAAAAAAAACAACCTCACACAACAATAATGAATGCCACTTAGCAAGATACCACTACCACATGTTGACACAAACACTAATAGAAGGTTGTAAAACCTTACCAAGTTGTTTGTACAGTGCTGTTAACATATGTGTACAGCAGCAAGTTCATAAACTTAATTATCAGACCTTGCATAAAGCCCTATATTACTATGAAATCTTACCACATTTTGATAATAAAAAGTACACTACTGATAATAATATCACATAGGATGGCTCCATCTTTTCTGAAAGTTACTTTTAATGGCTTTTCAAACTAGTTATCTGTCCCTAAACTAGACCCTAAGAAAGCATACACTATTGAGTATTTTAAACTTCTTTATATACTGTCTCAAGATAGTTAGAGATTCAAAGTTAGGAACTTAAGTAAAGTATCACTTGCTGTTTTTTGAAGGCCAAGAATTATATTTTCTCCCAGAGCTAAATTTTTTCCAACTAAGTCATTAAATGATGCTATCTGTTTTTGGCAATGTTAGGAAATTTCCAAATGCTTAGGAATTTAAAAGAACATTAGATATTACGTTTTTGTAAGATATTTATTTTTAATAGTACCAGGTTTGAATACATAATTCATCTGTTCTGAGGCTTTCATGGTTATTTTCACTTGTTCATATTCTAGTAGAGTAATGATAAGAAATTGGATTTTTTTAAGTGCCCAGTTTTTCTTTATTCACTGGTCTTCAGAAGAGCTTTTTTCCCACCCTTAAATAAAACAATCTTCTCAAGACATATTTCACATGTCTTTGAGTATCTCAGTGAATAACATTCTTATAAAGGATACACTTTAGACTCTATTGTCCCATTGTCTTTTGAGGCCATCTGCCAAAAGACCCAGTTGATTTCATTTAGATTGCCTATCTACTGGCTGCAGAAGCTCTAAGCACACAAAGGACAAGTGGGGTCCTTTGTTTCCCAAAGAGTCCATGGGAATGCTACAACAAGAAAGGAAAAAAAAAAAAAAAGAAAGAAACAGAATGCTAAAAGAAGTAAGGACAAGCAAAGGTAAAGGATTTAAATTTTAAGAAGGTAAAATTCTTTTTTAATAGCAGGGAGAGAATAAAATCTTTAAAAGAACGCGGATTGGTTTTGTCTCCATCATGTGGGTAAAGTAAAACCACCACAGGTATTTACCAATATTTAAAAACTACTTTCAGTTTAGTTACAGATAAGTAAATTTGTCAAGGAATCTATATGCTCCCACAAAGAGCTTCCGTACTGAGAGGCAGCATGTACACACTCACTCTCTAGCATTTTTCACCATTTTCTCCTTTATTCCTACTTCTTTCTAGCTTTCTAGCATTTTTTAATATAATTTTTTTTGAGGGGCCACAAATTTACAGTCTAGAATTCATTTTGACTTAGACATCTAAAAATCTTCTATCGGGGTGTATTTAAAATATAATTTTGAAGGAAATATGTCCACCCAAATTCTCAGATTCTAAATAAACCAATAGATAAGAAATATTTTTTAATATAATGATGTGAGATTTGTTTTTTACTTGTTTTCTTCTTAAATTCAGGCGGTTTTGGTTTCTACTTTTTCTTCTATTCCACTTGAAACATTGCTATTGTGAACCCTTAAACAATACCACGCAAAGCACATAAAGCTCCATGGTCTGGGCAGGAAAGATCCTTGTAAATTGAAACAGTAGGCTTTTCCCCATAAGCTGGTTTAAGCTGTCAGAAGGATAACTATGTGTTGCTTCTATTGGAATTTAAGAAGGAACTACACTAATGATTAATTTTTTCCCCTTTAAATCTAAAAATTCTGTGCATAATAATCAAAATATTGCTGCATCAATTAAAAGAATGAAACTGCTGTTCGGAGTGCATTTGACTCCAGTGGGGTAAAGAGAGAGAAAGAGGGTCTTTACAGTTCTATTTTAAATTGTAGGCCCCCCAAAATGACCCTTAACACTCAATGTTTCCGGCAAATTCAGCGTTACCAAGTTTCTTCCTGCTCTGTGTAGCCTGTTTTCTCTGGCATTCAGCCATTAGAAATTAAGACCCGGTTTCCCTGGCAACAATAAGAGTGCACACGTCCTCACAAGAGCTCCCTCGTTCAGAGTGTTAGCCATACAAATAAAGTTCCACAAAGAGATTGCCTCAGAATAAAAGAATAAAAGAAAGACCATCCCCATCTATTGTGATAGACGTTAAGGTATTATTCACAGTACCTCCAATTGGACAATGTGTTTTTGTGATGAACTGAATTACCTTAGATTGGTTTTTCTCATCTTTTTGTGCCTGGGATAGCAGCCTAGGTTTTTATAGTCTGCTTAGCTCCCTCCTTACTTCCATTAGCATCAATCCTGTTTCTTTCCAGTTTGTTTTTGAGAAAATTTACTTGTTAAGTTGCTGTATTATCTTTTAAGGAGCCATTTCCAACTGAAATTTAAGTATAGCTCAGAGCTTTCAAAATTAAGCTGTGTTTTTTTTTAATTGTCCACCATATGCACACAGGAATAAAAGAAATACCATATTGTATCCTGTGGTCTGACCTGTAAAATAAACTGAAGTTGGACTGTTTTGAATTCAACTGGAAATCTTGAGAGGTGCTGGTGTGGTGTTCATTTGCTTCACCATGGTGACTTTTGCCCATACTCCTAAGGTGGAGCTTACAGAGCTAATTGGTTTTAAATTTTACTCCAGATGGATTGATAAATTTATTTTAGTCTTTCAATTAATTAAGCCAGCCCTCTATAAACTTTGGCAAAAGAGGGCCAGACAACGCATCAGTAATTCTCTAAAATTAATAAATCTGTAGCAGGAAGTAACTTACATCTTAGATGAGTGAATTAGACATCAGGAGAAAGGTATAAAATTAGTAAAATCTGTCATTCATTGACTATTCACTCTGTGCCAGTCACAGCAGTAAATGCTGTCCTTGGAAACCTTATTTAATCAGCACATCCTGGTGAATTATGTATTTTATTATTGTTGTTGTTGTACCCATTTATTAGCACCATGCTCAGACCAACTGTGCTAACTGGCTACCACTATTGTGCCCATTTTTAAGATAAGGAAATCAAAGACAAAGATTATGTGTACCTGAACAAAGTTACATGTAGGTATATTGAGTACTAAAATCATGATTCAATTCCCGGCAGTCTGGTTCCAGAGCCCATGCTTCTAAGTACTTCATTATAGCTTAAAACTATACTTGTAAGTGATTTTGCCAGTCAAGAGATCAAATATATATTTTTACTGAACTTATCCATTTTCCTACTAGTTTTCCTGTGGTAATGAATGCAGAGAATCTAAAAAGAACTGACATGCATGGAGTCTGAATTCCTAACCTCAGACTTTTCAACGTGAGGCTCTCATTCCCTGAGCCAACAGCCAAAGACTGCATTTTATCCAGACAAAGGCTCTAGAGTGAACACAGGAATTCCAATACTAGTCTAGGTAGACTAATTGAGAATGAATTAGAAACGGTGACTTTATCCTGTGGGATTTTTTTTCAATTAATACTTTGCATTTATTTCGTAGGAATTAATTTCACTAAGTTCTAGAAATTCAACTTGTTTAGTCAATAAAGTATTGCTAATGTCATAATGTGTACAATGCCTTAGGCTTATGAACATAGCAAGACAGTGCAAATATTTTTCTGGCCCTCAAAGAGTTGCATAGGCGATGCAGGCAAGAGAAATGGAGTGAGGATAGGAACATCTATCTGTATTTTAAATCTGTGCTACTGACCACCTGCATGAGCTTGTATTACAGGTTCTGGGTCTCAGTTTTTTCATCCATAAACTTAAGTTTTCTGCCCCTTTTATTTCTAGATGCTTCCAGTTCTAGTTTTTGAAGATTCAGAGTTTTCCAGGTTGGAATGCCTCCTTTTGTGACTGGGCTTTGGGGTTGCTGTCCTACATGCTAAAATTCTTTAATGCAACTGTTTTCCTTTCCAAGATACAGATTTTGTCAGAATTTATTCAAACTGTGCATTTCTATTATTACAGACCCAAAGTATAAGTGAGCTTAAAATAAAACAAAATAGAACCAAAAGGACAGTATTTTTTTCTTTTATTGCCAAAGGTAAACTATTTCAGTGAAGATGTTTTTTAACCCAGCCTTGTTATGATTCAGAACCAAAGGCAAATTATGCAATTAATCTGAGAGCCCTCACTATAAATATATAACATCAACTTCTATATTAGATGTCACTCCCTTCTATATAAGATGTATAGTATTTTGCCTCAGGCCATACGACAGAAGAGGACTCTTCCATTAACGTCCCAGACTCCTTTGTTGAATTACTAGTGGCAAAGATCATTTTCTATCTCGCAATATATCCACTGTACATTTGTATTTTGTCTTTTACTAGATATATACTCCATATCGTAGTAAGAACCTTGCATGGTACATATTGGTAAATCTCCAAAACAATTAGAAATAATGAACAATTATTACACATACATTATTTTGTAGTAATACTGAATTCACATACACCTGCATATGAATACTGCAATTAGAACTACCCCTATTTTGTTCTTTTGCAAATATCATGTATGTTACTACTAAGCCTTGCAAAGATCGCACTCATAATATGTTCTCATAATACACATTCTCAAGCTTTCTCCCTCCTTATATCCACCTTCCTTCTACTTGCCAGCCCCAATCTGGATATTGTACTGAATATGCTGTTGCATGGCTAGAACCACTGCCTTGTTTTTATTAATCTAACAGTATACTTATAAGCAAATGTTGGTAAGAAAAAAATGTCACTAAGGTTTTTGAATATCTAGAGACAACTTGATATTTTATATTATATGGCATGTCATAAGTAGAATCGAACCAATCTAAATAACATCTGTGACCCCTTTAGAGGAGACAGAGATACAGTATTTCCCTATCGGTTCTCCACACTCCTGTCCGCTCTGGACTCTTTGACACATCAGGCCTTTTTTCTTGCTGCTCCTATTTCTGATTATGCTCTTCAGTCTGGTCTTATTACAGAGGATGGAGTACTTATTCTACTCTCTGAGATATGGTTTAGGGTGGTGCCTGTGGCTCAAGGAGTAGGGCACCAGCCCCATATACTGGAGGTGGTGGGTTCAGACCTGGCCCGGGCCAAAAACTGCAAAAAAAAAAAAAGAGAGAGAGAGAGAGATGGTTTAAATATCACCTTCATATATTGTGGCTTATCCAGAAATAATGTATCACTCTTTCCTATGTAAGCCTAAAGCCCCTGTCTATCTCTATTGAAGCATTCTTTGGTATTTTAATAAGTGAGTAATAGGGGTGAAACCCTTTACATTATATTTGTTGCACTAAAATTAACTTTTTCTAATCTCCCCTTTTCTGATAGATTTTAAGCTCCTTGAAGAAAATATTAATAGGAATAAATGAATATTTGTTGAATGAATGGATAATTAGAAGAACAATTACTCTGAACTAGTCACATTCACTCTGATTATTCCCTTCCTAAAAACATGATTATAAGTTAATGAAACAGCTGGCCAGAGTTAAAAGTTCCCTCTAGTCATTTTTTTTCCTGCACAATTCCACTAAGCTCACAAAGAGAGAAATTCATGATGCCGATATCTTTTTTTTCTTCCCCACTTTTTACAGCATAGAGTCTAAGACAAAGCCTAAGTTTAAGTCTCTGAGAATCTCAGGATGGCTTTAAAGTGGATCCCCACAGGTGAGCTTGAACACTGTTACACCTTTTGAGACTAAGTTTCCTCATCTACAAAACATGAGTAAAATATTTATCTGACAAGGTAGACATGTTAAATGGGAAATAAGCAACGACGTGTTTAGAACAGTGCATGACACTTAGTAAGTATTCAAGGACTATTAGTTTTCATCTTTTGTTGCCAGTAACAAAAGGGCTTAGGTTGCATTCTGTATCGTTGCCTTTTTTACTCTGAACAAACCTAACAGGGAAAGTAAAGTGGGCAACCTGGACAGACTTCCAGCTTGGAAAGTTACACGTCTGGGTGAGAGGCTAACTCTTCTTTCCCTTCCCTATCTCCTTGCTGGATGGATTTGATGTCACTCTCAGACCTTTCTAGTGAGATCAAGGTGCCAAGGGGTAAGCAAATAGATCAATGGGCAGGGTAAGGAGAAAGGGATTTTCCACGGCACTACCCTTCCGTGGAGGTGCAGCAGAGCATCACATCACTGCATCATGGGTGACACGTTGCTCACAGCTGTCGCACACTTGGCTGCCTGGAGACTCTTCAAAGGTAATTTTGTCTGAGAGGAGAGAGTTAGCTCACACCCCTTTCCTCCAGTCTTTTCATGAGGGGAACAACCTAATGACAACTTTAAAGGGGCCTGAGACTCTGTGTTCCCTTTCAAAGGTAGCATTTGATATTGAGTCTCTGGGTATCATGGCTGTGATAAAGGCTTTCAGAATCGAGTACAAAAGGAAAACTCATTCAGGGAAAGCTCCAAAGCCTGTATCTACACCCATTACAAGGTTCTGACAGTGCCACTGGCTTTTTGCTCCTGTATGTGTGTGAGCATCAATGAACTTGCACTGCTGTTATTCTCACATCTGTGTCCCTTTCAGAACAACACTTACAGACTATATTTTAGACCCTGCAATTCTGTGTCCTGAAACATGAAGTAGGTCTCTAAAATGACTAGCTTTTTCTTAGAAGGGATAAGTGTAGGGGAGGTCGTAGTAGTTCTAAATTTTAGACTTTGATGACTCACCTATTTTCCAAAAGTGGTTAAGCATATGAGGTGTTTTATATCTCAAAAAAAAAAAAAAAAAGTCCATACTATCTATAGAAATGAGACATGGATGAGGTCAAGTAAACCAATGAGATTTCCGCCTGAAATTGTGTTGGTGAATGAGCATTGACCCTCTTTGCTTTGTCCTGTGTGGTTTGGGAAAGGTTCAGCTTTTCTAATTACCCTTAAGAAATCCCCTGCCCTATAACTATTGGAAGGTAATGGACAACTATTGGAAGTAAAGCAGCAGGATGTACTGAAACAAATGGATGAGTGGCTCCGAAACATGCAAAGGAGAGAGAGTCATAGATTTTTAGAGATAGAAGCAGCCCTGAAAAGTCACTAACCGAACCCCATGACTTACAGGTTAAAAAATAAACAGAGATACATCCTATCTTTCCCCAAATCAGAATATATTCTAAAATGTGACATTTCAAGTAGTTATACTGAAAGAAAATCATGAAAATGAAGGTTTAAAAATTATTCCAAATATTTTTGTACCTTTATACGCTAAGCATTATGACAGGTGCTAGGAATATAATGAACAAAGCAAGTATGATTTCTGCTCCCATAGAAGACTATGAGGGGAAAGACCCCAAATCATCATGCAAATAAATGTAAAGACACATCGTGTTAAGTGCTGTGTTTTAGAGAGGTATCTTATTAGGAGAACATCTAATGGACGGCAGAGTTGGGAAAACAAGGAAACCATCTGGAGAAAAGTAAGATCTGAAAACAACAAAGAAGCCAAAGAATTAAGTAGAAGGCGGAATTACGGAATGGAGGAGAGAAGCACAGAGCGTTTCAGATAAAGAAACACCACGGAAACTTCAGGAAAAAACTGGCAGTATTTCACTTAGATAGTGAGAAGTTACATAAGCATGAAAAACAGGACTAAGAAGGGAAAAGAAAAATATAAGTAAATAAAATGATACTCATTTTGCCAAAAGAAGACACTTTTATTTGTGTCATTTTATTTAATTTTCTCAATAGGCCTGTGATACCGCTATTTTTTCTCTTAATTTCCAGATGAGGAAATCATATTTGGATAGTTTAAATAACTTGAGAAGCCTTCACAGCTGATAAACAGAACTGTCCAGACTGACCAATTTCAGAAGATACCATGGTTCTTCTGGGCACGGAAGGGGCTAGGGAGGTTGGGAAGGAGAGGATGCTGAGAGAAGGAGCAGGTGAGGCTAGAGCTATGAATTTTGAATGAGCGTATGAATCAGGAATTGTACATCACTCTACAGCCACCACACCCCAACAGGAAATTTCTGACTCAGGCATCACAGAAAATAAGGAGTTTTTCTCCGCCTCTACCACCTCTATTGTGGTGTCCCCTGGGAGTAGGGGGTGTGCAGGAGAGATAAGGGATTTGGGAAACTGGAAATTGATAGCAAAAGCATTTTTCAAGCTGGAACAGTTCCTGTGTTTGTGTCCAACTTAGAAGAAAATAAGGCAAAATTTCTAAAGATTACTTTAAAAATTATGTGGGCCTTCCTTTTTCTCAGTCTGTTTGTGTGGCCATAACAAAATGCCACAGGCTGGGTGACTTAAACAACAGAAAGTTATTTTCTCATAGTTCCATGGGCCAGAAGTCCAAGATCAAAGTTCTATCACTTTGGTTTCTGGTAAAGGCTCTTTTCCTGGCTTGTAGATGGCCGCCTTCTCACTATGTCCTCATATGGCCTTTCCTTAGAGAGTATTGTATTTGGGGGATCAGGGAGAGAATAAGAATACATTCCTGTTCTTATTCGGCCACCAATCCTGTTGGATTAGGACCCTGCGCTTGTGACCTCATTTAACCTCAATTACTTCCTAAAAACCCTATTCCCAAATACGGTCACACTGGGGTTAGAGCTTCAGTGTATGAATTTGAGAGGAACCCAGTTCAGTCCATACTCTCTCTCTTCATTTTTTTCCTGCATTTAATTGGCCTTTTGGATTTTCTCAGTAGCATTATCACTGCTTGATATTTTTCTTTATCATTTATTAGTCTGTTCAATTTTCACTGTTATGATTTATCTCCCCGGACAAGAATATAAGCTTCATTGGTGCACTACTTTGCCCTGTTCATCATAATACTCTCAAAGCCTAGAACAGTATCTAGCACAAGCAGGCCACCTGAGGACATTTGCTGAATGAGAAGAGCTTGCATTCTATCAGAGCTTCACTGGAGAACACATTTTCTGAGCACTTTCTAATAATGTGACTTCTCATCAGTACAAGAGAAACCACCCCCTGGTGTTTCAGAACAGCTCTTCAGAGGAAAAACAGAAATGGAGTATTTTTGTCTTCAGCTGTTCATGCATATTCTTACTTTCTCTCTAGATATCTATTACTGCATACACAGAGAATAAAGTGTGCCCATCTGACTTCCTAACTCTAATTGCAATCAGGTTAGAATGATGAGTGATTCTAGGTCCCCACATTTCAGAGGATGTACATATGGCAGGTTGACGGATCCCCGAATGGAGATGCGTTCAGTTATACTGTGAGCCCAGCGGTTACGATCTCTTATTAGCTCATTTATTTTTGTGTGTGGGAAGAAGGAGTAGATTCTGCCATATATATTTTTTCATCCTGTATTGTATGGTCTAATTATGAACAACATATTTCTAGAATGAAAATAGAACAATATTTCTTTTTCTTTTGAAAAGAATTATTGATAAGCTAGGCATTATCACAGGAAGAAGAGTGTCAGTGTTAGCAAGGGACAATCAGAACTAAACCATGATTCAGGAAAAAATGTG
>NW_003852401.1:754159-756905 GCF_000181295.1 Otolemur garnettii
CCAAGTAGTATCCGACAGAGTTAAAATAGCAGGTTTAAGTGCACGATGGCAGTGACAGCTTTGTCATATTTGTTCTCCATGTGTACCTATTATTATTTTTCGTGAGATGTCAAACCAACGCGCAACTTAATGATTTCAGACAACAGTTATTTCTTCTGTTAATGAGTCCTTTAGTCAGCAGTCCTGGTTAGGCTCATGTACATCATTCTTCTGCCGGGCTTAGTTGAGTTTACCCATGTGTCTAAGAGCAGGTGCTGGTCTGGTTGGCAGCTCTGCTCCTGGGGCTGCTGGCTGCTGGCTGTAGAGGCAACAAGTGCCACTTGACCATGCTGGGCTTGTTCACATGGTGGCTCAAAGTTTCAATACAGTGAACAGAAATAGACAAAGCTTCTAAGGACAAAGTTGGGAACTGTGCAGGGCTCACTTTCACCATATTGTATTGCCCAAAAAAAGCCACAGGTCAACCCAATTCAAGACATGGAGAGATAGACCACTTCTTGAGAAGAGGTGCTGCAAAGAATCATGATTATTTCTGTCACCGGCTACAATCAACACATATAAATAAAAATAGAGATGCACTTTTTTTTACTTTCCTTTTTTTTTCCTAATTATGCTTTTTACTTTTCCATAAAAATTCAAAGAATCTCAAGTTATAGCTTTAAAGGTCACATATAGTCACCTTCAAATGCCTTAAGTTAACAGAAATCTGTACCAGTAAGTCTTTCCGAACTCAGGGCTAATCTAAATTTGGAAGTGTGCTGAAAATGACCTAGACATATGCACTTTTTAAATTGAAACAAGTAGTAAGTCAAACCAGAGTACCTTGAATTCACTATGGATTCTACAGAATTATCAGACAAGCTTAGCTCCCCAGAGCAGGGATCTTCAGAATAATCATTCTGAAATATGTAACTTCTGTAACTCTTTAGCTCCAAAGCTTAGTAAGTGCTGGACTGCCAGATTTCCATGGAAGGATATCAGCCCACAGAATTTCTCCCATGTCCTATTTTTAAAGTAGGCACAGTAGGCAGAAGCAATTGTGAATAAAAGCTTGGAAACAGTCTAGTGAACATGTTTTCCATGCTCATGAGTGATAAGGGATCAAAGTTGTATGCCTCATCACAGTTTAGGATGCCCAATTTAGCAGTAATGCCTTGGGTTTTAAGTGTCTGTCAAATCTGAACTGAGATTATTTTTAAGCTGCTCAATTAAAAAAAATTCCAAAAAAAAAAAAAGCCCTTCCCTTCCCAGCTGTGGTCTCTCTCACTAATCTTTGTTTTGAAACTAATTAAACACATACAGCATATTTAAAATAAAATTACTGATCCATTTGCCCTCTTCTCCCATCTGTAATATCTTGCAAATGTTTTCTTGCTTAAGGCAATTTTGAGTTTTAGAAAATAAAGATCTCTTAAATGAATTCATCTTTTACCTCATTCATGGCAGCTAGGGATCCCCTTCTCTGGCTTATGTTTTGCAATCAGAATTAATACTGGAATTTAAAATATTATTGTTATTTTATACAGCTTTCCAAGCCACCAGTTTCCCACATGGCTGTTTTGATCTATCATTCAAGCACATATACACTGTTTAAAATTGAAAGCTGCCTTTTCCCTTAGTCCCACCAGAAATATTCTATAGAAAAGGATACAACCTTTCCCAGGGCTTCTTCTAAGCTGATTTTAATTGACTGCTCCATCCCTGAGACAGACCAAAACAGTTGTGGTTCCAGCCTGATCTCTGTGGCAGCCCAGGAAAGCATTCAGAACTCTCAGTGGGAGGGATCAAGGTGAGCTGGCGGCAGAGCTGTTAGAGAATTGGAAGGCAGAAGCTTGTATTTGTCACACCATTCTACAGTGGCTTGTTCACGAGAGATTATATTCCTGGTGCATGCTCCTAAATATCAAAATAAATTATCCCAGGGAAAACAAAGGAGTTAGCAAGGTTGTCTCTTTTTGACTTCCTGACTACACAAACTCTCTTCCTTCCAGAACCTGAAAGTCTCATTAGTTTGGTGCTGATAGCAGGGTAGTGTAACCTGCACTTGGCGTTTAGCAGTGTGTGTTGATGAGGTACATCGCTGAGAGATTCAGCCTGTGCGGGAGCAACCAAGACACACATCTACTGAGATACTTTAACTCTCCCAGAGACAAACATTTTCTTGTCAGTGTGCATTCTTGCAACCACTACCCAGGAGATTTAATTGAAAAGCTTAAAACACATAGAAGCAGTGGGGGAAATCCCCAGGAATTTAGGAATGATGAAAAAGTTTAATCTTTGTCAATGAAAAGTTGTTCTAATTTACTCTTCACACTGTGAGGTATTAGGCTGTGCGGCATTTACAATAGCAAGCAATTAGAAGCCTTTTTCTCCCCCTAGCAATAGCCTTGAAGTGACCTAGTTAAAATCACGTTTATAGTTTATTTTGAAGAGCTATCTTGCTTTAATTGTGTAGACTAACATTTGGTGGCTCTGTTAGTAGAAATACATAGCCTTCAGCAAATTTAAGATGTATTAATCAAAAGTTGAAAACTATAGCCATATTTTCAACATGCTGGTCTAGAATGGAGACCTCATGAATGTCATTGTCAAGGTCTAACTTAAAAAGAGAAATAACCCAGAAATGGAGAGGGAACCAGTATGTATCAGAAGGGAACATCATTTTATTTCTCTCTCTCCTTGTCTCATAGCCTTAGTTTCACAATACTTCCCATAACATTTTTTATGATTTCTTCAAAAAAGTTTA
>NW_003852401.1:758217-831486 GCF_000181295.1 Otolemur garnettii
AAAAATAATTGTAAGGTGACAGGAGAGTGCTGTGATAGTCTGAGTGAGATACAGGGTGTCTTGGGACAGCAGTTGGTAGCAGTTACGATGGAGAGAACGCACAGTATCAACTTATATCAATGGGCTAAACCAGCCCATTCATCTAATCACTGATTCAATGAAAGAAGTAAGGGAGAGGATGAAGATGGGGTTCTTCTGTTCTTATCCACACAGTATTCAAGCTCTACTTATGGAATGAACAACAAATAAAAAATAAAAAAAAGAAAGTTCAGGTAACTTGCACAAATACTTCTCAAGAGTAGAAATCTTTTTATTTGCTCATACTTTATCGTGATGATTTAAAAGTCTATTTAAAAAAAGTTAAGAAGAACATGGCTACATAGTATTCCATGGTGTACATATACCACAGTTTATTGAGCCATTCGTGGATTGGTGGGCACTTGGGCTTCTTCCATGACCTGGCTATTATGAATTGGATATTTTTCTTAGCAAAATATCACAAGAATGGAAGAAAAAGTATCCAATGTACACAGCCCTACTATAAAACTAATTTATAGCTTTCATATGAAAGCTATAACCTAATTATAGCCTAAGAATATGGGGAGGGGGTAGAAGTAGGGGAGGAGGGGGGGTGGATGGGTGGAGGGAGGGTGATTGGTGGGATCACCTCTATGGTTTATCTTACAAGGGTACAAGTGAATCTTTCTAAAAGTAGAATATAAACATCTTAACACAATAACTAAGAAAATGACATAAAGGCTATGTTAACCGGTTTGATGAAAATATTTCAAATTGTATATGAAAACACCACACTGTACCCCTGATTTCATTAATGTACACAGTTATTATTTAATATAAAAAATAATTACTAGATATTTTTCCCTGTTGATAATCTTAGTCCCAAGACATTGATAGGGCCCTAGTTTTTTGCATAGGTACAAAAAAGTTACAAAAGATAAAAAGGTCCCCCCCACAAAAAAAAATATCATCAGTAAAGAACCTTGAAGAGACTTTGGCTATTATGTTAATCTAACCAGTACTACTAATGTTCTTGCTGTTACCCTATCTAGTAAATATAAAGGGGTTTCTGTGGTCAAAGTATGATGTTTTGAATTCAAAGTCAATGTGACCTGCAGTTTTGGGGGTCGTTTTCATTTCTGGTACCCACTGTGGCATGAAATACATTTCAATACCAGCTTAAAAGCATACTCTTAAACTGAACACAGGATATTCACCCACTTCTGCCCACAATACAAACACCTTCACCATTCCCTCACATCTCGTTACTATCCATCATTAGAATATTCTATATCACAAGTAAGCCATAGGCCTTCATTAAAATGGGTGCAACTTTGGCTGCTCAACTTGATTTGGTCCGTATTATAAACATTCTTACTTTCTTATGAACTCTTGCTATAACACATAATACCTGTCAATTGGTACTCTAAACATCTCTATGAGGCTTGGAACTCTTGACTCTTTAATTCATATGTGCTTTATCCATAACCAGTATCCCCACATAAAATACCAGAATAACTCAGAAGATATTTAGCATATAGAGAAGGAGAAAGATCATCCTCTAAGGATGTGGCTACCTTCCATCAGGAAAAACTAATTTCTAAGCAGCAGATAGCCCAACACGAAAACATTGAGCTGAGTCCAAATCAGACCAATGAGGAAGGTTTAGGACATAACCAGTGTCAAAGAAATATGGTATGTTATAGGTGTTTTGAGATAAAGAATAATATACCTCTTATATAATTCACACATTTAAAATGGACAATCCAGGGGTTTCTAGAATAGATTTTTCAAAATACATGTTTAGGACAAAAGAAGAAAAGCATTAGCCGAGGACTATAGGCAGGTGTTACTTAAACTAGGTATCCAGGTTATCTCATCAGCTTCCTGGGTTTTAAGCCCACCTTTCTGACATCCACCAGCTGCTCACCCTGGCAAAACAACCTTGATACTGAGTTTGCTAACTGAGTAGTTGGGGCTGGGGGATTGACCTTGTACCTAACGCTAATTGGATTGCAACAATAGCAAAGCATTTCAGTGTTTGTAGGCACTGCTGGGGGGTGGATCTTCTCCTAATGAATGTATTTTTCTTCAATGGCTTCTGTAGGTCACACTGAAGGTGCTACTCTGTCTTCCAGGAGAAATAAGATATTTATTTTTAAAAATCTGCATGGAAATTTTCAACATAATGTAAATGTGTGGAATTCTAATTAGGTGGCTATTAAGTTTTTAAAATATCATTGTATTGGTTTAGACATATCTGATTACCTTCTAATTACTACTGAAGTGGATTTTATGCAGTTAGTGCCCACCTATGTCCTATCTCCCATCTCTGCTAAGAGGCCACCTTGGGTGCATTATGCTTCTAAGCAATCTTAATTTAAGTGAGAGGACTTCTGCTAATGCTCCCTTTTACCTTTACAATTATCTTTGAGGACCTGATTGAATAGGAAAGAAGTATATGGTACAGAGTCCTACTTTTCAGTGTGGTTTCATCTCAAATGTTATTAATGAAAACATGAAAATTGAACATTAGCTCTAATTAAGCTGTTTAAGTATATTAGGATGCTCCATGGGAAAAAAACTCAATATTCATCCTTAGCACACATAGGACCTTTCCCCTAGGTTAGTAAACGCACAGGGTCATTATTATATTATCAGGATAGATTTCCCTAGTCGAGGACATATACATAAAATGAAATATTTATTCTTTTCTCTTTTTTTCCCCTTCATCATGCAAAATACAGCTTGATAGATTTCTACCAAATTTAGAGAAAGATTCAGTGGTGTGTACTGAATTCACTTTGGGAGATTCTGGGATGGGGAAGTTGGGGAAAACCTTACCAAGATACGGGCAAACTGCTTGTCACTTACTGTCGCTGGCTGAAATAGGAGTAACAGCAGGCATGGATTTATTTGGCAATAGTTAACATTTTCTCCAGCGTCTTATCTGGGTAGTCATTTAATTAAGTTACTCTTCCTCCATTGGCAGTAAATTTATGTATCTCACAGCCATTTTCTTCCCTAAATAGATCGTGCCCATTATACCAAATCTTGTGAAAATAACACTGGTTCTTAGTAGACATTTTATGATAATTATAAATAACATTCAGCCATTTGACCTTTTCAAAGAGCTCCTTACACAAAACACACACACTGAGTGCCTACCATGTGGCGGGTCCTCTGCTGGGTGACAAGTCCAAGATGTATTGGAGGATTCAGAATTTGAAATAAATGTGACATAACAGAGTTATCCTCCTCAAGCATGTTCCTTCATTGCAAACTCCTAAAAATTGGGTCTGGTCAGGTTTCTAAATCTATGCATGGCTGTAGATGATTGAATAAAAAATGTTTAGCTTCTGGGAAAGACACACGCATTTCAAGATCATCCCAGAATGTGGCTCAGCAGCCCCGGCTTCCCCATGGCTCAGTCTGCCAGCCCTCACGCTCCAGGGTGAGAGTGCAGAATAGCAGGGACTATTTAGGCTAGCAGCACTAACAGCACACTGCATTTTCAGACTTTTAAAATGCCATTTTCCAGGAACAAAAGGGTTTCTCGAGTGTTGAAAAAGTGTCATAATGTGCCTGGGATTAATATTTAATTGGAAAAATATTAAAAGTTTTGGCAAAAGTAAGAGTTGAAGGAAACTGACTTTGGTGAGTACTTACTATGTGCTAATTGCCGCGCTAAATCCAGTTCATGGAGGATTTCTTTGGCGTTTAACAGTGACCCTAAATGAAGGTGCTGGTATGCTGAAAGCCAGTTACACTGCGGTGTCACAGTCGGCCTCACCCCAGCACCCATCTTTGTCATTATCAGGACAAAGAAACCCTGGCTTCTTGTCAGAGATTGCCACTAATGCTCCTGGTAATGACCAGAGAGTTTTTTCCACAGAGGTGTCTGCAGCTCTGAGACAAGGAAATGAGTCCTTTCATTCTGGAAGAAAATGCACTGTATAAATTGCTTCTTATATTCCTGTCTCTGAGGCAGCGAAGCCTTAGAACTAGTCTAAGGTTTCATGTAAAGGCAGAGTGAGCCCCAACCCTGCTGTGTGCAGCACCTGGGTAACACCATGTTACCCAGAGATAGAAAACCATGTGCTGCCGGGCGCGGTGGCTCACGCCTGTAATCCCAGCACTGTGGGAGGCTGAGGAGGGAGAATCGCTGGAGCTCAGGAGTTCGTGACTCTCCTGAGCGAAAGTGAGACCCCGACTCATGAAAAAAATGGAAAAACCCAGCCGGGCGCCGCGGCGAGCGCCTGTAATCCCAGCGGCTTCCGGAGGCTGAGACAGCGGGATGCCCACAAGCCAGGACGCAGAAGTTGCAGTGAACTACCAAGCCGCTGCACTCTGCTCAGGGGCACAGGGTGGGACTCTGTCTCGACAAAAAAAAAAAAAAAGAAAACCATGTGCTTGGAGGCCTGACAACCTGGGTTTAAACCTCACCTCTACTATTTGCTAACTCGTGACTCTGGCCAAGTCATTTAGGCTCTCTCGGTGTCACATCCCTGGCATAAAATGAAGTGGTGACAGCACTTAACTCATAAGGTTGCAATAAGAATGAGAAGCCGTGATGCATAGAAAATGCTGAGTCCTGTCTGGG
Organism: Otolemur garnettii; assembly: GCF_000181295.1. Taxonomy (NCBI): domain Eukaryota; kingdom Metazoa; phylum Chordata; class Mammalia; order Primates; family Galagidae; genus Otolemur; species Otolemur garnettii. Next base: position 762,839 of record NW_003852401.1, read on the forward strand.
ACATGGCAAGAGCTCAGTCACTCTGGGCTATAAAATGTTCACTATCGACAATGACTGTGGCATGCGTGTTAGGATTCCCTCCAAGAAGGAAAGAAGTGGCTTGGTTTGGGGTAGTGGAAACTGCCTCTCAGTTTATCCATGTTTGACCTGATTCCTACACTGAAGGCTCTTTGCAATGATCCCCATGCGGCCACTGTGTGTCTCTGTTGGTACCCGGAGGACTGAGACCTCAGGTAGACCAGAGCTTTATCCTGGGACGGTGAAGGGAAAGAAGCCAGAACTGGATGGAATGCTGATCATCACAGGATTTGATACATCTTGGTTTTCCTTTTATTGGGGTAACTCAGTGATGAAGGCCAGAATTTAAAGGGCACAGCCAGACCAGCCAGGATACAAAAGTGTGTCCTAGACACAGATTTGGTGTGTTGCCTAGAAAATTACTGAACTTCAGGTGTTATTATTTTTGCCATTTCTTAGTTGTAATAGGCTATCATCCATGTGCTTATTTATGCTTGCATAAAATATCTTTTCCCTCTCCCTCCTTTCTACCTGCAAAAACCCAATCCAGAAGGTGTTGTCATGCTTATCTTATAAACAAGGAAACTGATGTTCAGATTAGTTAAATCTCTTGCCCAAGGCTAATGACAGAGCAGGGTCTGAACTCTAAGATCTGTCCTTTTACAGATGCCTGTAATTCTGGGCTGGGTCACATGGTGGTTAGGAATGCTGCGCCCAGAGAGTTCTGTCCACTGGTGTTGAAGTCATATCTCGGCTGGCATAGAGGGAATCAGGGCGTAGTGAAGGCTAGTGCTTATGTCACAAGTTAGTCATGTTATAGAGCCTGAAACGTGAACCACACATCTGGAAACATGAGCCAACATTAGTTCTCAGAGGATTGTCTCAGGAACAATGAAGGTAAGGGCCTTCATTCTAGTTGGCCCAGTGCAGCTGGTAAAGTGGGCTGGGAAAGGAGGGATGGAAATGGCAGTGCATGCTGGGTACTCTTGGCATGTTCCTGTGTCTGAGTATTGAACACTCCATGGAGGGATCTATTCCATGGTCATTCCAGATAAAGATCCCCCAGATAGGACCAAGATTGGAGAATTAGTGAAAGAATCTTCTAATTCATAGGCAACCTTCTAAACATGGGGAATTCCAAAGGAAAACAATGTTATCATAAATATATTCCGCTTATATTTCTATTTGGAAGTGGTTCTTTTTTCTTATAAGAGAAATGTTTATTAATAATGATGATTAGAACAACTATTGGTAAATCACATACTGCTTTAAAACGCCTTATTTCCTTCCTGTTCAGTTTCTCTTGTCACAGTAATATTATGTAACAAACAACTCTTGGCCTAAATAATTGAAAACAACTAGTTATTATTTCTTGAGTCTATGTGTCCACTAGGATTTCTGACACTCTAGTCTGGGCTCAGTTATCAGTTTATCTGGGCTCAGGTCTCAACACATCTGCAATCAGCTGGCAGACGGACTAGGAGGAGCTGACTGGTCTGGGATGGGCTCAGCCTCCATGCCTGGCTCTCCTGTTGATGTGCTCTTTTTCTTCAGAAAACGAGCCTGGGTTTATCCAGCTGTAGAGCAGAGAGTGAGCAAAGCGCACAAGGCCATGTGAGGCCTGGCTTGAAACTGACACATTGTCACTTCACGACATCATGTTTGCCAAAGCAAGTCATCAGGCCAGCTCCAATCCAAAGGTTGTGATGTGCGTAGAATCTTTTCATGGAAGGAACTTCAAAGTGGAGTTGGATCACACATTCCGTGAGTTCTGTAGATACAGGGAAAGAAAGAATTAGAGCAATTTTTTTTTTAATATTTTGAGAAAGGGTCTCACTCTGTTGCCTGCACAATAGTATACTGGTGTCATCATAGCTCACCACAACCTCAAACTCAAGAGAGATCCTGGTCTCAAGAGATCCTCCTACCTCAACCTCCTGACGAGTGGGCACTCCAGGCATATAACTCCATGCTTGGCTAGTTGTCATTTAACTTTTGGTAGAGATGGGGTCTCACTGTGTTGCCCAGCCTGGTCTCAGACTCCTACTGTCTTCACCTCAAGCTATCCTGCTTTGGTATTCTAAAATTCTGTTATTATAAGCATGACCCACCATGCCTGGCTATGGGGCCATGTTTGTAATCAATCTAGCATGTGTGTTATTTAAATTTTCCCTATACTGAAGGAGACGTCAGTAAAATTATAAGTGTACATCCTTGAGGATAATAGGAAAACTGATTTAGTGATTTACTACAGTCTCACAGGTATGTGGCTGATTTCTGACTCAGATTTTGACTTTCTGTTCATGTGGGGTTAGTTATATTGTGTGTGACACCATTTGTGATTTTTTTTTTTAAACATTGCTGTCGAGCTCACTTGAACATATGTAAATTCAGAATTTTTAACTCTGAAATAACTATCTGTAAAATCTCTTCTCCTTTTATTAGACAGGAGAAATGAGATTTCTCAACTCTTACACATAGATATCTGTAGAAATGTACTCTTTGCTTCAAACCAGTGGAATTAATGGAAGTGTTTAGGGAGGAAAAACTGCATTTAAAGTTAGTCACTTGGCTGCTTGTCTGATAAAGATAAAAGTCTCATGAAGTCTTAGTACTCATGGCTTTGAATGGAGAACAATGGAATACAAGCTTTTCCTAGTCTTTCTAAGCTTCTAAATTTTGTCCTCTTTTTAAAATCTGAGTCAGTATCATCTTTTAATTTGGAAAGCAGTGCAGCATTTCTCCAGATGTTTTCATCTTGTCAGCCCACAGAGCCATGAGTACATGCACACAGATGTTTTCCTGTATTATTAAAAATATTTATTTTTAGGTTAGATAATATATGTTTATAGTATGACATAAAAGAGTTTTCAATACAAAGTAAGTTTCCTTCCCATTGCTCTCTGCTAACTCCTTGTCCGGACACAGACGGGACACATCCTTCCAGAGTTGCCATAGACATAATGTACAAATAAGCAGATGCAAACATTTTCATACAGCTGCTTACAGCTCTCATTTTAATATAAATATATTACACATATACATTTTTCTTGTGACACCTTGTTTTACTTAATGTTTTTTTTTTTTTTTTTGAGTTTTGCTCTGTCACTTAGGTTGCAATGCAGTGGTACAAAGATAGCTCACAAAAACCTCACATTCCTGGACTCAAGCAATCTTCCCGGCTCAGGTTCTTGAGTAGCTGGGACAACAGGCACACACCACCATGACTAGATAATTTTTTTTTTTCTTTTTAGGATCAAGGTCTTGTTGTACTGCCCAGGTTGGTCTCAAACCTCTGCCCTTAAGCTCTCCTCTCATCTTGGCCTCCTAAATTGCTGGGATTACAGGCATGAGCCATCATGCCAGGCCTCAATTAATGACTTTTAAAAATTTCAAAGTATTATGGGGGTTCAAATATTTTTGGTTACATTTGGATCGCTTGTATATGGCTTGAGTCACGGTTCTAAGTGCCTGTCACCCAGCTGTGTTCATTGTGCCCGTTGGGTAGGTTTTCACCCATTTCACCCATTTGATTTTCTCTATGGAAAATAGGACATACCTCAAAAAACTGAAAGTAGTACTACCATTTCATCCAGCAATCCCACTATTGGGTATTTATCCAAAGGAATAAAGTCGTTTTATCTAGAAGACCCCTACACGCAAATGCTTTCTGCAGCACAATTCACAACTGCAAAGAACCTAAGTGATAATTTAATGATTTTTCTTAGAGACTTCCTTGTGTCAGGACATAGAGAACTGCTTCACTTTATTTACAGATGCACACAATTTTTTAAGTACTCTGCTGTCTGGTAAAATGCCTCACTGGTGCCCCTTTCTCTGTGTTTGTGTCTTGGCCACACACTATTATTGGGTATTTCCATTTCCACTTTGGGGACTTTATCTGTCCCAGATGGATCCTTCTATCTTGAGCCATCTCGCAAGGTGCCCACTAGACAGGGATTCATCAACTCAGTCCACCTACTGCTTAATTTCTGAATTATAATTTTTTTTAATTCATGAATTTTTAGGTTTTTTTTTTAATGAGAGATGCATTTTACCCATGCTAAAAAATCATACTTTGCTTGCTTACTCTGGGTGCCCCAGAGGCCCTCAGAAAATATACCAAGGTATAGGACAGCTCTATTAAAGTTACGTGTAAAAGCCATGACCTTCCTCATACTTGTAGATCACAGAGATTTTGAAGACATCAGAAATGGGTCAGTCAGTGGTAGCTACAGGTCAGTATGCCTGCTCCTGGAAAAGAACCTCCCAGACCTTCCTCCTCCAAGGCCCCTCAGCCATTTCAAGTCCACCACAACTACTGGCTTTCTTAATTCCCAGGGAAATTATTTATGCAGACTTCCTGGCCCCTGGACTCAACAGAACCAGGAGTATTAGATGAAGCATCTACTACGTACAAGACAATGCCTTTGGTTTTATAAAATGAATCAAAAGAGTTTGCTTTATTGGGGGGGGGGGGTTATAAAATACCATAGGATAAATGAACAAGACCTAGAGTCACAAAACAGATTCTAGCCTTTTCACTGACTAGTGTATAGCCTTGGACAAAAGAGCTTTCATGACCTAATACATTAAATAGGAATAAGAACATTTCCTTACAGGTTTAGAATAAAGTATCTTATATGAGGAATTGAGGTACTGTTGAAAAACACCTGGTACATGCTAGATGTCTGTTTGCTGGTAATTTACTTCCTTCACTTGAGCATATATGATTAATATCTATTTGGTTACTTCTTCAGAATGAGATTTATCTCATTTATTTTATTACAAATATTTTACTCATCTCCTACCGTCCTGTCTTGAGATAGCCCATGAGAGCTCAGGCTATCTCAAAGTGTGTCACATATGCTGAGTAAGTGCAACTTTTAAATTCTTTTTAAAAGTTAAGGAAAACAAAGAGTTTAATTAGGATGATTCTGCTGCCAAAAAGGTTATCTCCTTTAGAAACAAGGTAACACCCCAAATCAGACTGTACCAGATTCTTTAGGACGGTAAACATGCTGTGAGGGCTGTGAACAGTAGCTGCTTGCTCCCCTCCCCTTCTTTCAGAATGCACCGAGTTTCTTTTAATTAATATTTCATCAGATTATACTCTAAGGTCCAAGAAGTTCTAGGAAGATATGCACAACACAGTAAAATGACAGCACAATAATTATGAGTGAATTAATCAATGGATCCTAATCTTGACATGACATACACTTAACAATTACTCTTATTATACAAACTTCTGAACACAGATGTCCTCTCAACTATTTTTTCAGTTCTTACACACTTTGACTTCATACTAGGTCATTTCCAGGTTTTTCGATTCCTCTAGTTAGCAAGAAAAAGTGATCACTATTGATTAATGAATATATCTGATGCCCTTCTCAAGGTTATAAATTCATGAGATTTGGTATGTGTGCCCTTAATGTGCTATCATATCCACCACTGAGAAAGACAGAGAAAAACACTCCAGTTTAATTAGCTACTGACTCTGCGCCAGGAATTAGGCTTGGCCTTTCACATGTGGTATTTTATTTAATTTTCACAGTGGCCAAATCTAACTTAGAACCATAAAGAGAATGGGATTCTGAGAAGTGCAATTCCTGGCTTGTCCTAAGCTGTGCTGCAAAGGAAACTTTAGAGTGTGGTGGCCCCTGTGCCTGTTGAATAATAGATAATCTTTAATAGTCAACTTATGATGAGGAAGCAGTAGCATTCCTTTCTTGTTTCTGAACACTCAGAAGGAGAGCCTGTTCATTATTAAAACAAAAGCATCTTATTGAAGTCGGCTCCCTCCATCATCCACTGGCAGAGACACTTGTGAAGACTGATCACTCCTCAGAGCAACCGAGCATTGCTACAGTGACAAAGTGGGCTCAGACCAGGGCTTTCCTGGGCAAGTGCTCAGACTTTCTGCTGACAGGGTTATGTCCCTGTGCTCACTAGACGTGTGTGAGAATCTTGGTTTTTTGGACACGGCATTTAGTAATGCACATAATCCCACTCTTGGAGATAGGCATTTAAATCCGAGAGGTGCTTTCAGTTTAGTGAGCGAAGCAGTCAAGGAAGTCATGAGTCATAACATTGTGGACTACAACAGAGGTAAATATTGGCGCGATGGGAGTAGCAAAGTAGACCTGCAGGTGGGGAGAATGAGTGATGAGTGTGAGTCATTAAGATGATGCCAGAGGTAAAACTGGGACTCGCAAACACAGGCCCTCAAAGATGCACACTTGTGTGTAGGAGGTGGGCTGATTTTCCTGACTGAAGAACGATGAAATGGCAGGATATCCAGATAGAGAGGAATCTGAAAATCAGAAAACATCTAGAGGAAGAGAAAGAGATGCAGAGAGGGAGGGAGAGAAAGAGTGAGAGAGATAACATTTTCTTTCTGTAACTGGGTTATGCCCAATTATGAAGTGGAGAATAGTTCTTAGTTTAAAAAAATAACAATACAATTCAGATTAGAGAAACTAAATAATAATGGCTTTGAAAGCCCACATTAAAGCTTTCAGAGGCTCTATTATTTGTCCATTTATTTATTGCTATCTCCAAAATGTCTTATTGCAAATCCCTTCCCAAATGCTATCTCCATGATTTATAGCCAGAAAACATACTCACAGCTTTGTAAGAATGAAAAAATTTTATTAAGATGTGACTCATTTTCATGCTCAGATAGCATTAGAGGTCGGACCTTTAATCAGGCCATCAATATCAAGACTTTTTTTTTTTTTTAAGCTGACACTTCAGAATCAGACCGAATTTGGCACAGACCAGTTATCATACCTGTGGTGATATGATTGAAGATTCCATTACCGATTTAAGATGAAGTTTTTCAAAATCAGCAATTAAAGATGATAGCCCTGAAGTTTCATCTGTCTTAATACGGTTTCAGAAGGTGATTTTCTGTTTTGCCTTTGATGTGCTTCAAAAGCCGAGGTGATGTCGGAGCACCCCCACCTACTCTGGCAGGAAGGCCAATCTGGACAAATTCAAGTTGAGAGTGTGATAGCACGTGTCCAGCACACAGGATCAGACCTAATTAAGAAGGTTTTTAGGATCGAGAAGTCCAGTGTGTAATCAGAAAACAGCACCCTCACTGATACTTGACTCCTGACAAATCGTACATGCGTGGAAACAGTGCAGGCCTTCCCTTCGTGTTCCTCCCTGTGTACTGATTCCATGTCATCGTGAACATTTGGAATAGCTATTTTTGTGTGACATAAAAAGAAAAGGCCCACTTACTTTAGGGGAAAAAAAAGTTACCATTCAAAGAGTCTGTGCTATGTTATACACTCAGCTAGACTATTTTCATGCATTACTTCATTTAATCTTTACAACACCTCTAAAATATAGGGATTGCATTTCATACTGTACCAAAGAAGAAACTCAGGTTCAGCTCCAGTGAGTAACCTACCAAGGTCACACAAGGAGTTAAGCAGCTGAGCTGAGATTTAAAACAGCTTTCTATCTATGGAGCTCATTCTCTATCCATAATTCCATGAAACCTCTCTAGGTTTTAGCATTTGAAGCTTCCATATAATTGAAGAATATATTCTTATTTTTAAGGCTGAAATGTTACAATTGGGCCAGATAAATATTCCTGTTACAGACCATCATGAAAGCTATAGCCAACTCTAAAATGTAGGCACTTTTTTTTCCTTTTATCTTCTTCTTAAGGTTTTTGTGATGATTCATCAGAAGAGGTGATTTATTCCAAATAATTTTGTGTAATTAAATGTGGATGTGCAAAAATTCCTTTGGAGTATTGTGTCTCAGCCAGAGCGATTTTTCCTCTCCTCCCCACTGGGGATATTTAGCAACGTCTATAGATACCTTTGGTTGTCACAACTAGGAAGTCCTGCTGCATCTAGTGGACAGAGGCCAGGGATGCTGCTACACATTCTGCAAGGCTCAGAACAGCCCACACAACAAAGAGTTATCCAGCCCAAAATGTCAGTAATGCTAAGTTTGAGAAGCCTTGCTTTGTAGAATTATTCTCAATTCCTGGATAAAAGCACAAGTCCTCTTCATTTCCAGGCTGCCACACATACTCTACCCCATTTCTCATCTTCCAACCACTGATGCCTGTTTCATTTCAGGAATTCACAGTTTTCCTGCTCTTTTCATAGCTTCTCATTAAAGCTGAAAGTGTCTGCTGTATGTTGTTTGTCTTAACTGATTTATGGTACACTCTTATTGAACTTTAAGAATCCATCATTTAGTTCTTGTTGAGTACCTACTCCGTGCTGGTCTAGGCTTTGGCTAGCAACTCAGCTTACTCTTACTCAACTACTCTTGTTGAGTACCTACTACGTGCTGGTCTAGGCTTTGGCTAGCAACTCAGGGGCCCATTCAATCAGTTGGGTGATTAAGATTTTATTTTGGCTCATGTGTATTTTGAAAGACAAATTAGGTTACTGTTTGGAGTATGTCCTATTGGAAGCACAGTGAACTCTGGGAGTTGATAGAAGGCTTTAGAAATAATGAGAAAGGTTAGGGGCCTAGACCATGGTAAAGCAATGGAGATAGACATACTGGGTTATTAACAGGAGGTACTTTGGAGGCAGCACCTATAGGATTGATGGCCACATGCCAAGAGTCATACCCAGATTTTTCACTTCACCAACCAAGTTGAGGATGATGCCATTTACTAAGATGTAGTATTATAGGGAGGAAAGGCTCTTATGCCCAATAAGGTTCTCTGAAAAATCACTGATGTGAGACAGATTGATTAACAGGAAGAAAAACATGCAAATTTATTTTATTTAATGTATATATATACAGGAATCCTCAGAATAAAGATTCAATTTCTCAGCAAAGCACAGATGTTTTAAAGAATTGGGGGGGCTTCAAAGCAGAAAACCAGGTTTAAGGCGAGTGAGGTCAGACTGACTAGCTGGCAAGGGTGGTTTGTTGTATAAATGAAACCTTACATGGAGCCCCCCACAAAGTTCTTGTCAGACCTTTTAAGGTGTCAGGCTCTTAGTTACTCTTCTCTACATCAGGTAAGGATAGACCTGGTTGTATTAATACAAATTCTCTACAAATGTAAATTTTCCCTCCACCAAAAACAGGTCTTCCATGTTATTTTATCTGTGAGACACATGACAGCCATCCCGAAATACGTCAAAGAAATATATTTGGGGGAAAAATGTTTCTAATTTTCTTCAGCATGACGACAGCAACGCTTGTTAGAGGTAGTATCTAACAAAGGGAAATGTGGTGTGTTTGGAGCTGTGACATTGAACTGAAGATGTCCAAGATGCAGGACAAGTCAATCTCGAGATCATGGAGGTGGTTCAGTGATGGAGGTGTAACTTTGAAAGACATCATCGTGCAAATGGCATTTAACATTTTGGAACTGAATGATGTCACCTGTGGAGCACATACGGAGAGAAAAGAACTGGGACTTATAATGAATCTTGGGGCAATTCAAGCACCAAGAGTTGATATCTATCCTGGATAAAAAGAATTATAGCTGTCTTTCTATAGATAAGCGGTGTTATGTGCTATGGAAGGGATTTGGAAAATGACTATGCTTACTCAGTACACTCAAAAACAAATGAAAAGTGTGTGGGGTGGAAAGAAGAGAGCCCAGGCTTTAAAATCATAAGGTAGTAACATAAATATAAGATAGTATTATTAGTTCTTTTAGAGTAACTGATAAGACAGTGAGGAAAATAAGAAATAAAAAGAAATGGTCAGCTGGGTGTGATGGCTCACTCCTGTAATCCTAGCACTCTGGAAGGCCAAGGAGGGTGGATGGCTTGAACTCAGGAGTTCCAGACCAGCCTGAGCAAGAGCAAGACCCTCTCTCTAAAAAGTAGCCAGGTGTGGGGTGGCACCTGTGGCTCAAAGGAGTAGGACTACCAGCCCCATATGCCAGAGGTGGCGAGTTCAAACCCAGCCCTGGCCAAAAACTGCAAAAAAATTAAATTAAATTAAAATTCTAAAAAAAAAGAAAAATAGCCAGGCTTCATGGTGGGCACCTTTAGTCCTAGCTACTTGGGAGGTGGAGGCAAGAGGATTGCTTGAGCCTAAGAGTTTGAGGTTGCTGTGAGCTATGATGCCAGAGCACTCTACCCAGGGTGACATAGTGAAAAGAAAAGATCTACAAGGCCTTTGACATGTTAGCTTGTATTCACCAAGTCCTTCCCGGGTTTTTCCGAGTACAGCCAGTAGGATTGTTGCTTTTTATCAGCATCTTCTTGTATTGAATATGCTTTCTTACAACCCCCATGTTTTTACCTGCTAAGTTGTTCAATTTTACTCAATAAGTCTTGCTCATATTCAAGTGTTATACTTTCCAATTATCTGTATTAAATTTCATTTTTCTAGGTGTTTGAGATTGTGTTTAAACCTGATTCTGCTATAAAACATAATAGTATTCTTTCCAATTTCTCATTACCTTTAAATTTAGCAAATATGTCTTCACCTAGGTCTTTTTTTTTTATTAAATGATAGCTGTGTACATTAATGCAATCATGGGGTACAGTGTGGTGTTTTCATGTACAATTTGAAGTATTTTCATCAAACTGGTTAACATAGCCTTTATGTTAAGGCTATTAACATTTTCTTAGTTATTGTGTTAAGACATTTATATTCTACTCTTAGAAAGATTCACTTGTACCCTTGTAAGATAAACCATAGAAATGATCCCTCCAATCACCCTCCCTCCACCCATCCCCCCTTCCTTCCCTCTCCCCCTCTCCATATTCTTAGGCTATAATTAGGTTATAGCTTTCATATGAAAGCTATACACTAGTTTCATAATAGGGCTGTGTACATTGGATACTTTGGTCTTAATAAAAAATATTGGTTAGAGGAGGAACTGAGAATCTGAAGGGATCCTCCACTTCACCAGGGATGTCCCTCTTACTAGATATCACATCTCTCTTTGGGTACCATCAATTATGTCTACCAAATTATAAAGATGAAAATATGGGTTCAATGTTTTTAACCTCCATTTTATTTTACAAATTATGTGGCTAAAATATTCTCCTACTCTGTCTATAATATTTCACTAGTCACAGTCTAATGATTTTACCCCAAAATGAAGTGGGGTCAGTATAAGATAAATTGTCCTTAAGGAATATGTGACATCTCCTAGAATCACTCTACTTTTCTAATTGCTCACCAATATTTTTTCAAAAATAGCCTACTAAAATCAAATTTAGAAGTGGCTTTAAATTCCCTAAGTTTTTTTTAATCTAGATATTGTCCCAGTCAGTCTGTGAGCACGTATTTTACTCTCTACGTTCCTCAAACACCCAGCTGACAGCAATTCAGTTTCCCTGCAGGCCTGTGGGTCCACCTGGGTGGGAGAAATCCACTTCCTGAGAGATAACTCATGTTATTTAAAGACTGGGTTTTTTTGAGACAGAGTTTCATTCATTAACCCTTGGTAGAGTGCTGTGGCATCACAGCTCACAGCAACCTCCAACTCCTTGGGCTTAGACAATTCTCTAGCCTCAGCCTCCTGAGTAGCTGGGACTATAGGCACCCACTACAACGCCCAGCTATTTTTTTCTTGCAGTTTGGCCGGGGCCGGGTTTGAAACCAACACCCGCAGTATATGGGGCCAGCGCCTTACCCACTGAGCCACAGGCACCACCCTGCCCGTCTTGTTAATCTTCAATATCCTCTCACCAAATGTGCCTCTTTCTTACCAGACTGACCATCAGCCTTATTGGCAGAGACAATGGACTCAGAGCAGGAGTAAAGGACTTATATTTTTCTCTGACAATATATTACCAGCATATTTTTACTTAAGAACCATGTTTATTTGTTTGTTTTACTTATTGAGCTTTAAGTATTAAAAAATATGTATGTTTAACCACTACTTAACCGTATTAGATGTGGCAGATAGATTACAACCAAGACCTTCTCTAGACCTGAGACTTAATCATCCAATCAGATCTATTCTTTTCTTTCCAAGGAATGATGGGGTTGGTTCATTTTGACAAAGGGAAGAAGCTGAAAATTAAGCATGTGCTTACCATCAGATTAAGAATAAATAATGTGGCTTGGCACCTGTAGCTCAGTGAGTAGGGTGCCGGCCACATACACCGAGGCTGGAAGGTTTGAGCCTGGCCTGGGCCTGCTAAAGAATAATGACAATTGCAACCAAAAAAAATAGCCAGGCATTGTGGTGGGCACCTGTAGTTCCAGCTACTCTGGAAGGCTGAGCCAAGAGAATCACTTAAACCCAAGAGTTTCAGGTTACTGTAAGCTGCAACACCATAGCACTCTACAGAGGGTGACATAAACTCTGTCTCCAAAAAAAAAAAAAAAAAGAATAAAGAATATCTTTATGTTTCTCCTTATTTTTTAACTTTTTTCTTTCTTTTCTTTTTCTTTTTTCCTCTATCTTACTTTTCTTTAAAATGCTTTTTAAAAATCAGTGGGTAAAACTGGAGTAGGTTTTATTTTTTTCATTTTTGCATCTCTTCTCAATTTTGCTAGTATTTTAACAAAAATGTTCTTCCCCAATGGTGATTAAATAGGATACTTGTGTTGTGACTGCCTTTATAACCTAAGACTTTTTGTTTTCTCTCTATAAAAGAAATAAGGGAATGGTTTTCATTCATGTAATTAGGTAGGAACATGGGTCCCCAGAATACAGAAGATCTTCATAAATATTTTTAAGTGAATGAATGAATCCATGAGTACATAGATATACTGATGAAATTGCCAAGTATAAAAGGAACACAAATACAGATTCATAAGCTGTCCAACTCCTATCCTTTGCTACAGGATAGTATACAAAATGTGAATAATTGGGTTCATGAAAATATATTTTTATGGATGATATTTTGGAAATGAATTAATGATACTCAATATACTCTATCTCTTTATTGCAACTTCCCCAACTTTTACTTGCTATCTAATATTTTGAGGTGTTTCATTTGCAGGCAGAACGTTCATGCTTTCTATAGGCAAGTAGTAATTATATACTACCTAATGGGAAAACATCCTGGTGCTTCAGAGACTGTCGGTGTTCTTGTGATTTCAGACTTTTTTTCCAGTCACATATACAAATTGCCAAAATGTTTTTGTCTCAGAGTCACTCACTGTAGTCTCATATGGGGTAGAAACCTTTGAGCTGTGCAATCAAACTTCATTAAGTCATGTCAAAAAACGTTAGTGAAAAGTACATCTACTTACTGCTTTCATGACACATTCCCATTTCTAGCCTCGCTACACAATTTCCAATGTCTTTTGTTGGAAACTAAAACAAAGAAAGAGCAGCCATTTGAATTTTAAGGATGAATCCTTTGGTTTTTCTGTTGAAAGAAGCCAAAGGGGAAAAGATGACTCATGCTTAAAGCATCAGTGATGAGTTTGACAGGTAACTTTTCAACAGAAATTGTGGAGTCTAGAAGACAGTGGAATTAATGTGCTCTAAAGATAGCTGTCAATCTAAAATTTTATACCAAATGAAACTATATTTTCAAGAACCAGAGAATGGTTCTCGAAACCATTTCACTATTCAATGCAATTCCAGAAAATTAAAAAAATAATAAAAACATGAAGTTTCCCAACAAAAGATCTTTACTTCTAAAGAAAATATTTTAGAAGGAAGTAATTGGCATCAGAGGAAATCTGATGTGATAAAGGGGCAAGTGAGCAAAACATGTTTGTTGAGAGATTTAAACCAATGTCTTTTAAAAATAAATATCATAATGTCTAGTTTGTAGTATGAAAAAACAAAAAAGCTTGAGATAAAATATCAAAAAGCTGTAAAATGTAGCTAAGAGTAGATCAGAATTAAAATGCTCTAAGATCTTTTCACTGTTTGAGAGGAGGTTAAAGATACTGATAAGTTTAGACTTGATTAAGTACGCAAGTTTGCATGGCAATGACGTCATTTAACAGAATAGCACTAGGGATATAAATGCCAAACCAGGAGACAAAGAAATGAGAAAAAATACATGATCAGCCAAACACATTTTTCAGTTAAAATCCCAACATAATTTTAAGATCAGATAGAAAAGCAAAAGATGGGTAAAAGCTAATTTATGAGGAAGAAAATGTGGGGATAATTGTAGTACTAGATATTAAGGAACGATTTAAAAACAATAGTAATTAAGGCGGCAGACTGGTAGAGGAACAGACAAATAGACCTTGGAATGCATGGCAGACACGATATTGCAGATCAGTGGGGAAAAGATAAGACATTCAATAGATCTGGGTGGAACAACTGTCATTCTGTATGGAAGTAAAATGGATATTTATCTCAAATTAACACACACATGACACAAAAATCTTGAAGAAACATGGACAAATTTAACTACCTTAAAATTATAAACTATTCATCAAAAAACAAGAAAAGTAGCCACAAAGAAATAGAGCATATTTGTAACATATAAAACCAAACGGGAATTAGTATCCATTATATTTAAAGAATTTCTTCATATCAATGAGAAAAGACAAGCTACCAAAAAGGGGAGGGGGAGAAAAGCTGAAAAGAACAAGCAGACATTCCACAGAATAGGCAACTCAGCGGGCCAATAAATACATGAAAAAATATTCGGTTTCATTTTTAATTCAGAAATGCAAATACATACTATCATCAGATACTGCTTTAGACCTACCATATTGGAAATAGTTTTAAAGGAGGACAGTAGCAAATCTTGGTGAAGCTGTAGAGAAAGAAGTACTGTAATACATTTCTAGTATTCATGTAAATTATTCAGTAGTCTTACTGATGTGCATATTTAATTACCTAGCAATTCTTTTCCTAGACACATAATCTACAAAAAAGTTCTGCACATATACAGCGGAATAAATTCATGGCATTAATTGTAGTAGTTAAAACTGGAAGTAGTACAATTGTTCATCAATAGAAGTATGAAAAGATAAACATTTCTCTTATTAGAGAAAAAGAAAAGTTTGGGTTCAGTGATTACTAAATAGCAAAAAGTAAAAGAATCAGCTACTCATATCAGCGTAAATCTCATAAACAGTATGTTAAGTGGAAAAAATAAGTGTGAGAGTAATACATGTGCTTTGATACTCCTTATATAGAATTTTAAAATATGCAAAACTAAACAATATTTCATGGTACATACATATGTATTACAACTATGAAGAAATACCAGGGAATGATAAAGAGTTCTGAATGCTAATAACCTCTGAGAGGGAGAGAAAGGAATGGCCTTCACGAGAAGCTTCAATAATGATGTGAATCACACAAGGATATGCAAATGATACCTGTTTGTTAATGTAGGTATTCTTTTAGCGTTTTTGAAACATTCATATATTATATATAAATATGATAAATATATATTCGTAGCATCATATATTATAAACATAGTTTATATGGTATAAATTTATCAGTTCTAGGATGCATATTTTTCACATTTGATCTTCTCTAAAATCAAGGTGGGCATTGAAGTCATTGGCACCTTTTTAAGCTGTTGCCTAGGAACAGATGTGATACAGTTACCATAGCCTGATCAGGAACAAAGTTAGTTATTATTCTCGGTGGCATGACTGGACAACAGAATTCCCTTAATGTTCCAGTCAACCAATCATTTAAAGTAAAAATGTGAGTCTTTTCATTGGTGTATTCTGATATGCTCGGGACAACCTGGCATCAGACGTGTGGAATGGATACTGATATTTTGGAATAATATCCTGGAGACAATTATTGAGCACACTTTTAAGAACAACGCCATCAAAAATGTTAAATATTGGCACAAAGTTTGAATGGAAAAACTCATAGACAAAAAATCTAAATAGAAAAATAATTCAGAAGAAGTGGATTCTAAATGTGAATAGACTTTAGGTGAACCTTAACAAATTTATGTGGCATATATATATATATATATATGCACATATATATATATATATTTATGAAAAAGAGTATACATTTTTAAAATGGCTTCTCCTATCACTGCTCCAGTCTCTAAAGCTGTCAAGGGTTAATTCCCACTGTTAAATCATAGTTATAGAAACTGGAAGCCAGGAGAGGGCAGCAGAGAACTAATCTGAAAAAGTTTTGTTTTGTTTGTTTTAACTTCATATGGGGCACTTTGCAGTTTATAAAGCCATTTCTATATATGTATGAACTCATAGAACCCCTACAGCTAAACCTGGACGGCCAATTATCATCATCCTCATTTAACAGACAAGGAAACAAACTTGGAGAAATTAAGTGATTTGTTTAAAGATGCCCAGTTAATAAGGGGTAGCCCTGGACTTACGTTTAAGGAAGAGAGTTAGACTTTCGTGTATTCTTCCCCATTAAATGCTGGTATACTTGAAAGAAGCCTAGTGAGTGGCTAGGAAAAGTATTGGACATGGATTCCGCTGGACACACCACCTCATTAGTGCCCGCTCAGGTCCAGGTCAGTTGAGGCCAGAACCAAGGTGTCTGGCAAAGATGTCATGCATCGGGATGCTAAGAAGCCAAGCCAAAGACCAAAGGAGCTTAAGTCAAGACCAAACCAGTTCACGATCCTTAAGGAGCAGAAGACAAGCCTGAACGGAACTGGAAGTGGGCCAGAAAGCAGACCCTGATGGCGTGTCATGCTGTCAGTGTCCCATGAATCCTCCATATCTGCCCTTTCTAGTCATTAAGTGGCCCGGCCACAGATATATTAAAACACAGAAATACTCCTGGCCCCTCAGCAATAATGTTTTAGGATACTCTGGGGAATTTTATACTGGGGAAGATACAGATGAAGTGAAGAAAAGAGATTTTCTATGTTCCTACCTTAATTCCTAGTAATAAAAAGAAAAAAAAATCACAAGAAAGGCTTCTGCTTCATTTACCCAGTGATTATTGTTTAAAAGCTCAAGTCAAGCAATGGAATATTTTGAAGTCCTACAGGGAAGCAATGTATGATTCTTCACTCCCAAGAAATTGCAGCAAACCTTTTTGACCTGACAAGTGTAGTCTAGCTGAAGTAGTTTGTCAAGATTCATTTCTGTACAGAGCAGTCATTTCACCAAGGAAGCGATGTGGTTGGGGTTTTGAAGGCTTTGGTTTGTGCTAAAACTCAGAGCTGGGAAATGTCCTCAGACAAACCAGTGCAGACTCTACTTAATATTCCCCTGCATGGTTACCTCCTGGGACCACTCCTGAAGAGGAAGGCTGACAGGTGTGCCCGCAGCTGTATTTTCTTAGGGAGGACAGGCCCCAGAATGTAGAGTAAGGAAGGAGAGCTTCCAAATTCTGTCCATACTGTGTGCAAGACATGAACTGTGCCCAGAAACACCAATGTGGTGCAAGTACATCTCCCAGACACAGCACACGAATAGGAAGATAGAAGGACTTGGTATTCTTTTTTATTTATCTGCAATAAATCAGACTTTGTGGTAAGTAAATAGAAGAGAGTGAATTTATAGGTGAGTTACTTACATGTGGGAGGAAGATGAAGACAGGATTGAGATTTCTTATGACACAACTTCTGTGTTTTAACCAGACCATTCTACGTACGTACATTTTCTAAAGACTTACAATGCATGTAGTAAGATACAAATACATTGGGAATTGAATTGCTCAAACTCATATAGTCATTTTATTAATGAATTATCTTTGGCTTTATTGTTTTCACTTTGTAGTAACAGGTACAATTTGGAAATATATCTTATATCTACATCTGTATTCACATGTACATTTATATTTATTATCAGAATGAAGAAAATGCAGCACAGAAACGGATCAAGCTTTATAACAAGATGGACCCGAGTAAACGGCTTTTATCATTCATGTATTAGCTAACTTTTGGTGAAGTACACAGTATCTTTAGAACTTCCCTTCCTTCTGTACTAAGTGGAGATAAAATTCCTACCATATAGTGTTTTGAGGGACTCTTGTCACAAATATGAATTTGGTAAAAGTTAGCGTGTGTGATTATAAATGTGGAAATCTAAGAGCATCTGGAGAAAACTCAGAAAAATACAAAAACTTCAGAAGGTGGTAAGCACTAGAGAAATCTATATAGAAAATGTAATTATCAGCTAGGATAGAATAAATAAGTACACAGTAGCAGAGCGACTAAAAAGGTACTAACAGTTGAAAAGTATAATGATTATATCGTTGCAGTTTCCATGTTAAAAAGATATAAAGAGAAACGAGAAAGAACCTGGCCTACTCCATACTCTGTTATACCAGTGTTATAAATATGACTAAAAACTTGGTTGGCAATAATTGTGGAGAGCTGGGGGGCCAGCACTTAAATCTTATAGCCCTAGACTAATAGACTCCTCACCCTCAACTCCAAAGCACCAATAGCAGTAGGTTTTCAAATGTGCTTGAGCAAAGATGGAATATACATCTTGAAATTTCTGTTCTAAATACATGCAGGGAAACATCACCCTTAGATGATTTCATGAGAGGAATATTGGTACTCTGTAAAAGGCGACTGAATTCCCTGTGCCTCTGTCTATGACTCTTCTTACCTGAATCTGGATGTTATCAGATGGATGGGCATTTCTTGGCACCTCCTAAAAAGTAATGCGGAGTAGTTTTGTAGCACAACAGTGCCTGAGGACATAGCGCAAGGGGGCTGGGTAGACATTTAAAACACCTCATCTTCCACGATAGACTTTCAAAACTCTTCTGGTCTATGATCATACAATACCAGGCACATAATATCTATATGGTAGTTGTAAGATTTAATAAGGGTAATTTTGACTTCTAATGTTTAAAATATCAAAGTTTACAAATAAATTTACCACGGCGTATAAAAAGTAGAAACAAGGTTATCCCTATTTTGTCAGTCTGACTCTCTGGTATTTTTGTTTGTGGGTAGATAAGCCATCCTGGGAATTAAGAGTGGAATAGAAAACAATTAAATAAGGCTAAACCATCCTCTGTGTGTGTGTGTGCATGCTGATGTTTGTTTCTATGTTTAGATTTTTGATATGGGTCACGTGGCTATGTATAAACTTTAAATTCAGATAAACTTGATCATCTAAAGGATAAAAGAGAAGAGAGAAACCCAACTTCTTGCAGCGATATCTAAGTGGGTAACTCCAGC
The DNA here is from genome assembly GCF_000181295.1 of Otolemur garnettii. Lineage (NCBI taxonomy): Eukaryota > Metazoa > Chordata > Mammalia > Primates > Galagidae > Otolemur > Otolemur garnettii. Next base: position 781,861 of record NW_003852401.1, read on the forward strand.
CAACACCAAGGAAAATTTTGCCTTCCTGACTCAATTTCTGAGGGATTCATTGACTGGGGTTGGGGGAACGAGCAATGTGTCCATGCAGCTTTGCTTATAAAATGGCTGATAGAAAAGGGTCCTAAAAACCATCTAAAAGGAATGATTCTTGTAGGTGGCATCTCTCCCTAGGTTTAGGTGGTCAGAGGGAGCTTGGCCTGACAGCTCTGTGACATTAAAGAACAGGGCCTTACCTTGCTTGTCTACCCTTAGCGTGCTGCTCAGCCCCGCCCCAACCTTCTGCTGTGGCCCACTAGTTTACAGCTGGCTTTGTCACCCCCCCTCTTCTTTGTTGCATATCTTTGTAGTGCACTGACCACACTTAGTAGCCCTTGCTGGAAGGGCTTTCACTTTCTGTGTGGCCCTGTGGCAGTTAAAACAAGCTATTGTGTTGCCTCACCAGTAACCTCCCCTGATGGGAGTCCTGTGAGAACAACCAGCACTCTATAGGAATGGGAGACTGCAGGATTTGAATGTCTCTGACCTTTTCTATGAACTCAACCTCAGGCTCCGTGATGCTCCCTGGGCTACCTAGGTTCTAAATGTTGCTACTCGTATGCTCCTGGTGTAGAGAGAGCATGTTTTCTCACTAGAAAATCTGGTGAGATTGAAGGGTCAGAAACTCTGGCAAAACCCAAATTCCATTTTGGAGTGGAATGAGAAAGGCATTTAGAAAGGGGATCAAAGCCTGAGCCATGAGTTGAATACAAAACAGTCTTTAGTCTGAGTCCTGAAATAATAAGAAAATAGAATTTGTTGAGACATTTTCTCTACTACAAGCGGAGTCTGTTTGGTTTTTAGTTTAAAAGCATTAGCCAACCTGCTCTTCCGACAACAGCTCCATAGACACAGCTGGAGCTGTGCCTCCTCTCCTTCAGAGTGCCTTGGTAGTATTTCTGTGATCAGAGTGATCTATTCTTAATTCAATAAATATCGAACACTGACTATATGCCCGTGTCCGTCCTAGGCCCTTAACACAGGAGAGGGAACAAATTCTTTCCCTCAAGGAGCTAACAGTCTAGTGAGCCCTGTCCTTCTCTCTGTTGTTCACATCTTCATTTTATCTACCCTTCAAACTTCACCCCGGGGCTTCTCCCCCATGAAGATTTTCCTGCATATTGTGTACATGACACAGTCTGCATGTTTGAAATTCTATTGCCTTTCTTTGCTTTATTGATCAAATGGGTTTTTATCTTCATCTTCCATTTATTGGGGGTTATGTGCACGTGTTCTTCCAAACTGTTGGTTTCTGGAGATAAAAGATCCAAAATATAAATTTCAAAAAGATAGGAGGACTCTGCATGTTTTGTTCACGCTGTGTCTGTAGTAACTATAGTGAGCACATGGTAGGCTCTCTATGTATTTTGCATAGATGAATAAATGAATGGTTTTGTATTCCTCATAGTACCTTATTATGTTATATATGGAGTATTAAATTTGAACTCAGAAGTCTGGAATTAAAATCAAGATCAAAAGTTGATTTCCCCTCTCTGAGACTCTGCTTCCTGATATGTAAGATGAAAATAAGAATTTCTGATTTTTTATTTTAAAGCATTTTTTTTGCAGACCCAAGTAACTATGATATATAGGGAAAAGAATGCCTTTGTTCACTGCTAAACGAGGAAAAGTTATTACTACTAAGTATATAATGATTAATATGGAATGAATGAATGGATGTGTTATGGACTAAATGTTTATATTCCCCCAAATTCATATGTTGAAGCCTTAGCCACAATGTGATAATATTCAAAGATGAGGCCTTTGAGAGGTAATCAGGGTTAGATGAAGTCATGAGGGTGGGCCCTTGTGATGGGATTAGCACCCTTATAAAAAGAGACCCCAGAGAGCTTGCTGTCTTTCTCTCCCCATGTGCACACAAAAAGGAGGTTATATGAGCACACAGCAAGATAGTGGCTGCCTGTAAGCCAAGAGAAGAAGACTGAGAATGAAGTCTACCTTGCCAATACCTTAATCTTGGGCTTTCCAGCCTCCAGCACTATAAGAAATACATTTCTGTTGTTTGAACCATTTCTGTTTTGGCAGCCCACACTAAGACAGCTGGCAGGCATGCATACATAAATGAATGAATAGACAAAATATAATGTCATAAAGTCTAAGCAACTTGGGAATCCAATCAAAAGGCAAACAAAGGCACTCTAGAGAGGACAGAGACTTCAGTCATTCCAGAGAAAAAATGATGCTTAAAAGTGCTATGCTGCAAAGTTGTTGAATATATTTCCTGAGATCAGCTTTACTCATAAATTCAGGACATAATGGAAAGAATTAAACTGTATATTAAGGGACTGAGGTTGCAGTGGGTGCCTATGGCAACTCAAACTCTGATTCTTCATTGCCTTATCTCTAAGGTGAATATTAGAAAGCCCAACATATCTACCTCCTAGAATAGTTGTAATGATAAAAGAAGTCTGTGTTATAAATAGCTAAACATTAATAAAATGTGAGATATTATTTTACCATAGCATGGCCTTAAAGACTCAAGGTTTGTGCTACATCCTTTCCTTCTGAAAGTCAATTTCCTTACCCAAGATTTATTTATTATCAAGACGCTTCTAGCACACAAGAACTTATAGAAAGTATTAATTTTTTAGTCCACACCCTGCGAGTCATGTTTTATAGAGAAAAAAACTATCCACCAGAAGAAAAGTGAACTGTCCAGGGTCTATGACATGCCAATGGCACAAGATTCCCAGTAACTCCAGATGGGGAACTCTCCCATTAAAGCACAAAAATATGAATTTTCTGGTTTTAAATTATATTTTTTTATTTTTGAGAAGACCAAGTTTCCTTTATTATTATATTCCATCCCAGAAAGGTAATATCTGAGATTTTATAAAGTATTCTATTACATCTAATTCAAGTTTGGGCAAATATGCAATATTCTCATTGGAAACTGTTTTTAAGGTACAATTTAACAGCCATGTCCTTGTTAATTATTTATGAGTCCCTTGTTATTTAAGATCAGCAGGACATCTATGATGTTGATATGTAATCGTTCATAAAAATTTTTTTTAAAGATTGTTACTGTATAACAGTTTTTTTCTTGCAAAGATCAAACAAAAAATGTGTGATCCTACATATTTTGAAACTTTGAACATCAGCATAAAATAAGAGGACTGAGGTTCATATTCTGTGTCTTCGGATTTTACTAAGCAAATAATAAGATGAGAGGCCTAAATGATATTTAAATCTCTGAAGGAAGGATGGTGACAAGGTGTAGAATTTTGAAATAGGCTTTTGAATGTAGCCTATGTTCACTGGGCACACGACAGTAGTTAAGAAGAAAGTGCTGCACTAAGCACCATGATTCTGAAGTATAGTAAGAATAGTAAGCAAAGACATGGATGACCTCAGAGAAACATGAATAACACATTGTTGCTCAGATTATATTGACAGCATAGCCTGACTCTCAGGAATATTAAGCAGATTTGACATTCAGAAACCAGATGTATTTGAGATTCTTTCTATATTTTAAAGATCTTAAGTCAGTCTTAGAGGATAGAATTCTTGAGCGATATAAATTGTTCCTCTGCCTAAATCTTATCATTTAATGGCAGTTCAGTAAGGGAAAAGTAACCCCAGGACTCTTGAGCCTGGTGTGGGAAGGGACCTGGTTCAATCCTCAGGAGTATTCTGTTCTCCAAGCTAAGGTTTCCACCTAGGAAGCCCCATAGGGGCTGAGATCATCATGCAATTTCAGGACTACCAGGAGCCCAGCTGAGCCCAGTTTCTTCTAAGCCTGAGATCATGGCCTCAGACTGTGATTGCCGTGCTGCCACCCCTGAGCATAGATTTAAATATCCATGCTAAGTAAGGAAATAAAAGCCAACATGTCAGTATTCCTTGGCTCAGATGAAAGATAAACCGGCCACTAATAGATTCCCAACCTTTGTTTTCTCCTCCTAATCACAAGCACCATTATTCTGAAGTATAGTAAGTATGACTATGATTTGTGTCAGATGATCTGACAAAGTCATGGAGAAAATTCAGACTCCTCCTGTGATATGCAGTCAGTAGGTTTCATTGGGTTAAATATTGGGTAAATTAACATAAAAGAGTGATGGATCTAGCACCCTGAAGACTTCCATAGCCTTTGAACAAATCAGACTGCTGTATTTTTGCTGATGTGTTCTTCGCTGGCCTAGTAGGAGCCAGGAAAAACATCATTGGCTAGTTTTGACTTTTGTCATGTCATCAAGATATATATTGAAGATGTTATAGCTATACACATATAAATGTGTGCATGTTTGCACCCAACTGAGTCAATGTTGTTTCCTGTATCTGTGAGCAAGTCAAATATTGCTGAGTTTATTTATGGTAATAATTTTATTATTAGCATTATTAATTGGTAATAATTAATGACCCTCTACACGTAGATAAAGGGAGGTGGTGTTAGCCCCCATTTTACAGGTAAGGAAACTCTGCCTTACACCATCATACCTTATTGCATACCTACCCCAACTACTTAGAAGATTCTTAAAATTAGAAGATGAGTGGAAGGGTTTCACTTATTGAATAAACAGTATTGCAAATCTGACTATCTTAGAGCTTTAACAGACAAATATTTTACAAAGGTCATAAAAATATATACAGTACAACCTCTGTAAGTTCCAAGGGACTGCAACAAACCGGTCAACATATGGAGGTGGTCAACATAAGGCACTAGGCCTACTGCTCTGATACATGCATGTTGTGCATGTCCAGTCTCTGAAAATTAGGTCAGCGTGGGCAATTATGGAGGTTCTACTGTATATTGTATTATCTTTAAACATAAAAAGTAATAAAAACCCAACCATGATTTAATCACATTTAATTTTTGCCCTTTTCTTACCATGGGTAACTATTAAATATGTACTTTCAGATGACTTTGCCCAAACTCTACACCAGGCATCCTCAAACTACAGCCCACAGGCCACATGCAGCCCACCTAGGACATTTATCCCGCCCTCTGGGTGTTTTTGCCACGGCTGCCTGTCCTGCTTAGCAGCTGACTGGTCTGGGGCCTGCAGTCCTGCCCTCCAATGGTCTGAGGGACAGTGAACCGGCCCCCTGTTAAAAAGTTTGAGGACCCCTGCTCTGCACCCTCTCATTCACAGTAGCCTCTTTGTAGTTTTATTCAACTAGTAATTTGTGAAGAACTTGTTTTATACCAGGCTGCAGCTACAGCAATGATCAAAACAAATACAAATCTCATCAGAATACAGAACAAAAATTGGATTTTTAAAATTGATCTTGAGACAGTGGTTGGTTCTATAATTATTTATTTGTTTGTTTATATACATTTGTTTGTTTTGTCTTACTATATTTATTTGTTTGTTTTTATTTAGAAGCCAGAAAAATCAACAGTTTTATCTCTCCCAATCCCATTCCAAAGCAATCTGCACTCACAATTTGGAGAGCACACCTCCTGTGTGCACCTCCTTTGTGTTACCCTAGGTTCCATGACACCATCAGATAGATGAAAGGATGTCTTGCCCTCACACGGCAAGTACAGGAATGTTGTGCTTCCAAGAATTTGGACTTTTCAAAGACTCCTTCTAGGACTCATTCTCTGTCATCTCTCTATTCAGGCCTTGGCAAATCACTTTTTAATATCTTCAGCAAATGCGGGGTGTTTTCAAGGTATTCTGTGGTTTAAGTCTTCAGGGATTAGTCATTTCTGCTTGCCAGCGACACACATAGCAAGCTCTGATGCAAAGACCATTTCCCTAACATGCCAGTTGGCAAAGGCACCAGATTAGGTTTTGTTTGGGCAAACAGATTAGCCCTCTAAGGGTTAATTAGGAAAGGAGACTCTTTCAGGGCCTGGAATTGTTTACTTCAATCATTTTCATACAAACTGCCACGTTTCACTTGGGTGCTAATTGTGCCTGATGGACCCATTATTTTGTAATGGGAGCAGTTCCTGGGCTAGCTCTCTGGGGGTTAATTAAATGGATGAGATAGTGCCCGGATATTACTAACAGACAAGACCACTTGAATTTCTCCCCAACCGTATTGGAGAGAGTCCCGTTACTATGAACAATCAGGTTTCTCGGCACCAGCAGTGTCTTTCACAGTTGGAGTTTATTAGGTTAGTGTACCAAGACATGCCCAGGGATCCATCCATGCAGCCCTGCCCGACGTGGCCCCACTTCCGCTCAGGGAGGACTTGTGCCAGTGGACTCTTTGGGAACCCAACCTGCGTATAGGCGGCCCTGTTTACCACAGAAGATGATTCCTGCCCCAGGCTAAATGGGTACAACCTCACGGAAGTGCTGGTGCCTTCATTCTGAGGGCACCTAAAAGCTAGGAAAGCAGCAGTCGGCCCGGAAACACACTTTCTTAAACACAGGAGAGCCCACCATGATTGGTAAGGTGATTAGACCTTTCTCTGACGTTGTCACTGCGCTACGGCTGCTGATGGGGGCTGAGCTTGCAAATTGCCAGTTCTTTTCGATTTATTTTTTTTCTCCTCCACCTGAATATCTAGCTTGAGATTCTTTGTGTAAAATTATCACACGTTATTCTTTGTCTTTTTTTTTTTTTTTATTTTGCAACAAACTCACTGGGATTTAATAACTAGGAGAGAGTCTTGTGTATTGAGACCTGAATGAGGAGAGTGATAAATCCTAGAGCTCAAATATCTAAGCCTGTCTGTATTGGGGACAATCCGAGAAAGCAGTAAACCAGGAAAGAGGGATTGTCTGTGCGAGGTGTGCTACTCAAACCTGTGATATCAATTACAGTGCAGTATTTCCGTTGCTTGTAAAAGTGGCTGAACTATAGTCCTAGGTAGCTGGGGAAAATGGTCTTGGAGAGTCTAATCTTCTTTGTGGGGTTAGTTCTTGCACAAAGTCTTTCTAACAAAAGATCTATCTGGTTGTTTAGGGGTAGAAAACATAACATGATGTGAGGTAGACATGGCAAAGTGGAAAAACCTAAATTCACTTTACTTCTTCTGTGTAGGAGCTGCAGGGGGGCCATTTGCTTTAGCTCTCCAAGTCTCAATTTCCTTGTCTTTAAGATAGGGATAATAGTAACACCAGTGTGGGAGGCTAATGGAGGAGGATCACATGAGGCCAGGAATTTGAGGCCAACATGGGCAACATAGCAAGACTCTGTCTCTTAGAAAAGAAAAAAATGGGATAAATAATACTGACCAACTTTCTACCGTAGGATGTGGTAAAAGTTAAGCATAGAGCCTGGCATAGATAACGTGCCTCAATTAATATGTGAAAGAATGACTGGCTTAAAAAATAATGTTTCAGAAAAATCTTTGTGAGGTATTAAACATTTATATACCTGTGTAAGTCTTAAAAGCAAAAAGAAAAAAATGTGATGATGGGTGACCATTTTATCACATCCCTTCATTTCCACACACACGGAAAAGATGAATTGTTTCTAGCTATTTTCTGCAATTTCTAGATTGTTCCAGAAACTGGCCTGCAACTGAAGTCTTTTTGCTTTGGTTCTGTGATTTCTTTCTATCAGAAAAAAAAAGAAACATGTCAGAGCAAAGTTGTTACATCCTTCTGAGGGCAGGTAGAACCTTGCAATACAGCATAGGGAGTAAATGTGGTAATAAAAATATATTAGGTAAGTGAAAAGTCATCCATAAGAGAGAAATCCACAGAGATGGAAAGTGGCTGAGTGGTTGCCTACGGCTAGGGGTGAGTGGTGTGTAGAGGAGGAGTGCCACCTACTGGGTGCAGAATGTTTGGGGTACTTGATAAAGATGTGGTGACAGCCGCACACGTCTATGAACATACGGAAAACTTGAAAAAAATCCCACATTACTAACAGGTAGACTGTATTATATGTGAATTATATCTCTGTGAAGCTTTTATTCAAAAAAGTATATTTGGAAATTATATTATATATACACATTATATATATATATATAATGGCATTGGATAGATAGTGATAAATGTCTGGCTTTGAAATGGAAAATGCTGACTTCTTATGAAATTTTCTAATGGGCAAAGAGGGAGAAAACACACATACTTCCAGAAAGAAGGTGGATTGCCACCAAGCCTGGGGCCACCTCAGTACTGCCTTCTGTGGGCGGGCTCTGTCAGTGTTAGAGCTGAAGCTGAAGCCACTTCCCTGTTACTTCTCTTCTCTTTTATGATCTTGGGTCTTTTTTTTCTTTCTGTCTTTTTCTGTAATGCTTAAATGTCTTGACTTGATCAAGCCTGTCTCCCTGGAAGTCCAGACAAAGCATTGTTCCTAAAGACATTGTGACAACAAGATAGAATGCCTTCTGTACCCCAGAACCATCCCATTTATTCTCACTGGAATGAAAAAAATAATAATAATGTGTGTGGGTTTGGCACCTGTAGCTCAGTGAGTAGGGTGCCAGCCAGATACACCAAAGGTAGTGGGGTTTGAGCCTGGCCTGGGCCTGCTAAACTACAATGACAAATGCACCCCAAAAATAGCTGGATGTTATGCTGGGCACCTGTAGTTCCAGCTACTCGGGAGGCTGAGGCAAGATAATCACTTAAGCCCAAGAGTTTGAGGTTGCTGTGAGCTGTCATGCCACAGCAGTCTACTGAGGGCAACATAGTGAGACTCTGTCTCAACAAAAAAAAAGTGTGTGTGCGTGTGTGTAACATACCCATAGTGGTCAAATATTTGACCCTACACACATATTTGACTCCATAGTTGACCACCTCCCTATATTGACCACTTCCTTAAGTTGACCTAATTTTCAGAGACCAGACATGTACATGTATGTATCAGCAGGCCTAGTTCCTTATGTTGACCAGTTTGAGTCCCTTGGGTGATCAACTTACAGAGGTTTCTCTGTGTGTGTGTGTGTGTGTGTGTGTGTGTGTATTTTTCATCATTCTTAGCAGTAATATTGCAAGGGCCTATAAAATTTGTAGGAATCTTCTCATTTCATTTTAATTCCTGTAAAAACACTATAAGTAAGTTATTTTTTATGCTCATTCTGTAGATGTGAAAACTGAGGCTTGGAGAAATTAGAGACATGATTAAAGTCCAGGCAGTCTGGCTTCAAAGTCCATGCTCTTAATCACTTTACTATCTTGTTTTGTATTGTCATCATTTGTTTGATTATGCTTTCAGGGAGCTTAATTAAGAAGTTTTAACGTTTAAGAGATAGGATTCTTAAGTTATTGCTATGAATTTTAGAGGAAAACTTGTGAGAAGGGTGGATCACTTGTGCTTCTGTCTCCGTGGTGCCTTGGGCATCATGGACGTTATATTGAAGCCAGTATGGTTTTGCTTATACCCGCCAGTCAGGCTTTCAGATTCTCACTTTCATTCAGAGAATCTATTAGATACCAGGCTCTATGCCAGACAAGTAGTGTATATCAGATAAGGTTGTCAAGCTTATCCTCTAAAATGAAAAAAAAAGAAAAAATAGTCATAACAAATAATTATAAGTATGATGATGGTACTGGGAGAATTACAAGTTGTTACCTATAATAAGAGCATGGGACTGTGAGTTCTTCCCTAACTTGGGGATAGTGAAAGAGGAAATGCCTGTCTAGGAAAGTGGGATTGCAGTTGACTTCTGCACTGTTCTGGGGGTTGTGTTCTGACAAGAAGGAACAGCACGTCTGCCAGCCCTGAAGAAATAGGAGCTTGACATTTCTAAGAACAGATGTGACTAAGAGTGGAAGGCAACACTGAGATCGGGTCAAATTGTCCACCTAAGACTGAGACCCCAGTTAATTACACTCTTTCTTTTGAGCTTTCGTCTCAAATTTGCCCAACCTCAGCCTGACAGTTTACTGTCATATTTAACCTCCTTTTGAGAGCTCACGTCCTGTTCAATTCTGTTACTCTTCTTCTGCCTATCCATCTAAGGTGGCTCACTGTTTGTGCATACTGCATTTACAGAGGGCAAGGCAAGAGAGCCTTTCCTTGAAGCAGGACTGTACAGTGGTAATTAGCTCAAGATCCAGAGCCAGACTGATTGTGCTCAAATCTGACATCTATTTACTTTCTAGCTTTGTGACCTTGACCTGTTGCTTAATCCCTCTGTGCCCATTTCCCTCATCTGCAAAATAGGGATAATAAAAGGTTAAATGTATAAATAATATGTAAGGTACTTCAAAGAGTGCCCAGCACCTAGTAAGAAACCAAGTGTTAGCTCTCAGCATTAATTATATGTGTCATGTAATTTGGGACTTAATAAATGCATATTCTCATAAATGTTGTTATTGCTGAAAAAGTCATTTTTCCAAAAGTCTGTGGTAGAGTTCCAGGAAGCCCAATAGTCCATTTGTCATCTGATCTCTGGTCACACTTATGAGCATGGCATTGCCTGGTTCTAACCTTGAGGCAAAGGAAGACAGAGTTCTATCCAATTGTTTTGCCTGATTACCAGAGACACTTCCATTAGCCAATAAAATGCATGGTACCACTAAAGTTGTGGCATATCCTTAAAAGTGAGCAGGCACACCAATTTATATATATCTGCTTATGTATAAATTATGTAAATGCATACTTGTTCATACTTAAGGAAAAAGGTCAAATAGTAGATTACATTGAATTGATATCAGTTATATTTTTAATGTATTGGAAATTGCCATGCTAATTCGTTAGAAGAGTAAAGTCCATATTTTAAAATATTTTGATATATTTGGAATTTTATATCTCTTTCCCCCTCTGATTTCCTTATGAACCGGCTGAAATTTTGTACTAGAAATTGAAGAAAAATCAATTCTTCAATTTTCTTGTTCATTTGTTCTTGTATAATTTACATTTATCGCAAATGTAGTTAGCTTGTAGGAAATTTATAAAAGTTATTTGTCTACTTTGTCAAATTCCTTTAGTTCAAGCTTGGTAATAGAAACTATAAATTTGTTTAAGCAACTGATGTTGAAAACGGTCAGTTTTATATCTATGTATGTAGCACTCCCTCTCCTACGGAGAAATACCTTGGGTAACCCCTATGCAATGCAGACCATATGTGGTTGACAATGAGTATTACATATCCATAAAGATCAAAGATTTCTTAATTGTAGCAAGTAATTTAAAGATATCCCTGTTTTCTTTTGGCATATTGGATATTGCATTGCACTCAACCAATGGTGAGGACATTCATTTTGGAAACAACTGAAATAGATTTCAGTGATGATGGCATCAAATATTTTGACCTATTAAGTCTTGTCGTATCGACTTGCAGTTGCAGTTTGTTATTCATTAACAAACATAAGCATCTAAGCAGGATGATTTTCCAATTGGCACAACCATTTATTAAGAACTTACTAAATGTCAGGTCCTATGCTTTTCTTCAGAGACATAAAAAATGATAAGATTATGCTTTTGGCTTTAAGGTAGTTCAGTGTTTAGTTGCAGAGACTAACAAGTAAAAGGAAAGCTATGGTATCGCATATGTGCTATGATGTAATGATGCACAAGAGTAAAGAGGACAGGAGGGACGGTGGCAAATCTTGAGTTGATATTTGAAGAGTAAATAGAGGAAGGGGAAGGGTAGCCTTGTCAGGCAGAAGGTTCTATTTGATTGAATGCAAAAACGTGTGCATTAACAAGCTTAAAGAACAGCTAATAAGTGGAACAGCTAATAAGTATCACACCAATGTATTCATGATCTTCCACCAAGAAGAGAGATGTCTTCTTTATTTGAACAGTTCTTTGCATACGCCATAGTGACCAGCAAGCACTGTGCATAGGCTCATTGTGACAACATGGAAGAGAATTTTGCAGTTTGCATCTCTGAAAATACTGAGTGGCAATTGCTTCTATCACCAAGTAAACTTGAGAAAGGCCGAATACTCTAGTTCCCTTCGGTAGATTTACAAGACATGGTAACATAAATAAGATTCTGGGAACTCCTGCAGTGAAAAACTTTAATTTTGCTCTTTAGTGATTCCTAGTGAGTTAAACATGAAATATATTTCAACTCAAATCTATTAGAATACCTTGAAGAAAATCAGTGTAGCCAATTCTGTAGTAGGATAGGTAGAGACGTCTTGGTTTAAGTTAGTTGGATTGTTTTTGGTAACAGGTTTCATTCATCCCATTCACAATTGTAATAGCCACAACCTCAAAATTGAAGTAACAAACATATATAGTATCACATAGATTTTAATTTTTTTGGTGGTACTTGTTATTCACATTATATGGAATCACTTATAAAAGGTAATCTGAGATTACATAAAGATACTCTCTTAAAATTCATTATAATATCAAATTGTGTAAAAATTATGTAGCATGCTTAACCTAAGGCCATTTAAGTTTCTGTCATTTCTATATCAAAAAAAGCATGGACAGGGCAAGTTTGTATGTGTCAAAAATATGATGATATTTGATTAGAAAAGAAATACCAACACCTTAACTTATCTCAGTATATATCAGGATTCTTTGGAGTTGCAGGTGACAAAAAGAAAACTCCAAATAGGCCTAAAAATCACAGGCCCTAGTGAATAGATGATGGCATCTCCAAGGTCATTTTCAGAGCTGCAAATCTAAGGTGGGTTTTCTTGGCAGCTCCTATCATGAGCTTATCAGCCTTGGGCCAGTCACTAGGCCAGGAGTAGAGCATTGTCTTCAGGCCTGAGCTGTATGCAAATCACTGGGGGCATATTTATTAAATAATACGAGAAAGGTAATTTTCTCGTAGAAAAAGTTCTGAGGACAAAAACAAAAGCTCTTAACACCTGTCATATATCTATTGTGAAACCAGAACTTTTAACCACATAGACTTACTCTTCTTTCTAATCAAAGTATACACATACATTTCAAATAGACCTAAAGAGAACTATTTAACTTTTAAAGACACTGAATTTTAAGTGCATATCTATCTTTAAAAGAAGATAATTGTTAAGTAACATAACAGATGGTTAACACAGGAGAATTTTCCCTAATTTTTTCTTCCTTGAAAACCTCATATAGGTCGAAAGCAAGCCTGTTTTTTATGCAAGTCCATCATAGAAAAAAATTTCAGGCTTAGCACCTGTGGTTCAAGCAGCTAAGGAGCCAGCCACATACACCTGAGCTGGCGAGTTCGAATCCAGCCAAGGCCAGCCAAACAATGACTGCTGCAACAAAGAAATAGCCAGGCCTTGTGGCGGGCACCTGTAGTCCCAGCTACTTGGGAGGCAGAGGCAGGAGAATCACTTGAGCCCGGGAGTTGGAGGTTGCTGTGAGCTGTGATGCCAGAGCACTCTACCCAGGGCGACAGCTGGAGGCTTTGTCTCAAAAAAAAAAAAAAAAAAAAAAGAAAAGAAAAAATTCAGAAAATATACTGAAGAGCTTGTTATGGAGGTCAAGGTGTCCAGCCTCAGAGGGTCATTGTGGACGTTGTCCTTTTATGCTCTTATTGGCATTAAAAGAAATGTTGATCACATGGGGGGAAAGGTGCTAGACAGTCAAATGCTTAGAGAACCTGGAACTTTGTGTCACCTCCTTTTCTTTTCTCTCACTTGGTTAATCCAGTAAACACTGTAGTTGCATCTTCCTTTTTCCTTGTGACTTTGCATGTTTGTGAGTTGGTTATTTTTAACCCTTTACCTACAGGCTACCCTGGGTGTGGAAAGAGCAGCAGTAGCTGGGAAGTGAGATATTGTGCATTTGATAAGATCTCCTGAGTCTCCATATATTAATTCTATACTGACATACATACATAAAACTTACCTCTTGTCTATATCTTAAGTAACATACTTTATAGATTTCAATAAATGAAAATATTATATTTATTGGATGAAGTTTGAAGTGCCATACCCTATATTTAAAAAAAATTTTAGAAGTCAGAACTTAAACTGTTTTTGTTTTTTTTTTTTTGCAGTTTTTGGCCAGGGCTGAGTTTGAACCTACCACCTCCAGTATGGGTCCGGCGCCCCACTCCTTTGAGCCACAGGCGCCACCCAGAACTTAACTTTTTATATCACTCCCTCTTTTTTCATCAAACATAAAAAAACAAAGAAGAGGCATTCATTTCCCTTTGTCTTTCTTTGATGAGTGAATATTTGCCTTCTTTAATTCAGGGCAAATTATTGTAAACAGGTTTATAAGTTAAAGACCAAAAAATTATGTTGTCATTATCTATGAATACCAAATCATGAATAAAAATGGTCTTATTCCAGGCCATGATTACCAAAGATTTTTAACTTAAATATTTCCTTAGGTTTTTACACTGTCATTTTAGAAACAGAGCCTTTTCCAATATCCAAGCACTACTTTCTCATACTCCTGTCTTTTTTTTGTATGCCTAACACAATAACACCATATGAACGTGTCCTCTGCTTTCCTCTAAAATGTTAATATGAATACCCCTCACGCACGCTTCACCAAAATTTGATATGCTTTCTGATGAAGACAAAACAAAACACATAAACTGCAATGAAATACATAGCTTCCCAGAGGAAAGCTGGATTTTAATCAAGAATTTCCAGAGACTACAGAATGTTTTACTTAAAAGTACTTCAAAGCAAAATGCTCAAAAGTCTTTTCTTCTGTTCTTTGTCCTCATGTATGATTACGGGTGATTTCTTACATTCCTGCAGACTTTATTCCCTATGCATGAAGAGGACTTAGGAAAGGGAAGAGGCCTTCAACTCATCTCCTTTTACCAGTAGTTGCTTATAACCTGTGATTTTAAGTGAGTTGGTATTAATAGGATCCTGACAGAGCAGACGCCGGTGGTGAGAAAGGGCTGCTCCTGAAATGGACTCTAAACAAGGCTCAGCCATGGGCTCTGAATGGCCAGGCCATTGGACACACCTGCCACTCCCATCACAGGATGCATGTCCTTTGGGTATAACAACATTTGAAGTAAATCTATTTGCAGGAAGCATAAGAACTTCTGAAAGGAGGAGAATAAAGTTTAACTTTGGTGAACTGTGAGGTAATTTTTTGTGGCTGGTCTTGTGGTTTTGACACTGAACTTGACTCTTCACTGGAAGCCCAAACTTCAGTCCATGCATTTGAGAACTAAAGATGTCTCTTCTCTCCTGCTTACAGCACTGCACAGCGCGGTGTACCGAGAAGAGTTAACCTTTTGTTTTAAATCACGTAATTGTGTGACCTCCTGCCCCCTAGGAAAGAAATTTAGTTTCATTCTCCTTATCTCTACAATAGAGATTTGCTTATCAATCTACATGTGTGTGTATAAAGCACCTACATTGTAACCTACCAGGCAAGGTACTGGAGGTAACAGAAGTGCACACACGTACGTGGTAGACTCTTAACAACTGAACTGATATTAAACACAGATTATATAATACTTGGCCTTCCCTTCTCCCCCATGGCTATTGTTAATCAATTTTTTTGATCTTTATTAAGAATCCATTCTGTGCCTCACCATTGCTAAGAAGAAGAAAGCAGGTGCTATAGTTCCCATTTAGGGTATAAGCAGCTCATGTCTACCTGAGGAGAGGCATCCGCTCTGAGAATAGGGAGTCATTTGTATTCTTTCTTGCCTTTACCATTTACATTCCTGCTTTTTTAAATACTAATGTCCCATCCCAATATAGACCTATTAAATGAGAATCTCAGGGAGAGGCCTTGACATCAGGTTATTTTGAAACTCCCCCGGTGATCTTGATTTGCAGCCAGGGCTGAGAACCACTCATCTTCTAATTTGCAGCCTCTGAGCCTGGCCACATTGCTTTGGCTGTAAACCCTGCCTGACCTGCGGCAAGAGAATAGAATAGCCCGGGAGACAATTCAGAATTTAGCATCACTGGCGAAGGCTTTAGACTCTCCACAGTTGGAATTCATACCTTTTTAAAAGTTTTAGCAAATTTTGTTTCTGCACTATTAATTTTTATACAATTAAAAGTTCTTTAGAAAATATATATTCACAAAACGCCTTTGCTCTGCAGTCCTCTCTGATTTTGCGTCTGTGTAGCACTCTGTGTTTGCCTTTATGACCTTCCAGCTTAACATCCAGTCATACTAACCTGCCAGGGCTTCCTGTCTGCCATCTCCTCTCCCTAGTTCTTTTTTTCTTTCTTTCTTTGTTTCTTTTTTCTTTTTTTTTTTTTTTTTTTGCCAGGGCTGGGTTTGAACCCACCGCCTCCAGAATATGGGGCCAGTGCCCTACTCCTTAGAGCCACAGCGCCACCCTCCACTCCCTAATTCTTTACCTATGTTGTCGCCATTGCCTGAACCCCTCTCTTTGCTTTCTTGTCATCTAATTCCTCCTCTCCATTTTCCAAAACTCAGTATAGATTTCACATGCTGTAAATACATTTCACTTCCCCTACTAAATCTATCCGGACCCTGAGTCCAACTAGACAGCTTTTCCATGATTCCCACTATACCTACGTTTCCCTTCTTAGAGGGCTTATCACATGCTCTGGCCCATTTACTGCTCACGGTATTCCTCTCTGGGTTATAGATTTCATAAGGATCAGAAACACTCCTGTGTGAGACCACAGTTTATGCCCACTTCCCTGCATAATGCCCAGCGCATAGTAGATGCTCAACCAATATGTCTTGAATACGATTTGCTGGGAGACAGATTTTTATTTCTGCACATACACACTGTGTGGAGTACAGTAGCAATTATCCAGATACTGTAAGCCCCAATAACTTTCACATAAAATAGTCAAATAATTATTTCCCTGTGAAGAAACTCGTTCAGGCAAATTTCACGCATTTGAGAACTAATAGATGTCCCTTCTCTCCCGCTTACTAGATTTGATTCCTTAAGAAAAATTTCCTTGCACCTTAATTTGTAACAGTGAGATCCCACCTGCCAGAAAGCTTAGAAATGAATGACAGCACGGGTTCTTTCTGGTTCTCAGAGCTACAGTTTGCCGGTCTCCTCTTTGAGTTCACCTGTGAGAGATTCATACTATGAAATGAGATGTTTCTGCTGCCTCCAGGTAGAAATCCGCATAGTGTCCTCTCTGGACAATGGTGCTGCAACCAGTCCCTGGTGTATCTGTGGAAGATGCTGCGCCACATCATGAGAAGCCCGAGTGCAACTGTGTACTCTGGCTTTGTGGAAGCCCCCAGATTCTGCAGAGGGTATTCTGCCTCCTTTGCGTGAGGTGTGAGCAATGTGCTTTGTGTTGAAGCAGAAGTAGTGTTGTTCAAATGAAAGCCTAATAAACCGGTCATTACCCCTAATTGCTGGTATTAGGCACTTTAAATTTCCATTCTCTGGTGTTATTGTTGTTTTCATTAAGCAGCTCTCAAACTTGTAGCACTTCCCTACTTTGTCAAAGATCAAGTTGCTGCAGGAATTTATTTGGGTTGTCTTTTTCAGTATCCAAAATTTTGGTGCTGAAATCACTACAGAGAATGGTGTACTTCTTTAACAAATTAAAACTTAAATCTGGAACACTGGCTGGGCCTAATTCACCCACTGCTGATTCAAAACTCCTTAGCATAGCAAAGTGGTAAGAATACGAACAGCACAGTGCCAGAAAAAACTCCAACCATATAAAGAGAGAGAGGACGTGTGAAATTCGAGGCAATGTTTTCAGTGCCCAGGAGAAGCTGAATATTCTGTACTTACCTTTATTGATAGGTACAAGAAATAACAACATCTTATTCTGCAAACTGTGTCTCAGACCGCCTTTCATATTATTGCACAGGGTGTGTATCCTGTTTGAGTTTTATGAGAGCTGTTTCTTTATTCCTGATCAACTCCCTATTTAACCACATCATTTTGTAAATTCCTGAAATTCTGGGGAAGCTGAGTTATTGGAAGGAAGGAGCAACATAGAAGCGTGTGCACTGGAACTTGGAAGAGCATGGTTGAAATTCAGCTATAATATGTGTGCTAGGCAAGGTTTGAGATCTTATCAAATCTCCCTTTCAGGGTTACTGTGATGATTGAATGAGATCATGAGTAAAGTTTCAGTAGGATTATTAAGATGTGATCAGCTCCACGAGGCAGGAATTTACATGATTTTGTTGTTGCTGTTGTTGTTTGGTGGAAGTTTGGCAGAACCCTCCACCCTCGGTATATGGAGCTGGCGCCCTATTCATTGAGCCACAGGCGCCGTCCAGGAATTTATATGTTTTGCTCTCTGCTGTATCTCTAGTGCCTTGAATAGTGCCTGGTACAAGGTATTCACTTAATTAATATTTTTTGATAAGTGAATATCATATATTCAAGTTGTTGGCCATATTACTTAGAATATAGGAAAATTCAATAAATGGAAGTTGCTACAATTGTTTTCATCAATGGAGGATGAGAAAATCTATTTAATAGACAAGATTTAAGAATGTAAAACACTATTAGAGAAACACTTTGAAAATGGATGAACTTTTCTGCAGGAAACTGAAGGATTTGTCATTAGTTTTATGAACTTGTCCCAGTAATGTGTCTAGCTATATTCTTTATCATGATTCAGTCTTCCCATTGAAGAACACCATATCTGTCCTGGTTATTGTGCTGCAGTTATGACATGAACGGTATCTATTCCACCATACATCAGAATGCGACTCAACTAACCATCACAGCCAGAACTCCTCTGAAATGATGGTTTGCACATAACAGTCTATGTAGGAAAATGAAAACATGAAGACCTTAGAGAAAGGGGTAGGCTAAAAGCTCAATTGAAAGGAGATTAGCTAAAAAACTTTGTGTCATCCTTCTCATGTTTCCGTCTATACTTGTTACTGGTATAAGAGCATGTCGAACCCACCTGTATGATAACATGTACCACACTATATTTTTCCAACTTTTTATTTTGAAAAAATGCAAATCTGTAGATTCGTTGAAAGAGTAATCAGTCAAGCATAACCTTCATCCAAAATCACCAACTTTGCAACACTCATAAATACAGTCCTTCTACCTGTATGCCTAAAGTGCCTAAAATGACACCCAAGGGACTGTAACAACCTCGTCCACATACAGAGGTCGTTGACATACATACAGAGGTGGTTTACATAAAGAACTAGGCCTACTGCAATGATATGTGCAAGCAGTGCATGTCTGGTCTATGAAAATTAGGTCAACTTAAAGAGGTGGTCAATGTAGGAAGGTGGTCAACTATAGAGGTTCTACTGCATATGAAATATATCAGTATTTGTAAGCTGTAGGTATCAAGGCATATTACCCTATTTATTTTCTGTATTTCAGTACCTTTGTCTGCAAACCTCTTCTACATAACCGTAGTAGCATTGGTGCACCTGAGACATTTAACAGTGATGTTAGTATACCCAAATTTCTCAGTCATCACAGTAATGTCCTCTTCACTGTCACCCAGCAGTGGGGAGGGAATTTGCTGTCCATTCAGTAATCATACACTGCGTTTAGTTGTCATGTTTCTTGAGCAGTACTTTAATATTGAACTAATTCTTTTGTCTTTCATGATATTAATGTCTTTGAAGAGTCCAAATTGGTTTATGTCTATTTCCTTGTGATCAGATAATAAATGTTTTTTCTTAAGAATCCAGGTACATGATTTTAAATAACCAAAGCATATTTTATTTATATGTTTATTTTTGTTTTCTCCACCAGCACATGAGTTCTTGACAGATAGGAACCATGTCTTTTTATTTTTGTGACCTTAGAACTCAGCATGGTGCCTGGCATATGTTACCCAACAACTCATTGGGTTCCCTCGATCTGCTCCC
Organism: Otolemur garnettii; assembly: GCF_000181295.1. Classification (NCBI taxonomy): domain Eukaryota; kingdom Metazoa; phylum Chordata; class Mammalia; order Primates; family Galagidae; genus Otolemur; species Otolemur garnettii. The sequence continues at coordinate 801,442 of NW_003852401.1, forward strand.
CTTTTCATTTTTAATCTTAGCTGCTTTGCTCCCATCCACTCAGCCACCAATACTGGGTAGCTGGTTACGTGTGACACCTGACCCTCTCCTTTTTCTTCCACCTCTATATAATCACAAAGCCCAACCCTCTGTTACCTGATAAATATTTCTCTAGCATTGCTTCATTTTAGTTCCTATCCAAGGCCTTCACTGACTTGGATAGGAATGGACCCATTAAAGCAACTGACCTCCAGGCTATTGCTCTAATAGGTCTAATGAATCTACCTTCAAGCAACTTTTCAGAGTGATCTATCTAAAAAGCAAACCTGACCAAGTTGTTCTCTTGATTAGAAACCCTCAGAGCCTTTGATGATTTATGGAAGTCCAGCCATTTTTAGGCTGATACAGAAGCCCCCCATGATTTGATTGCCTCTTAGCTCCCACCTTACCCTGCCTTGTACTTTTTGTTCCAGCAACGTCAAAACCTTTGAAATAGTCTTAGTAACCTCCATTTACAGATGGTGTGTCCAATGTCAGGCATCATGGTGCCTCCTCACACATATCTCATTTAATCCTTACATCAATCTGCAAGGTAGATGGAACAATTTGCATTTTATAGACAAAGAAATAGTCTAAATTACCCAACTAACAAGTGGTGGATCCAGGGCTTAAATGTGATCCTGAATCCCTGGCCTTTTACACCCTGCCAACTTTTTCCTTACCACAGTTTTCCTTACCTTCATGCCTGTTGTCTGTACACAATGTCTTTCCTCCAAACTTACCTTCATGCCTGCTGTCTGTACACAATGTCTTTCCTCCAAACTTACCTTCATGCCTGCTGTCTGTACACAATATCTTTCCTCCAACCACTTATCCTTCTTGCCTAGCTACCTCTACTAGTCCTGTAGAACTCATAGCTAGTATCTTTTATAACTCTTTATGTAGAGTTGGATACCCCATTGGTACTTCTCAAATATCATAGCATAACTTCCGTACTGTACCTACTACATTGTAATTAATGTTCCCTTTATAGTGCTATATGTCTGTCTTCCCCCCTGGATCACCAGGACAGAGACCACACTGTATTGTTATTTACCTATAACGGAGCCAGAGTATCAGCACAGTAGGCATTTGCTGGATGAGTGCAAGGATGACCATGGGCAAGGAATCTGTCAGGCTGTGCATTGCTGACTTGGACAAGCATACGCTTGTCAAATTTTCAGGCAGGAAGTCAAAAGGGATAATTAAATTTTGTGGCAGAACTGGAATTCAAAAATCTTTTAATTTATTAGAAATAGAATATTCTATTAATGAATACTGCTTAATAAATACAATTTAAAAATTAAACATAATACTCTAATACTATTATTAGTACTTTTTGCATTTTACAATTTACATGCACGTACATTTACTTTGTTACATTAAGGATGTACAAAGTAGATGCGTTTTAATCAATCCATGTAGTATGTAAAATGCAAATACATGTATAGATTTTACTAATTATGGTATTTTAAATATTTATATGTATTCTTAATAATTACCATTTTAATGCCTGCAAAATATTTCCCTGGGTTAATTTTATTGAATTTTATTCTTTTGTTCTTGGACATTTATGTTATTTTCAGTCTTTTGAAATCATAAATAGCTGTTCTGCACATACATTTCTGTTTCTCTTTAATCATATCATTAGGAGACATTCTAGATTGTAAAATTACTGGATCAAAGAGTATGTATATTTTTATTATCCTTAATAGATTGCTTTCCAAAAGAGCTATACCAGTTTATAAAATTACTAGAAAAAAAAAAGATTCCTTAAATTTTTCACCAGAAAAGAAAGAGTATGATATTTTCTCATTTATTAGTTACTTTAAAGGGGGATCAAAGGTATCTCCAAGTTCCACTGAGGATAGTCTTTACCCCGTGTTTCCTGATCATTGATATTTTAGTGATATGATATTACTGATATTTCCATAATATCACATTGACATATCATTGTCGTGTTTGTCATTTATTTACTTGGGTTTTACAACTTTGAGGTTTACCTTCTGAATTTGAATGACCTTTTTTTTTTTATAAATGTTAATTTGTCTGATATTGTTAGCACCAGTATTTTTTTGAACCAATCATGTTATATAAAGAATTTGATTACATTTTTCACCTAGTAAAGGATTTCAATTTTTATATATTTAGTCATGGCAATGTGTTTCTTTGGGTTTCTTCTATGGCATATTATATTGTCTTAAGCCATGACTCTTAACATTTTTGTTTTCTGTATCATTACATTTTATTTTAATATTGCTGATTAAATAACTTTCTCATACTCTTTTAAGACTGCTGACCTTTATCACACATGTTTTGGATTCATTCTCCCTTTTCCACTCCTTTCTGTTGGCTCATCTTTCTGTGCTTACTATGCCAGTACCACAAGGTTTTTGAAGTTCTAATACTTCTAAGTTTAATGTCTGATTTAGTTAGATTTCCTTTTTTCTTTTTCTTTATAGATTTTCTATTATAGTCTTTTCTCATATTTTTCATGGAAATTGTGTTGAATTTCAAAAAATTATATTGTCATTTTGATTGAAATTGTGCTAAATCTATAATTTCCTTTGGTTGAATAGATTCATAATATTTAGTCTAGTGGCAAAATTTATATTCATTTTTCAAATTTTTTTAATAAGGGTTTATAGGTTTTTGTAAAAATAACTTTGCTTTTTTCTCTTCCTATATAAATCTGAGAACTTTAGGTTATTTTCCGTAAAATAATAGAAGCTAAGATTTACTAAGCATGTAATATGTACCTGACATTGTGCTAATTATATGTATTATTTCAGATTATCCATTAAAGATCTCTGTAAAGTAGTTTCTGCTATTGTCACGATAATGCCTAGGAGGAAACTGAAGTTTAGAACATGTTACATTTTCTAAGGCTGCACTGCTATTAAGTGGTAGAGCTATGATTTGTAACAAGAACTGACTGACCTCAAAGGCCATGCTCTTAACCACCATCCTATACTCATTAAACAAAAATAATGAGCTACTAATAAAATTTAGCCAGAGTAAAAGCAAAATTCTTGTGTTAAACTCAATATTTCAATTGGATAAGAGGATGGCCAACAGAATGTGAGAAAGAGCTCAGTTGTTTAGTAGATTTTTTATACAGTATGACTCAATAATGTGATGAGATTGCTGCTAGGAAAACTCCCCTCCAGAACACAGAACCATCCTCCATGGGGAGATCAAACCCAGGCCAAAGAAAGAGGCAGACCATCCTAGGTTGGTAGTCAAGGACTTATTTAGCAGAAACTTACATACAAGGCAGCAACATGATGAGGTTGGTCTCTGGCCTTGCAATAAGTGTCTGTCCAGCCTTTATACTATGAAAAGGAAAAGGAAGTCACTGATGGCATGTCAACCCACTGCTTGCTTTCTTAAGCTATTTGCTCTCTGCTGAAAGAGATTGTTTGGGGTTCCCTACAATCTGTTCAACATTCCTTAGCGGAGAGGGGCATGTTCCAAGCACCAGCAGCTATCTTGGGGCCAGTGTGCTCTCTCCAGTTTCTGCATCCTACAACTTACTTCTTGGTCACATACCTAGGACATTTTCACCACAGTTGCTTTAAACAAAGCAATGAAATCTAGTTCTGGGTTAATAGATATATGATGTCAGTTTATGGAAGGAAGTACTCCCAGTGGATCAACATCCAGAATGCTGTGTCCTCAGCCCCACATTTTAAGAGTGGTTTATGTAACTGGGAGTTTCATCAGGGGAAAATATCAAGGTATATAAAGAGGAGTTATATGGAATAAATGGTCGAGAGGAGGGAACTTTAATCTGAAGAGAATTATAATGAGCAGGAGGGAATAAACATACAGTAAACAGAAGTTTCAAGGAGACAGATTTTGGCAGCACTGAAAACTATAGAAACTGGCTTCCCTGCTAAACTGAGCATCTCATCCCCTGAAGTATTAATCAAAAACCAAAAGTTATTAAAAAAGGGATTCCTACGTTATAAAGGAAGTTGCACTACATTAACTGTTCCTAAAGTGCAAGTCTAGGACCCAGTAACATCAGCCAGAAACCATAGTCGTTACAAATGTAAATTAGTGAACCTCACCCAGATAGACTGCTAAATGAGAAAGTGAGGATGGGGCCCAACATGAGTTTAACAAGCCATCCGAGGATTCCGATGCTCACTGAAGTTTGAGAACTACCAATCTAGATAAATTCTTAATGTCCTTTTCCAACTATAAAGTTTAACTCTTACCATTTGTCATACTGCATATTTTTGATCACATATAGATATTTATCACATATAGAAGTTATTGAAATAGCAAAAGGATCTCATTATAAAGTAGTTTTTATCCTATGAATGGCTTTATGATGTCAACCCTGAGATAGTGTTTCACCTGACATTCAGGTATCCCAACAAATGGATGGAGGTCTCTCATACACACCAGGCTGTGTCCACAAGGGAAGGCATGGATCACCCTCATTATATGTTTAAATTTTAAATGAAGAAAAAAAAAACCTTAGTTATCATCATAGTTTTACTCTTCCTTTTCATCATCATCAAGATAACAAATCCAGAGTGGGTGGTAGTAGATCCAAAGAACACTTTAATTTCTTATAGCTAAGACATAATCAATGTTGATCAAGGTTGGATTTCCTCTGCCATCTACCCATGTGTTTCTCAGACCAGACTGTGAGTTTCTTTGGCTTTGGGGCCATGTCGCATCCATTTTTGTGTCTCCCACAGTGCCTAGCCCAGTGCCTGTGAAATTTTAGTGATCGTTGTTTATTAAATGTAATATAATTTGATCAATTCTCCAGGTTAAATATTATTTGTCAGTTTGAAATCACAATATTAATGTTAGATAAAACAAAGAGTAGACGAAAATCCTCTAGGCTCCCATAAGCAAACATAAACACTATTTACATTTTAGACTAAAACAACTCTCAGGCTTTTCTCCCATTGTCACAAACTTTGTTTGTTTTACATGATTATAATCACGTTTTGCATTAAATTCTGCTTTCCCTCCTTAACATTGTGCATTGGGGAATCAAATTACATGACACACTCAGGTGTGCAAAGAGAATGTAGCTCTTTAAGTTGCTAGAGCTAACTTGATTCTTCTCATCATACTAAGTAATGGGGAAAAGTATACTTGACACTTAATATCTTTGTCTGTTTCAGTTTAATCATTCCACGTCTGCAACTTACTCAATAAAGTTCAGCTCTCTCCCAGGGCTGAGTAAAATAGTCCCTTGGACGGCTGAGCCTATTTTGGATAAATGCTCAGTGCCTCATGTTTCCTTCCCACCCGCTGCTTCTTTACAAAACAGAATTTGTATGGTTTTTTGTTTGTTTGCTTGCTTTTTAAGAGGCGGTGGTCGGAGAGCAAGTAAAGGACTTATGTAGGATCATAGTGATGCGTAAAAATTCTCCGCATTTTTCTTTATTCCCTTGCCTAGTTTCTGCTGGCTCACTGGCCTTCTCAGACCCCCCATTAATACCCTGGGCCCCAGTATATTTGGATTCTGGGATGCACAGGCAGGATTTGGAGAGTCAGAGGGCCTGCTTTATGCTCATATGTCTAACCATCTTTATCCACCAGTTTTATATCATGGCTCCTATGTTACTTTGGATGTGCCCCTGAGTTAAAGGATAAATTTTTCCATGGCAAAAGTGGAAGAACCCTTACACTTTCAGCTTTCTCTTCAACCTATGAAAAAGATCCACCCCTTAAAAGATCAGCCTGAAAGGAGAAATCAAGGCCCGGGCACTTCCCACGTGCTTCCTCTGATTCAGACTTCTTGATCATGTCTCCGTGCTATTTCAGACTCACCCCATACCAAGATGGGCAGAATTGTTCTTTCTTCTTGTTGTTTGATTAGAACTACCAGACCAGGCTTTTTATCCTGCATTTTCTGGGCATTAAAAAAAAAATACTGAAACAAACAAAAACGATTTTTATAAGGCCAACCTCTTGCTTTGAAAAAGGGAGACTTTGAAATGACTGACCCAGGCTGTCTCACCACAAACCTGGCTTTCAGATTATCTATGTTCTTAGGAAAATCTGTTTGGGGACCTAATGCTGATCCATCATGCCTGGGGCAGCACTCGCTCTCTTTCCCTGGAAAAAGGCATGTAGAGGCAACTTAACAAGACATAATGGGCAAATAACATTCTTGCGTAAAATTTTTAAACATTCTACATATTAAAATTATATCAAAACACTCCCATCTGATATATACTGAGTACTGTAAAAGGAGATGCATATACTTAATTCAGTCCCTGAGTCCTTTTGCAAAGATACATTGAAGCTAAAAAATAACTTTCCCAAAGTTTCACAAAGAGGGCATTCTTTCAACTATATCCTGCTCAATATTTAACCAAACTCATGCACTATAATTGATTTGATCATTCCCCCATATTTGGACATTTAAGGTGCCTCAGGTAGTTTTAAAGGCAGATTTACAACTTTTAGAACAAAGGACTGCAGTTTATCATTCAAAAAATACTTAAAACTCAGTAAGGAAAAGTCATAGATTAAAAGCAAACCAGGAGGCATATCTGCAGCCAGTTGCAATTATAGTGACCTTAGTTGAATCTTGTTCAAGCACAAATTAAAAGAAGAAAAAGAGTCAATTAGGAAAATTGAACACTAAATGTATATTTAATGATTATGTGGAATTATTTATTTTGTAGGTATCATAGGCTTTTAAAGAGTTTTTAAGAGATGTATACTGAATTATTTCAGATGAAATGACATCATTCCAGGATTGTTTCAATCTAATATGGCAGCGGTTCCTGTCACAACCCCCAGGAACTGTATTACAGGCTCGTGGCATTAGGAAGGTTGAGAACCACTGTAATATGAGGTAGAGGATCAGGTGAGTGTGAGAAGGGCACAGAGAACAAGATCAGCCATAATTTGATTGTTGTTAAGCTGGGTACCTGAGGGTTCATTTCTACATTCTTTTAAATATGTTTGAAACATTCAATAAAAAACATTTTAAAGATGGAGTGATGACTAGAAGAGCATTACTTAGGCTTTCAGAGTTCTAAGTGTTCCTTTTGTAATATTATTAAGCAAACAGACATTTGTATGGCTTTAGCTCCAGCCCCCAATCTATCCCCCAAGCCCTCACCTTCCACCACCACAGAAACTTTTATATACTATACATCACTTAACAAATTATTTTTGGGTGAGCCTTGTTGTATGAAAAATCGTCCTCTGTGTAGAGAAGTAGGCCGTTCTCTTGAGTGATGTGTCAAGGGCACGTAGTCAGCGCAGTTAGTGAGCGCAGTGGTTCTCGGAGATGGGATTTGCAGAGCCTTGGTATCACACCTCGTGCTGCAGTTTTATCATGTGTCGGAGAAAGCGTTTCCCTTGCCAGGCAGGAAGGAAATTTGAAAATTAGTGCTAGCTTCCAATGCCCAGGAGGTAGACGCTGACATCTGCCTGTGTAGCGGTGAAGCCTGGCCTTCCTGCCGAGTGTCTCATTAGCACCAGGGGCCGGCGCAGACCGGGCGCCTCAGTCGTTGTGCGTGTGCGACTACATATCTGGGTATGTTTTTGTTCAGTCCATGCACCTTGCATTAGACCCCCAGTGTGTACTTGTTTTCTATAGAAATGTTTACACCGCTGCCTCTCCTCTTCGGTCTCCACTGATAGTGAACCAGGGATCTAGAAAATCCAGCTCCACTGAAATAAATGCTGGCAATGTCTCAGTAAGAACTCTGTCCCCTCGATATACGAGGATAATCATTAACATTTGTTAAGGACAGAGGGAAGAAGGGCAAAAATAACATAGATGGGAGAGAAACAGAGGAAGAGTAAAGAATCTAAGGTATTTGCCGCAGCATATGAATGAAGCAAGCACTTTACCATCTGGAGATGGCAGGGGGCTCCAAAATAGATAAAACATTTGAATTTTTTTATAAGGTACATGGAAAATTTAAAGTGTAAGGGGAAAATACCCTTAAATTTATATCTCTATTTCATACCCTGTACAAACTAATGCCAGGAGTCAGGATGAATAATGGTGACCTCTGGTTACGTCACACCCTCTTCCGCCAGTGTCTCTAGAAAAGTCAAAGAAAACAAAAGCATATCATTAAACATATCCACATGAACATCCATCTAAGACGTAATTCATCATCAAATTCCCAGCATATACCAGTGATTTTTTTCTTATTATCTCCCAAAACTTATTGGCTTTGTCAATTCTCTGCGAGTTGACAACTCAGTATGGAGCAGACTGATTTCTTCAGGTAGAGGAAAAGAGGACAGTGAAGATTAGCAATATGAACTTTCCACTCTGGTCCTTTTAAGAACAGCCATTATTAGGAAATGTTTTAGAGTTTCAAGTTGAAAGCAAGTGGAAGAAAAGGAAGTACGGAGCCGGTGGATCTGGACTCCCTCTCATCTTCCATTCTTAGCAGGCCGGGACAGGAACAGCTGTGCTGGTAGTAGGCTGGAGGCTGCATACATTTCAATTAATTAAATCCTCAGAGACATGCATGGAGGTAAATTTTACTCTCCCTATTTTACTAATAATGGAACTGAAAATTAGAGAAGTTCAATTACTTACCCAAAGTCATATCGCTAGGAAGTCACAGGCCTAAGCTGCTCTCTCTGAATCTAACATTCATTTCCTTTCTATTGCTTTCTTGACTCTTGCTGCAAAGGAGATGGTGATAAATAGATGATGGATTTTGAAAGAAGAGTTATTCCAGGCGTAAGGAAGTTATAAACTTTTTAAATTGCAATAATTGTAACCATAAACTTAACATAGGGTAAGGTGCCATGGAAAAGGAAAAAGGATAAAATTATAATCTGTCACTATTTGCATGGCCTTGAACTAGGGACTTGATTCCATCAAGTTTAAATTATCTTTTTCTTTCATTTTTTAGGGTTGATGGATTCTACGTCTTGGTCAGTAAAAATGGAGACTTTAAATCTGAATGCTCAGTCGGGCTGAATTTTTTAAAAATTATCTTAAATTCCTAATCAATGTTAGCCAATTTCTCTCTCTCCCTCCCGCTCTCCCGCCCTCACTGTTGTGAGCACTCTCTCTCTCACACATCTACAGCACCCCCTACACTCTAAGCCCAGCAGTATTAAGGAAGTGCAATTCAGAGGTTTCTTATACAGGATAGCAGGTGAAGAGCGGCTCCAGGCAGTTCAGAGTCAGCACAGTTTGAACATTAAGACAGTACCGGCTCGGCGCCTGTGGCTCAAGCAGCTAAAGCGCCAGCCACATACACCTAAGGTGGCAGGTTCGAATCCCCAGCCCAGGCCTGCCAAACAACAATGATGGCTGCAACCAAAAAATGGCCGGGCATTATGGCAGGGGCCTGTGGTCCCAGCTACTTGGGAGGCTGAGGCAGGAGACTCGCTTGAGCCCAGGAGTTGGAGGTTGCTGTGAGCTATGATGCCATAACACTCCACCCAGGGGGACAGCTTGAGGCTCTGTCTCAAAAAAAAAAAAAAAGACAGTACCCAATCTGCCCATCCCACCATCCTCTGCTCCTTATGAACTCACTGAAGGATGTGGCTCTGGGCATAAATCCAGAACTCTACCTGATTTGGTATACACCTACGTTGGCCTCCTCCACCCCAAACCTCTGACAAAACAGTGAATGAGATACAGTCAAAGAGAATAGATGCTGTATTCAGAGATAGATAGTCTTGGATGTCTTTTGAGGGGCTGTAATGTTTTGGTATTCCACTCTGTTTCCACTCAGAGTTCTGTGGAGGAAATGCTAACAGCAGGGCTGTGGCCTGGCTGTACCTCAGGAGAAGTCAGAGGTGCAGCTGGATGAAGTCCTCCCTGCCATACGAACTGCTGGATTACCCTCCCTGCTGAATCAATAACTCCAAGAATAGAAACTATACTGTAGTCCACCCCTTTTATGGTTACTGCACCTAGCACAGTGCCTGGTACATAGTGGGCAGTACATCTTAAAAGAAGCACAGGTTATTTTGTAGGTTCAAAGTACTTGCTCTGCCAATTAGTCTGTGTGTTTGGGAAAAGTCAACTAATTTAAATTTTCTCTGAGCCTCAGTTTTTCTTATCAGTAAAATAAAAATAATGAAACTTCCTTGGAATATTGGTTAAGGTTTGGAAACAGACAAAGCAGCTATTGAAGAACAGGTATCCAATGTGTTATCACCAACAGTAGCAGTATTTGAAGTAGACAGCACTTAATAAGGGTTGGAACAGTAAGATTATTATTGTATTATTAACCAGATTATGAACCATGTCGTAATAGAGGAGTTGCCATGAACCTATCAAGAAAGTTAAAGAATTTTATTATTTAAAATACCAAAAAAAAAAAAAAAAAGAATTTTTAACAAATTCTTGTGAAGAGTAAGATCCCTGCCACAAAATAAGAAGACTTCAAGCAGTTTTTGAACAACCACTTAAAGTTGGGAAGAAAATTATGCCGGATCATATTTAGGAATCTTTCCAGTTTGGCAGTTTTGAAATCCAGGTTCATTTTTGGTAGTGAAGGCTGCCCAGTCAAACACCTAGCCTTATTTTTTCAAGACAAATTGTTAGTAATTTGCCTTTGCTGCAATTGTATAAATTCTTTGGAGAAATTGAAGAGATAATAGCTAACTTTTAATGAATCCATCTGTTTTGCTAACATCAACAAAAAAATAATAAGAAAGAAGGCGACATGTAGCTTGTAGGGAAGGGAGCGATAATCATTCAATGTTTGATTTACAGTCCAAATGCAGTGAATAAAGCAAAATGGTTTTGAAAAATATCCCAGAACCAAAATAAAATAGCTCACTTTATCTCATGCTGATTAGCACATGGGTTCAAGCTCAGCACATGCCTTAATAATGTTCCTGTTTTCAGGGAGTGTGGCAAATTCACAAGGAGAAAATGTTCAGTGGATCTCTGACCTCCATGGAGCTGATCCTCCAGCAAAATACACCAAGTTGGCGGGATCAGAGAGGGGCACTCTAAAAGAAAAGAAAATAGAAATGGACCTTCTTGTGAGCCCAACACCAGATAAGAGGAGTGCCAGCATTTCTGTCTATTAAGACAAAGAATTTTAGTTGGGAGATTATTTAAAGCCTAAATTGGTTGTGTATGGTCCAATGACAAGAAGGAGACTTGCTGTGATAGAGTTGGCTCTCACACAGCGTATGCTCCACGGGGCCACAGAGATTTTCATCCCTTCCCTCTTCGTGGTCAACAGCAGATCCACACAAATATGACTTTTTAAATATATGTATAGTGTCCCAAAGACTCACATGTACTCAATGGAATCATAAGAGACACCAGTTTGTTATGCCTTATTTGTGCTATAACACATACACACACACCCCTGTTAGCCTTACCCTTCAAGACAAGCTTGTTGGCATCTCCCCTGTTAGGCTTTCTTTGATTTCCTGTCTCCCTGTGCCTCTTATATAAGTTAGAGTAAGTGTGTAGTAATATATTTTCTTATATATCGCCCAAACAAAAATCCCAGATTATCTTCATGCTCACATTTGATGTGCGGAACATTAAAAACATTTTTAATTACCTAGTCAAATGTATTGATCTTCCCCTCTATTAGTCTAATTTCTTGAAATGGAGGGCACAGCCTTATTACTTTGAGAAGCATTTATACCCCCACTGTACCTTACAAATGTCCACTTTTCAGAGGCCCATAGCCAACTTATACTTGTTTCCAATGCTCTGAGGTGGAGGAACAATTGTTAAATATACAGGGGTTCTCTTTCCCTCGCTTACTAAAATGATTCTGGCTTTGTTCTAATTTTTTTTTCCCCCGGCCTACTCTCTGAGGACAATCTTTCCTTGCCTGACTCCTCCTTCAAGAATTCATGTAGAATCAAGAATAGTGGCCCCTGTGAAGGAAATTCAGCAGGTTTGTTGAAAAGACATGTAGAGAGTACTTCTAAGGAACAAGCAACTGTGGTGACTACGAGAAGTGAACCCAGAAAATAAATAGGATTTTTAATATAGTGCTCAGGCTTGTTAATATCATTCATGGTATTTGAAAAATACCTGTAAAGAACCTGCATTTTTTTGAAAATACATTTTGTTTATTGGAGTATTTTTCTTTGATCTCAACACTGTTCTGGTTATAACATGTTGTAATCTGATAAACAGTGCTTTTTAAATTTATAAATATGTGCACACACCTCTACAATTTTCTGTAATGTATACTCCTAGGACTTCAGATGCTTGTTCTCCCAGATCCTTTTCTTCTCCTCATTAGAGGCCTCTTCTGGTCTCATAGTGATTTTTTTTTTTTTCCCAGCCACTCAGTGAACAGTCACTTAAATGAACCATGATAAATGTCTGTCCTGGCATGATCTCAAATTAAATCCATTATAAATGTTGGGTGCTTAGAGTGAAATGCCTCTTTCCACCCTAGAAAATGAAATTATAGTCTCATTTGTCAGAATTAACTGAGAAAAGCCACTCTTATAAATCCTCTGATTGAAAGGTAGTACAGTCTGGTGGTTAAGAGCTTAGCATTGAAACTTTCCTGTGGTGCCAAATTCAGCAAATGTTGTCTGTGTAATCTTGAGAAAGTTACTTGACCTATCTATGCCTCAGTTTCCTCACCTAAAGGGAGAATATTAATAATGTTAACCTCACAGAGTTTTGGTAATACCAGAAGCGAGTTAGTTCATGTAAAGGACTCACAGATTAGCTGGCACCTAACAGAGTAATTGCCCTTACATAGGAAGTATTTTGAGAGTTTGTTCTACAGATATTGCATGAAAAATTGATAGAACTGAAGACAACCGTATTTGATTGATCCACATTTAAGGTCCTTGATTCCAATTCATTCATTCACTTATTCAGTGTGAGTCCTTGAATTCTTCCCATGACAGTTCAGCCCTTCTACCAGTAATGATGCCGCAAAGAAGAAGACAGTTATTTCTCCCGAAGAGTTCATAGACTGAAGAGAAAATGGCCGATGACACACTAATTAAAAAGTAGAAAGTGTCAGAATAAAAAAGCCTATGGGAGACAAAGCCTGTAGAAAGGAAGGACTCTGGGAAGACTCCCCAAAGCAGAGAAAGATGAGCTGATCAGAGGAAGGGTATGTAGGAGTCCACCAGGCAAACAAGCAGGGGAAGAAGATAATTAGCATGAAAAGTGCTGAAATTGTAAGCTATTTAGTCTTACTAGAGTGCAGAGTTTAGTGAGAGAGGAAGCTAGAGGAGTAGCAGGAGCCAAGATGACTATGGGCTCTGATAAGCAGAAAGAGCAAGGTGGAGACCGCGCTGTCTGTTGTACAGGTAGTGTTTGTATAACTAGGGGCCCAACCATAGCCTCATCAGTGTGGTTTCCACTCACCTTTGCTTTGCTACATGACACCATTTGAATGGAGAGGTTAAGGGTGGGCTTTTAGAAATGGGAATTCATGCAGAATCCATGCAGAACAGCAGCGTGGACAAATTACATGCAGATATATCTACATGTGTGCAGAGCCCTTGATATAACTAATTGCAATAAGCAGTACCCTTTTCTCATTTAAAAACCAGTTTCTCATTTGTGCAGACTGATACCTTTGTATTTTTCCAGTCTAAGTTCTTTTATGCACTTATCCAGACTGAGCTGGTCATTATTTTCTCTGTCTAGAAATAGTCTGAATTTTTCCAAATTCTCTTCAGCTAAGAAGCCTTTTCCCCTAACTTGTCTTGTATCTTATACATGTGTCTATTTGCATTTTTCATTCATAATATTTCACTTCATTGCTGAAAGGGAACCACTGCCCTCCACTGAATCATGTAGGTAAGAATCGTCTTAGTTTAGTTAAAGTTGCACCAAACTTTGGACAAAAGTCTTACTGTCCCTTTAATTGTCATTGCTTACATCTTCCCAAAGCAATAGTTTTTCTCTTTGGACACTTTTCTAATAAAAACCACTTTTGGTTACAGTTATTGCCCTCATTGATTTAAAACTCAGCCCTCTAGAAAGAGTAATGCCCTCAGGCACAGGTCTACTAGGTGGATAACTTCAATCTCTCTGGTTTTCCTGGCAACCCTGGCGTGACCAATCTCAAGAGCCAAAGTAAAGAATCTGGGTACCCAGGAAACCAGCCCTGCCCTGAGTGTCAGGCCTCCAGCCTGTTCTGATGACCCCTCTCCTCTCCCATCATCTGTAGAGCTCACGTATCCTTTTGCTTTCAGTAAGAAGGAATAACTAATTAGCTAATTGCTGATAAGATCATCAACAGTAAATCCTTTCTACTTGGCCTTTGTCTTTTTTCTCTTCCAAAAGCTTCTCATTTCACCCACAAATGGTTAGCTGAAAAAAAAATAATGCTCTTAAAGTGTGATGCTTTTGCTTTTATTATAATTGCTGTTTCACCAATAGAAAATCCCTTTGGGTTTCACTGAAATTTTTTAGTAATACTTAATATTCTGTAGAGAGGTTTTCTAACTGTCAAAGAATTTTTTGAAGGATAGGTACTGACTGACCACATCAGGTCAAACAGGGAACTGGCAGGCATTGCTTAACTGAGTCAGGACCTGATGAGTCAGCGTTATATTAGCAGTGTCTGTGTGTGTATACATAGAAGTATCTTACTTAGTTTCTGCTATTTTTATTTCTACTGTATTTAAATAATAAGGAATTCAAGGCAAGAGGATATTAAATAACTAATAATGATAAGCTTTTACATTTAGATAGATGCTCCCAACTAACATATAACAACAAATTTTTAACATACCCTTACTGTGCTGTCAGCTCTCTATGTTCAAAAAGGAGATTACACTTCAATGCTAATGCCTGAAGACATTTTTAGAATTTTAAAAATAATTCAACACCTGAAATATATGTAATTTTTAACGGGAAAATCAACAACAGATTTGAAATAAATGCTTCAGCTGAGGACAAACTTGTAAAACATTTACCAGTTATGTGAATATGTAATGGTTAATGATGTGTGGGCCTTATTACCCATAAGTTTAAGAAATTTCAGTATTTTAGTTCATAGATCATACCACTGGATGCTATTATGTATTGTAGCATACCAGAACACATTATAATTGTCTAAAGTGGTCATATTAACGGTGAGAGGCCTCCCTAAATGAGACACTGCCCTTGAGATTATTTATTGAATTTTTTTTAGAAAGGCATTGATACCCACAGTGAGAGCACAGGTTCTGAATTCAAAGTAATGTCACTTAAAATATGTCAGAAGAGGAAATTTATGGCTTTATCCACATGGCCTATATAAACCCCTCTGAAGCATAAATCATAAAACAGAGAAAGAACACTATCAGCTGAGTAGCCGTGTGCTGACAAGAGCCAGCAAGATAAAAGCAACTCTAGGCCATTGTACCAAAAGACCCTGAGGGTTGAATTTTTGAGACTGCAGGTACTGCAATCTAATAGATAATTTTTGGTTTTTTAGGAAAACGTATTTGAATATCAAAACAGGTACATTAGTTGAGGAGCTGCAACGATGTCAGTTCATGGTTTGTGGGAGCTGTGGAGAGGGAGGAACGCCAGCGATAGATGTTCCTCATCTACATGGTGCCCAGAGTTGCTTTATGTACTTAAAATTTGCAATGCATACTTATTAGCAAATCCTAAATGATCTGCCTGGAATGGTCGTTTAGTTCTGCTCTTAAAGACTGGAGTCTAATAAGTGAGAGGGAAGAAAAGGGTCTCTGAAGAAGATAGCAATGACTAGCTTCAATCATGTATTTAATATATGTGATCTATAGTATAATTTATAATAATAAATAAATTTAAATAGCCATTTTAGCTTCAAGCTATTGTTGTTGAACTCTTGAGAAGAAAAGGCGGGCTTATTCTGAGAGAGAAATCCTTGTTCTCTACACCACAGTGGGATGAATATTCGTAGTTTGTTCTGCAGCAGCCAAGAGATACTACCTTTGTTTTCTAGGCTGACTTGCAAACCCCTGCCCTTCAAGTAGCACGCATAAGGATACTTAAGTTCTTTGTGATTTGCTAAAATTATGGGCTTCTGGGACACAAAGAAAAGCCAGGCTGAGATTTCTTGAGTAGAATAGATGTAAAACCTCCAACTAACTAACTGCGTGGAATATATACATTTTGGAAAATTGATAGAAAATGCTCCCTAGCAAGAGAGCTAAATAAAATGGGCTTCTGGGGAAACATTCTAAGTAGGAACAAGATCCCAAAGCAGAATTTCCAAAAGAAAGAAAATGAGTAATCAGCTTTCTTCTGCCCTTCACAGCTGCCCCTCTGCCTATTCAACACCCGGCAAAGGAGCTGTGTGGCTACAAGCTGCACGCTGGGGACCAGAGCAGCAGCTGGCATGCAGGCAGCAAGCACCCTCTGCATGGGTTGAAGGCACAGTGGAAAGGGGAAGGGAAGCGGATTCCCCTAGGAGGAGCTGCTAGACTTGTGGGGGGAGGGAGCAAAGAGAGCTGCACTAAGACCTCTCTTGGCAGGAACAGCTACCGGAGTTCATAAAAATGAACTGCCCCTTCTCAGAGAAAGCGATATTGAAGTTGTGTTTACAAGAATAGAACTTACATGGGCCCAGAGGAAAGTGATGGCCTGGGGTGAAGGGATGTGAAGTCATTATCTGCCGAGCAAATGTCTTTCAAGGAGACTACACACATGACTCGGGCAGAATCCAGGCCAAACCCTAAGTCAGCAAACTCAGCAAAAGTCTTAGGCTGTCTTCCTAATAAGTCTAGCAGATAATTCTGCTTCTTAATACGCCTTCATATTTCACAAATGGCATGAGCTTAGAGAGGACAGTATTAATCGTGGGTGGAATGGGAACACCTGAGAAATTTTAAAGTAATTGTTTTCTGCCATTATAAAAGTAATCCATTCTCAAAAAGTATTTAAAAAGGAGGAGAAATTATCTAATTGACATTTGGTGAATTTACTTTCCAGGAACTTTTTAAAACCATACCATGGCAATTTATACCCCTACAATGGGGTCACGACCCCTTTGTAACAATGAAAATATATCCTGCATATCAGCTATTTACATTACGATTCATAACAGTAGCAAAATTACAGTTATGAAGTAGCAACAAAAATATTTTTATAGTTGGGGGACACCACAACATGAAGAACTGTATTAAAGGGTCACAGCATTAGGAGACATTAGGAAGGTTGAGAACCACTGCCCTACAGCTATGCTCTGACCAACCAAAGTTACTGATGAGCCCTCCTGCAAGGGTTTCAGGATGGGCAAGAAGCTTTGACACCTGCTAATAAGAGATGCCCCTGCTAGAATTGCCACCAGTCTCGCCTACGCACTCCCATTTCCAGGAGCACTTGCTCTAGCCCCACCCCCGACTTTCCTTCATCACAGACATTCTTTCAACTCCAGGATTTATTGTATATAGTCCTGAAGACCAGCTAGGAATTCAGTGAGCATTCGTTAAAAGAATTCATGAGCACCTACGTGGTGAATACACTGTGCTGGGCCCAGTGGACGTTTGCAAAGGGAATGGAAGACACAACTCAGACGCAGCTGGCACAGCATACCTCACTGCCGGGACCATGGGAGCAAATTCAGAATGTTGCAGGCTTTGTATTCTTACTTACAATAGTAGTGGCTTCTGTTTCTGTTATATTCTCTAGTTTTCCAGCACATTTCTCATTTGAGAGCTGGAGGAATTTCACCTGGATAGATTATCAGAGAAAGGAGGAGGCAAACCAGGATGCCAGCCCCGAACACTCTCAGGCTCAGGTTTCAGACAAGAAAAGGTAGAAGCCTGTGGAAGGCTTCATTTCAATACTGCATTCATTTGTGCTACATGGTCTCCCCCGCCCCCGCCCCATGTGGTACCAGTGACAGAATCTCTTATGAAGCCGCTAAACCAAAGTAGGACTTTTAGATGATACAAAGTTCATTGTTACATCATAAAAATGTGGAGAGTAATAAAAATTTCTGGTAGGGTGTATGTCTGTGTTCAGTTGTGGATTATGGGTTCTCAATGCAAGATTCCAGATCTGTCACCAGCTAGTTCTGTGACCGTGGGCAGGTAGGTCAGCTGTGCTGGCTTTTAGCACTTTAATCTGTGAAAGTGGCTAAAATTCTGCCTGCTTTATCAAGCTGCTTTCAGGACTGACTGGGAGTGCCCAAGGGCACCAAGAGGTGGAAGGTATCTCTGGTACCTGGTCCTCTGTAAGCTGTAACCAGATCCGCAAAGAGCTAGACGCCTTTGGATTCTCAGGCATGAGCCCTTAGCGCTGCGAATCCTATTTGCTGTTGACAAGGGCAGCATCTCCCTCTACTACCCGGTGGGGGCCGCCTGTGGTTAGCGTTCCTGCTGTCCTGGAGACTGAAGGGGCGCTGGCAGGAGGGAGGGCAGCGTGTACACTTTCATACTATAAATAAAGCCACAAACATTCCTCAAATGAAGTACCAGGGGAAAACAGCCTGCACCTGGACCTGGATTTTTATGTTGTATTTTTTTTTAAGAATTGAATTAGGCTGTGTGGAATTTTGAATGCCCGTACACCTTCCTCATGACAGGACAGCAGAGCAATCTGTTTGCAAAGGCCAAAGCTGTTTTCATTTTCCCCCAGCTCTGTGTTTTTTCTCTCCTCTCTTCATCCCAGTGAGGCTTTTTTTCCCCTTCAATTTTGAGTCAGCAGTCTGCCAGTAACAAAGGTACCCAGCTGTTCTCTAAGCTCTAATCTCCAAACAACTTTTAATAGGTACTGTTTGCCTTCCACACAGTTGGCTGCCACAATCACACACCAGATTGAAGGTATTTTAAGGAGGATTCGGAGGATTATGGTGAAGTGTGGTTTTACCCAACAGTTCAAGAATAGAATTGCTAATATCTCCTTGTAATGATTTGTTTTCCTTTGATAGATGAGTGTGTGTTCTGGACTGTTTGTTGTTATTTAGTACTGACAGGGAGCTGGCAGTGTGTTCCCAGGGATGTCAAATCAGTTTGGACAAACAGTCATCACAGGTGACACTGACAGAGGGGATGATAATTTTCTCAGTTACCCCTAGCCCAACAGTAGTGCTGTGTGGCAGGTACCTCACTGTCCCCATTTTATAGGTGAGGAAGCTGAGTTTTTGAGAAGATGAGTAACTAAAGTCACACAGCAAGTAAATGGCAGACCCCAGATTCCAACAAAGGCCATCTGATACCCTCAACAATCATTGCCCTCTTAGCAATTCTGTTAAGTACATAAGGTGAGGGATTTAATCAGCTTGATTTCATCATTCCACAATGTAAATACATATCAAAATGTCACACTGTACCTCATAAATATACATAACTATAATTAAAAATAGAATAAAATAATAAAATAAAATGAAAACCAACTTGGTCACTCCATTATTCTATTGGAGCAGGTAGAAGCTTAGAGATTGCTTAATTTATGCCTAACAAAACCAACAAAACAAAAATGGTGGATGGTCTCATTTTATTTAATGAGTGTCTATCTCCAAAGCCTAACACAAGCCCATATTTTGAACTTATCAGAGAATTTACATCATTTTTATGGCCTCAGTGTCCAGGAAGAATTTTTCCTTCCTTCATTTTGAAGACTCATGTAGAGCCAAGAAGCTTGGATAATGAGGAAAACTTCACCAACACTATAAAGCCTTATTAAACCAGACTCCATTAATTATTACCATAGAATCAGTATCAGAATTAGGAAAGTGTGAAAATGGTTGTATGGTTTAAATCCTGGTTCTCAGAAAATCTGTCTTTATTACTACCTTTTTCTTCTTCTTCTCTTTCTTCTGAAGCGCAATGTGGCCCTGAGAGTTCAGCAGCTTATCAAAGTTATGCAAGGAAATATATGATTCAGAATTTGTGCTAATCAGGAAGGAAGGTGGGCGGAAGTTTAGCTTCGTACTAACCAAAAAGGTAGTGTTTGCTAAGCAAATTAATAGGATAAACACACTTGCAATGGAATATGTAAGCTACTTAAGAGAATAAATTGCTTTCAAGCATCCATTCACATGCAAATGTTGACGTACTAATTATAAGTCATTCTTATCTTTTTGTTAAAGACTGCTCCCTGAGGACATCTAATAGGCACAGCTTTATTAAGTCACTATTCCTGAATATATAGAACAGCATCACTAAACTATCTGAGAAAAGCAAAGTACTTTAATTCAGATGTTTCATTGGTTCAGACAGACACCTGGCCCTCTTAACCTCAATTCCAAAGTAATTATTTCACCAGGAAACATATATGGAGTGCAACCTACATGCCGGGCCCTGGGCTAGGCACCAGCCATCAGTGGCGGCTAAGAAACGATCTTTGTTTGGAAAATACCTACAGGGAGTTAAACCTATCCTTTTTTCTCCATAAGTTGCAAGCAAGTTTTCACTAAGCATTGTGTAAGCAGAAGCTAAAGACCATGTGGGCAATGTTGGAGTAGGGAAGGGGATTAAAGAATTTCTGGAAGAGATCTAATGTCCTCGAATAACATGATTCCAGGTTCATCTGTACTGGGTCAAATAGGGTTGTAAATTGCCTTGCAGATGTGAGTGTTACCACAAATGAAGTAAGTGATTTATTAGTTCCATGATTAGCATTGCAATTCAATATAAAGCAGAAAGATCCAGCAGCTTTTAAAGAAAAAAGGAATGGCCTAATTTTGAAGGTCCACACCTTAGAGACCAACGAGATTCTGTAACAGAGTTTTCCAACTGTCCCTACCAATATCCCATTAATCACCAAATTTAACTTTTCAGTATCTACTCTGAATAGAAATATTTATCAGTGTGCAAGGCAATTCCATGTTTTGTTGAACAGCATGGACTGACTTCTTTTATCCTTTTGGTTTTTAAGGCAGAAAATTTAGGTTTTGCTCTTGAATCCTTCCTCCTCCTCCTGCTGCATGGCAGGGCTTCCTCAATATACAGTAGAATTCCATAGCTGACCACCTCCCTATGTTGACCATCTCCTGAAACTAACTTAGTTTTGTTGTTTGTTTTAAGACAACGTCTCACTCTGTCACCCTGGGTAGAGTGCCATGGTATTACCTTACCTCACTGCAACCTTGATTGCTTAAGCAATCCTCCTGCCTCCGTTTTTCTATTTTTTTGTTTAGTAGATACAGGGTCTCACTCTTGCTGATCTTGAACTCCTGAACTCAAGCAATCCACCCACCCCAGCCTCCCAGAGTGCTAGGATTACAGGTGTCAGCCACCTCACCCACCCTAAGTTGACCTAGTTTTCAGAGACCAGACGTGTACCACCACATAACTATCCAGCAGGACTAATTCCTTATGTTGACCACCTCTGTATGTTGACCAGTTTGTTACAGGCCTTTGGATGGCCAACTTGCAGAAGTTCCACTGTGGATTCTGAATCTGACCCGTACCTTCACCTCCATACTTTGGTACAAGCCATATCACCTTTCATCTGACATGCTGAGCCTGCAGTGCGCTCGCTCCCATCTGACACCAAATCACATGGCCTACAGAGACCAGCATGGTGGGCTCACTTTGTCGTCCTTCCTTCCTTAATGTTTCTCAAATATGTCAGGCCCATCTCCATCTGGGAGCCTTTGCGTGTGCTGCTCCTTCTATCAGGATCACTCTGCCTGCAAGTACCACGTAGAGCTGCCTCCCTTCCTTCAGATCTCTGCTCAAGTGTCATTTCACAGTGAGGCCTCCTTTAGCCACCCGTTGTAAACTGCAGTCTCCGCGCCCGACACTCCCTCACCTCTTCCCCTGCTATATTTTTTCCCTGTACTTATCACTGTCTGACAGACGATACAGATTACTTTTCCCCCCCTACCCACTCAAGGACAAGGATTGTTTGGCCACTGTGGTATTCCCAGCCCCTAAAAGAAAGCTGTGTTGCTAACAGTCACTCTCTAAAAATCCATGTACTTAATTAATCTATAAACTGAAGGACATCAGTGCCAACTCTTAGCTGAGGCCCTACTTTCACCCCAAGATGTACACATCAGATTGCCAGGGTGATGAGAAAGGATGTGATATTTGAAAAGAAAGCAATACTATGGCCCATTGCTTTGATTTATTCCCACATTTTTGAAAGACTGTGAATTTATAATGTTTCAGTAATAGTCTCTTAAGTGATGTCAAACTGTCATTTTGAATCTGTATCTGCCTTTTACAGTTTCTCTGTTTCCTCTAGTCCCTGTACTGGATTAGTTAGTCCCTGTCTCTTGTTGCTCCCAACAGTACCACTTTCTCAAGGTACACTGTAGTCTGTTGTTCATTACATATAGTAGGGTCAGAATATGTTAGATTTTATTTCATGTAGTATTATCTTCTGTAGAAATGCCTGAGTGACAGAGTCCCTCCCACTGAAGGGACGGTGGAGTACTGTAGAATGACTGTGATACCAGGACCCAGAGCAGCCACTTCATATCTGTATAGATTTATTGTGTGTTGGCTACTCAATACTTTATTTCCCATTTCCAAGCCATTTTATACATGTCACGATTGCCAGATATTTAGTTCATCAGTGAGTGAACATCTCTGGGCCCTTGTTTCATCTTGGTGGTGCAAAAGGAAACTTTTTATGTTTTTTCGGGAATTTTATAAGATTTTTTTTTCTGAGTCTATTGCTTAAATGCCACTGAGTCAAAATATAAATATTAAATCTACTAATGAATCAAAAATCAGTATTAAAAAAGGAAATAGAGATAAAAGTAAATATACACCTAATTTTATATTTTTTTGTCTCAGAATCTCAGAAAAGGCCCTACCCAAGGAAGTGGCTTTCTCATGCCCTAGCATGTGAACTTGAGTCTTTTGTGGCCCCAGTTCTCACCTACCACTACTCTCCTTCTCCCTAAGTTTTGGCTTTACCTGCATCTTCAGTGATAGTCAGTTACTATCTGAAGCGTACGGCAGCTCTTACAGGCCAGAATACCTTCTCCTGGGGGATCAGTTTTACTTCTGTATTCTAATCCCTGGTGGCCTTGCATCATCTGCTCTGATATCTTGGGTTCCAGATTCATTTTCTTGTGCTCATCACTTGAGGATTGTCCTCCCCTTCAACAGGAACTTTGCTGCTTCTCTAGGGCCCATGAAACTATTGTGCCTTTAAGCTTTATTTTCAGACCTACAACCTTGATCCAATTTACAGGAAATACTCCCAAAGTCATATCATTACACATTAATAATTTATAATAAATATAACTTGTTAAACACTTTGTACATGCCAAGAACTATTCTAAGAACTCCCCACTGATTATTTTTTACTAAACCCCATGAAATTTATTGTTAAATTCTAAAACAGGTTAACAGTTTTCACCAACTACTGATGAAACTGATATGAAACTGACATAGGCATGCATATGTATACATGTGTGAAAAATAGATTTATTTAGACAACAGAAAAAATGTTTCTACTTGTAAATAGTAAAATAATCCTTTAGAGAGGATTTAAAAGAAAAAAAATCTAAATATTCTAGTCTTGACTTACTAATGATTCTAAGCTTTGATTCTAAGCTTTTCAATGTACATTTTCAAAATTTCTCTCTTACTATTGGCTATCCCAGGTCACTTCTCATATCTCCTGACATCATTTCCTTCATCTTATTTTTGACGATGCCTTGTATGGTAAGTGTGGTTCCTTTCATAGCTACTCCTGCTGCCTGCACTCTGAGTGCTAAAAGTTCCCACCTGCCTCTCAGTTTCAAAGTGGCGTAACCGTCTCTCCTGCCAGACAGATCAACAGGCCTTGCATCCTCTTTCTCCTTTCTCTCTTCAGAGTAGCTCTGAGGAGTACCCTGCCCGTTTTTAATTTACACCTTAGTATTTCTCCATGTACTGGCCACAGATCAAAGGCGGCAGAACAGTAGGAACGCTTGTTAAAATCCAGATTCCTGGATCCCACCCTCAGGAAATGATTTGGTGGGTCTGCCCTTGTACTTTTATAATAATCTCTAGTGATAGTTATAGACACTAAGTTTGAAAATCACAGTTCTAGATGAAAAATGGTCATATTACTTCTCAAAGATACCTTTTTGGGATATTTAAATACCATCAAACAAGCAAAATATGAATTAAACTGATGTCTTCATAGGGAGAAAGACCAATGCTGAATTTTTCTACATAGAGGGTCTTTTATGTACTCTCTCTCATCAAGGCTCACCAAACTGGTTTCTGAAAGCTTCTGGGAGCCTTCCTGATAAGCACCTAATAAGAACCTGTCTGCGCAGTGTTTGATGGTTGCCTTGGGGCCTGCTGCACTAAGTTTAAATTGGTCCCATAGGTTCAGAAGAGGTAAATTTTGAATGATTACAAATGTGTGTTTGTGTCTATGTGTCTGTATGTGTGTCTGTGTGTACACATACTGTGTACTTTGCGTATGTACGTGCAGTCAGCCCTCCACATCTGCATGCTCTGCATCTGTGAATTCAATCAACCATACATCAACAAGTTCAGAAAAAAATAAAATTAACATAATACAAATTAAAAAATCCAATATAACTATTTACATAGCATTTCCTTGGGTATTATAAGTAATCTAGAAACGATGCAAAGTATAGTGCAGACAAGAAAATGTGTGTAGGTTATATAGAAATATTATGCAGTTTTATAAAATGGGCTTACATCTGCTGATTTGGGTATCTGAGGAAGGTGCTGGAACCAATGTCCTGCAGATATGGAGAGATGACTGACGGTCTGCAGATGTTACTTTCAATGACTACGTTATGTTCATCAATCTGATCTTCTGTGGGTATCATATATACATAGACATTTGTATATGAGAAAATGTATATACAGAAACCCAAGTCCTACTTTCATGTTTTATGGTTTAAATGTCCACAGTATCCAATTATCTCGTTAGGACTGAGAAAGTCTATGAAGTATAGATTTGATATGGTTGTATTGTCTCCACCTGGTTGTTAAGGGTATACTCACCCAAGCCTTCTACTTCTGTTCTGTAACCTCTTTAGTATGTTTTCTATATAAGACCACATGGAGCCACAGAATCATTTTTAACACAGTGGTCAAGGAAGTCAGTAACAGGAGCTCAAAAGTAGTATATGTGGCAAAAACAGATTGGAAAGAAAAAAGACACACACTATTTTCTTCTCTGAACTCTTGGGACATAGCAGTTTCTGATATCTAGGTACTCAGTAAATAACAATTGCATAAGCACGTGGTCAAAAAGCTTCATGCATGAATGACTATAATATTTAAGTTTGATTTCCTCTCTCATCAGGTATTACCTATCCCTCTGACATAGCTTTGGGGGCCTAATCTGAACATAAATAACGTTCCACCTTGGATATATTGAGGCAACATTCATACTAGCTAATTTCTTAATCTGAGAGGATCACTACCAATTCCTGTCTCCTGAATATATGCAAAAGTCCTCAAGGGCAAGGCGTGGGATGACAGCTGTCATCCACAAAGGAGACACGATATCTTTGTCATGGTGCTGAGTGTTTTATACACATCCTCACATTTAATCCCAGTGCAAACTTTGAGAAATACAATTTATTTTTCCCATTTTAAAGTTGAGAAACAGAATACAGAAATGTTGAGTTAACTTGCCCGAGGTCACACAGCCAAGAAGGAGGTGGAAGCTGGGGTTGTCTAATGCCGTCTGTAGGACTAGACTGCCTCCCGCCCTACATGCTCTATCTTAGTCATGCTGGCTTTCCCAGTGTGTGTCTTAGCTCCCTACACATAAACATTGTGTGTCTTAACTCCCTACACATAAACATACACAGAAATATTGTTTGTGATTATGTATAGCTCAATAATCTGTCAACACGCAACAAATTCTAAGTCCTTAATGTTACTTTAGGCATTATTTGCATCACACCTCAGTCAGTATAGCACGGTAGGTAAGATCATGAACTCCTACGGCCAAATTCCTGAGTGTGGATCCTTGTGCCCACAACTTGTGAGACCTTGGACAAGTTAGTTAACTTTTCTACACCTCAATTTCCTTACCTGTAAAATGGGGATGCGTTGTCATGTGAGGATTAAATAAATTATGTGTAAAGTGATTAGAGGAATTTTGGCGTCGAGTACCTCAGATTGATTGGCTCTAGAATGATGATGATGATGATGATGATGATGCAGGAGGGCAAATCTAGTGTTCAGTGGCTTTTATCTGCTCGGTGACGTTTTATGATGCAACTCTTACAGGTCAAATGTATGTTAAGTAAATAAGACCGATGCAGTATTGCCCCTCTTCAGCTGATAGCCTATCAAGAAAGATAGACAATTAGGTAAATGCACCAAACTATTTGGAGTTGCATGCTGAATTTGGGAGAGGAAGTCCAGGTTGTGAAAAGCCCTGAATGCTGGTATCTCCAGCACAATTTTAGATAAGGACAAAGCATGGTCGTAATGATCTCTGAGGCACTTAAAACTGGTAATAAAAAAAGAAGGGCTTAAGGAGCAGAGAATGATATCCAAGAAAATGATATAATTAACAGTAGTTCAAATCTAAAGTGATGTGCCCCTCTAGAAACAGACAGAAGGGCAGGAATGAAGAGATAGGTACAGTCACAATACTCAAAGCAGCAGTAAGGTGTATTGATTGACAAGAAAGAAAATATAAGGGGTCTTAGGACCTTCCAGATGACAGAGCTAAAGAACATAAGCCTTCTAACTTGAGGTCCCTAGGATAAGAATGCAATAGTGGAAGGACTTCCGATTACTGTATGGTTCTCAAAGTGTCCTTCCGGAATCATCTGAAAACTTCTTAAAAATGCAGATTCTTGGATCACCCCCAAATTTGAGCTTTATAAAAGCCATCAAGCGTCCAGGTGATTCTGATGTTCAAAGTGTCAGAGAACCACTTCTCTAACTCATTCACTCATTTAAAACTTATGTCATGCCCTAGCTGGATACGTCTGTCAACAGAAGTCCAGGTGCCCTTAAGGAGTTCGCAATCAAGTGGACAGACACAAACATCAAAAATTACACAAATAATAATTTTTAAAATATCACAGCAGCAAAATATACACATTTACCAGAGGGACTTACACTTGGCAGAAGAAATTAGGAAACGTCCCAGGAAGAGGTTTTATTTACGATAAATTCTAAGCATAGGCGGGAGTTTCCCAGGCAGGCCTTGATGGCGGAAGCACAGTAAGGAACGGCAAGGGGAGGCTGATGAGGTGGCTGCATTCGCAGAGACCCCACCGATCATGCAGCCTCCTTTGCCTTCGTCCCATGTGAAACGTTAAGTCATGGCAGGGTGTGGAGGAGAGGAGCAACTCAATGAGATTTGTGCTTTGGAAAGACTGCTCGGGCACTGCTTACGTAGATATTTCATAGCGTTGTAACCCGTGTAAGTATACATGCTGCCGTCATCACCCTCGGAAGTCTCAGTGTGTCTGGCCCTCAGCCTTCTGGGTGGGAAGGCCAGCCCTGAGGACTCTCTTCAAATCTATGTGCTTTCTAACCTTGCAGGTTTCCTGGCTAGTTCCAAAGTAGCTATTAGAGTTTAGGTTTTAAACTGGCCTCCAACCATGACCACCCAGAGTTTCAGTTTAATTTCCCTTTCATGCCCATTCACACTTGGACTTCTTTTGAGGAAAACCAACTATTGATACAGATAATAAGCTCATTTATGCTTTGGAAGAAGAAAAAAAAAAGCTCAGCTGAATTCTTCATTAAATACAGTCCTCTCATGATGGAGTCTACATTTAAGTCAGGCTCCTATTAGCTGAGAAAAGAGTGTCCACTGAGGTATGAAATGTTTATTGTAACTACTTCCTGCAAGCTCTGCCAAAAGAGAGATAGTATTTTCAATGGCCAAAAGCCGCAATGCACAGGACATGAATTATGTATGTCTGTCTCTTTAAAACAAATCAGCATAAATTATCCCACAAGGCAGACTGCAGGAATTTGGGGTCCCTGTAAAAAATATTTTGTCTTGGTCTTCTTGGCATCAGAAACTTTGGGATGGGAAAATGGTGACTGAATGAGATTCCAAATCGCAACCTTCAATGTTGAGTGGGGGGAAAGGGCAGGGACGAGCAAGTGACCTGCATTTCTGAGCATCCTCTGTCAAGATACCAGTAATCAACACATGATTATTATTCTCATCAGCCCAAAGCATGAAAGTAATTGAGTGAAAAAAATCCTCACATTATGTGAAATGATTACTGCCTTTGAGCCATAATAAACAGTGATCTCGCCCTGGTGCTGGGCAGCAAAACAAATGAGGGCTGCCTGCTGCTGGTGCAGTGCCAGGACCGTTACCAGAGTCTACATCTACCAGCCCTTCTCTCTAGTAAGGACCTGATTTCATTATCAGGGCAGGGGAGATGCTGTTCAAATGCCCCTTTCTGATGCAACAGTTGGCTCTACACTGGGAGTGTTGGCTGCCTTGCACAAGGCTACTCTCTAGAACTCAAGTTCATGTTCACCAGTCAGCTCCGTGGAACAGTGAGAGTATCCACAGAGAGGCAGTGGAACATGGGAACTCACTTGCTCTCAAATAAGTGTAAGTTGGCAAACCAGGCAGCCAGGCATGGAGAAAGTAGTCAGGGGCACAATAAAAGTAAAGATGTTAACCAAGAGAAGCTCTGGCCTTCCCAAAGAATGAGGCTACAGATGAATGCAGGGTCTAAAAGGGCTCTGTGCTGGTGACCTTGCTCAAGTCCTCAACAGAGTGGAGGAATTCTGGGGGCCGAGCTAAAGGTCTCCCACAGATTGAGCTGAGAGGGATAGTTTCACTGGCTAGCTATAATCCATGAGCTTAGGCTTCCATCTCCCTTGCCCCAACTTGCAAAGCAGGGTCAGCTGTTAGCCCACGGGGCACCTTTGTACAAATTAGATGCCACCTTTTCTTGCCTCCTGGACTGGTTGACCTTTGTACAGCACAACCTCCACAACTGCAGCAGCAGCCAGAAAACATTTAAATATTCGAAATCATGCTGGTATGCTCAAAGGTATCACAGAAATATATAACTATAAGGGGGAAGGGCACTTCTGGTTTCACTTCCGATCTTTAAAGAGCTTGGAAATCCTGAACAAACTAAAAGTCAGTGACTTCTCTTGGACTCCGAGAATTGAGGATGCAAGATAAACTGCTATGCTAAAATCCAGAGAGCAAGGTAAATGCAGAGAGTCACTAATGAGGTTTGTTTACAGGGACAGAATCTATTAGAACCATAAACTAGTAGGACAGTTAAAGTGGTGAGCATGAATTGTTGGAGGTGCTGAGTATAGACTAGCTAAGGAGGGAGAAATTCCTGGGTGCCATGATAGGGAGTCTCATACTTGGGATACTTGGGTGGGTTTTTCCTCCAGCAACTTCACCAGGTTCTCATGGCGAACAGCCAGGAAAGATTTCTTCTTGGCTTTAGCAGGGGAGAAGAAAAATAACGGTTGTGAAATACACTCACAGCGTTCTTCATAACAAATGCCAGCTCTCCAGAGAAAAAGACTTTACCAGAGTCTTATCCCACCTGGAGAAAAGATATTTATTTCTCTGACTCTAACACTCTCTAGATTTCCTATTTCACCTGGAGAGTGGGGAAGGTCATAGCCAAGAAATACAGGCCCACTAAAATACTGGGATTTGTTCGTAATTTCATAGCACATTTCCCTCTCCCTACACCTCACTACCACACCAATAGGGTTCTAAAATAATAACAGAGGGTTACAGGTGAAAGAACTGCGAAGCATAGACTCTATTTAAGGGGGAGACAAAAATGAGGATGCTAGAGGAATTTGAAGCCTCAGTTGCCTAAATATATAGCATCCATTAAACACAGTCCAACTCCTCGTCAGATAAACATTAAACCTATAGGTAAAGGTTTATTTACCTCAGCTCCTATTGCCTGATATATCATGTGTGGCTTTCAACCAAAAACTGCAAGGCGCAGTAAAGCAAGGAAAAGCACAGTCTGAAGAAACAAAGCAAGCATCAGAATCAGACACAGATATGACACAGACTTTGGAGTTATCAGATAAGGAATTTAAAATAATTATGGTTAATATATTAAAGGTTCTGATGGAAAAGTGTAGAAAATATGCAAGAACACTTGGAGAATACAATCAGAGATATGGAAACTCGGAGGAAGAATGAAAAGGAAGTGCTAGAAATAAAAAGCAGAATGAAAAATGCCTTTGATGGACTCAGCAGTAGACCAAACC